>NC_138764.1:3059460-3659460 GCF_965113315.1 Podarcis vaucheri
AACCGAAACGCTAACCCTAACCCTAACCCCAACCCCATCCCTAACCCTAACCCTAATCATAGCCCTAAAACAAACCCTAACCCTAACGCTAACCCCAACCCTAACCCCAATCCTAACCATAACCGTAACCGTAACCGTAACTCTAAACCTAACCCAATCCCAACCCTAACCCTAACCCACCCCTAACCCTAACCCTAACCCCAACCCTAACCCTAACCCTAACCGAAACCCTAACCCTAAGCCCAACCCCAACCCTAACCATAACACTTACCGAAACGCTAACTCTAACCCTAACCCCAACCCTAACCCTAACCGTAACCCTAACCCTAACCGTAACCCTAACCCTATCCCTAACCCTAACCCCAACCCTAACCCTAACATTTACCCTAGCCATAACCCCAACCCTAACCCTAACCCTAACCGTAACCGTAACACTAACCGTAACCCTAAGCCTAACCGAAACCCTAACCCTAACCGTAACCCTAACCCCAACCCCAACCCTAACTCTAACCGAAACGCTAACCCGAACCCGAACCCTAACAATAACCCTAACCGTAACCCCAACCCTAACCCTAACCGTAACTCTAACTCTAACCCTAACCCTAACCCCAACCCTAAACCTAACCCTAACCGTAACACTAACCGTAACCCTAAGCCTAACCGAAACGCTAACCCTAACCCCAACCCCATCCCTAACCCTAACCCTAACCGAAACGCCAACCCTAACCCTAACCCCCATCCTAACCCTAACCCTAACCCCAATCCGAACCCTAATCCTAACCCTAACCGTAACACTAACCGTAACCCTAACCCTAATCATAACACTAACCAAAACGCGAACCCTAACCCAGCCCTAACCCTATCCCTAACCCAATCCTAACCCTAACCGTAACCCTAACCCTATACGTAACCCTAACCCCAACCCTAACACTAACTGAAACGCCAACCCTAACCCTAACCCTATCCGAAATGCAAACCCTAACCCAGCCCTAACCCTATCCCTAACCCAATCCTAACCCTAACCGTAACCCTAACCCCAACCCTAACACTAACCGAAACGCTAACCCTAACCCTAACCGTAACACTAACCGTAACCCTAACCCTAACCCCAATCCTAACCCTAACCCCAACCCCAACAGTAACACTAACCCTAACCCCAACCCTAACCCCAACCCTAACCCCAACCCTAACCCCAACCAAAACGCGAACCCTAACCCAACCCTAACCCTAACCCTAACCCTATCCCTAACCCAATCCTAACCCTAACCCTAACCGTAACCCTAACCCTAACCGTAACCCTAACCCCAACCCTAACCCTAACCCTAACCTAAACCCTAACCCTAACAATAACCCTAACCCTAACCCCAACCCCAACCCTAACCCTAACCGTAACACTAACCGTAACCCTAAGCCTTACCGAAACCCTAACCCTAAGCCTAACCATAACACTAACCATAACCCTAACCCTAACCCTAACCCCAATCCTAACCCTAACCCCAATCCTAACCCTAACCCCAACCGTAACAATAACCCTAACCGTAACCCCAACCCTAACCCTAACCGTAACACTAACCGTAACCCTAAGCCTAACCAAAACCCTAACCCTAGCCCTAACCCTAACCCCAACCCGAACTCGAACCCTAACCCAATCCTAACCCTAAACCTAACCCTAACCCTAACACTAACCCTAACCCCAACCTTAACCCTAACCGTAACACTAACCGTAACCCTAAGCCTAACCGAAACGCTAACCCTAACCCTAACCCCATCCCTAACCCTAACCTTAACCCCCATCCTAACCCTAATCCTAACCCCAATCCGAACCCTAACCCTAACCCTAACTCCAATCATAACCCTAAACCAAACCCTAACCCTAACCCCAATCCTAACCCTAACCTCAATCCTAACCCTAACCCTAACCCAATCCCAACCCTAACCCTAACCCAATCCCAACCATAACCCTAACCGTTACCGCAACACTAACCATAACCTTAACCCTAACCGTAACCCTAACCCTTACCCAAACCGAAACGCTAACCCTAACCCTAACCCTAACGCTAACCCTATTTCAAAGAATAACGTATCTCTTTTGCAGGTGAAATGCAGAAATGGGTTATATTATTTTGAGACAAGTCCAGATGAAGTTGAACAGGTTCATGCTGGTTGTGTGAACTCGCCTACCCATAATTCTTGTGTTCATTTATGGCACCGCCGTTTGGGACATACTAATTTTCAGTATGTTAAAAGGCAACCTGAATTATCAGAAGGGTGCAAAATGAACAAATGTACTAAGTATTTGGATTGTACTGCATGCAAAAGGGCAATGGTTCATAGATGCAGCTATCCCAGTTCAGATAGGAAATCTGACAAAGTATTCCAACTTGTGCATATAGACCTATGTGGCCCAATGCCTGTTGCTAGCATGGGAGGTTCGAGGTATGCACTGTGTCTCTCAGATTACAAAACAAAAGTCTTATGTTTTTTCCTCTCAAAACAAAAGCAGATACTGCAGAAACAGTTAAAAATTGGGTTCATGCAGTAGAACTTGAATTCGGTACTAGAGTACTTGCTTTTCAGACAGACAGAGGGTTAGAATTTACCGGGTCTGTGTTGCAGAATTTCTTTAAGAAAAAGGGAATTAAGCATCGTCTGTCTACACCTTATTCCCCCCAAGAAGGAGGCGTGGCCGAACGTAAAAACAAGGTTCTGCAAGAGTTGGCAAACTCTATGTTGTTTGATTCTAAACTCCCTCAAAGTTACTGGGCGGAAGCCTGGCAGACGGCTACTCATATTCTGAACCAAGTATATAATTCGGTAATTGATACTACGCCATATTTTGCTTTGTACGGGAAGAAGCCCAAAGTTAATTACTTTCGGGTGTTTGGATCTCAAGCCTATGTACTTATCCCAAAAGCGTTAAGGAAAAAGGGAAGTCCAAGGGCTAGGAAACTCATCTTTTGTGGGTACGAACCACACGCCAAATCTTGGAGGTTCGTGAACCCAGATGGGGATACTACAAGAGTGGTCATCAGTAGGAACGCTGAATTTTGTGAGCAATCAGGATGGACTCACTTACATGCTAACCCTGACATTTTGAGAGATGATTTAGGCATTTATGCTGAGAATGAAAGTCCAGAGGGTGGTGAGCCAGAAGGGGATGGTGCGCATGGTTCAGATGCAGATTCTGACCAGGCACAAGGTTCTTCTCCTAAGGTAGAAAAGCCAGAATCTAGGAGTGTTCCAACATCGCCAGTCAGTAGGCCTAGCAGACAGCAAAAGCGAAGCAGGTCGCCTGCAACACCAAGCCCAAGGGAAGTATCTAAACGGAGGTCTTTATCCCTAGGGGCGCAACCAGATATAAAGTCTGAGACAGATTCTGACAGCCAACGGTCAGAGGGGGCACAAGAGGAACAATTGCGCAGATCAAAACGTGCCACAAAGGGCAAACCACCAGAGCGGTTTAAGGTGACAAGTGTATACGTAAATATGGCACAGTGTGAGCCAGATAGCTATATAGAGGTACAACACCTTCCAAGCTCAGAAGCCGTAAAGTGGCAGGAAGCAATGGAAAAAGAGATGGCTTCAATGAAATCTCTCAGTGTGTTTACAAGTACAGAGCTTCCGAAAGGGCAACAAGCTGTAGGTTGTCGATGGGTATATCGTTTAAAGCCCACAACTACTGAAGAGTTGCAATATAAAGCCCGACTAGTTGCAAAAGGATTTTCGCAGCGCAAAGGTGTTCACTATTCTCAAATCTATGCCCCTACTTCAAGATCAGAGTCATTAAGAATGCTTTTAGCCTCTTCAGCTAAGAAGGGAAATAAGCTGTGTCATTTTGATGTCAATGTGGCTTATTTAAATGCAGACTTACAGGAGGAAGTCTATATGACACCACCACCAGGTTTTGAAGGAGACAAGCCAAACCAGGTCTGGCGCCTACACAAATCCATTTATGTGTTGAAACAGTCCGCCCGTAATTGGAATTCCTGCTTAAACGATGCTCTAGAAAGCATGGGGTTCAGAAAGAGCGCAGCAGATGCGTGTCTTTATCTAAAAGGCTCGGGATGTGAGCAAGAAGCAGTTTTGATATTTGTTGACGATTTATTATACAGTGGAAAGGATGATAAACTTACACAACAATTTGCCACAAAGCTTGGAGAAAAGTTTCAGATAAAATCACTAGGCACTGTATCTGTTTATCTAGGAGTTAAAATTCAGCAAGATGAAAATGGGAACTATTGGCTCAGCCAAGAGGCTAAGATCCAGCAGTTGCTGGAAAGGTTTAAAATGGACGACTGTGCTGGTGTTAAAACCCCAATGGAATTAAGTTACACAAAGGACGCTCAAGCCGAGCAACAGGCAGAGTTCAGTAATCCCGGGGTTTACCAGTCAGTGATAGGCAGTCTACTCCACATTGCACAGTGGACTCGGCCCGATATAACATATGCTGTCAGCCAGCTCATTCCCAGTATTATTGGGGGTCCTGCCAGCGTGGCCACGTGAAAGGCAATGGTTTCCGTGTGCCTGGAGACCCTCATTCGCATTGGCGGTGTCTGGTGTGTCACTTCCCCTCCCAGGAGTTCCCTGCCATCGATGGTGGTCACCTGCAAGGGAAAATCTAGTGACAACAGGTGGAGTTGGTGCTCCAGAGCGAAGTCTCTGCTGAAGAAATTACTGCCAGAATCTAGCAGTCCCTTCACTGTGACGGGGTGCCCGTTTGGGAGTTCTAGCACCACCTCTATGGCTATAGCTGCCTTTGGGGGGTCAGGCTGGGGCACTTCTATTGGTTGTTGGTCTGGCTGCTGCCCCTGCTGGTTGGCAGCCAGGCGTTGTCATTTCTCTGCACCTGCCCCTCCTCCCCCTTCTTGTCGTGGTCCGCAGCCCCCATCATGCCTTGCCAGGCCTTTCGTTGAGGGCAGACCTTTGCAAAATGTCCCGGTCGCTGACAGAGGAAACACTTCTTGGTAGTTTTCCACTCCTTCCCCTCCCTTTTCCGACCTTCACCAGCGTTTGAAACTGCGCGCGTGCGCGCTCCATCAATTTCCATTGGCTCCGCCGCCTGGGAAGGCTCCCTCGGCATCTCTGGAATGCGGTTGTCATGGAAACATTCCGCCCTTGACTTCCGGAGGCGGCGCGAAACGGCAATGGCGGTCCTCTTCGCGCTGTGAAGAGGGGCTCCGCAGAAAAGGGTCATCCGCTGCGGCAGAGCGGAGACCCATCAAGAAAAACCACAGGCAGAGTGAGCCTGTGGCTGTGGGACTCGGCGGGGCACCAGAAGCCCCCCCGGAAACGAAGAAGGAACCCCGTAAGGGGCTCCGGAACGTGAAAGGGGGTGCGGTGCTGTGAGTTCATTGCTCTTTCTGCGGAAGCGAAGCCGCGCGGCTGCTGCTGAGCGCTGATGTCAGAGCTGCTTCCAGATCCCAGCTCACAGAGGACCACGCTAGCCGGCAACACTGTACAAAAGTCTTTATTGAGTTACAGTTTCCATTTTCAAGCCGCAGCGCGCAGCTCTATGTCTTAGAAGCTAGACCGGCGAAGCTCCGTCTGAGTCTCCGCCTCCTGTACACCAACTTAATACTCTAGCCTTACTCCACCTCTTCCGTCTTTCCTTCCTTCTCTGGGTCCCTCTGCCCCCGTGGTCTCTTCCTTCCTGGACTCTTCTGACGCTGACCCCCCGGACTCTTCTCCCTCCTTGCGGCGGACTTTAGGACCTGGCTCCCTAACCGGGCTGCTTACTGTGCCGCCTTCCTGTGCATTTGAACTTGGCGCGCGCGCCCAACCTTCAACCTTCCTCTTGACCATTTCCTCGCTCCCCGATGGAGGTGTGGCCAATCCTGACTCATGCCCTCCCGCTTGCGGCGAGCCGCCGGATCCCGATACCTGGGACCCTTCCTTCCTACTGCGCTCTGGTGGGGAAGCTGGCCCCGATTTCCAACTGCTGCTCTCTGAGTCCCCTCTGGTCCCTTCTTCCTGGGGTGTCCCCCTAGGCCCCCCCTTGCTCTGACCACTGGTGCTCCTTTCTGTGAATCTTCCGATTCACTGGAAAGACTCAGAGATCTCGGGCCGCTGTCATCGCTCATATTTCCTTCGGATTCCTCCCCCTCGCTCTCTGTTTCCTCCCTTTCCTGTGCCTCTGCTCCTGAACCCCTGACAGCTGACCTTTCTTCTTGGAACATCAGATCCTTAACTACAAACCCGTGAGTAGGGAACTTAAAATTACCGGGACTAAATTGCTTAAATTTGGCTGAAAACGGGAGACGCAACCAGGAAGTCCGTCTTCCGATCGTGCTTAAAAGATCAAAGCAAAAACTTTGACAAGCGGGAAGCACTTTAAAAAAGACTGTAAAAGTTTGGATTATCATGCAAATAACTGAGTTTACTTCTGAAAAGTTAAAAGAGATCATTTTGCTGTATTTATACTGGACTTTTGATCGGACTCTTCCTTTTCCTTTTGGATTTACAAATAATTAAGAAATACTAAGCCTCGGACTGCCAGGCTAAAGAAGAACTGTCAAATTGCTGAAACTGTGTTTAATTTTGAAAGTGTTACATGCAAGTGCTACAGATTGGATAGAAACAGGGAAACTGTTACTTGCACCTTCTTTGAGACTTTGTTTAAATTTGGGGAAAGCTCTACATGCCAAAGGGAAGCTGAAGGTTCTCTTTAAACTTGCTTTGGACTGCAGGAACTTTAATGGCAGACAAACTTCTTTCTTTCTCCTGAACTACAGTTGTACTCCCCCTAGAGGATTTGGGAATTATAACTGTCTGGGAACTGTATTCTGTTTTGACTCTCTGCTGCCTTGTTGTTTACACTCTGGAACTGCCTTTCCCATGGGATTGTACATAATTTGACCTTGACACATAGACAGGTTTGGAATGAGTGGCACAGGCAAAACAAGACTGGCTAAAATGAAAGCAAAACACTTGGTACAAACAACCTTGACTTCTCAATCACGCAGATCATCTGTCCCTACTGTGTTAGGAATACAAGAAGGGGAAGCTGAGCTGACACCTTCAGAGGACATGGCTGCAGGAGGATCTGAAACTGTCTTAAATCAAATTCTGGAACAACTGGCAATTTTAAACAAAAAGGTGGATGAGCAATCGACAAAAATTGACCAAGCTACAGCCTCTATTAGCAAACTGACTGATCAGGTTGCTCAGCATACACAAGCAATTGGGAATCTCCAGGGAGCAACTGCAGAAAATCGTAAACTGGCTGAGGAAGCCAATCAAAAAGCAGAGGAAGCCAATGAGAAGGCCGAGGCAATCAAAGTAGAGGTGAAGCCACTGCACAAACAGATTGGTGAACAACAGGCCTACCTGTCTATGGTGGAATTGAGAAATCGGGAAAACAATCTTAGACTGAGAGCTATTCCAGAACTTGAACAGGAAGATTTGATTGGTTATTTTACATCAGAATTCTCAAAGTTCTGGGGTTTAGAAGAAGACAAAGACTTTAAAATTCTAACTGCGTTTAGACTGGGAAGAGTGGTGAGGAAGGACAGATCCAGAGACTGTTTGATCATTTTGAGATCCAAGCAAGAGAGAGATAAAATACTAGGCCTTCATTTTGGAAAATCACTTGTTATTCAAGGCAAAAGAGCAGAAATCTATAGAGACATACCGAAACAACTTTTGGACCTCAGAGCTACATACACAGAACTAGCAAGACTACTGAGAGGCAACTCAATTCCTTATAGGTGGGAGTTTCCCCAAGGATTATCTTTTAACTTCAAAGGAAAGAAAGTTAAAATCAAAACAACAGAAGACCAGCAAAAGTTCTTGAACGACCACGAAGAAGACCTTCAAAAGGGAGCAGCAGCATCTTGGCCACCACTTTTGCCTGCACCTGTACCGACACCTGTACCCTCGGGACCAGAGGACCAAAAGGAAGAGACGCCACCACAGAACTAACAGATTGATCCAGGATGTCACTGCAGCTTCTTAGTTGGAACATTAATGGCGGAAATTCCCCGGAAAAAAGAAGAATTTTCCATATATTGAAAAAAGAACAATTGGACATTATCTGCTTGCAGGAAACACATGTGACTAGGCTCCACAGGAAAGTGCTAATTAATAAAAGACTAGGCCAAGAATTTATTTCATCAGACAGAGTTAAGAAAAGAGGAGTGGTGATCTACGCAAAAGAGAGCCTGTCACCAAAATTTCTATTTAAAGATGAGCAAGGAAGAATCTTGGCAATTGAAATACAGACACAAGGAGAAAATTTTTTAATATTAGGAATTTATGCACCGAATGAGGGGAAATCAGAATTTTATAAGAGGCTGCATGAGATGATGCTGGACTATCTGGACTATACTAACATCATCATGATGGGAGATATGAATGGGGTGGTATCTACAAACATGGACAAGTCACAAAATCAAAATTTAACAAAAGACGGCAGACTACCTAAAAGCTTTATTGAATTAACTGACAATATGGACTTGATTGATATATGGAGGACAAAGAACCCCTTAGGTAAAGAAGGAACCTTCTTTTCTGAGGCCCATTTGTCATGGACAAGAATCGACCAAATATGGACAACTAGAGGGCTGGCACCTAAGACTAGAAAAGTGGAAATCTGCCCAAAAACTTGCTCCGACCATAACGCCATGAAAGTGGAATTGAGACTTACTCCAATCGGTTCCTTCAGATGGAAAATGAATGACACCCTATTAAGAGATCAGGAGATTGTGAAGAAGGCCCAAAAAACTTTAAAAGACTATTTCGAAATAAATTTGAACACTACGGTGGAAAAGAGAACAATCTGGGAAGCAAGTAAAGCAGTTATGAGAGGGTTTCTGATACAACAGAACACAATTAAGAAAAGACTCTGGAATGAAAAAAAGGATAAGATCTTAGAGAAGATAAGAGATGGAGAGAAAAAATTGAGATCAAAACCAAAATCGAAGGAGGTTCTGAGAGAAATTAAATTCCATCAAGCACAATATGCGAAATTGATAAATCAAGAAGTTGAATGGAAAATTAAACAAATGAAACAAAGATCATTTGAATCAGCGAACAAGTGTGGGAAACTGCTAGCATGGCAGTTGAAAAAGAGACAAAAATTGAATACAGTGATTAATCTAGAGATTGAAAGGAGAAATATCCAGAAACCCGAGGAAATTAGAAAGTGTTTCCAGAGATATTTCAAAAAGCTTTATACGCAAGGGCCGCAGGAAGAGACTGAGATAGACCAATTTTTAAAAATCAATGGACTACCAAAACTAGCCCAGGAAAAGAGAACAATCCTGAATTACAGAATAACGCAACAAGAAATTGAGGGTGCCATTCAGAATATGCAACTAGGCAAATCTCCAGGCCCAGATGGGCTTACCTCCAAGTATTACAAGATATTGAAAGACTTTTTGATTCAACCATTAATGGAGGTATGCAATCAGATTATGGAGGGGAAGAAGGCACCGGAATCGTGGAAAGAAGCTTTCATCACATTGATACTGTCAGGGGTTCAGGAGCAGAGGCAAGGGCAAGGGAGGAAACAGAGAGCGAGGGGGAGGAGGCAGAAGAAAAGATGAGTGATGACGACGACCCGAGATCTCCGAGTCTTTCCAGTGAATCAGAAGATTCACAGAAAGGAGCACCAGTGGCCAGGGCAAGGGGGGAGCCTAGGGGGACACCCCAGGAAGATAGAGCCAGAGGGGACTCAGAGGGGAGCAGTTGGAGATCGGGACCAGCGTCACCGCCAGAGAGCAGGGAAGAGGAAGGGCGCCAGGGATCAAGTGCTGGCAGCTCACAACAGGAGGGAGGGCACGAGTCAGGAGTGGCCACAGCTCCATCAGGGAGCGAAGAAACGGTCAGACGGAAAGTGGAAGGTTGGGCGCGCGCGCCAAGTTCAAATGCACAGGAAAGTGACGCAGTAGGCAGCCCGGAGAGGGAGCCAGGTCCTAAACCCCGGCGCAAGGAGACAGAAGGGTCCGGGGGGTCGGCGTCGGAGGAGTCCCGGAGGGAGGAGACCCCGGGGGCAGAGGGACCCAGAGGAGAACAGTCAGGCGGAAAAGGTGGAGCAGGGCTAGGATATTAAGTTGGTCACAAGGGGCGGAGACTCAGACGGAGCTTCGCCGATCTAACCATAAGACGTAGAGTTGCACGCAGCAGCGTGAGAATGGAAACTGTAACTCAATAAAGACTTTTACTTAATGATCGCTGGCTAGCGTGATCCTCTGTGAGCTAGGATCGGGGAGCAACTCTGACAGATACCAAAAGTGGAAACTGAAAAGCCCCAACTTAAGAACTACCGTCCCATCTCACTCCTCCAGAAGATCAAAAGAGACTACGAGGCTCTCGGCAGGAAATTGAAGCAACTAAATGCACAAATTGTCATCTCGTCTGTCCTCCCAGTTGAACGACGTGGCCCAGGGAGAGAGGGGAAAATAGTGGAAGTGAACAGCTGGCTTCGCAAATGGTGTAAACAGGAATGGTTTGGATTCTTAGATCACGGACTGCAGTTTCTTGAAGATGGACTTCTGGCAAGTGATGGGCTGCACCTCACAACGGTTGGGAGAAATGTTTTTGCCAAAAATCTCAGAAACCTCATCAGGAGGGCTTTAAACTGACTAATGTGGGGGAGGGAGACAGTGCTCCTGAAGGTAGGAGTCTATCAATTATTGAAGATGATCATCCAAATGTCATAGACCAAATGGAGCAAACAGCATGTGGACCTAGTGGTGGGAGGAAAAAAATCCTTAAATAAGAGACACGGGGGAATGATTAATGGACTTCAATGTCTGTACACTAATGCGCAAAGCATGGGAAATAAACAAGATGAGCTTGAGCTCTTGGTACAGCAAACTAAATATGACATAATAGGCATCACTGAAACCTGGTGGGATAAGTCCCACGATTGGAATGTAATAATGGGGGGATACAATCTATTTCAGAGAAACAGACCAGACAAGAAAGGAGGAGGAGTGGCGTTATATGTCAGGGATGTGTATACCTGTGAAGAGATCCAAGATTTAGAACCTCAAAGCCAAAGTGAGAGCATTTGGGTCAAAATTAAGGGAGAGAAGAATAACAGAGACCTCATTGTGGGAGTTTACTATAGATCCCCAAGCCAAACGGAGGACATAGATGATGCCTTCCTGGAACAGATGGCCAAGCATGCAAAAGGAAGGGAGATAGTAGTAATGGGGGACTTCAATTACCCGGATATTTGTTGGACGTCAAACTCAGCCAAGAGCATAAGGTCAAACAGATTCCTCACTGGCCTTGCAGACAACTTCATTGTCCAGAAAGTGGGAGAAGCAACAAGAGGAACAGCCATTTTAGATCTGGTCCTAACCAATGTTGATGACCTGGTTAGTGGGGTAGATGTGGAAGGATCATTAGGCGCGAGTGATCATGCTCTTCTGAAGTTTACTATACAGCGGAAAGAAGCAGCCAAGCATACTAGGGCTCAATTTCTTGACTTTAAGAAAGCCGACTTCATAAAACTTAGGGAAGTGCTGGGTGAGATCCCATGGACAGCAATGATGCCTGGGAGTTTGTTAAGAGGGAGATAGTAAAAGCACAACGTCAGGCAATACCAATGAGACGGAAACATGGAAGGTGCCTAAAGACGCCAGGGTGGCTATCTAAAGAACTTTTAACTGAATTAAGATTAAAAAAGGATGTGTACAAAAAATGGAAAAGGGGGGAAACCACCAAAGAGGAATTCAAACAAATAGCCAGCACGTGTAGACACAAAGTCAGAAAAGCTAAAGCACAGAATGAACTCAGGCTTGCTAGAGAGGTTAAAAGCAACAAAAAAGGCTTTTATGGGTATGTTCGTAGCAAAAGGAAGAACAAAGAAACAGTGGGGTCACTCAGAGGAGAAGATGGTGAAATGCAAACAGGGGACACAGAAAGGGCTGAACTCCTCAATGCCTTCTTTGCCTCAGTCTTCTCCAATAAAGAAAACAATGCCCGACCTGAAGAATTTGGAGCAAATGATTCAGCAAAGGAAACACAGCCCAGAATAACTAAGGAGATAGTACAAGAATATTTGGCTAGTTTAGATGTATTCAAGTCTCCAGGGCCAGATGAACTGCATCCAAGAGTATTAAAAGAACTGGCAGATGTGATCTCAGAACCACTGGCAGTCATCTTTGAGAATTCCTGGAGAACAGGCGAAGTCCCGGCAGACTGGAGGAGGGCAAATGTTGTCCCTATTTTCAAAAAGGGGAAAAGAGAGGACCCAAATAATTACCGCCCAGTCAGTCTGACATCAATAGCAGGGAAGATTCTGGAGCAGATCATTAAGCAAACAGTCTGTGAGCACCTAGAAAGGAATGCTGTGATCACCAATAGTCAGCATGGATTTCTGAAAAATAAGTCATGTCAGACTAACCTGATCTCGTTTTTTGACAGAATTACAAGCCTGGTAGATGAAGGGAACGCAGTGGATGTAGCCTACCTTGATTTCAGCAAGGCATTTGACAAGGTGCCTCATGATATTCTTGTAAAGAAGCTGGTAAAATGCGGTCTTGACTATGCTACCACTCAGTGGATTTGTAACTGGCTGACTGACCGAACCCAAAGGGTGCTCATCAATGGTTCCTCTTCATCCTGGAGAAGAGTGACTAGTGGGGTGCCACAGGGTTCTGTCTTGGGCCCGGTCTTATTCAACATCTTTATCAACGACTTGGATGATGGACTCAAGGGCATCCTGATCAAATTTGCAGATGACACCAAACTGGGAGGGGTGGCTAACACCCCAGAGGACAGGATCACACTTCAAAACGACCTTGACAGATTAGAGAACTGGGCAAAAACAAACAAGATGAATTTTAACAGGGAGAAATGTAAAGTATTGCACTTGGGCAAAAAAAATGAGAGGCACAAATACAAGATGGGGGACACCTGGCTTGAGAGCAGTACATGTGAAAAGGATCTAGGAGTCTTGGTTGACCACAAACTTGACATGAGCCAACAGTGTGACGCGGCAGCTAAAAAAGCCAATGCAATTCTGGGCTGCATCAATAGGAGTATAGCATCTAGATCAAGGGAAGTAATAGTGCCACTGTATTCTGCTCTGGTCAGACCACACCTGGAGTACTGTGTCCAGTTCTGGGCACCACAGTTCAAGAAGGACACTGACAAACTGGAACGTGTCCAGAGGAGGGCAACCAAAATGGTCAAAGGCCTGGAAACAATGCCTTATGAGGAACGGCTAAGGGAGCTGGGCATGTTTAGCCTGGAGAAGAGGAGGTTAAGGGGTGATATGATAGCCATGTTCAAATATATAAAAGGATGTCACATGGAGGAGGGAGAAAGGTTGTTTTCTGCTGCTCCAGAGAAGCGGACACGGAGCAATGGATCCAAACTACAAGAAAGAAGATTCCACCTAAACATTAGGAAGAACTTCCTGACAGTGAGAGCTGTTCGACAGTGGAATTTGCTGCCAAGGAGTGTGGTGGAGTCTCCTTCTTTGGAGGTCTTTAAGCAGAGGCTTGACAACCATATGTCAGGAGTGCTCTGATGGTGTTTCCTGCTTGGCAGGGGGTTGGACTCGATGGCCCTTGTGGTCTCTTCCAACTCTATGATTCTATGATTCTATGATGATTCTAAGTTAGTGCCGCTTTCCTCTTCATCACACTAAGCAGGAAGTTAGCTGTCATCTCGGTAATCCAACAATCAGAATCCTGCAAAAAGAGGGACACTATCCAAGGCTGGATTGGGAGATGAAGCTTATTCACGAGGGGAGTTAAAAACCGAGATCTTTCATCTGTCCAGTTGGGACAGAAGAGCATTGCATGTTCCATAGTCTCCAGGGTCGTGTCATTACAGGTGCATGTTCTGTTTGCAATGGGAACTCTGGAATAACGACCCGACAGAACTGCTGTAGGAAAACAGTTGAGACGGGCACAGGTAAAGGCCCTACGCTTAGCCTCCGAAGAAATTGTGAAGCAGTATAGAGGGATCCCTTCAGGGGGTGGAATAGCTAGGGCTAGGCCTGAACACGGTCCTCTTGCATGGGAAGCTGTGTTAGAGAAGTCAAGTTGCTGTAGTTTCTTTTTGATTAGAGGTAGGGCCGCCGGGCTGATACACTCTAAGTTGAGAACAGTTTTACAATTCAAATTGAGAAGAGAGCGGAATTTGAGGTTAATTGTAGTTTTCCAAGGGGAATTATGAATGTCTCTTAGGATCAGATTGGAAAAACCACCTCTAATTCGAGCATCCGATGCTAATAGGTGGAAGCTGTAGGAAATGGCTCGATTCCATGCTCGTTTGACGATTGAGGGCTGCGCGAACTCGAGTCGTAGGGCTGCACCTGAGACACATCTCGGGACGCCGGAAAGAGATCTCAGAAACATATGAAGTGGGCGATCCAAGTTACCTGATATTGCTGTAGTCCATACTTCGCATCCATATAGTAATTTGGTGACAACTTTGGCATTAAATATTTGAATTGCTGCTGGAAGATGTTTGCCGCCCTTCTGGTGGTAAAATCGGACAATGGCGTTAGAAGTCGTGGTTGCAGCGAGAAAGGCAGATTGTAGATGGGTGGTCCAGGAGAGATTATAAGTGAATATTATGCCTAGATATTTAAAGGCTTTTACCTTTTCTAGGTAGCCACCTGTGATCTTAAGCGGCTCCAACTTGAGTTTGCGGGAACGAGTGAAGTGGAGGACTTTCGATTTTTTATAATTAATGTTAAGAGCTTCCATCTTACAATAGGCGATAAATGCATTAACTGCATTTGCTAGGTCCGCAACTGTTCTGGATAAGATGACGGCATCATCAGCATAGAAAAGGGAAGCAACGGGGTGGCCTGCTAAGTGAGGAGGATACTTAGATGCTAGCTTCAAAGTGGAAATTGCATCGTGAAGATAGAGATTAAACAATAAAGGGGCCAAGAGACAACCTTGTCGGACGCCCTTGGCCGTTGGAAATGGAGTAGTGAGGGAGCCGTTGGGACCACTTCGGACGCGGGCTGTGGTGTTTGAATAAAGGGAAATAATTAGGGAGAGGAGGTGCGGATCAATTCCCAAATGGGGAAGTTTGGACCATAATCTCTGCCTAGGAATGGAATCAAAGGCGGGCTCCAGGTCCATGAAAGCGGCAAATAGGTGGCCTTGCCTTGGAGCAGTGTATTTACTGGCAAGGTGATAAAGAGTTAGACAGTGGTCCATGGTTGACGCTGACTTTCGGAAACCAATCTGTTCCAGCAGTAGAATGTTCCTCTCCTGGACCCATGAGAGAAGTTCCTCCAATAAAACAGCGGCAAATATTTTCCCCGGGATGGATAATAAACTGATGGGGCGATAGTTCCTAGGGATGTTTGGCTGGCCGCCTTTGAAGATCGGAACTATTATAGCTTCTCTCCAGGAGTCGGGGATGTCTAGGGCGGAGGAGATAGCGGTGAATACAGGAGTCAGGTGTTCGCTCCACCAAATAGGATCAGTCAGGAAAAGGTCCAACGGGACCATGTCTGGGCCGGGGGCCTTATTCCTTCGCATTGACATTATGCTGTTGAAAATGCGAGTTGAGGTAAAGTTTATTGAGGAAGTGGGACTAAGAGAGCAGGAACAGAGGTCCGATGGGGACTGAGGAAGATCTGTAAGAAGATTTGAAGAAGCGAAACTGGTTGAATAATAGGCAATCCATTCATCAGCGGAAATCTGGGTAGCTGGATTGAATGGTGCCGAAGATCTGACTAAGCGCCAGAAGGAGCGGGAGTCATGCCTTTCTACAGCCGAATGAAGAGTGGACCAAGCCTCAAGGATGTGCTGCTGTTTCTTGCGATGAATCATGTTTCTGTATGTCCTTTTAATATCTATGAGCTTTGCACGTGTTTGGGGGTCGTTGGAAAATTTAATGACTCTGACCATTTTCCTAATTCGCCTTCTTAGGGCTTTACATTCCTTGTCAAACCAAGGCGATTCAGAGAAAAGGCGTTGGTGAGTAGGCGAGGTGGTGGTTGTGTAAATTGTTGAGAAAGCATCAAGTAATTTCCGGTATTGATCAGCGGGCAGGATTGAATCAAAGGGAGCTGCAGACATATCAAATGATTTTTGTATGTCCAGGGCAAGAGAGGAACTGAGGCTTGTCCATTTCTTTGTTTTGTATACAGGGTGGCTTTGTACCATGGCTCTATAGTTTGAGGGGACTGAAGGTGGCTCTGTTAGGTTTAACAGTAGAGTCAATGGAAGGTGGTCACCACCAAAATATTCAGCCACTTCCATTTTTGTAGAAATTGAGAATAGCTCCGGCGTCAGTAAAATGTAGTCGACAACACTGGCTCCCCGGGGAGTGATACACGTTAATTGCTGCGAGGACAAGGGAGTAATGTTGCCATTCGCGATGCAGAGATCGTTTTCCATGGCCAATTGGGCCATCAACCTCCCCGACGCATTTGTTATAGGATCAAGAGAGCATCTGTTTCCCCAGGGGGGCTGCAGGGGGTTGTCCAGGAGTGCTGCGGGAGATACTATATCGTCGTTGTTGGGACCTATTCTTGCATTAAAGTCGCCTAAGAGGATTTGAGGGAGTCCTGGGTTAGTTGTTTGAAGATCATGGAGCCAAGACGAAAGTTCAGACCACCTTTCATTGCGGTCGGAATCGTTAATTACTGGGGGCAGGTATACTGTAGTTAACAACCATGGGCTTTTGATCTTTGGGAGATGGATCTTTATAGTGAGAAAGTAAGGGGAAGATTTAATTTCCTCGCAAATAGTGAGAGATAAGCTGGTTGAAATAAGACAGGCGAGGCAAACTAACATCAATACAAAAGCAGTATTAATCTTTATAGATGCGGAGAAGGCCTTTGACAACATTTCTTGGAAGTTCATGAAAAAAAACTTGGAAGGGATGGGAGTGGGACGTGGGTTTGAAAATGGAATAGAGGCAATTTATTCAGAGCAAAAAGCTAAATTGATAGTTAACAATGTGGTGACAGAAGAGTTCAAAATTGAAAAAGGAACACGACAAGGTTGCCCCTTATCCCCTCTGTTATTTATTTCGGTCCTGGAGGTGCTTTTGAACATGATTAGGGAGGACCGGTTGGTGCAAGGAATACAGGTCAGAGAGAAACAATATAAATTGAAAGCTTTTGCAGATGATTTGGTTTTAACATTACAGGAGCCAGAATCTAGTACAAAGAGAGTTTTAGAATTAATTCATGAGTTTGGTCGGGTGGCGGGATTTAAATTGAACAAGCAAAAGACCAAGGTTTTGGAGAAAAATTTGACACCTTTAGAAACAGACGGGTTTCAGAAAGAGACAGAGTTAAATGTGGTTAAAAAGGTGAAATACCTAGGGGTTAATTTGTCTGCTAAAAATTTGAATTTATTCAAAGATAATTATGAAAAATGTTGGTCAGAAATCAAAAAGGATTTAGAAACTTGGTCAAGATTGAAACTTTCCTTGTTGGGTTGAATTGCAGCTGTAAAAATGCCGGAGGCGGCGCGAAACGAGTAATGGCGGTCCTCTTTGCGTTGCGAAGAGGGGCTCCGCAGAAAAGGGTCGTTCGCTGCGGCAAAGCGACGACCCACTAAGATAAACCACGAGCAGAGTGAGCTCGTGGCCGTGGGATCCGGCGGGCACCCAGAGCGACCCCCAAAACGAAGAAGGAACCCCGTAAGGGGCTCCGGAAGCGCGGAGGGGAAGCGGTGCTGTGGATTCATCGCTCTTTCTGCGGGAGTGAAGCCGCGCGGCTGTTACGGATGAGCGCCGACCTTTCTTCCTTAATATTGGATTACAAATCAACTACTCGTGAGTAAGAGTTACCTGAAATTGGATTACAAATTCATGAAATTTGGCTGAAAACGGGAGACGAGAAAAAGGAAGTCCGTCTCCCGGTGGTGCTTAGTGATCAAAGGCAAAGGAACTGACAAGCTGGAAGCAGCACAAAAGGGCTTTAAAACGCGAAGTATCATACGTCTGGTGAAGTCAGAAACTGAAGGGAAAGGCAAGTTATCTTTATTCTTCTTGCTATTGTGTTTATTTTACTTGGGGACCCTCTCCTCTGCTGGACTTTTAAAACTTTAAAAACCCCAGTCCCGGGCTTGCAGTGGGGCAAAAGGCTGCTTTGCGGATACACATACAAAGTTGAAATGGATACTTAGAGGCATCACTGGTGGATACAACTAAATAACTGTATTTTGCACCTCCAGAGAAACTACTGTGGCAACAATGAGAGGGCTCTGCTAGAGGGAAAAGGTCTTCTCTAAAGACTATTGTTAATTTATTTAACTGCAGGAACTTTAATGGCGACTGAAACTTTGTTTCTTCTTTCCTGAACTGTAACAATACTCCCTCTAGTGGAGTTTGGGATTTACAATTTCCTGAGAACTAACTTTGTTTTGACTCTCTGTGGCCTGGTTATTTACTCTGAGGCCTGTCTTTCCCATGGAATTTTTGACAGTTTGACCTTGAATCCAAAGACAGGTGTGGAATGAGCGACCGAGTAAAAACAAGAGCTGCGTCGAAAGCAGGGAAAGGCCAACTGGTACAAACAACCTTGATTTCCCAGGCTCGTAGATCTTCAGTCCCTGCTGTCCTACAGGCTGTACCATCACCAACACCCCCATCTAAGGAAGCTGAACAGTCAACAACTGAGGATATGGCAGCTGGGGGTTCTAGCACTCTTTTACAGGAAATGTTACAACAATTTGCAATTTTGAATAAAAAAGTGGATGATCAAACTGCAAAAATTGACTTAGCCACATCTTCAATCACCAAACTTTCTGAACAGGTGGCTAAGCATGCACAAGATATTGGAAATCTAAAGGACGCTACATCTGAAAATCGAAAATTGGCCGAGGCTGCGAACGAAAAAGCAGGAGAAGCATTTCAGAAAGTGGAGGAATTGAAAGGAGAGGTAAGGCCGCTTCATAAACATATCACCGACCAGCAGGCCTACCTGTCTTTGGTGGAATTGAGAAACAGGGAAAATAATTTAAGATTACGCTCTATCCCAGAGATTGAGAAAGAGGACTTGATTGGCTTTTTGACAGCAGAATTCTCTAAATTCTGGGGTATAAATGAAGACACAGATTTTAAAATAACAACTGCATTCAGACTGGGGAGAGATACCGGGAAGGACAGCCCTAGAGACTGTTTGATTATCTTAAGGACCAAGCAGGAGAGAGACAAGCTACTTGACCTACATTTTAACAAAGCACTCGAGATCCAGGACAGAAGAGCACAAATTTACAAGGATATTCCTAAACAACTATTGGATCTCAGATCTAACTACACCGACCTAGCTGGACTTTTGAGAGGTAACGGAATACCATACAGGTGGGAGTTTCCACAAGGTCTCTCATTCAAATACAAAGGAAAGAAGATTAAAATCAAAACGAAAGAGGACAGCCAGAAGTTCCTACACGACCACGGAGAAGACTTGCAGAAAGGAGCGGCAGCTATTTGGCCACCACCTGAGTCTGGAAAAGAGCCACCACCCTCGGACTTGGACAAAAAAGAAGACGCCCCATAAAGAGCAACAACAGATTGATACAGGATGTCTCTGCAGCTGTACAGTTGGAACATTAATGGCGCAAATTCCCCGGAAAAACGCAAAAGGATCTTCCATATTCTAAAGAAAGAAAATTTGGACATAATTTGTTTGCAAGAAACCCATGTGACCAGGCTACATAGGAAGGTGTTAATAAATAAAAGATTAGGCCAAGAATTTATTTCATCAGATAGAGTTAAGAAGAGAGGAGTGGTGATCTACGCTAAGGAGAATTTATCACCAAAATTTTTGTTCAAAGATGAACAAGGAAGAATCCTGGCTATTGAAATATTGACCCAAGGAGAGAAAGTTTTGATATTAGGAATCTACGCACCAAACGAGGGGAAATCAGAATTTTATAAGAAGCTACATGAGACATTACTGGACTATCTGGATTATTCTAACATCATTATGATGGGAGACATGAATGGGGTTGTCTCTACGTTTATGGATAAGTCACAGAACCAGAATTTGACTAAAGACGGAAGACTACCAAAAACTTTCTTTGAACTAACTGACAATATGGATTTAATTGATTTATGGAGGACGAGAAACCCCCTAGGTAAAGAAGGAACTTTCTTTTCTGAGGCCCACCTGTCATGGACAAGAATCGACCAAATTTGGACAACTAGAGGGCTGGCACCTAAGACTACAAAAATAGAAATCTGCCCAAAGACTTGCTCCGACCATAACGCTCTGAAAATGGAAATGAGATTTACTATTGCCGATTCCTTCAGATGGAAAATGAATGACAACCTGTTAAGAGATCAAGAGATTGTAAAGAAGGCCCAAAAAGCTTTAAAGGACTATTTTGAAATTAACTTGAATACTTCGGTGGAAAAAAGAATAATCTGGGACGCAAGCAAAGCTGTTATGAGAGGGTTTCTGATACAACAGAATACGATTAAGAAAAAATTCTGGAATGGTAAAAAGGATAAGATATTGGAGAAGATAAGAGATGGAGAGAAAAAATTAAGATTAAATCCAAAATCAAAAGAGACTTTAAGAGAAATCAAATTCCACCAGTCACAATATACGAAATTGATTAACCAAGAAGTGGAATGGAAAATCAAACAAATGAAACAAAGATCTTTTGAATCTGCGAATAAATGTGGGAAACTGCTAGCTTGGCAGTTGAAAAAGAGACAAAAATTAAATTATGTTACCAACCTAGAAGTTGAAGGGAAAAATATTCAGAAACCGGGAGAAATTAGAAAGTGTTTCCAGAAATATTTTAAAAAACTGTATACACAAGGGTCCGAAGAAGCAACTGAGATAGAACAATTCTTGAAAGATAATGGCCTACCAAAACTATCTCAAGAGAAGAGATCAATCTTGAACTGTAAAATAACACAACAGGAAATCGAGGATGCCATTCAGAATATGCAACTAGGCAAATCTCCAGGCCCTGATGGACTTACCTCCAAGTACTACAGGATGTTAAAAGACTACTTGATACAACCATTAATGGAGGTTTGTAACCAGATTATGGGGGGAGGGAGGGCACCAGATACGTGGAAAGAAGCATTCATCACACTGATACCTAAAGTGGAAACTGAAAAGACCCAACTTAAGAACTACCGTCCCATCTCACTCCTAAACGTGGATTACAAAATATTTGCAGATATTTTGGCTAATAGATTTAAAAAAGTATTAAATGAAGTAATTCACAAGGACCAAGCTGGCTTTCTCCCAGGTAGACATTTGTTTGATAACACTAGGAATATTATCGATATTCTGGAACTTTTACAAACAAATATTAACACTAAAGCAGTGTTAATTTTTATTGATGCGGAGAAGGCCTTTGACAATATTTCTTGGAAATTCATGAAGAAAAACTTGGAAGGGATGGGAGTGGGAAGGGGGTTTGAGAATGGGATAGAAGCAATCTATTCAGAACAAAAAGCTAAGTTGATAGTGAACAATGTGGTGACAGAAGAACTTCATATTGAAAAAGGAACACGTCAGGGGTGCCCCCTTTCCCCTTTATTATTTATTTCAGTCCTGGAGGTTCTGCTGAACATGATAAGGAAGGATCGGCAGGTACAAGGAATACGGGTCGGAGCGAAACAATATAAACTGAAAGCATTTGCAGATGACTTGGTTTTAACATTACAGGAGCCAGAATCTAGTACAAAAAGAGTTTTGGAATTGATTCAGAAATTTGGTCGGGTGGCGGGTTTTAAATTGAACAAACAAAAAACTAAGGTGTTAGGGAAAAACTTGACAGCTATTGAAACAGAGGGGTTTCAGAAGGAAACAGAACTAAACATTGTCAAAAAAGTGAAATACCTGGGGGTCAATCTGTCTTCTAAGAACTTGAATTTATTTAAAGACAACTATGAGAAATGTTGGTCAGAAGTTAAAAAAGACCTAGAAATCTGGTCAAGATTGAAACTATCCTTGTTAGGCCGAATTGCAGCTATAAAAATGAACGTTTTGCCAAAAATGTTGTTTTTGTTTCAAGCCTTGCAGATTGTGGACAGAGTGGAATGTTTTGGAAAGTGGCAGAAGGACATTTCTAGGTTTGTCTGGCAGGGCAAAAAGCCCCGAATAAAGTTTAAAATACTAACTGATGCAAAGGAGAGAGGGGGGTTTGCCCTGCCAGACTTAAGGTTATATTATGAAGCTGCGGCCTTCTGCTGGATGAAAGATTGGATTCTACTAGAAAACACTGATGTCCTAGATCTGGAAGGCTTTAATAATTCGCTAGGTTGGCATGCGTATCTGTGGTATGACAAGGGGAAAACACACGGAATGTTTAAAAACCATATTGTCAGAAAAGCAATATATATGGTCTGGAAAAAATACAAAGACTTATTGGAAAGCAAAACTCCGAGGTGGATTTCACCAATAGAGGCCAAGGCTCGGAAAAAACCCAATATGGAGGCATACTGGCCGAAATATTGGGAAATAATAGAAAACATTGGAGGTAATTGGAGGTTGCAGAGCTTTGAAAAATTAAAGGATAAGGTGCAAAATTGGTTACACTATGCCCAAATTAATGAGGTCTTTAAGCTAGATAAAAAAACAGGATTCCAGGTGGAAAAATCGAAACTTGAGACAGAGTTGTTAGAACCAAAGACCAAGTTATTATCGAGAATGTATAACTTGCTGCTTAAATGGAACACTCAAGATGAGACAGTTAAATCAGCCATGATAAAATGGGCTCAGGACATTGGTTATAATATCATGTCTGAAGATTGGGAGAGGTTATGGACCACCGGTATGAAGTTTACTGCATGTAATGCTCTGAAAGAAAATATTATGAAAATGGTATACAGGTGGTACATGACTCCGGTCAAGCTGGCTAAGATATACCATTTGTCCGATAATAAATGCTGGAAATGTAAGGAAGCTGAGGGGACATTCTTTCACCTTTGGTGGACTTGTCCAAGATTGAAGGCCTTCTGGGAAATGATTTATAACGAGTTAAAAAAGGTGTTCAAGTACACCTTCCCTAAGAAACCGGAGGCCTTCCTTCTGGGCATTGTCGGCCAGAAGGTGTTAAAAAAGGATAGAACCTTTTTTATGTATGCTACAACAGCAGCAAGAATCCTTATCGCTAAGCATTGGAAGACCCAAGATTTGCCCACACTGGAGGACTGGCAGACGCAATTGATGAACTACATGGAACTAGCCGAGATGACTGCAAGGATCCGAGATTTGGGAGAAGAGGCAATGGAGGAGGACTGGAAAAAATTTAAAGACTATTTGCAAAAGTACTATAAGTTATATGAATCTTAAGATGCCGTATGACTTGGAATGTTAGCCCCAGCAACGAAAATTTAATTATTTATGAAATTGGATAACATTTATGAAAGAATCAAAGTTTAAATGGGTAAAAATGACAACATGTTATATTTTTAGAGTAAATGGAAAATAAGAGATTTAAACTTAAACTGCAATTGAAAATACAAAGAAACACACGAAATAAGGGTATAATTTGCTGATAACTTTATTGTCAAGAATGCATTATGTGGGAGATGTGGGGAAGTCCAATGGAAATTTGAAATAAGGTGTTGAAATGGTTGTGATTTTCTGTTTTTTTTTTTCTTTCTTTCTTTCTATTTTTTATGTTATTTCTTTCTTCTGTTCTTTCTGTAATTTGGAAAAAATGCAATAAAAATCATTATAAAAAAAAAAAGAATTGCAGCTGTAAAAATGAATGTATTGCCAAATATGTTGTTTCTGTTTCAAACCCTACAGATTGTGGACAGAGTGGAATGTTTTGGAAAGTGGCAGAAAGATATTTCTAAGTTTGTCTGGCAGGGCAAAAAGCCCAGGATAAAATTTAAAATACTAACTGATGCAAAAGAAAGAGGGGGATTTGCCCTGCTGGACTTAAGGTTATATTATGAAGCTGCAGCTTTCTGCTGGATGAAGGATTGGTTACTTTTGGAGAACACTGATGCTCTGGATCTGGAGGGGTTTAATAATGCTTTTGGTTGGCATGCATATTTGTGATATGACAAGGCAAAGGTTCACAAAATGTTTAAAAACCATATTGTCAGAAAAGCAATATTTATTGTCTGGACAAAATACAAAGACTTACTAGAGAATAAGACCCCGAGATGGTTATCACCAATGGAGGCCAAGGCCCGAAAAAAACCCAATATGGAGACCGGCTGGCCGAAATATTGGGAAAGAATAGAAAAAACTGGAGACAATTGGAGGCTGCAGAGTTTAGAAAAATTAAAAAACAAGGTGCGAGATTGGTTACACTATGCTCAAATCCAAGAGGTTTTTAAGTTGGATAAAAAAATAGGATTCCAGGTGGAAAAATCGAAATTAGAGACAGAACTGCTTGAACCAAAGACTAAGGTACTTTCGAGAATGTATAACTTGCTGCTTAAATGGAACACGCAGGATGAGACAGTCAAATCAGCCATGATAAAATGGGCTCAGGATATTGGGTATAACATCATGTTTGAGGACTGGGAAAGGTTATGGACCACCGGAATGAAATTCACGGCATGTAATGCCCTGAAGGAAAATATTATGAAAATGATATATAGGTGGTACATGACCCCAGTCAAGCTTGCAAAAATATATCACCTGTCTGATAATAAATGTTGGAAATGTAAGGAGGCTGAAGGGACATTCTTTCACCTCTGGTGGACTTGTCCTAAAGTGAAGGCCTTCTGGGAAATGATCTATAATGAGTTAAAAAGGTATTTAAGTATACCTTTACCAAGAAACCGGAGGCCTTCCTCTTGGGCATTGTCGGCCAGAGAGTGTTAAAGAAGGACAGAACCTTTTTTATGTATGCGACCACAGCAGCAAGAATACTCATCGCAAAATATTGGAAGACACAAGATTTGCCCACACTGGAATAATGGCAGACGCAATTGATGGACTTCATGGAACTGGCTGAAATGACTGGCAGAATCCGAGAGATGGGAGAAGAAACAGTGGAAGAGGACTGGAAAAAATGTAAGGACTATTTACAAAAACAATATAAGTTATATGAATGTTAAAAATTTTCACGATTCGGAAACTATAGCTTCAGCAACTAAAGTTGTGAATTAGGAAATTATATTTTAAGTAAGAAAAGGTTAAATTTTAAGGTAATACTATGTTTAATTTAGGATATAAGTAATTGATGAAAAGTATGAAAAATTTGAGGTATAGTATTTGAAAAGTACAAAATAAGGTATGAAACAAGGTAATAATTTGCTGATAACTTTATTATAAAGAATGCAGGGTAAGGGAGATGTGAGGAAGTCCAGTTAGTTATTCAAAAAATGTGTTGAACGGTTGGCTTTTCTTTTTTATTTATTTCTTCTTTTTCTTGTTTCTTTATTTCTTGTTTCAGTCTATGTTTATAATCTTTGTATCTGAAAACTGAATAAAATATTTATATAAAAAAAGAAACATTCCGCCCTTATCTCCCGCTTCTCTTGAGCCCGCGCTTCCTGGCATACACCAATTGCAAGCACAGTCTTTGTGAGTTCATCCATCGACTACGGGCGGGGCGCTCGGGACAACTCGTATTTCACTTCGGGGGACAAACCCGCTTCAAACAACATTTATATTGGTTCAGAGTCCAGATCCCACCCGAGCTTGTGGACTAACATCGCGAAACGTGACCAGTTGTTTCTGACGGACAGGCTCCCCTGCTTGCACCCCATCAGCTCCCGTCGCGTCACACTTTGCTCCACCTCGCTGGAGAACATCGCGTCCATCCCCTGGTAGAATTTCTTAAGATCTTTCAATGCATCATTCTGCGTCGCCATTAGGGGCCTGATCCATTCATGCGCCCCATCCTGCAGATGTCCCACAATGTAAGCCACCCTCTCCCCGTCATCAGCAAAGTCATTTTTCTGCAATTCCAAAGCGTACTGAATTTCTGTTCGGAAGGCATTGTAGTCTTGGGGCTTTCCACCAAACTTGTGTACCAGCCCCTGAACCTTCCTCCCTATCGGGGTGGCTCTGACCTGTGCATCCTGAGCCCTGTGCATCCTGAGTCTCTCCTCCAGCCGCGCTGTCAGGGTAGCTACATGCGCCTCCAGGTCTCGGTTCCTCTCAACCAGACCTCGCACCAGGGCTTCTTGCTCCATCCCTCCGGCCGGCTCTGTTTGGCTCATCTTGCTGCCTCTCCGGGGCTGCGCACAAGCAATGTCGGGGACTGACGGATTGCTGTAATGGTTCTAGGGGTTTCTCGTGCGTAAGCCGGTGCCAACACCTGGCTGGGTTGCCTGAGTGAACCTTTTCTGTCCGGACAGCCACTCACCCGTGGCTGTCTCAATCCTCAATCACTGGCAGAATCCGTCAGTGGGTGTTTCTTAAACTTCTTCCAGCAAAGAAGCTCTTTGACGCCCAGTCTCCTCCTACTCTCCCTGTGCGGAAGCCTTCTGCGCAAGGAGGGCGTAGGCAACGGAGGACTCTTCCTCTCCCCGCTGGTCCCCGGCAAGGAGTCATAGGACTGCCTCGCCGATTCCCCCATCTGCCCCCCTTCTCCACTGGAGCTACGCTGATTCCCTTCCCCAGAAGATGGGCTGCCTCTCCCACTCCCGGGACGCTCTCTGGCATCCCTTTGGAGCTTGCTCTCTCCCTCCAGCGCTGATGGCAGTTCCCTGACAGGGTTTTTCCTACCTAAATGAGAACCTTACATAACTTTACATATGGAACTTTCGATTTCATTGTTGAGTGTTTTTACAGTTTAATGCATGGAGATATGGAAAAACACATAAAAATAAAAATATTATAGCTGCCTAAACAATATGACGCACTTAAAGGAAAAGAATTGTGAAATCCATTTTTGAGATATTTTGTGGGAAGCAACACCATTCCAGTCCAAGGAACGACCTGTTCCCCCTCCCAGTTTATATATAGGGTGGCCATCATGAAATGGCTTCGGGGCAGGGAAGTTCTGACCTTACTGGACTGGTGTCTCAACAAAGCAGGCGAAGGGGCAAAGAGGACTCGCCCTCCGGGGCAAGCGGCTGCCTGTGGACTACGAGCTCCGGCTGGTGGGCTAGAGGAAAACACGCGGTTCCATCTTCCCCACGTGCGCGGAAACACGGGAAGACAGCCCTTAAGCGACTTGGAGAGGAAAGGGTTAGCTAATCCGCCTGGCGCTTCCGACATCCCTCACGCAAAATGGCGCCGTCTGCAATAGCCGTCGTCTTTCAAAATGGAGGCGCTTCCGGCATCTATTTCCGTGACACAAAATGGCGCCGCTGGCAACAACCGCCATCTTTAAAAATGGAGGCACTTCCATATACTGTATTATTTCCTTCATTCAAAATGGTGATGGCAACAATAGCCGCCTGTCAGGGCTGCCACCCAGTCCCAGCTCACATAGGACCACGTTAGCCAGCGTTCACGTTAAAAGAGTCTTTATTGGGTTACAGGATCCATTTCCAAACTGCAATGTGCAGCCCTACGTCTTCTATGTCAGACCGGCGAAGACCCGTCTGAGTCTCCGCCTCTAGCACACCAGCTTAATACCCTAGCCTTGCTCCACCTCCTGCGCCTTTCCTTCCGTCTCTGGGTCCTTCTGCCCCCCGGGGTCTCTTCTTTCCTACTCTCTTCTGACGCGGACCCCCCTGACCCTTTCGCCTCCTTGCGGCGGGCTTTGGGACCTGGCTCACTCTCCGGGCTGCTTACTGCGCCAGCTTCCGCTGCATTTGAACTTGGTGCGCGCGCCCAACTCTCTACCTTCCTCTTGATCGTTTCGTCGCTCCCCGAGGTGGGCGTGACTACTCCTGACTCATGCCCTCCCTCCTGCTGAAAGCCTCCGGAACCCGATGTCTGGTCCCCTTTCTCCCCGCTGCTCCCGGCTGGGCACGTGGGTCCCGATCTCCAACTGCTGCTCTCTGATCCCTCTCTGGACCCTTCTTCCTGGGGTGTCCCCCTGCTTTCCCCCCTTGCTCTGACCGCTGGCGCTCCCTTCTGGGAATCCTCGGACTCACTGGACAGGCTCGGTGATCTCGGGTCGTCATCCCCACTCATCCTTCCTTCGTATTCCTCCCCCTCGCTCTCTGTCTCCTCCCTTCTCTGCGTCTCTGCTCCTGAACCCCTGACATCCATCCCCCCTCGAAGCCCCCCCTTCCCCCCTCCCCGCTTTCAGGTGTGGGTGCTGGGTGCTCCATCATCACGGGAGTGAATGCCGGATACAGTTCGCTCCCCGTCGCTGGCCGCCAACTGAAGACCTCCGAGTCTTCCTCCTCTCGTTCGTCAACATTGATCTGCTCCGCCTCCATTTCAGTGCCGCCGTGCTCGAACCCAAGATCCTCCCCAAACACGTCCATGTCAGTCTCTGCGTCGGTCGCTCGACCTGGCATCTCCAGCCACCTCCGGCGCCACTGCTCCTCTGGTCGATCGTCCCACCAATACGAGGTGTCTGACGCCGAACCCTCCGGTGACCCCTCTGGGGAACGGGTGCCCGGTGCGGGCTCCCCGTCCGAGTCGAATCCATGGAACGTGCTGGAGGAAAGTGTGGGCGTGAACAACCAGTCGTCGAAGAAGCCTGCTGGCATGGGTCTGCGTGGGAAAAGGGCATGAAACTCGTCCTTGAGCAGGGGTTCCTCCAAAGCGTAGTCTGGCACCCAGCTATTAGCACTGGCCTGGGTGCCCTCTCTGGCTAGGAGGTATTCTACTCCCTCTTCCCCCCATCTGGAGTCCAAAATCTCCGTGACTTCGTTGATGGGGTCCTGCTGTGGCAATCTCCCCGCCTCCGTCCGCTCCTGAGACGGACTCGGTGCCATTCCTGGTTCCTGGAATCTGTGGGGTGCCTTGTAGGGAGTGAGCACCGACCTGTGGAACACCGGATGCATCCTGGAACCCTCCGGCAGCACCAGCCGGAAAGCTACTGGGTTGATCTGTGCTGCGACTTGGTATGGACCGAGTTGCTTGTGCCCTAACTTCTTCTTGGCTAACGATCTGGTCGGCACTGCGTGGGCTGCCAACCAGACCCAGTCTCCCACTCGAATCTCTTCGCCAACCCGCCTGTGCTTGTCAGCTTGCACCTTGTATGCGTGCTTCGCGAGCTCCAGCTGCCGTCGGAGTTGATCGTGGACCTCCTGCAACTCAGACGCGAAAGCGTCCGCCGTCTGCGGTTCCCCTTCCCCCACTCTCTCCAGTCCCGGGAAGGTTCTGGGATTCCTCCCATTGTTGGCGAAGAACGGCGTCACCCCTGTGGACACGTGCTTCGTGTTGTTGTAGGCAAACTCGGCGAGCGGCAGGTAATCCACCCACGTCGCAGGCTGTTGATTGGCATAGCATCTCAGGTACTGCTGCATGATGGCATTGACCCTCTCCGCTTGCCCGTTGGTCTGCGGGTGTCTCGCTGATGTCAGGTTGATCTTGACGTTCAGGAAGCCCATCAGCTTCTGCCAGAAATTCGAGATGAACTGGCGTCCGCGGTCGAACAGTATAGACCGCGGCAGCCCGTGCACTTTGAACACGTGATCTATGAACAGTTTGGCTGTTTGTTCCGCCGTGGCCACCTTCGCACACGGTATGAAATGTGCCATCTTGGTGAACAAGTCCACCACCACTAGTACAGCTGTCTTGCCTCTCGAGCTGGGTAGATCCGTGACAAAGTCCAGGGCCACCCTCTCCCACGGTTCAAACGGCGTTTGCAGCGGTTCCAGCAGTCCCGCCGGTGGTTTGTGCACCGGCTTGGCCCTCTGGCAGGTGTCGCACCTCGCGACGTAGTCCGCGACTTCCCCTCTCAGTCTGGGCCACCAAAAGTCCCTTGCGACTAATTCCACCGTTTTTTCTGTGCCAAAGTGTCCGGCCGTGGGTGCGTCGTGCAACTGTTGCAGTACCTTGGCGCGAAGTTCGTCTCCCGGCACGTAGATGGCCCCTTTACGTAAGAGCAAGCCGTCTCGTATCTGGAACTCGTCGCTCTTCGCCGTGCCCTTGTGCACCTCGGCCATCTTCGCCTGCGCGAATGAGTCGTCCTGCAACGCCCGCCGCACCGCATCCAGGTCTACTGTGGCTGAAGCGCACGCCCACGCTGTTGGCGCAAAGATGTGCATGGCTGCCGCTGGCGTCACCTCTTCGAGGTATTGCGGTTTTCGGGACAGTGCATCCGCCATGATGTTGGTGTCGCCTGGGACGTACTCTATTCGGAAATCGAAGTCAGCAAATAACTCTGCCCAACGTATCTGCCTCTGGTTCAGGAACTGCGCCGTGCGCCAGTGCTCCAGATTCTTGTGGTCCGTGCAGACTTGCACTGTGTGCTTGGCGCCGATCAGGAAATGCCTCCACGCTTTGAACGCTGCATGAATGGCCAGCAACTCCCTGTCCCAGATGGTGTAGTTCTGCTCCGACTTGCTGAGCTTTCTGGAGTAGAACGCTCCCGGCCTCCAGACCCCCTGCGGGTCTCTCTGCAGCAGGACAGCTCCCACGGCTCTATCGGACACGTCTGTCTCTACCCGCATCGGTCTGCTGGGGTCGATATGCAGCAGTTGCTCTTCCGACGCGAAGAGACGCTTGAGTGCCTGAAAGGACTGCTCCGCCTGCTCCGTCCAGATGAATTTCTTTTTCTTGGAGCTTAGCGTGTCCGTAATAGCCGCCGTCTGCATCGCGAACCCCTTGATAAACTTGCGATAGAAGTTGGCGAAGCCCACAAACCGCTGGACCTCCTTCCGGTTGTGCGGCCTCTTCCAATCCAACACCGCGCGAACCTTGGCGCTGTCCATGGCTAGCCCCTTGTCCGACAAGTTGTAGCCCAAGAAATCCACCTCCGTCGTGTCGAACTGGCACTTCTCCAGTTTGGCGTACAGTCTATGCTGCTGCAGCCTCTTCAGCACCTCCCGAACGTCTTGGTCATGTGCTTGCTGCGATTCGGAGAATATCAGGATGTCATCCAGGAAGCAGACGCACTTCTTGTAGAGGAGTCCCGCCAACACATGATGCATGAAAGCTTGAAAACAGTGAGAACCGTTTTGCAATCCAAACGGCATCACTCTGTATTCGTAGGTGCCCAGAGGCGTGAACATGGCTGTCTTCCACTCATCGCCTTCCCTCATGCGGATGAGATTGTACGCCCCTCGCAGGTCCAACTTGGTGAACACGCGTCCCTTGCGCACCGTCGCTAGGAGGTCGTCAATCCTGGGCATGGGGAAATCAGAGGGCTTGGTCATCTTGTTCAAGAGGCGAAAATCAACTACAAGTCTTTTTTGGGGCGTGTCTTTCTTCTTCACGAAGAAAACAGGACTGCCCCCTACTGCCTTGGACTCCCGGATGAAACCGCGCTCCAAATTGTGATCTATGAACTGTTTGAGTTCCTGTAGTTCGTCCTCAGACATGGAGTACAGCTTCCCTTTCGGCAGCGTCGCCCCTGGTAGGAGGTCAATCTTGCAGTCATACTGCCTGTGAGGGGGTAGCTTGTCTGCCTCCTTCTCGCAGAAGACCTCCAGAAAGTCTGCGTATTTGTGGGGGACTGCTTGCAACGTTCCCAACTGCAGCTGTGATTCCTCCTCCTCTCCCTCCTGTCTGGGCAGGATGCAGTGCTCGGCACAATAAGAAGAGCCGAAGATCAGCTGTCGCTGGTACCAAGCCAGTGTCGGACTGTGCCTGTCCAGCCAACTCATGCCCAACACAATGGGTGTGTCCGACAGTCGGGTGACATTAAAACTGATGACTTCCCTGTGGTTACCAAGTCGCATCACCATTGGCGGCGTCTGCTTCACCACCTGCCCCCCCAGCAACTCTCTGCCATCCACTGTGACGACTTGCAGGGGCAGAGTGGCAGGCAGTAGCTGTATAGCGTGCTGCTCCACAAAATCCTGCGCTATAAAGTCTGCGTTACTTCCAGAATCCACAGAAAGTGGCACGTCTATAGTGATGCCATCGGGTAGCTGGAGAGATGCGGTGAGCTGCACTACTGGTTTGGGTGGGAGGGGGTCTGTGGGTTGCAAGATCGCTGGGGACTGCTTCACTGATTCGTCTGGCTGGGCCCCAGTGCCTCTGCCTCCAGCCAGACATTGTCGTTTCCCTGCTGGGGTTCGCTGTGCTGCGTGGCTGCTATCACCGTTGCGGAGGCTGCAGTGTGCTTGGAGTTCCTCTGGGGACACTCTCTCGCCATGTGTTGAGGGCTGTCGCATATGTAACACTTCTGGGTCCCTCTAGGAGGCTTAGTCTTGACTGCTCCCGGTGCAGGGGCTCTGGTAGCTGACTGAGCCCTGGCGCCTCCCACCTCCATAGGTTCCACTCCCCCTCCTGGCGGAGGTGTGGATTGCGCACGCGCAGCTTCCCTGGGAACGAAAGAGAAACTTCTCGCTGCTTCGCGCCCTCCACGTCCTTCGTCTCTGCACCATGGACGTTCTTCCAGCCTCACCCCCACAGTCAGCGCCCTTTGGACCACCTCCTGTGTGTCCGGGGCCTCTCCCCCCTCGCAATTTCGTCTTTAACAGCACTGCTCAGACCCTCCCAGAACAGGTCTCTGACTGGAGGTGAATCCCGGTCCCATTCCAAGGCACTGACCAGCGCAAAAAAGCGGGCGTGATACTGCCGTACGCTCGCCCTCCCTTGTCTCAGTCCATGTATCTCCCGTCGGGCAAGATCCACGTCAATGGTAGATAAAAAGCACGCATCCATCGCTTTGATAAAGGCATCTGCACTCTGAAGCGCCGGATCTTTATCCCTCCACAAATTGCGCAGCCACGCTTTAGCATCCCCATGCAAATGGGATAGTATAAACCCCACTTTCTCTTCCTCATCTCTAAAGTCTTTTGCCAGCAGTTGCAGTGCGCACATTACGTCTGCTCGAAAATTGGGGTACTGTTGCAAATTCCCATCGAAGTGAGCCACAAGCCCTCCTGCTCTCCGTGCCAACCCAACCCCCTCCGGTCTGGGTCCCGGTTGCCCTTGCTTAACCAACGCTTCAAACCTGGCGTGGAGATCTCTGTAGGCGGCCGCAGCATCCTGCTCCCTTTTCTTGGATGCCAGTACCTCTGCGTTCAATTGGGTCACTGCCTGTTGCAGCGCTGAAATTTTTTCTGCTTCCGTCATCTCTGCCAACCTTTGTGAGCTTGCTCCCAAACACCAATTTTCTCCTCTCGCTGCTTCTGCCTCCGCTGCGAGGTATCAGGTGTCCGAAGCTACGAGGGACGGGTCTTACTGTCAGGGCTGCTACCCAGTCCCAGCTCACATAGGACCACGTTAGCCAGCATTCACGTTAAAAGAGTCTTTATTGGGTTACAGGATCCATTTCCAAACTGCAATGTGCAGCCCTACGTCTTCTATGTCAGACCGGCGAAGACCCGTCTGAGTCTCCGCCTCTAGCACACCAGCTTAATACCCTAGCCTTGCTCCACCTCCTGCGCCTTTCCTTCCGTCTCTGGGTCCTTCTGCCCCCCGGGGTCTCTTCTTTCCTACTCTCTTCTGACGCGGACCCCCCTGACCCTTCCGCCTCCTTGCGGCGGGCTTTGGGACCTGGCTCACTCTCCGGGCTGCTTACTGCGCCAGCTTCCGCTGCATTTGAACTTGGCGCGCGCGCCCAACTCTCTACCTTCCTCTTGATCGTTTCGTCGCTCCCCGAGGTGGGCGTGACTACTCCTGACTCATGCCCTCCCTCCTGCTGAAAGCCTCCGGAACCCGATGTCTGGTCCCCTTTCTCCCCGCTGCTCCCGGCTGGGCACGTGGGTCCCGATCTCCAACTGCTGCTCTCTGATCCCTCTCTGGACCCTTCTTCCTGGGGTGTCCCCCTGCTTTCCCCCCTTGCTCTGACCGCTGGCGCTCCCTTCTGGGAATCCTCGGACTCACTGGACAGGCTCGGTGATCTCGGGTCGTCATCCCCACTCATCCTTCCTTCGTATTCCTCCCCCTCGCTCTCTGTCTCCTCCCTTCTCTGCGTCTCTGCTCCTGAACCCCTGACACCGCCCTTTTCCACCATAGAGATGCTGCCAGGCACCCGCAGCCTCTCCACATGCAGTTTCCCCATCCTGGCTATTCTATTTCCGCCCTCTTTTGCCATTCTTCTTCCACCCTCCGTGCTGCAGACGCTGCAGAGGGCTCCTAAGGCATATTTAGGTATAGGAGAGGGATCCACACCTCTCCTGCAGTTGCAAGTTATGCCACGAAGGACACCTTGCAATACCCTTTAACTGACTGGGAGCAGAGGAGGTGCTGCTTGCTTCCCAGCCACTTGCTCTAAGCTTCCCATCAACTCACTCTAACAACTAGTTGATGCTTTCAAACGGCTCGCTCTAACCATTAGGTGATGCTTCCCATCAACTCACTCTAACAACTAGGCGAATGTTCCCAGCCCCTCACTCTAACCACTAGGCACTGCATCCCGGCCACTTGCTCTAACCACTTAGAATCATAGAATCATAGAGTTGGAAGAGACCACAAGGGCCATCGAGTCCAACCCCCTGCCAAGCAGGAAACACCATCAGAGCACTCCTGACATATGGTTGTCAAGCCTCTGCTTAAAGACCTCCAAAGCAGGAGACTCCACCACACTCCTTGGCAGCAAATTCCACTGTCGAACAGCTCTTACTGTCAGGAAGTTCTTCCTAATGTTTAGGTGGAATCTTCTTTCTTGTAGTTTGGATCCATTGCTCCGTGTCCGCTTCTCCGGAGCAGCAGAAAACAACCTTTCTCCCTCCTCTATGTGACATCCTTTTATATATTTGAACATGGCTATCATATCACCCCTTAACCTCCTCTTCTCCAGGCTAAACATGCCCAGCTCCCTTAGCCGTTCCTCATAAGGCATCGTTTCCAGGCCTTTGACCATTTTGGTTGCCCTCCTCTGGACACGTTCCAGTTTGTCAGTGTCCTTCTTGTAAAGTTGTAACCCAGGAGTTGGCAAAACTTTTGTGGCTTGGGGCGGTTCACGGTCCCACACGCCGCGGTAGGGCCCGAGCGTGTGTGTGTGTGCGTGCATGTGCAAACCCTATTTTCGGCACTCCTTCCGGTGTGGAGGAGGCGGGCACCTGCAGGAGCTTTCTGCAGTCAATGGGAAGCTGTCCAGCGTCCCTACTCTGCTCCATGCCAACCAAGCAGGGTCCCCGAGGGGGCAGCAGGGGTCCATGGGCTGGTTAAACGACCCCCATGGGCCGCTTGCCTTAGGTTGCCGACCCCTGTTGTAACCCCAACTCACAACCCCAAACACTAACCCCTTAACCCTAGCCCAAACCCAAAATCCTAACCCTGAACCCCTGCCCTAGACTCTGACTGACCCCTAACCCAAACCTCTAACCCCTAACCCCAAACTCTAAACCCTAACCCTAACCAAAAACCCATAACCCAACCCTAAATCGTAAACCCTAACCCTAAACCCCGACCCTGTCCCTAACCCCAAACCCAAAAACCCTTTACCCATACCTAACCCACAACCCAACCTAATCCACAACCAATAACCCCTTAACCCTAAACCCTAACCCCAACTCTTATCCTTAACCTTAATCGTAACCCTAAACCCCTACCCTAGATTCTGATCCTGACCCCCAACCCTAAACCTAACCCCTAACCCCAACTCTAACCCTAAAGCCTAACCCTGAACCCCAACCCTAAACTCTAAACCCCTAACCTAGACCGTGACCCCTAACCCTAATCCTAAACCAACCGTAACCCTAACCTAAACCCCCTACCCTAGACTCTTATCCTTACCCTGACCTCTAACCTCCAACCCAACCTTTAACACTTACACCTACACCTACACTTACCCTAACCCTAAAACCCTACCCAAGACCCTGACCCTAAACCCCTACCCTAGACTCTGACCCCTGACCCCTAACCCAACCCCAGCCCCAACTGCAACCCCTAACTCCCAACCCCCAACTCTTTCTCTGACAGTCCCATCCTTGCTTCTGTTCCTGCCATTTTTTTCTTGGGAGCCACTTGCCAAGGGATTGAGATGGAAAGAGCAGGGACACTTAGCCATGAAAGGCATAGACAGGTGGGAAACAGGGTGCTGAATCCAATAGGAGGCAAGAAGAAGTTTTTAAAAAACAAAACAAAAAAGACAAAACCAAACTATGATTTAATCAGATAGCAAAGTATACTTTTGTCCATGAATCCTCTAATTTAACTACTCAGATATGTTAAAGAAACTGTACTAAGAGAGGACAGGAAATTAATGCAACACTTCTTAACTGCTCCTGGAACTATTATTTCTAAAAACTACGGCATGGAGGTAGGAGGTGGGTGGGATGAAAACACCAGCTATACACCAGCTATGAGAGAATGTATATCTAGAATCTGGGACAGAGTATGCCTGGTTAAGGTTAGAACCAGAATGGGCAAGCCATGTCTTCATTTAGAAAGTGTGTCTTTTTACAATTGGGAGGGACATGGGTTTGCAAATCAGAAGGCCGACGGTTCAAATCCCCGCAACGGGATGAGCTCCCATTGCTCCATCCCAGCTCCTGCCAACCTAGCAGCTCGAAAGCACATCAAAGTGCAAGTGGATAAATAGCTACCGCTTTGGCAGGAACGTAAACGGTGTTTCCGTGTGCCGCTCTGGTTCGCCAGAAGTGGCTTTGTCATGCTGGCCACATGACCCAGAAGCAGTCTGCGGACAAACGCCGGCTTCCTCAGCCAGTAAAGCGAGATGAGAGCCACAACCCCAGAGTCGTCCGCGACTGGACTTAACAGTTCAGGGGTCCCTTTACAATGTATTGGTGTAATGAGGCACAGGATAATGTAAAATTACAAAAGGGACAAGATAGGGTTGACACCTGTCACCGTTATTGTTTATTTTAGCAATAGAGACCCTGGCAAGGAACAAAAGATCTGATGAAGAAATAAAAGGTATAACAGATGGGTGCAAAGCATATAAAAGGAGATCATTTGCAGATGACCTTGTAGGAAACCTGTTGGCGAGTATACCAAATATACAAAATATCTGAGTTCGGACAGGTGGCAGGATTCAAGTTAAATAAAAATAAAACAAAAGTACTGGTAAAAAATATGACAGAACAAAATAAAAATGAGCTACAGCTAGTAATACAATTGGTAATTGAGGGGAAAGGTGAAGGTATGACTAACAGCCAAGAATAGAAATATATTTAAGGATAACTATGTAACAATGTGGAAAGAGATAAAGAAATTACGGATGTCTGGGGAAGGATGAATTTATCACTTTGGGGAAGAATTTCAGTTATGAAAATGAATGTACAGTGGTGCCTCGCAAGACGAAAAGAATCTGTTCTGTGACTCTCTTCGTCTAGCAGTTTTTTTGTCTTGCGAAGCAAGCCCATTGACGGATTAGAGGATTAGTGCTATTAGTGCTATTAGCGGCTTTTAGCAGCTTTTAGCGTCTTATCAGCTTATCGGATCAGCCAATAAGCGGCTTAGCGGCTTAGAAAAAAGGGGGGGAGGAAAAAAACCAACAGGAACTTGCAAGACCTTTTCGTCTTGCGAAGCAAGCCCATAGGAGATTCGTTTTGCGAAGCACCTCCAAAACGGAAAACTCTTTCGTCTAGTGAGTTTTCCATCTTGCAAGGCATTCATCTTGCGAGGCACCACTGTACGATATTGCCAAGAATGTTATTTTTATTTCAAACAATACCTGTGGTCAGTGGAGCTTCAAACAGTGGCAAAAAGATGTATCTAAATTTATCTGGCAGGGGAAGAAACTAAGGATTAAATACAAACTATTAACAGATACTAAAGAAAGAGGTGGCTTCTCTCTGCCGAATTTGAAATTATATTATGAGGTGTCATGTCCCTACTGGCTATAGGAATGAATAACTTTTTAAAAATACAGATATTCTAGACTTTGGGGGTCATGATAGCAGATAGATGCACATCTATGGTATGATAAGACCAAAGTGCATGGTTTGTGAATCATTTGGTAGGAATGATTATTTTATGGGGAAAATATAAAAACTTGTTAGAGCAGAAGACATCGTGGTGGCTTTCCCCAGGGAAGCGATATCCCTGAGAAAGACTAATGCAAAAAATGAATGGGCAACCTATAGAGAGTTGCTTATGGAAGTAGAGCAACAATTGAAATTGAAAAAGTTTTGAGGATATAAGATATCATCAATTAAATGATGTGTTTAAAATAGATAAGAAAATTGGTTTCAGTAAAGAAATTTCAAGGTTTGAAAAATCTTTAATGGAAAATAATGTGAAGTTACTTTCTAAAATGTATAAATTGTTGCTAAAGTGGCATACCAAAGATGAAAAAGTTAAATCAGTATTGATACATTTGGCACAAGATATTGGGCATAATATCCAATTTTCATCTTGGGAAAAATTATGGAGGGTTAGAACTGCTTCAGGACTTCCGGTCGGCGCCAGCGCTAATGGCGGTCCTTTTTCCGAGCTCCGGAAAAGGACTGCCCTGCGAGTTCGGGTCTGTCCCGCTACGGCAAGCGGGGGACCCCTAAAATCACAGGCGCGGAAGCCTGTGAACGAGGAGATTCGGTGGGCACCAAAAGCGCCCCTTTACCGCAGAAAGAGCCTTTTTAAAGGCTCTGGAACGACATCGGGGGAGCGCGGTGCTGAGAATCGCTACCCAGCCCGCAGGGTGAAGCCGCGTCGCTATTAGTGGAGAGCGCCGATTCCTTCCTGTAAATTTCGGACAGAAAGAACCCGTGAGTAAAACGGAACGTTTATTTGGAATTAAAACCTGGAAATTTGGCTGAAAACGGGGAGGTTAAAATTAAGGAAGTCTGCCTTCCCCCGACTGCATGAAAGTGAAAGCAACGGAACTGTAAAGCTGCATCCGTCAAAGACTTTGTTTTTGATTAATTAAACCCGACATTTGGACTTTAGATCTCCCCTCCAGCTAGCAGGGCAGAGGGGAGGCAAGAGAGACATTAGCAACTGCATGATTTATTTAAAAGAAAAACTCTCTGCTGTCTCAAGAACCTGAAACGGTCTGCCTAATAAGACAATAGGACACTGAACTGACTTCTACCTGTGAAAGTTACATGATGATACAAAGTTTTTGTATTGCTTGGCTACAGTATACCAGAGCAGACTGAGACAGTATCTATTGGGAAACTGTGGCAATTTGCAGTTACAAGCCTCCTGCTATATTTGCTTTAAATCTTTCCTTTTGTCTTTTTCCTACGTATTTGGATATTCTCTTTGCCTTTGTATTTGGACATTTTGATTTGCTCCCCCTAGAGGGTAAAGTAAAGTAAAGGCCGACATAGCTCAAGACAGTGGAATTTTCCATCGGGAAACAGCTCCCGTGGGAAACGACCTTGACATGAGTGGCTCACAAGAAGAGATAGTCACAAGAGCCAAGACTAAACAACAACAACAGCACCAGCAGCAGCAACAGCAACTAAAGAAAAGAGGCTCAATCACAGGTGCAACTCCTGCAGGACCTACAGGAACAATAGGACAAGAAAAAGTGACAGCTGTCTCCATGGATGCTGTGACACAAGCCTTACTGAAGATAAACCAATCCCTGGAGTCTTTAACAAAACAGACTTCAGAAAATACTCAAAAATTAACAGAAATATCAGCAAGATTAGATCAGAATACAGAATCTATAAATAAATTGGTCGAGGAAAATTCTGCCACACGTAAAATTGCTGAAGAAGCTAGAGCTATTGCTGGAGAGACCCAAGAGAACTTGGAACCGATCGCCAAAAAGGTGCATGAGCATGATGCAACTCTGGCTTTGTGGGAATTACAGAGAAAAGAGAGAAATTTGAAATTAAGATTAATTCCAGAGAACGAAGGTGACAATCTCGTGGAGTTTCTAACACAAGAGTTCGCTGACTGTTGGGAAGATCTGGAGGAAGACGAATTTAAAATCACAACAGCGTTCAGACTGGGTAAAAAGCAGAACAGAAAGACCCCGAGAGATTGTTTGATTACACTTAGATCCAAGGAAGAAAGAGACAAGATATTAAGACTACATTTTGAAAAGGCCTTGCAAATTGGAAATTCAGCTGTACAGATTTTCAAAGACATTCCTAAACATATCCTGGATTTGAGAGCCTTTTATAAGGATCTGGTTTATCTGCTAAAGAAGAATACTATACTTTTCAGGTGGGCGTTTCCACAGGGATTGTCCTTCGATTACAAGGGAAAGAAGGTGAAAATAAAGACTATTCAAGATAAAGAGAAATTTTTGGAAAGAAATCGAGAGGATTTACAGAAGGGAACTGTGGACCCACTTGCAGAACAGAGGAGAGCATTGGACATTCTGAATCTCTCATTTGGACACAAACCACCACCATCAGAGGAAGAGCAACAACTTGGAGCTGTTGGAGGAGTGTCAGAAAAATAACAAGATGGCCCTGCAATTCCTTAGTTGGAATTGTAATGGGCTCAACATGCCTTTGAGGAGACGACAAGTTTTTCATATTTTGAACAGAGAACAACTGGATTTGATATGCTTACAAGAGACCCATATAACCAGAGCTCACAGGAGATTACTTATAAATAAAAGATTAGGACAAGAATTTATATCATTAGACAAAGTTAAAAAAAGAGGAGTTGTCATATATGTAAAAGAGAAGTGGGCGCCAAAAATGATGTTTAAAGATGAACAAGGGAGATATTTGGCAGTTGAGATCCAAGTACAAGGAGAAAAATTTTTGATAGTTGGAATTTATGCACCAAATGATGGCAAAGCTGAGTTCTTTAAGAAACTTCATGAAACTTTGATGGACTATCTGGATTACAATATGATAATTATGGGAGATATGAACGGTGTGGTCTCCACTAACATGGACAAGGCACAAAGACTGACAGTTACCAAGGAAGGGAGACTTCCTAAGACTTTTTTTGAAATGATGGAAAATATGGACTTAATAGACATATGGAGAACAAGAAACCCTCTTGAGAGAGAGGGAACTTTTTTCTCCCAAGCAATGATGACCTGGACCAGAATTGACCAAATTTGGATTACTAGTGGGATGGATCCAAAGATTAAAAAGGTAGAAATCTGCCCAAAAACCTGCTCCGACCATAACGCTGTGAAGATGGAAATGAAACTTACAACAACTGGTCAATTTAGATGGAGAATGAATGACAGCCTCTTTCGAGATAACGAGATCCTCATGAAGGCCCAAAAGACTTTAAAGGACTATTTTGAAATAAACTTAAGGGCCGATGTCGAGAAAAGAGTGATCTGGGACGCAAGCAAAGCTGTGATGCGAGGTTTTCTGATTCAACAAAACTCAATAAAGAGGAAGAAACAGAATGAGAAGAAGGAAAAGATTTTGGAAAAGATAAAGGAAGGAGAGAAAAAATTAAGAGTAAAACCAAAGTCCCAGGAGATATTAAGAGAGATTAAGTTATATCAAGTACAATATATGGAATTGATGAACCAACAGATTGAATGGAAGATAAAGCAAATGAAACAAAAGACATTTGAATCGGCAGATAAATGTGGTAAACTTCTGGCATGGCAACTGAAGAAAAGGCAGAAATTAAATACAGTCACAAGTCTAGAAGTGGATGGAAAGAATATATCTAAACCTAATGAAATTAGAAATTGCTTTTTAAGTTACTTTAAAAAACTCTATACTCAAGGACCGCAAAATGAAGAAGATATAGACAAATTCCTTGACAAATATGGATTACAAAAAATCTCTCATCAGAGTAAGTTGGATCTGAATCAGAGAATATCAGAACAAGAGATAGAGGCTGCCATTCAGAAAATGCAATTGGGCAAATCTCCAGGACCAGATGGACTGACTTCTAGATATTACAAATCTTTGAAGGAGTGGTTGATTCAACCGTTAAAAGAAGTCTGTAATGAGATCTTAGAGGGGAAAAAGGCACCTGAATCGTGGAAAGAAGCGTATATCTCACTCATACCAAAGACAGAGACTGAAAAGACTCAACTTAAGAACTACCGCCCAATATCATTACTTAATGTGGGCAATATACTCTGAACAAAAAGCTAAGTTGATTGTAAACAATGTAATAACTGAGGAACTCAAGATAGAAAAAGGAACACGACAGGGGTGCCCAATTTCCCCATTGCTTTTTATTTCCGTTCTGGAGGTGTTGCTGAATATGATTAGAAATGACCAGCAGGTTAAAGGTGTACAGGTCGGAGCTAAACATTATAAGCTAAGAGCATTTGCAGATGACCTAGTATTGACTTTGCAAGAGCCAAACACTAGTACGAAAAAGGTGTTAGAAATAATCCAACAGTTCGGCCAGGTAGCTGGATTTAAGTTGAATAAACAAAAAACTAAAGTTCTAGGAAAAAATTTAACAGATATGGAGAAGGAAAAATTTCAAGAGGAGACAGGGTTGACGGTGGTCAAGAAGGTGAAATATCTAGGGGTTTACTTGACAACTAAAAATTTGAATTTGTATAAGGATAATTACGAAAAATGCTGGTCAGAAATCAAAAAAGATCTAGAAATATGGTCAAATTTGAAATTGTCAATGTTAGGCCGAATTGCAGTGATTAAGATGAACGTATTGCCTAGAATGTTATTCTTGTTTCAGACCTTGCAGATTCTTGACAAGATGGAATGTTTTAAGAGGTGGCAGAAAGATATCTCGAAGTTTGTCTGGCAGGGCAAAAAACCCAGAATCAAATTTAAAATATTGACAGACGCTAAAGAAAGAGGGGGCTTTCCCTGCCGGACCTAAAACTGTACTATGAGGCAGCAGCGTTTTGCTGGCTGAAAGAGTGGATGCTCCTTGAAAACACAGACATTTTGGATCTGGAAGGCTTTAATAATGCATTTGGTTGGCATGCATATTTATGGTATGACAAAATTAAGCTGCATAGCGCCTTTAAAAATCATATTGTTAGAAAAGCATTGTATAATGTCTGGATAAGGTATAAAGATCTGTTGGAAAACAAAACCCCTAGATGGGTGTCTCCAGTGGAAGCTAAAGCAGTGAAGAAACTCAATATGGAGGTCGGATGGCCAAAGTATTGGGAAATCTTGGAACAGGAGGGAGACAAAGTGAGATTGCAAAGTTATGAGAAAATGAAACATAAAGTACAAAATTGGCTTCAATATCATCAAATAATGGAGTTTTTCAAACAGGATAGGAAAATTGGCTTTCAGGTGGAAAAATCAAAATTAGAGACTGAATTGTTAGAACCCAATACTAAGAACTTATCAAGAATGTATAACTTGCTGCTGAAATGGAATACACAAGATGAAACAGTTAAATCGGCTATGATTAAATGGGCACAGGACATTGGTCATAACATTATGTCTGCTGACTGGGAATGGTTATGGAACACTGGTATCAAATTTACGGCATGTAATGCCTTAAAGGAAAACATTATGAAAATGGTTTACAGGTGGTACATGACCCCAGTCAAGCTGGCAAAAATTTATCATTTGCCTGATAATAAGTGTTGGAAATGTAAAGAGACTGAAGGTACCTTTTATCACCTTTGGTGGACATGCCCGAAGATTAAGGCCTTCTGGGAAATGATTTATAATGAAATGAAAAAGGTACTTAAATGTACTTTCTTGAAAAAAACAGAGGCCTTTCTCTTGGGCATTGCCGGCCATTTGGTGTCAAAAAGGGATAGAACTTTTTTTATGTATGCTACAACAGCAGCAAGAATACTCATCGCAAAGTATTGGAAGACACAAGATCTACCCACTCTGGAAGAATGGCAGACGAAGGTGATGGACTATATGACATTGGCTGAGATGACAGGCAGAATCCGTGACCAGGGAAAAGAGACGGCGGAAGAAGAATGGAGAAAATTTAAAAGCTATCTTAAGGACCATTATAAACTTGATGAATGTTAGAATGTTGTGGTTTTCAGGAATAAAGGGATACAGTGATATAAGGTCAGAATAAAGAAAAGACTAAGATGACAGAGGGTGGAAAGGAACAATTGGGAGTTGCTATAAAATTTTGGACATTGGGATGCAGAAAGGGGGGGTATGGGGGAGTCCCGGAAAAGAGGTTTATGAAAAAATGTTATGAAATTATACGTGTTTGTATGTCTTTTTAAGTGTTTGTTTGTTCTTAAAAAAATTTGTAAAACCAATAAAAATGTTATAAAAAAAATAGAACTGCTTCAAATGTTTGTTGGAAATGCAAAGAGAAAGAAATGTGGTGGACAAAAGAATTCTGAGAAATGATTTATAATGAATTGAAAAAAATGTTTAAAGTAATGTTTGCGAAAAATCCAGTCTTTTATTAGGTGTTTAATAGTGGGTAGATATAGCAGACGCAGCAATTTCTCCAAAGCAGCTCTTTATTTGTAAGCTGGAACAGAACTGATTAGCAAACAGCTCTGCCGGCCTGCTTTTATAGGCAGCCAGCTGTCAACATTGTAGCAACAACAACCCAGGGTTTCCCGCCTAAAGTAACTGACGTGGACCTGTGTGAAAACTATATACTATACACGATACTCCTGGTGGCCAGGGTGAGAACTTCAATGCATAACACCAGGTATTCTAGGTGCAGAAATTCTGAAGGAGCAGAAATGACTATTTATGTACGCGATGACAGTAGTGTGGATACTATTGCAAAGAAGATAAAGTCCTGAACAGAAATGAATGGTTGATATGGCGAAATTGGAAATTGACTGGGAAAATCAGAAACCAGGAAGAGAATAATTTTAAGAAATAATAGGAAAAAATTATATTGTATCTAAGCAACTGTAAGCTACTAAAAACTTTAGCAGGATTTGAGAAATGCTTGTAATGTACAAAAAAAAGGTAGAAAGATTATTTTTATATTAAAAAAATAGATAAAATAAGGGAAGCAGCTGGGGGGGGAGATTGATAATGGTAACCATGGAAGGGTGGCGGGGAGTCGAAGGATTCAGGGAATCCTAAATGATGATTAATGCCTGAATTTAAATTTGTTATATAAAACTTAATAAAAATATGTTTTCATTTTAAAAAAGGATAATGTTCCAAGTATAATAATACTTTATTATAATAATAAAGTGCAAATATATAGATATAGCTAGCAGTATGCAGTAGAGCTGCATACCAAATTTGGTCAAATCCCAAACTCAAATCCCAAACTCAATCAAACCACTTCAAGGCACAGATCCACCTTCCCTGATAAGGGTTCCATGACAAATCTAAGCTCCAATTCCCTCCGCACAAAGCAGCCCATCATATGCCCATCAAAGCACTTTGCCCATTCAGTGACCGGAATGGGATGCTCTATCCCGTACCAATAGTCAACTGAGGGCCAGATAACAGTTGACCTTAACTGCATAGTTCTGTGCAGGTTTCTTTTCTTCATCCCTTCACAAACTGCAGATGCAGAGTTCCTGATTTAGTTTGCAAATTGAGCATATAGGAGGACCTTGCTGTGGCCCTGGCCCCTGACTCTGAGGTTGTGGCACTCATCTCGCTTTAGTGGCTGAGGGAGCCAGCGTTTGTCTGCAGACAGCTTCCGAGTCATGTGGCCAGCATGACAAAGCCGCTTCTGGCAAACCAGAGCAGCACATGGAAACGCCATTTACCTTCCTGCCGGAGAGGTACCTATTTATCTACTTGCACTTGACGTGCTTTCAAACTGCTAGGTTGGCAGGGGCAGGGACCGAACAACGGGAGCTCACCCCGTCGTGGAGATATGAACCACGGACCTTCTGATTGGCAAGCCCTAGGCCCTGTGGTTTAGACCACAGCACCATCTGTGTCCCAGTCCACCCTAACCTTATACCATAACACTAAACCCTACCCCCAACCTGACCCTAACTCCTAAACTGTAGGACACCCCCTTACCCTCTAACCCACAGATACTTCTTGCACCTTTAGGGTTAGGGTTGGGTTTGAGTTAGGGTTAGGGCCAGGGTTAGGGTAACGATTACAATCAGGGTTAGGGTTAAGTTAAGAGTTAGGTTTAAATTAGAATTAGGGTTAAGGTTAGGTTTAGGTTTAGGGTTAAATTAGGCTTAGGTTTAGGCTTAAGTTTGGGTTAAGGTTTGGGTTACGGTTAAGGTTCGGGATAGGGTTGGGTTTAAGTTAACATTAGGGTTGGAGTTAGGGTTAAGTGAGTGCTAGGGTGAGGGTTAGGTTTGAGTTAGGGTGAGCATTAAGGTTAAGGTTTGGGATAGGGTTGGGTTTGAGTAAGAGAAGAACAGCAGCAGGAGCAATATAATTATATTATTTATACTCCACCCGTCTGGCTGCTTTTCCCAAGTGACTTGTGGCCACTTTCAATAAAAGGTAAAAACATGAGCGAATGCTCATGAATGCTCATGAATTTAGAAACTCTCAATTCCCATATAATTCCCAAAGAAGACCTGGGAATTGTAGCTCTGAGCTTCTTTACAGAGGGTTGGACTAGATGACCCTTGGGTTCCCTTCCATCTCTACCATTCTAGGATGCTCCCTGTCTCTCTCTATCTCGCTCACTCACTCACACACTCACTCCTCCTTTTCATGGCAGTTTCACCTTTTTCTGCACTCCTAGCTCGGAAGGGCTGAAAAGACTGCGCTGTCACCATGTTGGACGAGAGCAGGGGTACCGGAAGGAGGTGCCACGGGAGGAGAGGCATGAGGACAGGAAGGGGAGGGAACCGGGCGGAAGAGGCTGTGCTGCCGCCATGTTGGGCGAGGGCAGGGATACCGGAAGGAGGTGTCACGGGAGGAGAGGCAAGAGGACAGGAAGGGGAGGGAACCGGGCGGAAGAGGCTGTGCTGCCGCCATGTTGGGCGAGGGCAGGGATACCGGAAGGAGGTGTCACGGGAGGAGAGGCAAGAGGACAGGAAGGGGAGGGAACCGGGCGGAAGAGGCTGTGCTGCCGCTATGTTGGGCGAGGGCAGGGGTACCGGAAGGAGGTGCCGCAGGAGAGGCAAGAGGACAGGAAGGGGAGGGAAGCGGGCGGAAGAGGTTGTGCTGCCGCCATGTTGGGCGAGGTTAGGCTTACCGGAAGGAGGTGCCACTGGAGGAGAGGTAAGAGGACAGGAAGGGGAGGGAAACGGGCGGAAGAGGCGCTGCGACGTTGGGCCAGCAGAGACGTGCCGAGCCAGGCTGGCCCTCTCTCTTTCTCCCGCCCACTCTCTCTCGACCCCGCTCTCCCCAGGGGGCAGCCCCGCCCCCTGCCCTCACCTGCCTTTCTCCCCCAGTGGCCTTCCTCTCGTGCCCCTTGGCGGATGGGCTGCGGAAGCCAAACGGAGCCTCTCGTGGGCGAGGAACTGCAGCTTGCTGCCCCTGCCCCACGCGCGACCACAGCAGAACACGAAGGTGGGGGCCGGCCTTCTCCCTCGCAGGAGAGAGCGACTCTGCGCATCTATATATGCTACACAGGAAGCATTGATAGAGCATTCAAAAAATATGATGTCATGCCTACCCATGGAAGTGACACAGTCCAGAATCAGGCTACCTGCACCTACCACCTCACTCTGTCTGGCTCATCTTTTGTGTTCCATTCTAGTAAGAAATTGTACATTTTTTAAAGTAATTTGGTCCTACTTTCTAGTATATCAATTTGAAATTTTGATATATTTTTTTTATCATCTGTCAGAGCTGCTTCCAGATCCTAGCTCACAGAGGATCACGCTAGCCAGCAATCACTTTGTAAAAGTCTTTATTGAGTTACAGTTTCCATTCTCCAGCTGCTGCGTGCAACTCTACGTCTTATGGGTCAGACCAGCGAAGCTCCGTCTGAGTCTCCGCCCCTTGTGCACCAATATCCTAGCCTTACTCCACCTTTTCCACCTGACTGTTCTTCTCTGGGTCCCTCTGCCCCCCTGGGTCTCTTCCTTCCTGGATTCTTCTGACGCCGACCCCCCGGACCCTCCTGCCTCCTTGCGCCGGGCTTTAGGACCTGGCTCCCTTTCCGGGCTGCTTACTGCGCCACCTTCCTGTGCATTTGAACTTGGCGCGCGTGCCCAACCTTCCACTTTCCGTCTGACCGTTTCTTCGCTCCCCGATGGAGGTGTGGCCACTCCTGACTCGTGCCCTCCCTCCTGTTGTGAGCTGCCAGCGCTTGATACCTGACGCCCTTCCTCTCCCCTGCGTTGGTGACGCTGGTCCCGATTTCCAACTGCTCCCCTCTGAGCTCCCTCTGGCCCTTTACTCCTGGGGTGTTCCCCTAGGCTCCCCCCTTGCCCTGGCCACTGGTGCTCCTTTCTGTGAATCTTCTGATTCACTGGAAAGACTCGGAGATCTCGGATCGTCGTCATCACTCATCCTTTCTTCTGCCTCCTCCCCCTCGCTCTCTGTTTCCTCCCTTGCCCTTGCCTCTGCTCCTGAACCCCTGACATCATTGAATCCTAATTTTTTATCATCCTTAAACACATCGTTCCCTTGATGGTATTGCAGCCATCCTGTTTCCATCCTTTCTCTGTTTTCATCAGAATCTCCTCATATATGGCTCCCCTCCCCTCCATGTTCAATTTCTTTACTGCTAACATTTCAACTGTGAGACCCACCACGGTGTTTTCCTTTCTTTCTTTTTTTTATTTTTTTTACTGAACTTGATTTATTTATTCACTTGTGACAGAAAAAAATAATTCTCTCTTCTCCCAGTATTTGTTATACAAGTGGAAATGTAAGTTGTGTTCAACTTCAGTGTTTTCCCTGGAGGGTATCTCTTTTGCTAACTTGCCAATTTTGTGTGTTTTCTTCGTTCCCAGCACAGCTCCAGTTTCAAGAGCAGATGACTCTTATTTTGCCTTTTCCTCTGCTCTTGTTGCAGCCTCTTCACGCCACTTGGCTTTCTTTGCTAAGTTCCAGCTTGTGAGGGATTCATGGCGTTCAACAGCCCTTTTATCAGAGGCAGTCACAGCAAAGCAAGCCATGATTATTACATAATGTAACAGGCCTTTACTCGGGCTTTGTTCCTTGCAGCATCCAGCATCTCTGGCCTGCAAAAGAAATTGGGTTGGAACCAATTAGAGTAGTGTTTTTCAACAACCTTCGGTGTTTTCCTTTCTAACAGATTCTTGTTTCTATCCCATACCTCATACAAGGCACTCCGTATCACATGGTTTATAAATCCTCTGTGCACTTTCACTTTAGCATACCAGAGATAGGAGTGCCACCCATATCTGTTATTGTATGCCTCCAAATCTAACAGGTCTGTGTTTTCTAAAATTATCCAATATTTTATCCAACATAAGCAAGCCACTTCATGGTAAAGTTTTAAATCAGGTACCGAAAAAACCACCTATTTCCTTTCTATCCGTCAGTATTTTAAATGTAATCCTTGGTTTTCTCCCTTGTCATATACGGTAAAACGTGAGAGAACCTTCTGCCATTCTCTGAATTGTCCTATGCCTCTAATTATAGGAATCGTTTGAAATAAAATAACATCTTTGGTAATATGTTCATTTTAATCGCTGACATTCTTCCACTTATTGACAGCTTTAGTCTATCCCATATTTCCAAGTCTCTTTTAATCTCTTTCTACACTGGTTGATAATTGTCATTGAACAAATTTATATTCTTTGCCGTCATCCAAAGTATCTGACTTTCTTAACCACCTTGATTCCACTTTCTTGTTCCAATATTTCTAACTCGTTCTATTCTATATTTTTAATCACCATTTTCGACTTTGTCTTATTCAGTTTGAATCCTGCCAGTTGCTAAAATTTCTCAATTTCTTCCATTGCTTTTTTGACACTCTTTTGGGGTTCTAGAGTTAATACTCTTAAATTAAGCATAATTTTTTTGGCACCTATTTTAACTCCTTTTACCTCTGATGTTTCTCTCATACAATTTTCTAATACCTCTAATACCATTATAAATAATGGTGGAGACAGTGGGCACCCCTGTCTGGTTTCCTTTGTGATGTCAAATGATTCTGTCAATACATTATTCACTATTAACTTTTGCTCTCTGTTCTGAATAGATTGCCTCAATTCCTCTCAGAAAAGAGCCACTTACCCATCATCCCCATACTTTTCTTCATAAATAACCAAGACAGGTTGTCAAATGCTTTTTCAGCGTCAATACACATTAATATAGCTGATTTATTATTTCTAACCTCTAAGTATTCCAGAATATTAACAATGTGTCTTACATTATCTTTTAGTTGTCTGCCTGGTAAAAAACCTACTTGGTCTTTATGGATCAGTTCATTTAATATTATTTTTAATCTGTTCTCCATAATGTCCACAATTAATTTATAATCATTGTTTAACAGTGATATTGGTCTGAAATTACTAACGTTCAAATAATCTGTATCCTGTTTAGGGATCAGCGTTATATAAGCCTCTTTCCAGGAATTTGGTATCTTTCCTCCTTGTAGAATTGAGTTCATCACCTCACAGAGTACCAATATCAGCTGTTCATTAAGAGTTTTGTAATACTTTGATTCCCCTTCATGGATCACTACCTTGCCATGGCGAAGGGGCTTGAATAACTCAGATAAGCTATGAACTGTGCCAAGCAGGGAACTCAAGATGGACAGGTCATAGTGGAGAGTTTTGACCAAATGTGATCCACCTGGAGCAGGAACCGGCAAGCCACTCCAGTATCCCTGCCAAGAAAACTCCATGGACAAAGACAACAGGCATATAAAAGTTATGACGCTGGAAGATGAGCCCCTCAGGTCGGAAGGCGTCCAACATGCTGCTGAGGAAGAGCGGAGGACAAGTAGATTCAGAGCTGATGAAGCAGCTGGGCCAAAGCCAAAAGGTCGCTCAGTTGCAGATATGCCTGGAAGCGAAAGGAAAGTCCAATGCTGTAAAGAAAAATATTGCATAGGAACCTGGAATGTAAGAACCATGAACCTAGGTAAGTTGGATGTGGTCAAAAATGAGATGGCAAGAATAAATATTGACATCATGGGCATCAGTGAACTAAAATGGATGGGAATGGGCGAATTCAGTTCGGATGACCATCATATCTACTACAGTGGTACCTCGCAAGACGAATGCCTCGCAAGACGAAAAACGCGCAAGACGAAAGAGTTTTCTGTTTTTTGAGTCGTTCCGCAAGACGAATTTCCCTATGGGCTTGCTTCGCAAGACGAAACGTCTTGTGAGTTCTTGCGAGTTTGTTTCCTTTTTCTTAAAGCCGCTAAGCCGCTAATAGCCGTGCTTCGCAAGACGAAAAAACCGCAAGACGAAGAGACTCGCGAAACGGATTAATTTCGTCTTGCGAGGCACCACTGTACTGTGGCAGGAATCCCGTAAAAGAAATGGAGTGGCCCTCATAGTCAACAAAAGAGTGGCGAGAGCTGTACTGGGATGCAATCTCAAAAATGATAGAATGATCTCGATACAAATCCAAGGCAGACTTTTTAACATCACAGTAATCCAAGTTTGTGCACCAACTACTGGAGCTGAAGAAACTGAAATTGACCAATTCTATGAAGACTTACAACACCTTATAGAAGTGACACCAAAGAAGGATGTTCTTTTCATCATAGGGGATTGGAATGTTAAAGTAGGGAATCAAGAGATAAAAGGAACAACTGGCAAGTTTGGCTTTGGAGTTCAAAACAAAGCAGGGCAAAGGTTAATAAGAGTTCTGCCAAGAGAACAAGCTGGTCATCACAAACACTCTTTTCCAACAACACAAGAGACGACTCTACACATGGACATCAACAGATGGGCAGCATCGAAATCAGATTGATTATATTCTCTGCAGCCAAAGATGGAGAAGCTCTTTTGTATGTCAGCAAAAACAAAACCTGGAGCTGACTGTGGCTCAGATCATCAGCTTCTTATAGCAAAATTCAAGCTTAAAGTAGGAAAAACCACTGGGCCGGTAAGATATAATCTAAATCAAATCCCTTATGAATACACAGTGGAAGTGAGGAACCGGTTTAAAGATTTAGATTTGGTGGACAGAGTGCCTGAAGAACTATGTGCCATCCCAATGAAAAGGAAATGCAAGAAAGCAAAGTGGCTGTCCAACAAGGCCTTACAAATTGCGGGGGAGAGAAGGCAAGCAAAATGCGAGGGAGATAGTGAAAGATACAGGAAATTGAATGCAGATTTCCCAAAAATAGCAAGGAGAGACAAGAAGGCCTTCTTAAACGAGCAATGCAAAGAAATAGAGGAAAACAATAGAATGGGAAAAACCAGATGTCAGAGGCTTTATGCTGTCAAGCTGGCATAGATAAAACTCCGGGCTCACGGCCAGTTCCAATCTATTTGATTTATTGACAAAGTTCAAAAGTACATCTCCAGCGTTTCAATTTACGTCCGACCCTTAGGGCACAGTTGCCGCGTCTACTTCCCCCCCCCCCTTTTCTTTACCCAGCATGCATGTCTGCAGAAACCCCTCCCCTGACTTCCTCTGTGTACAGAATGACTTGTTCCCGGCTCATCCTCCCTCCCTCCCTGTGTCAGACTCGCTGTCAGACGACAGGCTGCTAATGATCTCTTTAGGCTCTCTATAAGTGCTGGTTTCTGTTCTTGAATCTTTCCCGTTTGCCTCTCCCTGACACCAGAGATCTGTTCAAGAAAATTGGAGATATGAAAGGAACATTTCGTACAAAGATTACCATAATAAAGGACAAAAGTGGTAAGGACCTAACAGAAGCAGACGACATCAAGAAGAGGTGGCAATAACACACAGAGGAATTATACCAGAAAGATATGGATGTCTCGTACACCCCAGGTAGTGTGGTTGCTGACCTTGAGCCAGACATCCTAGAGAGTGAAGTCAAATGGGCCTTAGAAAGCACTGCAAATAACAAGGCCAGTGGAAGTGATGATATTCATAGAATCATAGAGTTGGAAGAGACCACAAGGGCCATCGAGTCCAACCCCCTGCCAAGCAGGAAACACCATCAGAGCACTCCTGACATATGGTTGTCAAGCCTCTGCTTAAAGACCTCCAAAGAAGGAGACTCCACCACACTCCTTGGCAGCAAATTCCACTGTTGAACAGCTCTTACTGTCAGGAAGTTCTTCCTAATGTTTAGGTGGAATCTTCTTTCTTGCAGTTTGGATCCATTGCTCCGTGTCCGCTTCTCTGGAGCAGCAGAAAACAACCTTTCTCCCTCCTCTATGTGACATCCTTTTATATATTTGAACATGGCTATCATATCACCCCTTAACCTCCTCTTCTCCAGGCTAAACATGCCCAGCTCCCTTAGCCGTTCCTCATAAGGCATCGTTTCCAGGCCTTTGACCATTTTGGTTGCCCTCCTCTGGACACATTCCAGTTTGTCAGTGTCCTTCTTGAACTGTGGTGCCCAGAACTGGGCACAGTACTCCAGGTGAGGTCTGACCAGAGCAGAATACAGTGGCACTATTACTTCCCTTGATCTAGATGCTATACTCCTATTGATGCAGCCCAGAATTGCATTGGCTTTTTTAGCTGCCGTGTCACACTGTTGGCTCATGTCAAGTTTGTGGTCAACCAAGACTCCTAGATCCTTTTCACATGTACTGCTCTCAAGCCAGGTGCCACCCATCTTGTATTTGTGCCTCTCATTTTTTTTTGCCCAAGTGCAATCCTGTCCTCTGGGGTGTTAGCCACCCCTCCCAGTTTGGTGTCATCTGCAAATTTGATCAGGATGCCCTTGAGTCCATCATCCAAGTCGTTGATAAAGATGTTGAAAAACCTGACAGGCTGTTGAGATGTGTGAGGAAGCTATCTAGTTTTTCTTTCCCGTGTGGCCAAATTACAAAGGTGTCGTCAACATATCTGAGCCAAAGTTTGGGTTTGTGTTCTGACTTGTCTAAAGCATTGGTTTCAAAGTGTTCCATGTACAAATTTGCGATGACCGGTGAGACTTTGGCTCAGATATGTTGATGACACCTTTGTAATTTGGCCACACGGGAAAGAAAAACTAGATAGCTTCCTCACACATCTCAACAGCCTACACCCCAAAATACAATTCACTATGGAAATAGAAGACAACAACCAACTCCCCTTTCTTGACGTCCTAATCTACAAAAAACCTGATGGCTCCCTAGGACACACTATCTACCGAAAAAAAACACACACCAACCGCTACTTACATGCACAATCACACCACCACCCTGCACAAATAAACTCCGTAGCCAAGACTCTCATCTCCAGAACCAAACGCCTGGCTGACAAAGACCACTTGACAACTGAGTTACAGAATCTCTCAAATGTGTTAATCGCCAATGGATACCAGAAAAACAGGGTTACGAAGCTAATCCAAAAAGAAACACCCCCCAAAAACCAAGACACAGAAGAAAACAATGGCATGGCCCTCCTTCCTTATATCAAGGGCACTACAGACAAAATCAGCAAAATCCTCCATAAACACAATATCAAAACAGCCTTCTGCACCAACCAAAAAATAGCCAATATCCTCAGAAACCCAAAAGACAAAATCCAGCTGGAAAACCAAGGGGTCTATGAAATACCCTGCAAAGTCTGCCCAGCCACGTACATTGGACAAACAAACAGACGAATAAATGCACGTATCGCAGAACACAAGAATGCCGTCAAAAAAGAAGAAAAAACTTCCTCTCTTTTCCAACACATGAAAGAAACAGGACACGAAATTAATTTTGCAGATTCCAAATTGCTCTTTAACATGGAACATCACCACAAGAGAATAATCATGGAAGCCATCGAGATAGAGAAACACCCTCACAACATGAACAAGCGTGACGACACGTCCCGCCTGCCAGACATCTGGAAATTAGCCCTCCCCACAAAAACCGACACCAGAACCAGAGGCACACAGAACGCCGTCACCAATCAACCACACCAGACCCAAACCCAGACCCTCTCCACAGACATATTACAGACTCCATCCAGTAACCAAACTATAGTGGCACCTCCGGATGCTGCACCCCCCTGCAATCCCTACACAGATCTGGCTGGCACAAGGCACAAAACCATAGCTCGCCCCTATACACGAAGCCAAGCCAGAGCACAACTAAATGCAGCACAGCCATCTTCTCAGAAAAACTCTTCACAAGCTCAAGAGGTCAAGACACGAAAGCTTTAGCAACTAATCTACACTTAATGACCCACCCAGTGATATTCAGAATATCACTCATGAAATCACCCAAGATATCCCTCAAGTAATTAAGGAACAAAAGAAGAAAAGGCACACTAATCTAGGAACTTCCTCTCTGCCCAGAACGTTGGAGGCTATACACCACACCCCTCAACAGTATTTATAGGAACTCAAACACCAGACTCTGCTCTGTTCCAGTAACAAGAAGCCGAAAGCACCAGCCTGAAGATGACGAGTGAGACCTCGTCGAAACGTCGCACAGACACCCCGACTCTTACACGGGAAGACACCCGAAGACACCAAAACCTGCATTCCTGTACCCGTGAAAATCTACGAAAGCATATATATATATATATATATATATATATATATATATATATATATAAAATGATATTTATTAAAGTTTCAAAAAAGGTTACAAAAATAAGAGAGAGAGAAATAAAAAAATACAAAATACAGAAAAATAAAAACAGTTAAAAACAAATCAATCTTTCCATGTCTTGTCTTTCATTTACTTGTTTCCCTGACCTCCTCACACCTCCCTTTTTTGTATTCCAGTTCAGTTAGTTAATTCAGCAAATCCTTTCCCTCTTTGTTTTTATCCTAATCCTTTAACTTAATAAATTGTAACTTTGGATTCTCACCTGTTAACAAACTATTTTTACATACTCCTTTGTAACATTGCTTCTAAAACCACTTAACTTCATTCTGACATCATTCTAACATTCATTAATTTTGCAGTATTTCTGTAAATAGTCTTTAAATTTCTTCCAATCTTCTTCCACCGATTCTTCTTCCTGGTCTCGGATTCTGCCAGTCATTTCTGCCAGTTCCATGTAGTCAATCACCTTCATCTGCCATTCTTCCAGGGTGTGATAGCGACAGGCTTCGAGAAAGCTAGGACTACAATTCACCAGCGTATCTGGGACGTAGAATTACAGTGCCACATGAGCGAAATGATCAAACATCCAGCAATAAGGGACCATGGGAGAGGTTTCTCTCCAGCTAACTATGTGTCAGGTCTTCAGGTACCCAAACACAGACAGTCTTTTACCCTCGCCAGATTCAACGTTCTCCCTTCTGCCTTACTTCAGGGCAGATTTGAGGGTAAACCATACACAGCACGGGTCTGCCCTTGTGGCTCGTTGGAAGTTGAAACTGCTTCACATGTACTATTACATTGTCGTCTTTATGAGGATATACATTTGACTTTTATTACACCTGTTTTGCAAAAGTCCAGGAAAGAATCAGAACACCATAGTTTAAAACTACTTCTAGGGGACAAGAATCCCAAGACTACATTAAATGTAGCCAAATTCTGTGCATCTGCAATTAATCGCAGGAAGCAAGTGGTATCCCATAATGACCAAACCCCTAAATGTAAATTACAGGGAGCACGCTAATAATTAATTTTAATTTTTTATATGTAAATCCTTGTTATATTCATATTGTCCTCTGTATTTCTGATTTTTTTATGATCTGTGATATTGTGTGTGTTGATGCTGGTCTGTGACCGTATTAATAAATTCATTCATTCATTCATTCATTCTTCCAGGGTGGGTAGATCTTGTGTCTTCCAGTACTTTGCAATAAGTATTCTTGCTGCTGTTGTAGCATATCTAAAGAAAGTTCTATCCTTCTTTGGCACCAATTGGCCAACCATGCCCAGGAGAAAGGCCTCTGGTTTCTTCAGAAAGGTATATTTAAATACCTTTTTCATTTCATTATAGATCATCTCCCAGAAAGCCTTAATCCTTGGGCACATCCACCAAAGGTGAAAGAATGTGCCTTCAGTTTCTTTACATTTCCAACATTTATTATCGGGCAAAGGATAGATTTTTGCAAGCTTGACTGGTGTCATGTACCACCTGTATATCATTTTCATAATATTCTCTCTTAAGGCATTACATGCCGTAAACTTCATACCTGTAGTCCATAACTGTTCCCAGTCAGCAAACATAATATTATGTCCAACATCCTGTGCCCATTTAATCATTTCACCGTTTCATCCTGAGTATTCAATTTCAACAGCAAGTTATACATCTTTGACAGGATCTTGGTTTTGGGTTCTAACAGTTCTGTTTCCAATTTTGATTTTTCTACCTGGAAGCCAATTTTCTTGTCCAAATTATATGCCTCCATTATCTGATAATAATGAAGCCAATCTTGCACTTTATTTTTTAGTTTTTCAAAACTCTGCAATTTCAATCTGTCTCCCTCTTGTTCCAAAATTTCCCAATATTTCGGCCATTTGGCCTCCATATTGAGCTTTTTCTGTGCCTTCGCTTCCATTGGTGACAACCACCTTGGGGTTTTATTTTCAAGGAGGTCCTTGTATCTTATCCAGACATTAAACAATGCTTTCCTGACAATATTATTTTTAAATGCTTTATGTGCTTTGACCTCATCATACCATAAATATGCATGCCATCCAAATACATTATTAAAGCCTTCTAAATCCAAAATGTCTGTGTTTTCAAGAAGCAGCCATTCTTTCAGCCAGCAAAAAGCTGCTGATTCATAATAAAGTTTAAGGTCTGGCAGGGCAAATCCACCTCTTTCCTTTGCATCTGTTAGTATTTTAAATTTTATTCTAGGCTTCTTGCCCTGCCAGACAAATCTAGGAATATCTTTCTGCCACTTCTTGAAGCAATCCATTTTATCCAAAATTTGCAATGTTTGAAACAGAAATAACATTCTAGGCAATACATTCATTTTTATCGCAGCAATACGGCCTAGCAGTGAAAGCTTCAAATTTGACCAGATTTCTAGATCTTTTTTCACTTCAGTCGACAGGGAGGCAATTATAAACCCATTGTAGTAGTATTTTTTGAGAACAGTTGCAAAGGTTGCTGTCCAAAAATAGAAAAAGCCTATTGTATTGTATTGTATTGTACTGTATTGTACTGTACTGTATTGTATTGGTGCTAATTTCAGTTATGCACACATCTACTTAAAAAAATCTATCTGCACGAAAAAAGTGTATCTGGGGTTTTTTTTAGAGACAAGCATCACTTAACTCTGGAGATCAGTAGGGATGTATTGTTGGTACTTGGGGACAAGCTGTTCCTTTAAGTAGAAAAGCCAAACGGATTAGAATAATCTGGATGTCACAAATGAGCAACATCCTGCCTCATATCAGAAACCTAGTTAATTTGTTCCAAATTTATATTTGGCTTTAACAGCAAATGCTAGTTTTACACAGTCAAATTTATTTGTCAAGAACTGCAGCAAGATTAATTAATCCTGCTACCCTTGTGTTTGGAGCTGAACTTCTGCGAAAGCCTTGATCATTGTTAATGTGAAAGAACATGTCTCATCTTAAGGGACATTTGAAGAAGAAATTATAGTGCTAAATAATGTTTTCAAAGGACAGCTTTTAAAGGCTTTATTTGAAAACAATTATTGAAACACTTCCCTAATCCAAATAGCTCAGGAAAGATGCACCATTTGTCTCAACAAAGAAGCATTGCCAGTGGGGGAGTTAAATGTCTTGGCTGACTATTAAAGCAATAGGTTATTAAAAACAACACTAATGTGTTGTGATCCTAAAAATATTAACCAAGGTGATTTTTTTTTTTAAGGCACAGGGGTTCATGTATTAGGAAAAGCAGTAAGGAGCCTTTTGATTTATTACATTTATGTTCCATCCTTCTGCCAAGGAATCCTTAATACAGAGTGGGGCTGATATATTATTCTTTCATTCCATCCCCATCTCTGAGCAGTGGAAGATTGCAGGGTTTCCAGGCATTTACTCAGGGTTTGTGTTTCCTTTTGGAATGAGGCACAGTGGAGGCTGTGGTGTATTTAGGATATATGGTTTATTTACACATATATACAACCTGAGCCTATGATGGAGCATTAACTCCTCCCCCCCAAGAGTCCTTTTTTCTCTGATTGCTACAACCTTGGATTCAAGCAGAGATCTGGCATAGCTCCTTCTCTCACTTGCTGCTTTTTCCTAGGTCACATCATTGCTCCTCAACTCTCTACTTTATCTCTTGAGGGGTGGGCCCCACCGTTTGCTGTCTTGCACTGAGCACCTTAATCTCCCTTAATGGCTAAGGTCAAGATCCTCACTTCACCAGGAAGCTTCCAAATCTACAATTCTATTATTCTGTTTCTTCACCTGTGGATGTGAGAGTTTTCCAAGTATTAGAGGCTTGGAAACTCTGTGTGCAGAAGGGATGATCACCAAAAACTTTAAGAGAAAGAAGTCAGAGAGACACCGAACTTAGGGGTTCAGTTGGAGGCCTTTGACAAGCAGCGAGAGCAGCAGGAAGGTGGCAGGTGGGGAAATGATGGATCCCTGGAGAACTGAGGGCTGTTGCCCCATGGAGAAAACACTTAATCATTGAGTTTAAACTCAATGGACTCTGGAGAAGAAAACTGAAGAACAAAAGAAAGCAAAAATTATTATTAATGGAGAGTTTGGAGAAGAAATCAACATCTTTAAAGGTACAAGACAAGGATGCCCCCTATCCCCAATGTTATTTATAATAGTATTAGAGGTTCTATTAAAGAAAATAAGGCAGGACAACCAAATAAGAGGAATAGCAGTTGGTGAAAAAAGATATAAGTTAAGAGCCTTTGCAGACGATGTTATGATCACAACAGAAAATCCCCTACAATGTACACCTAGAATATTGGAATGCATAAACGAATATGGCAGATTAGCAGGATTCAAATTAAACTATGGGAAAACCAAAATACTAGTGAAAAATATGGAAGAAAAAGATAAAGTGAAATTACAAGAAATTACAGGATTGGAAATTAAAAAGAAAATAAGGTATCTTGGAATAAATTTAACAACAAATACTATAGACTTAAGTAATGAGAACTATGGGAAAACATGGAATGAAATAAAAAATGACTTGCAAGTATGGGGAAAATTAAATCTTTCCTTACTAGGGAAAATATCGGTAATAAAGATGAACATATTACCAAGGATGATGTTTTTATTTCAAAGTATCCCAATACTAGGAGGAGATAAATGTTTTAATAACTGGAAAAGAGATTTGGCTAAATTCATATGGTCAGGAAAAAAACCAAGAATAAAACACAAAATAATGATAGATAAGAAGGAGAGAGGAGGATTTGGTCTCCCAGATATGGAGTTATATCACGATGCGGTGGGTCTGACCTGGCTAAAAGAATGGATCAAATTAGATGACTCGGATGTATTGGATTTAGAAGGAGTAGAGACGAGATTTGGATGGCATGCCTATTTAATAGATGAAAAAGTGAGAGTACATAAAGGCTTCCTAGGGCATATAATCAGAAAATCTATATATAAAATATTGGAGAAATACAAAAGACTTTTAGAACCGAAAACTCCCTGGTGGGCATCGCCGGCAGAAATTGTCGCAGTGAAAAAATTAAATATGAAAGAAAATTGGGCTACCTATAAAACTGTATTAAAGGAAGAAAACGGGGAATTGGAATTAAAGGACTACACAGAAATTAAAGCTCATATTAGTGATTGGTTTCAATATATTCAAATTAAGTATAGATTAGCAAAAGACAAAAAGTTAGGATTTGAAAAAGAAATATCAAAATTCGATAAATATTTAATACAAGAAAAATCAAAAAATATATCTAAATTGTATAATCTGATTTTAGAGTGGGAAACAAAGGGTGAACTGGTTAAAGCATCAATGATTAAATGGGCGCAAGACATTGGGAAAAACATTATGTTTGAACAATGGGAAAAATTGTGGAAAGAAGATATGAAATTCACCATGTGTTATATACTGAAAGAAAATTACCTTAAAATGCAACATAGATGGTATTTAACACCTGAAAGAATAGCAAAAATGAATAATAACTGTAGCGATATCTGCTGGCGATGCAACACGGGAAAAGGTACTATGATACATATATGGTGGAATTGTTTAAACATCAAACAATTTTGGGAAATAATATATAATGAAATGAAAAAAATGTTTAGATACTCATTTAGGAAAACACCAGAAGGTTTTCTATTGGGAATAGTACCAGGAAGCGTAAAGGAAGAAGATAAGACCTTATATTTATACGCAACAGTAGCAGCAAGGCTATTGATTGCGAAAAACTGGAAAAGTGGTATAATACCGACAAAAACAGAGTGGCTTGCCAAATTATTGGAGTATTACAATATATCCAAAACAATGGAAGAAATTGGGAGGATTTCAAAAGAAAAGATAGATAGGGACTGGAAAGTGTTTAAAAGATACTTGCAAAATCATATCGAAAAATCAGAACTCCTATTAGAATAAACAAGTTCTGTTTCAAATACTGAAATATCAAATAAGATGGAAAACAACGTGTAATAGAAAAAGAAGTATGAAATTAGGGTAAAGGTGTGTGAAAGAAAGTAATAGAAGTGGAAAGATATTGTAACTGAGTAGATTGGAAGTCAACACAAAGGTGGGGTGAAGGGTCGGTGGATGGTGATGGGGAAAGGAACTATTTGTGGGATTGAGTGTAAGTATATTTGAATATTTTTAAAGATTGTATGAAATGTATGTTTGTATGCTTGTATATGTGTATTAATGATAAAAAATAATAAAATTTATTTTTAAAAAAAAGAAAGTGCTGTGACCAGCTTTTTAAAGGTATGTTCAAACCTTTTGTAGAAAGGACAGCATATCTGGCATCCTGGCTGACATATGATTCAACCTGTGGCTTATGCACCACCAGCTGAAAACAGACCTGGTCCCTTGGTGAAGGGTTGAGGGTCTTCATGCTGCTAGTATGATTTCTAGGACATTAGAAGGAAGCTTTAGCAACTGGCTCTGGTCCGGATCCAAGCCAATCTGGATCTGGAAGTGTCAATAGACACTGATGGAAAAGATTCCATAGAAGTGGAAGATGGTATGGAGGAGATTCTGCAAGCTGGATCAGTTCTGAAAACCAAGGATTTGAGTCCTTTCCATCCTGATTGATCTACATCACCACTCTGTCCAACAACAGGAATGGAGGAAATGCAGAGAGACCTCTGGGCCAATGGGCTGTCAGGGCATCAGCTGGTCCAGATACATAGCAAAATCCTAGAAATAAAAAAGGAGAAAAAACCATCACCCGATGACCTCGGCTGCAACGGGACTGGGATCCAGCGAAGCTTGGAGGGAACCCAAGGGAGGAGGGAGACAGTGCTCCTGAAGGTAGGAGTCTATCAATTAATGAAGATGATCATCCAAATGTCATAGACCAAATGGAGCAAACAGCACGCGGACCTAGTGGTGGGAGGAAAAAATCCTTAAATAAGAGACACGGGGGAATGATTAATGGACTTCAATGTCTGTACACTAATGCGCAAAGCATGGGAAATAAACAAGATGAGCTTGAGCTCTTGGCACAGCAAACTAAATATGACATAATAGGCATCACTGAAACCTGGTGGGATAAGTCCCACGATTGGAATGTAATAATGGGGGGATACAATCTATTTCAGAGAAACAGACCAGACAAGAAAGGAGGAGGAGTGGTGTTATATGTCAGGGATGTGTATACCTGTGAAGAGATCCAAGATTTAGATCCTCAAAGCCAAAGTGAGAGCATTTGGGTCAAAATTAAGGGAGAGAAGAATAACAGAGACCTCATTGTGGGAGTTTACTATAGATCCCCAAGCCAAACGGAGGACATAGATGATGCCTTCCTGGAACAGATGGCCAAGCATGCAAAAGGAAGGGAGATAGTAGTAATGGGGGACTTCAATTACCCGGATATTTGTTGGACGTCAAACTCAGCCAAGAGCATAAGGTCAAACAGATTCCTCACTGGCCTTGCAGACAACTTCATTGTCCAGAAAGTGGGAGAAGCAACAAGAGGAACAGCCATTTTAGATCTGGTCCTAACCAATGTTGATGACCTGGTTAGTGGGGTAGAAGTGGGAGGATCATTAGGCGCGAGTGATCATGCTCTTCTGAAGTTTACTATACAGCGGAAAGGAGCAGCCAAGCATACTAGGACTCAATTTCTTGACTTTAAGAAAGCCGACTTCATAAAACTTAGGGACGTGCTGGGTGAGATCCCATGGACAGTAATACTAAAAGGAAAGGGAGTTCATGATGGCTGGGAGTTTGTTAAGAGGGAGATACTAGAAGCACAACGTCAGGCAATACCAATGAGACGGAAACATGGAAGGTGCCTAAAGAAGCCAGGGTGGCTATCTAAAGAACTTTTAACTGAATTAAGATCAAAAAAGGATGTGTACAAAAAATGGAAAAGGGGGGAAACCACCAAAGAGGAATTCAAACAAATAGCCAGCACGTGTAGACACAAAGTCAGAAAAGCTAAAGCACAGAATGAACTCAGGCTTGCTAGAGAGGTTAAAAGCAACAAAAAAGGCTTTTATGGGTATGTTCGTAGCAAAAGGAAGAACAAAGAAACAATGGGGTCACTCAGAGGAGAAGATGGTGAAATGCAAACAGGGGACACAGAAAGGGCTGAACTACTCAATGCCTTCTTTGCCTCAGTCTTCTCCGATAAAGAAAACAATGCCCGACCTGAAGAATTTGGAGCAAATGATTCAGCAAAGGAAACACAGCCCAGAATAACTAAGGAGATAGTACAAGAATATTTGGCTAGTTTAGATGTATTCAAGTCTCCAGGGCCAGATGAACTGCATCCAAGAGTATTAAAAGAACTGGCAGATGTGATCTCAGAACCACTGGCAGTCATCTTTGAGAATTCCTGGAGAACAGGCGAAGTCCCGGCAGACTGGAGGAGGGCAAATGTTGTCCCTATTTTCAAAAAGGGGAAAAGAGAGGACCCAAATAATTACCGCCCAGTCAGTCTGACATCGATAGCAGGGAAGATTCTGGAGCAGATCATTAAGCAAACAGTCTGTGAGCACCTAGAAAGGAATGCTGTGATCACCAATAGTCAGCATGGATTTCTGAAAAATAAGTCATGTCAGACTAACCTGATCTCGTTTTTTGACAGAATTACAAGCCTGGTAGATGAAGGGAACGCAGTGGATGTAGCCTACCTTGATTTCAGCAAGGCATTTGACAAGGTGCCCCATGATATTCTTGTAAAGAAGCTGGTCAAATGCGGTCTTGACTATGCTACCACTCAGTGGATTTGTAACTGGCTGACTGACCGAACCCAAAGGGTGCTCATCAATGGTTCCTCTTCATCCTGGAGAAGAGTGACTAGTGGGGTGCCACAGGGTTCTGTCTTGGGCCCGGTCTTATTCAACATCTTTATCAACGACTTGGATGATGGACTCAAGGGCATCCTGATCAAATTTGCAGATGACACCAAACTGGGAGGGGTGGCTAACACCCCAGAGGACAGGATCACACTTCAAAACGACCTTGACAGATTAGAGAACTGGGCAAAAATAAACAAGATGAATTTTAACAGGGAGAAATGTAAAGTATTGCACTTGGGCAAAAAAAATGAGAGGCACAAATACAAGATGGGTGACACCTGGCTTGAGAGCAGTACATGTGAAAAGGATCTAGGAGTCTTGGTTGACCACAAACTTGACATGAGCCAACAGTGTGACGCGGCAGCTAAAAAAGCCAATGCAATTCTGGGCTGCATCAATAGGAGTATAGCATCTCGATCAAGGGAAGTAATAGTGCCACTGTACTCTGCTCTGGTCAGACCACACCTGGAGTACTGTGTCCAGTTCTGGGCACCACAATTCAAGAAGGACACTGACAAACTGGAACGTGTCCAGAGGAGGGCAACCAAAATGGTCAAAGGCCTGGAAACGATGCCTTATGAGGAACGGCTAAGGGAGCTGGGCATGTTTAGCCTGGAGAAGAGGAGGTTAAGGGGTGATATGATAGCCATGTTCAAATATATAAAAGGATGTCACATAGAGGAGGGAGAAAGGTTGTTTTCTGCCGCTCCGGAGAAGCGGACACGGAGCAATGGATCCAAACTACAAGAAAGAAGATTCCACCTAAACATTAGGAAGAACTTCCTGACAGTAAGAGCTGTTCGACAGTGGAATTTGCTGCCAAGGAGTGTGGTGGAGTCTCCTTCTTTAGAGGTCTTTAAGCAGAGGCTTGACAACCATATGTCAGGAGTGCTCTGATGGTGTTTCCTGCTTGGCAGGGGGTTGGACTCGATGGCCCTTGTGGTCTCTTCCAACTCTATGATTCTATGATTCTATGATTCTATGAACCCAGCGGACAACACAACGGAGCCCCCCCCCCAGCTGAGCACCCGCCAGACTCAGCTGTCATGGTGGCCACTGCTGCAGCCATAAGGGAGGAGAGGTAGGCGTGAACCAGGAGAGCCAAACCCAACCTCTCTGGAGACCAGCTCGAGGGAAGCGTGCAGAGACCCACCAAAACCATTTTTAAAATTCATGTATATAATGTATATATCATTTAAAAAAAAACAAAAACAAATTTTTCATTAATTTTAAAAATCATAATTGTTATTATATTTCCTTTTCCTTAATTTTTAATACATTTCTCCCTCTCCCCCCCCCTCAATTTTTTTACCTCAATTTTTTCTAACTCTTAAGAATCAAAATGGCGGCACCCATTAGCTTACACCAGATGTAAGGCATTGGGAAGACCCAGTTTTCTGAGTGCATGTTCTGGAAGCTGGGTAATAGGATTCCTTTTGGTGTACCGACCTCCCTGCTGCACCAAGGATTCTCTGCCCAAGGTGCTTCAGGTCATAATGGAAGTTCTCCTGGCGACACCTACTTAGGTTGTCCTAGGGCTGGCATGTCCAACGTGACATAGGCGATCCAATATAAAAACTGGCAGTGATGGGTGCAGGGTGGGTGGGCGTGCCCTGCCTGCTTCCCCCCGACACTGCCTGCTACCCCCAATGGGGCAGGGGTGAGTGCAGGGTGGGTGCTCGCACCGGCTGCTTCCCCCGACATATATCTGATATATTGCTTATGTAAAACATATGTGCTGTATTTCTTAGTCTTTTCCATCTGTCATATCACAACAACATAAGCATTACCTATCTATTTCCAAGGCTTCATGCTGTTTTATATTGGCAACCTTCACTCATAACCTTCAGCTGGCTTCTAAAGTGAAGTGATGCCATGTATAATTGATTTGGTCCCTTGCCATTCTATCTAAAAGAGAGTACATTAAAAAAGTTCCTCTAAATGTCAAAGAATGCTTGTTACTTCTGCATCCTGGCACCTGAGACAAATCCTTTCATACTGAGTGCTCATGAAGAAAGATGCTCTTCTAAACCAAAGGGTAACATGGGGTCATCGTTCAATGCCAACAACTCAGTGGTGCTGCACAGCTGCCTAGGATGTCAGCCATGATGACAGAAACAAGCTCTGAAGGCAGTGAGCAGTGACATGGGGCAGAACATATTCCTAGAATGTGCCGTTGACCTAACCGCAGGATGTTATGAAGGACTATATCATGCATCACACAGAGGCAAAATTTGGTGTGTCACTGGATGTAACTAAAACAGGGAAGAGCAATCTCCAATCATGACTCCCTGTTGGGTGTTCACACCATGATGCACCAATTTTTTTTGGCGGGGAGAGGTTTGTTGCCCAAAACTTTACATGTTGATGGATATACATGTATCTAAAGATATTGGATTGTACACCGGAGAAATATAATCTGGGGACTGGCTCTAAGGGTTTATTTTTCTCCAAAAATATAAACTCTTCTCCTAGGGACAATTTTTTTTTTAAAGAGAAGAGGATGTTAAAGCATCCTCATCTGTTCACAACCCTAGCAGTTCACAGAAACCCACCAGCCTTCTCTCTTTCCATTCATTTCACCATCTTTTCTTTTCCCTGATGAAATGAATTGAGGGCTGCTTGGTAGATTGTTCCCACAGTGGAACTTAGTGGTGAATTAACTGATTTATCCTCCTTCATGGCTGTTAGGTGAAGCAGAATGTGGGGGCAGTGATTTGGGGTTCTCCACACTTGAGGCCCCCGCCTTGCTGAAACTAATCAGGTCTGGATGGAGCCAAAAGTTTGCTCCCATGGTGTCTGTGATGAAAGTAGGGCAGAATGCAATTGTAATAAAATACATAATAAAGCTTCACCTTTCCTTTTGCTATTATAGCATTATGTCATTGCCAGACAGAACTGAGGTCTGAGGGAGCAAGGGATTCCAACCATGTCATATCGCCCCCAACACCCCACCATCTTTGGTTCTGCTGGTGCAGCCTCATCCAGCTGGTGGTGAAAAGTACTGGTTGCCCTACTGTGGGCTTTTGACTGCCAGTATTGTGATTTCTACATATGGAAGCTTTTATTCAGGGGTTTATAACTGCACTTCATTATGCCATGACAGACGTATCTAAGAGTGTCTTGAAGTACCTGTTCAGCTCGTATAACAATTTTTTCCATATCAGGGACGCGGACTTATAAAAAATATTGGGGGGGCCCGGGAAAGCTCATGAATAATAAATAAGCTCATGAATATGCAAATAAAGTGGCACCGCCTCCTCGTGAGCGAATAGGGGAGAGCGTGCTGCGCCTATTAATCAGCTCCGGAGCGGAAATTGGGTGGAGCTTTTGCTCGGGAGGGAGGGCAGGAGGCATGCAGCCCGACCCTGTGCATTTTGGGCTGGGGGAGGGGTGGCGATGGCGCTCTGCTGGAGGGGCGCCGGAGATTATTGGGGGGGCAGAGCCCCCCCAAATGAATTTTTGAGGGGGCTCGGGCCCCCTCAAGCCCCATGGAGTCGGCGCCTATGTTCCATATGGACCATTACACTGAAAATGCCAATTGCTGTATTCATGCCTCTTTTTCAAACTCTGGTTTCTCTTCAGATCACATAAATCTTTCATTTATTTAAACATTTTTGTACCACCCCACTCTGAAGAGCCCGTAATGCGGTTAACAAGAATAAACTGAATACAGCACACTTTAAAACAGGTTTAAAACCCAATGGCGGGATCAAAATACATTAAAAGTCTTACAGAATAAGCATGATTTAAGTGACCAGCTAAAAATAATCAAAGGATTTCCTTAACTTGGGGTGCTGCTAACCAAGAAGGCTCTAGCCCAGTAGCTCCCACGTGAAGGAATTCACAGTTAATAACTCATTCTTGAATTGCCTCCCCTTAAAAATCAAATTGCCACCCTGTGGGGCATGTGCTCCACATTGGGAACCATGGTTCTAGCCTGTATTCCTGGTGACTACAACTTTTAGCCGTGGGACATTTATCTGATGAAAAAAGAGACATTCTCTTCTACATCAGGAAGCTTCTCCCGCATTTTATCTCGCCGCACACGAGTATGTCGCATATAAATCTGCCACTTGGAGCAAATTACAACCTACCAGCCTGACCTATCTCACAGGATTGTTGTAAAGAGAAAATGTGTGAGGGAATGGGATCGTGCACAACACCTGCCACAGATAAATGGAATGAAATAAAATTTTAGCTGTAAGCTGCCTTGAGTCCCTGTCAGAGAAAAAGGCAGGATGATATAACAACGGGACTTCTGGCAAGGCAATATGGCGAGCGCCATGGCTGCACCAAACTCCTAGGGACTGCCATCACCAACTGAGCTGCCTGGTTAGTCCCCCCCCCCCCCGCCGGCATCACCGCCACCACCACAATCAAAGGAGAGTCTATCTCTCACTCTTTTCTTTCTCTTTTCTCTTTTCTTTTCTTTCTCTTTCCCTTTTCTTTTCCATCTTGTCTTTTATCTCACACCATAACTTGAATCACCACCACCACTTTTGATTTTAAAATATAATTCCGTTGGCCTTTAATTTTTTATCTTTTAAGTTAAGCTAAGTATCTGCGAACTCCCAATTCCAGCTCCCACCCTTAACTTGACCCCACCTCCTCATCTCTGTGTATGAATGTGTATGCAGGTGAGTGTGCAAGCCCCCATCACCCCTCCCTTTGGCCCCATCTGTCTCTTACATGTTTGCCTGTTAGTCCTTTGTGTCACCTGTCTGTCAGTCCACCAACACGGCTGAGGCAAACACGGTGACCCAAGAGAAGTCACTAAATCACAGTCCAGACAAGACAAGAATGGCTGCTTAACTCCGACAAGAAAGCCACTAATCAACAATGCCTATACAACCCTATAATTCCACAACACACAAGAACCAGCACAACCTAAATACCGAACCACAACATCCCCTACTATAAAAGAATACAGCGCACATCCCAAACCAATACCACCAAGACTATCAAGATGGTATCATCCAGGGAGACAATGAACGACAAAGAGATTGCAACATGCAAAGACCCATGATGACAACCGCCCAACAACAAAACAGGACCTGAAGGAAATGGAACTGAGACTAGCAGAACTATTGAAGAACACAGTGACTCCCCTGAAGACAATAATCAGTGACCTGACCTCCAAAGTGGAAACCCTCACTGGCACCACCTCCACTCTAGAAAAGGAAAACCAGATTCAAGTAAGAGAAAAAGAACAACTCTGAGAGCAAAACTCATATATGAAAAATAAATTGGCTGACATGGAAAGCCATAAAGAAAGAGAAAGCATGGAAGTGAGAATCAAACTAGCAGACCTTGAAGATCACAATAGAAGGTGCAACGTATGCTTCCACAACTTCCCCAAGAAAGCAGAGGGCAAAAACTCAGCAGATCTCATTGTCTAAAATCCACGATTTCAAACCTGAAACTCGAAGTAGACATCCTGGAAACGGCACACAGAGTACTAAAATCAACAGCAACTCGGCCCTTGATCTTCTTAGAAAATCTTCTAACCACAATGGGACATGGCAAGGGGATGGTATCCGCAATACAGTGGTACCTCAGTTTTGAACAGCTTAGTTCCTGAACAATTTGGAACCTGAATGCTGCAAACCTGGAAGTAGGTGTTCCAGTTTTTGAACTTTGCCCTGGAAGCCGAACGTGCTCTTGAGCTTTCATTTCTACTGTTGCGCAGAAAATTTGAGTCCCCTGCATAGTAATTAAGGCTTATTTGCTCCCGTATTACCCTTCAGCAACAAATTTAAGTCCCCCCACATTGTAATTAAAGACTTCTGTTTCTGATTGCGGTATTCTGAGGTGATATTTGGTAGTTTTGTTTTTGCTATCTTTTTGCGTTTTTGTTTGTGTGGCTTTTTCATTTTTGTGTCTGTGGCTTGTTTTTCGTTATATGATTGATTGATTGAGTGACTGCAGAAATTGGATAAAACAATGACTATCATCAGTACAGGTAAGAAAAAAAAATTGTTTTAATTTTTATAATCTACAATACTGTATTATTTATTTTATAGTACAGAACATTGATTATTGCTTTCATTTTATGGATCAATGGTCTCGTTAGATAGTAAAAATCCATGTTAAATTGCTGTTTAAGGGTTGTTTTTAAAAGCTTGGAACAGATTAACCTGTTTTGCATTACTTTCTATGGGAAAGTGCGACTTGGTTTTGGAACACTTTGGTTTTGGAACAGATTCCGGAACGGATTAATTTGAGAACCAACGTACCACTGTATACAAAACACTGCTCCGAAGCCCCACAAACCCACTTGACACAATCAAAAAACAATAGGAGGAAGATATAGGCTATGAAATTTTTTATTTTTAAAATAATTTTATTAAGTTTCATATTACCAAATTAAACACATCAAACCAATTAATCCAAATTATAACAATACAAATCATGTAATCCAAATTATAAATTTTTGTGGGGGGTACCCATGCTTCTTGATCGGCAGGAGTCCAATCCTCGAATATTTGTTCTTCTTTCATATTAAGAATGATATTTCCAGTCCCTCTTCTCAATCCTTGTCGTTACTCATTTTCCTTTTCATTCACCTCCGAGTTGCTCCACAAGTGGGTTGAAAAAAACAGTCTTATTTGTGTTTCTGTGTGGGCTTTGTACTGCTCTCTCGTAAATCACTCTCATCCAATAGTCCAGGTATGTCCACTCGAGCAAGCAATCACCATTTTGTCATTCTGATGAAATACAGTCTAAAAGCTCGCTCTTTAACTTTCCCGACCTGTTGCATTGTAAATTAGTCTTTTTCCAGGAGGGCTGCCCCTTCCAGTTCGCAATCTCATCGAAAATAATAAATCTTCGGCTCGCAGCACACCTGGTCCTTCAAGACCCATTTACCCATTCAGGACCAGGGAGTCCTCCACACCCGCCTGCCCCCTGTCCCCCCAAAACAGTACTTCTGTTTTGTCAGGATTCAACTTCAATCCCTAAAATTAAAGCAATCCCCAACCCAACACCCATCCCACCCCCAAGATAAGCACAAAAAGCCCACCATTTAAAACGTGGCAGATAAAATATAATTTAAAAACAATTAAAAAGAGGAACCCTTTCAGCTGAGTAGCAGCTGCAGTCATTGTGAAGCCTGTCAGGCCCCACCCCCAGCCAGATGGAGAGAGGCAAGGCAGGGCAGCAGCGGCGGCAGCAGTAGTCCTTTATAGGGCTTGTTAGGCCTCACCCTACGCCAGGTGGAGAGAAGCTATTTATGACCTAAGCAACATTTAATATTATTTTTGGTAATATATTACCAATTGTGCGGTACATTTCCTCAACTGAAAACTTTTTCTTCTTCTTAACATGATCAGCATGGTATTATAACAAAACTGCCACAGGGCTGCCACATGAAGCCTGCTGAATTCCAGTCCCAAACCTAGAGCCTAGCCATCACCTAATTTCATATGAGATCCATTTAGAGAAGGAGGAGCGCTCCACTTTCCTCGCCTAAGGCTGGACTGGCAATTAAAGTGCTAAGTGGTACCTTTCAGAGAGGCATGGGCCTCCGGTTGTTGATCTTTGTGCTAGACATTCACACCCTTGTGAATAATTTGCAAGTTTTTGTAGAGAGACCATCCACTTCACACATTATTTATATTGTTACACACCACTCCAATTTCCACAACAGTGAGAGAGTCCAGGTGCTCACCCAGGGTTTTTGTTTCCTTTGGAAATTAAGTACAGCAGAGATTGTGCTGTCTTTATGATATATGGCTTATTTACACATACACACTATACAGCCTGTGAGGGGTTCAAAGCACTGCACTCATAGCTGCAAAACTGGATCCAAGCTGCCAGCCCCCATGGTGCCATGACCCCCCTTTCTCCAGCTCACAAATCTCCTTGCAGAAAAGCCTAACTTTCTCTCAGCTTGCATCAGGGGTCAGCAAACGTTTTGATCAGGGGGCTGGTCAACTGTCTCTCAGACCTTGTGGGGGGGCCGGACTATATTTTGAAAAATATAAATACCTTGCAAGCCAGTCCCACAGCTGCCTCCAGACCTGGAGGAGGAACACACTCTGCATGCACTCAGGAGCGTGTCTTGGCGCCACCCGCAGCTGCTCCATCGGCCCATACCCCCCGAGCTCCCAGGTGGCGTGCACCACACACTGCGGCCCATCGTCCGAAGCCAGTTGGTGGGCAGGCCACACGCAGAGCACCGGGCAGGAGGCGTGCAAGTCGCCCTCCAGCGCAGCCGTCAAGCACGCCATCAGCAGCAGTGTTGAGCTGGGTGCCAGGCACGCCAGGCTGCAGCTGAAGCCCCGCAACACGCCCGTCACAATGCCTATGGCGCGGCCGAGACCCACCAGCTCTCCATCCATGGCTACACCGGGTTTACCTCAGCAAGGCTTTGGATTGGTTGCAGGAACATCCTACAGTCAATCCGAAGCCGCGCCAGCGTTGCCGCCCTTCCAGAAACCGTGCCAGCATTGCAGAAGTCAGTCCCTGCACAGCAGGGTCCGCGGGCCGGATTTATGAGCCTGGGGGCCACATCCAGCCCCCAGTGCTTAGTTTGCCGACCCCTGTCTTACATTACCCACTCTAATTCTGTCCCTCCCTCCTGCAACTCTGTCTCATCCCAGATGGGGCTCCACCCTGCTGCATCTGCAGAAGGTCTTTGTCTTGCTGATGGCATCCATGATGGATCATCATCCTGTCTTTGTTTGCTTAACAAATCAGCCATTCAGGCTAGTCCAGACACAGGAAGATTGGTTTGGCCTGTAATTTACCATTCTAAACACAGTGTCTAGCATCCAGAAATTCATAGCACTATATTTATTTAGTAATTTATATCCATCCACCTTCCTTCCTTGATGGAACCCAAGTGCTTAGATGGGTTTCTCAGGTAGTATCCCATCCAAGAACTGAGCAGACCCAGATCTGCTGAACTTCAGCAAAATGACTGCATATACAGTGGTAGCTCAGAAGTTGAACATAATCCATTCCGGAAGTCCCTTTGACTTCCAAAACATTTGGAAACCAAGGCACAGCTTCCAATTGGCTGCAGGAAGCTGTAGAGGTCACGTCAGATGTTTGGTTTCCAAAGAACACTTGCAAACCTGAACACTCATTTCCAGGTTTGCGGTGTTTGGGAGCCAAGGTATGACTGTATACACACGGCTTGCTACCAAGGTATGACTGTATACACACGGCATGCTACCAATATGCATTTCCTCTAAAGATTGAACACCTGAGCATTCACTCATATCTGAATACATGAAATGCAATCTGCATTGCTTCTATAGGCGGAAGATGTGAAAAAGCTAGAGTTAAAATACTATTATACCCCATAATTACACTATCAATCCAAACCTGAACTTATGTTTTGCCCAATAAATTACTTGCTGTAGAGAAAAGAATTATTTCCACATCCCATTCTATATTCCTGATCAAGATAATGCTGGCAGGGGCGCAAGGAATAGCCTGCAGTATTCTTTCCAAATCACAGAACATCCTATAACTGTTCTACACTTTGCTTTCCTCTGTGACTAAGCATCTAATGTCTTCCCAGGTACACTTTGTGCTTGGTTTATTTTGTAATCAAAATTCCTCAGTGTGGTGTAGTGGTTAAGAGCAGTAGTCTCGTAATCTGGGGAACCGGGTTCGCGTCTCCGCTCCTCCACATTCAGCTGCTGGGTGACCTTGGGCCAGTCACGCTTCTTTGAAGTCTCTCAGCCCCACTCACCTCACAGAGTGTTTGTTGTGGGGGAGGAAGGGAAAGGAGAATGTTAGCCGCTTTGAGACTCCTGAAGGGGAGTGAAAGGCGGGATATCAAATCCAAACTCCTCTTCTTCTTCTTCTTAATTCCACAGAGCCAAATAAGACAAATGAACATCTTTGAAGGCTCAAAATTAAAAATGTGTGCATGTGTACATATACACCAAACAAATAGTGTGGACAATCCAGGAATTAGAGTGGATGGATGGGCTCCAAAGCATGCATTGAGTTCCCTTCCTGCAGAGGAGTAAAAAAGTGTTCTGAATAATATTCTGAATAATGTTCTGAATAATGCTTGTAGAGGATATCCGTATGTGCATGGTATACTCAGAGAAAATAGATCAGTGTGCTTTTGCTTAAATCTTCCTATACTATATGAGGGGTTTATTTTCATACCAACTTGAACAAGAATGATGGAATGGAGGTCTGTGCCTAGTTGGGGATGGAGAGAAGGAGGGTGGGGGTGGAGGAGGTGAAGGAGAAGGCACCCATCCCAGGGGGTCCAGATCCACTTCCCAAGGCAGCTGCCTCACCCTGCTTCATGGGCAGGGTGGCGCAGCAAAGAGTGTGAGACAGGGGTCGGCAAACTAAGGCCCGCGGGCTGGATCCAGCCCAATTGCCTCCAGGATCCGGCCCACGAACAGTCTGTGTGGGCCGTGGGGTTCTGGTCTTTTTTATTATTATTTCTTTTCGGCTGCCATTTTTTCCTGCACCGCCATTTCCCCCTCCCTCTCATGCACCGCGGTGGCGCCTCCTCCCTCCCTCCTACTTAAAAGTGTGAGCAAAGGCGAACTCCAGTCACGACCAATCTCCTGCAAGGCCCTGGCTAATGGGTGGGTGGCAGCTGCACAGCTGCTCAACAAATGAAAAGTCATGCCCACCTTAGCATGGCGTGGGGACTGACCAATCAGTTTCCATTCTGCGCTGAGGCAAGCCCTGATGCGGTCCTTCACTCGCTGAGCGGCCGCCGACACGCAGTGGCTCAACAGATGGAAAGCTGCACCGGAGCCTACCTCAGCACAGCAAGCTCCGATGCGGCCCCTCATTCATTGAGCTGCCGCTGACACGCAGAGGCAGATCCTGCCAGGCACCCTGGCCGCTCTTCCTTCCTGCCTCCTGGCGGTCCTGGCTGCACCAGAGGCCACCGCTGCCACTCAGCGTCTGGACAGGAGAGGCCAGCCAGCGCTGCCGCCGCCCTCACCCTGAAGGAATGTCTGAGGGACAGTGGACTGGCCCCCTGCTGAAAAGGTTTTTCGACCCCTGGTGAATGATCATGGGAGATGGCTTGAACGCAAGTGGAGGAAAGATCCAAATGAATGCAGCCAAACACTGGCAAGGGCTCATTATCAAGCCTACCTAGTGGCAGTGAATCCTCATCATGTCGTCCAGCAGAGGTTTTCCAGGTTGTACGGGGCCTTTTACAGGCTAGAACCGGCAGCTTGCTGCAACATGTTTGCAAAGCATTTTGAGGATAAAATTGCTTGCATCCACCAAGACTTGACTCTGCTGTTATAGCAGAGCACACAGTCTAGTCCTGTTGTGTGGGATGAGTTTCAGTTGGTAAGGCTCGAGGATGTGGACAAGGTGCTTGGATCAGTCAGGGTGACCACTTGCACTCTGGACCCTTGCCCCTCTTTGCTGATAAAAACCAGCAGGGAGGGAACAGCTGGCTGGGCCAGGGAGGTAATCAATGCCTCTTTACGAGAGGGGGTGGTCCCTGCCTGTTTGAAGGAGGCAGTGGTAAAACCACTCCTTAAGAAACCTTCTCTGGATTCAGAAAACCTAACTAACCAGCAGTCAGTTGCTAATCTCCCTTTCCTGGGCAAGGTTCTGGAGCAAGTGGTTGTGGACCAGATCCAGGTGCTTTTGGAAGAAACTGATTTTCTAGATCCATTTCAGTCGGCGTTTAGGCCTGGTTTGGTCACCCTGTATGATGACCTCTGTTGAGAAAGAGAGAAAGGAAACATGTCCCTATTAATTGTTCTCAACCTCTCCGCTGCTTTCAATATCATCAATCATGGTATTCTTCTGGAGCTACACTCTGAATTTTGCAGTGGTTCCAGTCCTACTTGGATGGTTGTTCCCAGAGGGTTTCCTTGGGGAATTGTTATGTATTAAGCTTGGATCCTAGTACAATAGGCAGGTTGGATCCTAGAATGCAACAACTGATTGGCTTGCAGGAGAAGACCAATCAAGCTCCAGGAGGAAGTTAATAAGGCTGGAAGGATTGTAGAATGCAACAACTGATTAGCCCACAGGAGAAGACCAATCAGGCTCCAGGAGGGAAGCAGAATCAGCCAATCAGACGGGACTCATTGTGTAAATAATGTATATAAAGGCCTGAGGTTTGGGGGAAAATTAAATCACTGTTTTACAAGCTGCAATAAAGAGCATGAAATCACTGCAGGACTCCAAGTATATTTCAGGAATGCAGGGCTCAATCCAATCCCCCACGTTGTTTAACATCTACATGAAACTGCTGGGTGGGGTTATTCGGAAGTTCAGAGTATGTTGTCAGCAGTATGCTGATGACACTGAGCTCTATTTCTCCTTTACATCTGTAGGTGAGGCAGTGGAAGTGCTGGACCAGTGTCTTGCCTCAGTAATGGACTGGATGACAGCCAACAGACTGAAGCTCAATCCAGATAAGACTGAGGCACTATTAGTGGGTGGTTCCCTAGACCAGATGGGTGGGAGGTCGCCTGCTCTTGATGATGTTACACTTCCCCTGAAGGAGCAGTCTTGGGGATACTCCTGGATCCTTTGCTGTCGCTTGAGGCTCAGGTGGCCTCAGTGGCCCGGAGTGCCTTCCCTCAGCTTCGGCTGGTGGCCCAACTATGCCCCTATCTGGACAGGGATAACCTAACTACTGTTGTCTATGCTCTGGTAACCTCAAGGTTAGATTAATATGTTATATGTAGAGCTTCCTCTGAAGACAGTTTGGAAACTTCAGCTAGTGCAGAATCCAGTGGCCAGGTTGCTCACCAGAGCAAGATGGTTTGAGCATATTACACTGCACTGGCTACCAATTAGTTTCCAGGCCCAATTCAAAGTGCTGGTTTGTCACCTATTTAAGCATTATCACTTAAAACATTAACAATGAAAGAAATATGGCCAACGTATAGAGATTTATTAGTAGAACAAGAAGGAAAGTGGAAATGGAAAGATTATGATGAGATAAAGAAACACCTTCAGAGTTGGTTGCATTATAGGCAATTAAATGAAATCTTCAAGGAAGATAATATGAGAGGATTCCCTTTCACAGTTTCCAAATTCCAAAAGGATATCATAGATGATAATTCTAAATTGTTAAAGGCATATAATATTCTGTTGGAATGGGAAACTAAAGATGAGGAAGTTAAAGCAGTAATGATTAAGTGGGCAGAAAACATAGGTCACAACATACAATTTGAGGATTGGATAAGGCTTTGGAAAATGAACTTATAAATTTATGATTGCATATTGTTGAAAAAGGCCTTTATCAGTAAGAGCATGGTTGAGGACCTTGAAGTATTGGATTTTCCTCCACTATAGAGCCCTATCCCCTAATTCTCTACTTTATGATCTTTTGAGTGATAGTGCAATCCACAATCTATCATTGATTTGTAAGAGAAAACTGGATTCGATAGGGCTCACTCCAACTGACTTTGAAATCTCTGATCCCAAAGATACATGGGAAATTATCAGAAAGACTCTTACAGAAAAAAGTGTTCTCGCCATGCTTGAGGTTGCAAAGCACAGCACCTGCTCTCCTATTTACTTAAATCTCCCTTTGTGTAGAGACTTCCAAAAGGGATACATGACAAATCTGAAGAAACATGAATCGTGTAGGCTGTTTATGTTGGCCAGATTCAACATGTTTCCCTCGATGGTAGTGAGAGGAAGATACTCTGCTATCCCAGAATTAGAGCGTCTCTGCAAATGCAGAAAACAGGAACTCGATACTTTAGAGCATATATTTTTTTCCTGTGATTTTGGCAGTTATGCCAGAAAACAATTATCTGAGGCCCTAAAATTTAATAGACAGATTTTCACACAACCAACTGTTCAGGATCTGCTGGCGGACAGCGATGATCAAATTACTCTAATAGCGGCTAAATTTTTAAGTGCTGTCCATGAAGAAAGAATGAGCCATGATAAAGAGGCTTAGTGGTTTTTAATGGTAGAGGATGCTGCTGTGTTGTATTATATTATCTTTGTACATTGATTCATTTTTTTGAGTGAAGAATAGGACTAGGATAAATTGTGTTTGCTGAGCCCGTATTATATACAGTCTGTATATGATGTTTGTTTGTTAATGTGTGGTGTGTTATGCCTTGATTTGATTTGATTTGATTGTTGAAAAAGAACCACCGTATTTTTCGCTCTATAGGACGCACTTTTTCCCCTTCAAAAATGAAGGGGAAATGTGTGTGCGTCCTATGGAGCGAAGACGCCATAGCCCCGCGCGTGCTCTCCCAGCTGGGGAGGTGACGCGGGGCTATGGCAGGAGCCTCTACAGCCCCGCGTCACCTCCAGCTGGGAGAGCGGGCGCGAGGCTAAAGCAGCCCCCCGCGACCCTCTCCCGGCTGGGGAGGTGACGCGGGGCTATGGCAGGAGCCTCTACAGCCCCGCGTCACCTCCCCAGCTGGGAGAGCGCGCGCGAGGCTAAAGCAGCCCCCCGCGACCTTCTCCCAGCTGGGGAGGTGACACGGGGCTATGGCAGGAGCCTCTACAGCCCCGCGTCACCTCCCCAGCTGGGAGAGCGCGCGCGAGGCTAAAGAAGCCCCCCGCGACCCTCTCCCAGCTGGGGAAGTGACCCGCGGCTATGGCAGGAGCCTCTCCGCTGCCCCTTTCCTCTGCTCCCTGACCTGCTCTTTGGGGCTGGTGGTGGGCTTCCCCCACCCCAAAGAGCAGGTTGAAAGGAACCTGAAGCCTGGAGAGCGAGAGGGGTCAGTGCACACCCCTCTCGCTCTCCAGGCTTTCAAGGTAGCCGCCTGAACGCACCTTAAACCGCACCTTGTTTTAGAGCGGGAAAACAAGAGGGGGAAAGTTCTCCCCCTCTCTGTGCATCGCCTCCTGCCGCTTCACTGAAGGGGCGCTGGGCAGAGAGGGGGAGAATTTTTTTTCTTGTTCTCCCCCCTCTAAAACAAAGTGCGTCCTCTTGATGAATGCTAGAATGTCAAGGTTTTCAGAAAGAAAGGGTTACAGTAATATAAGATTAGACTAAAGAAGAGATTAACATGACAGAGGTTGGAAAGAAATATTTGGAAGTTGTTAAAAAATTATGAACATTGGGATGCAGAAAGGGGAGGTATGGGGAAGTCCGAGAAAAGAAGTTTACGAAAAATCGTTATGAAACTATACGTGTTTGTATGTCTTTTTATGTGTGTGTTTGTTTAAAAAAACTTTGTAAAACTAATAAAAAAAATTATAAAAAAAATAAAATAAAACAAAGTGCATCCTATTGTCCGGTGCGTCCTATGGTGCGAAAAATACGGTATATGAAAATGGTGTACTGGTGGTCCATTACACCATTAAAACTGGCCAAAATGTACAAAGGAGATGTAAAGAAGGGGAAGGCTATTGGGTTGTTGTTTCTATTTTTATTAGGTATTGTCAGGGCTGCCTCAGGTCTCAGCTCACAAAAGGCCAAGTTCTTCTTATATACAAGGATATTTATTGCAGTTCATAGTAAGTTCCACAACCGAGGCGTGCAGCCCCCACGTCTGTTAACCTTAGACGGTAGAAGTCCCCTCTGAATCGGTCCCTCCCCTACACCAGTTTAATAAGCTTACGCTGCTCCACCTTTTTCTCTCTTTCCTTTTCCGCAGGGTCTTTCTGCCCGCCGGGGTTCCGCCCCTCCTGGATTCTCCTGACGCGGAATCTCCAGACTGCTCTTCCCCCCTCCTGCGGGCTTTGGGACCTGGCTCCTCCTCCGGGCTCCCTGTTCTTCCGCGCGCCTCCTCATTTGAACTTGGCGCGCGCGCCCAACCTCTAACCTTCCTTTTGACAGTTATGCTACTCCCCTCACTGCCCTCCTCCCCTTCCGGGAGAATGGCTTGCTCTGACCCCTCCTCCTTCTCTGCTGCCAGAGCTGTTTCCCCTGACACACTGGAACCTCCCCCCCCCTTCGCTGCGCTCTGGCGGGGAGGCTGGCCCTGATTCCCAGCTGCCGCTTTGGGGTCCCCTGCTGGCCCCCCGCTCCTGACACTTTCCCCCTGGGGCTCCCCTTGCCCTGACCACAGGCGCCCCCTTCTGGGAATCCTCTGATTCGCTGGAGAGACTCATGGAATCCCTTGCGTCATTGCTATCCTCTTCCTCGCTGTCCTGGGATTCCTCTCCATCGCTCTCCATTTCCTGCCTTCCCTGTGCCTCTGTCCCTGTACCCCTGACACATACATACATACATACATACATACATACATACATACATTTATTTGATTTGTATACCGCCTTATACCCATGGATCTCAGGATGGTTCACAGAATAAAATCAAGATATAAAACTACAAAATACCTGTCAGGGGTACAGGGACAGAGGCTGTTTCCCAGTGTGTCGGGGGAAACAGCTCCGGCGGCAGAGAAGGAGGAGGGGTCAGAGCAAGCCATTCTCCCGGAAGGGGAGGAGGGCAGTGAGGGGAGTAGCATAACTGTCAAAAGGAAGGTTAGAGGTTGGGCACGCGCGCCAAGTTCAAATGAGGAGGCGCGCGGAAGAACAGGGAGCCCGGAGGAGGAGCCAGGTCCCAAAGCCCGCAGGAGGGGGGAAGAGCAGTCTGGAGATTCCGTGTCAGGAGAATCCAGGAGGGGCGGAACCCCGGCGGGCAGAAAGACCCTGCGGAAAAGGAAAGAGAGAAAAAGGTGGAGCAGCGTAAGCTTATTAAACTGGTGTAGGGGAGGGACCGATTCAGAGGGGACTTCTACTGTCTAAGGTTAACAGACGTGGGGGCTGCACGCCTCGGTTGTGGAACTTACTATGAACTGCAATAAATATCCTTGTATATAAGAAGAACTTGGCATTGGTCTTTTGTGAGCTGAGACCTGAGGCAGCCCTGACAGTAAGTCCCCTCCCAAAAGAACGCATTTTTTTTTTTTTTTGCAAAGCTCATGAAGTTTGGCGGCCATGAATATGGAGGAGCAAATAACAGCCCTGCTCAACGCAGTCTCCGAGCTTTCCACTGCGGTAGTGGTCTCCCAGCAGAAGGGGGAAGAAGCAGAAAAGCGATGCCAGGATCTGCAAGCCAGGTGGGATCATGCATGCAAAGTGGGGTTCCCGGGGTCCAGATCAGAAGGAATAGGACTGGGCCGAAGGGGGGGTGAGTTTAGTAGCCCACTTTGATGGGAACCTGAAGCAGTACCCCAGTTTTAAAGCGGACGTCGTATATGCGCTGCATTTGCTTCGCAAGGACTTTAAAGATGAGGAGGAAAAAGTGGGTTTCATTGTGTCCCACTTGCATGGGGAAGCGAGAGCTTGGTTGCGCAATTTGTGGCACGAAGATGGTCCTGCTCGCAGGGACTCTGATGAATTTATCAAAGCCATGGACGCTTGCTTCCAATCTACCATGGATGTGGATGTGGCACGCAGAGAGATGCATGGATTACGGCAGGGCAAGGCTACAGTGCGTCAGTACCATTCTCGCTTTTTCGCATTGCTGAATGTGCTGGGGTGGGAGAAAGACTCCTTGGCAATAAGAGATTTGTTCTGGGAGGGGCTCTCTGGCTCTGTAAAAGATGAATTGGCTAGGGGGGACAGACCTCAAACCCTAGCAGACGTCGTGCAGCGCGCACTCACAATAGGAGTGTGCCACGAAGAACGCCCTTGGCACAGTGAGGAGGGTCGCCAGGTACGCGCACCAGCTAGAGTGCCTCCTTTTATTCCCCGGGACCTGGGACGTACGCATCCCTCACCTCAACTGAAAGAGGGGGAGGAACCGATGGAACTTGGTGGTGCAAAGGCTCAGGCAGCTGCCGGAGCCCCAGCATCCGGAGCAGTCAAGACGAAGTCTCCTAGAGGGAGCAAGAAGTGTTACATCTGTGACAGTGCAAAGCACATGGCCAGAGAGTGTCCCCAGAGGCTCCAAAAGCACACTGCAGCCTTAGCAACAGTAACAGGAACAGCGCTCCACAAAGAGCAGTTTCAGGGAAACGACAATGCCTGGCTGGAAACAGAGATGCTGGGGTTCCGCCAGGCGAATCAGTAGAGCAATCCCCAGCGCTTTTGCAGCCTACAGATCCTTTACCACCCAAGCCAGTGGTGCAGCTTACTGCAACTCTCCGGCTACCCAATGGACGCACCCTGGAAGTCCCCATTACAATTGACTCTGGGAGCAACGCAGACTTCGTGGGGGTGCAGTTTGTCAAGCAGCATCGCATACAGCTTCTACCAGCCACGCTGCCCCTGAACGTCGTCACGGTAGATGGCAGGAAGTTGCTGGGCGGGCAAGTGGTACAGCAGACGCCGCCCATGATGATGCAGATTGGGAATCATCGCGAGGTCATCAGTTTTAATGTCACCCGCCTGTCAGACACGCCTATAGTGTTAGGCATGAGTTGGCTGGATAGGCACAGCCCGGCCATGGCGTGGTACCAGCGGCAGCTCACCTTTTGCTCGTCCTACTGCGCGCAGCATTGCATCCAGACCGGTCAGGAGGAGGAGGGCCAAGAGGAGGGGCAGCAGCTACGTCTCAGCATGGCGCAAGCAGTACCCCTCAAGTACAAGGGGTTTTTGGAGGTCTTTTGCGAAAAGGAGGCTGACCAGTTGCCACCCCACCGGCCCTATGACTGCGCAATTGACCTCTTGCCAGGGACAACGCTGCCGACTGCGAAGCTGTATTCCATGTCTGAGGATGAGATGCAGGAGCTCAGGGAGTTCATTGATCACAACCTGCAGCGGGGATTCATCCGGGAATCCAAGGCAGTAGGGGGCAGTCCTGTGTTTTTTGTGAAGAAGAAAGACACGCCCCAAAAAAGGCTGATCGTAGACTATAGGTTCATAAACTCGAAGACAAAGCCCACGGCCTTTCCCATACCCAGGATTGACGACCTGCTCGCGACGGTGAGGAAGGGGAGGATCTTCACCAAGTTGGATTTGCGCGGCGCATACAATCTCATATGCATGCGAGAGGGTGATGAGTGGAAGACGACCATGTTCACGCCTGTCAGGGTTACTTCCAGATCCTAGCTCACAGAGGATCACGCTAGCCAGCGATCGTTAAATAAAAGTCTTTATTGAGTTACAGTCTCCATTCTCGAGCTGCTGCGTGCAACCCTACGTCTTATGCTTAGATCGGCGAAGCTCCGTCTGAGTCTCCGCCCCTTGCGCACCAACTTAATATCCTAGCCCTGCTCCACCTTTTCCGCCTGACAGTTCTCCTCTGGGTCCCTCTGCCCCCCGGGGTCTCTTCCTTCCGGGATTCTTCTGACGCTGACCCCCCTGACTCTCCTGTCTCCTTGCGCCGGGCTTTAGGACCTGGCTCCCTTTCCGGGCTGCCTACTGCGCCACCTTCCTGTGCATTTGAACTTGGCGCGCGCGCCCAACCTTCCACTTTCCGTCTAACCGTCACTTCGCTCCCCGATGAAGGTGTGGCCACTCCTGACTCGTGCCCTCCCTCCTGTTGCGAGCTGCCAGCGCTTGATCCCTGGCGCTCTTCCTCTTTCCTACTCTCTGGCGGTGACGCTGGTCCCGATTTCCAACTGCTCCCCTCTGAGTCCCCTCTGGCTCTATCTTCCTGGGGTGTCCCCCTAGTCTCCCCCCTTGCCCTGGCCACTGGTGCTCCTTTTTGTGAATCTTCTGATTCACTGGAAAGACTCGGAGATCTCGGGTCGTCGTCATCACTCATCCTTTCTTCTGCCTCCTCCCCCTCGCTCTCTGTTTCCTCCCTTGCCCTCGCCTCTGCTCCTGAACCCCTGACAACGCCGTTGGGCACCTATGAATACAGAGTTATGCCGTTTGGTCTCCAAAATGGCTCCCACTGTTTCCAAGCATTCATGCACCACGTGCTAGCGGGACTCCTCTACAAGAAGTGCGTATGCTTCCTCGACGACATCCTGATCTTCTCGGAATCGCAGGAGGCTCACGAGAGTGACGTTAAGGAAGTCCTGCAGAGGCTACGGGAGCACAGGCTCTACGCCAAGCTGGAGAAGTGCCAATTTGACGTGACAGAGATGGATTTCCTGGGCTATAGGCTGTCCGACAAGGGACTAGCCATGGACAGCGCCAAGGTCCGCGCAGTGTTCGACTGGAAGAGCCCGCGAAATCGGAAGGAGGTCCAGAGGTTCGTCGGCTTCGCCAACTTTTACCGCAAGTTCATCAGGGGTTTCGCCAAGGAGACGGCAGCCATCACGGACACCCTCAGCTCCAAGAAGAAGAAGTTCACCTGGACAAACCAGGCGGAGCAGTCCTTCAGGAGACTTAAGAGTCTCTTCGCGTCCGAAGAACAGCTGCTTCACGTGAATCCCAGCAGGCCCATGAGGGTTGAGACTGACGCATCTGACAGAGCGGTGGGGGCCATCCTCTTACAGGAAGACCCGCAGGGGAACTGGAGGCCCTGCGCTTTCTACTCCCGGAAGCTCAGCAAGTCGGAACAGAACTACACCATCTGGGACAGGGAGTTGTTGGCCATCCAAGCAGCCTTCAAGGCGTGGAGGCACTTCCTCATCGGAGCCAAGCACACCGTGCAGGTCCGCACGGACCACAAGAACCTAGAGTATTGGCGCACGGCGAAGCTCCAGAGCCAGAGGCACATACGCTGGGCGGAGTTCTTTGCGGATTTCGATTTCAGGATAGAGTACATCCCAGGCGACAACAATGTCATAGCAGATGCGCTCTCCAGGAAACCGCAGTATCTCGAGGAAGCGGCACCTGTGGCAGCCAAGCACATTTTCGCACCGCAGGCGTGGGCGTGCGCTTCAGCCGCCGTGGACCTGGAGGCAGTGCGTCGCGCGCTGCAGACAGATCCGTTCGCACAGTCCAAGATGGAAGAGGTGCAAAGAGGCACGGCGAAGGATGACGAGTTCCAGATACGCGACGGCCTGCTAACCCGTAAAGGTGCTCTCTACGTTCCGGGGGACGATCTCCGCGCGAAGGTTCTGCAGCAGTTGCACGACGCAGCCAGCTCGGGTCACTTCGGCAAGGAAAAGACGGCGGAATTAGTAGCCAGAGACTTTTGGTGGCCCCAGATGCGAGGAGAGGTCGCGGATTACGTCGCCAGGTGTGACACTTGCCAGAGGTCCAAGCCAGTGCACCAGAAGCCAGCGGGACTGCTGGAACCGTTGGAGATGCCACTACAACCGTGGGAGAGGGTGGCGCTGGACTTTGTTACTGATCTACCCAGTTCGCGAGGCAAGACAGCGGTGCTTGTGGTTGTAGACCTGTTCACCAAGATGGCGCATTTCATTCCTTGCGCGAAGGTGGCGACAGCGGAGCAGACCGCCAAGCTGTTCATAGACCATGTGTTCAGAGTGCACGGCTTGCCACGGTCCATCCTGTCCGACCGCGGTCGCCAGTTCGTTTCCAGTTTCTGGCAGAAGCTCCTGGGTATCCTGAACGTCAAGATCAACTTAGCGTCGGCGAGACACCTGCAGACCAACGGCCAAGCGGAGAGGGTCAACGCCATCATGCAGCAGTACCTGCAATGTTATGCCAATCAGCAGCCTGCAACTTGGGTGGACTACTTACCGATGGCCGAGTTTGCCTACAACAACACGAAGCACGCGTCCACGGGGGTGACACCGTTCTTCGCCAACAATGGGTGGCATCCCAGAACCTTTCCGGGATTGGAGACGATGGCGCAGGGAGAGACGCAGGGAGCTGAGCATTTGGCGGCAGAATTGCAGGAGGTCCACGAGGAACTCCGACGGCACTTAGAGCTAGCTAAACACGCCTACAAAGTGCAGGCAGACAGGCACAGGAGGGCAGGAGAAGACATACAGGTGGGGGACTGGGTATGGTTAGCAGCCCAGGCGGTGCTGGCTAAGTCATTAGCTAAGAAGAAGCTAGGACACAAACAGCTGGGGCCATACCAAGTTGAGGCCAAAATCAATCCCGTAGCGTATCGGTTGACCCTCCCAGAAGGTTCCAGAATGCACCCGGTCTTTCATAGGTCGGTGTTTACGCCCTACAAAGCCCCACACAGGTTTCAGGAGCCAGGGACAGCACCAGACCCACGCAGGGAGTCACCGGGGGGGGGAGTCACCGAGGGCCGAGACACTCAACGAGGTCACGGAAATTCTGGACTCGAGATGGGGGGAGGAGGGAGTGGAATACCTCCTCGCCAGAGAGGGTACCCCGGCCAGTGCCAATAGTTGGGTGCCGGACTATGCTCTGGAGGAACCTCTTCTTAAGGACGAGTTCCATGCACTCTTCCCACACAGGCACATACGCTGGGCGGAGTTCTTTGCGGATTTCGATTTCAGGATAGAGTACATCCCAGGCGACAACAATGTCATAGCAGATGCGCTCTCCAGGAAACCGCAGTATCTCGAGGAAGCGGCACCTGTGGCAGCCAAGCACATTTTCGCACCGCAGGCGTGGGCGTGCGCTTCAGCCGCCGTGGACCTGGAGGCAGTGCGTCGCGCGCTGCAGACAGATCCGTTCGCACAGTCCAAGATGGAAGAGGTGCAAAGAGGCACGGCGAAGGATGACGAGTTCCAGATACGCGACGGCCTGCTAACCCGTAAAGGTGCTCTCTACGTTCCGGGGGACGATCTCCGCGCGAAGGTTCTGCAGCAGTTGCACGACGCAGCCAGCTCGGGTCACTTCGGCAAGGAAAAGACGGCGGAATTAGTAGCCAGAGACTTTTGGTGGCCCCAGATGCGAGGAGAGGTCGCGGATTACGTCGCCAGGTGTGACACTTGCCAGAGGTCCAAGCCAGTGCACCAGAAGCCAGCGGGACTGCTGGAACCGTTGGAGATGCCACTACAACCGTGGGAGAGGGTGGCGCTGGACTTTGTTACTGATCTACCCAGTTCGCGAGGCAAGACAGCGGTGCTTGTGGTTGTAGACCTGTTCACCAAGATGGCGCATTTCATTCCTTGCGCGAAGGTGGCGACAGCGGAGCAGACCGCCAAGCTGTTCATAGACCATGTGTTCAGAGTGCACGGCTTGCCACGGTCCATCCTGTCCGACCGCGGTCGCCAGTTCGTTTCCAGTTTCTGGCAGAAGCTCCTGGGTATCCTGAACGTCAAGATCAACTTAGCGTCGGCGAGACACCTGCAGACCAACGGCCAAGCGGAGAGGGTCAACGCCATCATGCAGCAGTACCTGCAATGTTATGCCAATCAGCAGCCTGCAACTTGGGTGGACTACTTACCGATGGCCGAGTTTGCCTACAACAACACGAAGCACGCGTCCACGGGGGTGACACCGTTCTTCGCCAACAATGGGTGGCATCCCAGAACCTTTCCGGGATTGGAGACGATGGCGCAGGGAGAGACGCAGGGAGCTGAGCATTTGGCGGCAGAATTGCAGGAGGTCCACGAGGAACTCCGACGGCACTTAGAGCTAGCTAAACACGCCTACAAAGTGCAGGCAGACAGGCACAGGAGGGCAGGAGAAGACATACAGGTGGGGGACTGGGTATGGTTAGCAGCCCAGGCGGTGCTGGCTAAGTCATTAGCTAAGAAGAAGCTAGGACACAAACAGCTGGGGCCATACCAAGTTGAGGCCAAAATCAATCCCGTAGCGTATCGGTTGACCCTCCCAGAAGGTTCCAGAATGCACCCGGTCTTTCATAGGTCGGTGTTTACGCCCTACAAAGCCCCACACAGGTTTCAGGAGCCAGGGACAGCACCAGACCCACGCAGGGAGTCACCGGGGGGGGGAGTCACCGAGGGCCGAGACACTCAACGAGGTCACGGAAATTCTGGACTCGAGATGGGGGGAGGAGGGAGTGGAATACCTCCTCGCCAGAGAGGGTACCCCGGCCAGTGCCAATAGTTGGGTGCCGGACTATGCTCTGGAGGAACCTCTTCTTAAGGACGAGTTCCATGCACTCTTCCCACACAGGCCCATGCCAGCGGAGTATTTCGACGACTGGCTTTTTACGCCCACACTTTCAGGCAGCACTTTCCGGGGGTTCTCCTCCGCAGAGGAGACCACGCCAGAATCGAGACCTCCAAGGGGATCGTGCTCGGGGGTGGACACGGATCGCTCTTACTGGTGGGACGACCAACCAGAGGAGGAGTGGCGCAGGAGATGGCTGAGAGGGCCTTGGCAAACAGCGTCGTCCGAAGTAACAGGGGGAGGGGAGGACATGGATGTGTTGGGAGAGGACCTCGGTTTCGAGCACACGTACACTGAACTGGAAGCAGAGGAGATCGACGTCGACGAACTGTATCCAAAATCTACCCCGGCAACTGCGGAGCTCCCGGAACCTGCACCCGAGCAGCGGGAGGGGGGAAGGGGGTGCTTTGAGGGGGGATGGATGTCAGGGGTACAGGGACAGAGGCACAGGGAAGGCAGGAAATGGAAAGCGATGGAGAGGAATCCCAGGACAGCGAGGAAGAGGATAGCAATGACGCAAGGGATTCCATGAGTCTCTCCAGCGAATCAGAGGATTCCCAGAAGGGAGCGCCTGTGGTCAGGGCAAGGGGAGCCCCAGGGGGAAAGTGTCAGGAGCGGGGGGCCAGCAGGGGACCCCAAAGCGGCAGCTGGGAATCAGGGCCAGCCTCCCCACCAGAGCGCAGAAACAGCTCCGGCGGCAGAGAAGGAGGAGGGGTCAGAGCAAGCCATTCTCCCGGAAGGGGAGGAGGGCAGTGAGGGGAGTAGCATAACTGTCAAAAGGAAGGTTAGAGGTTGGGCGCGCGCGCCAAGTTCAAATGAGGAGGCGCGCGGAAGAACAGGGAGCCCAGAGGAGGAGCCAGGTCCCAAAGCCCGCAGGAGGGGGGAAGAGCAGTCTGGAGATTCCGCGTCAGGAGAATCCAGGAGGGGCGGAACCCCGGCGGGCAGAAAGACCCTGCGGAAAAGGAAAGAGAGAAAAAGGTGGAGCAGCGTAAGCTTATTAAACTGGTGTAGGGGAGGGACCGATTCAGAGGGGACTTCTACCGTCTAAGGTTAACAGACGTGGGGGCTGCACGCCTCGGTTGTGGAACTTACTATGAACTGCAATAAATATCCTTGTATATAAGAAGAACTTGGCCTTTTGTGAGCTGAGACCTGAGGCAGCCCTGACAATACCTAATAAAAATAGAAACAACAACCCAATAGCCCCCCCCCCAACCACATTTTTAAAGGGCATAGGATGTAAATTGGATCAACCAAAGGCCTGGTTAAAAAGGAACATTTTTGCCTGGCACCTAAAGTTGTATAACTTCCCTGGGGAGAGCTTCAGGCTGAGGTGGGGTGACATCCCCCCCCCGCCCCGCCCCGCAACTCCCAAGCCTACAGCAAGCTGGGGGAAGAGGAAGAGCCACAGCAGCTGCTTTGCCATTCACCGCTTTGCCGCTTGCTGGGTTTGGGGGAGTTGCAGGGGGGCGTGCCAAATGTCACGCCCCTTCAGGATGGCATCCAGTGCGGAGCGCACCCCCTCCATCCCCATTGCTACGCTCCTGGGTGGGTATCCTCTACATTGCCAAATCCATACACAGAAGGGCATGCTACACTTTGCCATGAGTGGGGAAGGTCAGCTCTCTGTCTATTGGCCCCCAAAATCGTCTGAGAGGAATCAACAGGGAACAGAACCCTCACTTAGTATGGCAAATTGCGCAGACCAGTGTTGGATGCTGGAACCTCTTCATGTTTATCAGCACTGTAACTTCAACAGCTGATTTAAACCATCTCTCTCTCTTGGGGCAATGTCAGACAACATTGATGTGTCTGTTTTAATTCAATTTCTCCTCTTGCATAAAGCAGTTCATTCCAGATCTTGACATTTATCCCAGATCACCATCTTTTTCAAAATGCATTTGAAAAAGATGGTGATCTGGGCTAAATGTCAAGATCTGGAATGAACTGCTTTATGCATAGTCTGAATTTAACATACTGCTTTATCATCTTGAAAACATCTTGAGTTTCTGAGTCTGCTTCATAATTCTCCTGCTAATCCCCACTTGTTAGGATTACTGTGCCTTCTTCAAGTTACTGGTCTTTGTGCCATCTTTTTACAATAGCTGCAATTTACAATAACTTTACAATTCACATACAGCTTGGCAGCTTCAATCATACACCACTTATTACTGCTCTGCATAACAAGGACTTTCATTAGTGCTCAGTGAAATGACAATTTCCTTAAGAGGGAAAACAGTTCAAAGCCATTTCACAGGCTAGCCTTGCCCAGTCAACTTTATAATTTTGTTAGCTTGATAAGCAGAACGTTTGTATTATTAAATAAATGGATTTTCCACTTTCTCACTGGAAACAACCAAACAATTAAATTTTATTGCCTTAGCTGGAGGATAAAACAATCAGTTATACACAACTTGTCCCCACATGCTGTCTCCCAGCCATTTACTGAACCAGAATGGATGAAAGATAAAGTTGTGAGTTGGGGGGCAGAGCCCCCTAAATTCTTAAGTTTAGTCGATGTTATAATTTAGCTAATATTTGGAGTATAAAGGAAGATGCCAACATACAGGCTATACCGGATTTCCTGTTCTATCAGCTGATAGAAGTGCCATTAAGAAACAAAGAGAGTAGAGTACCAGGTCCTTAAGAGCAATTGACAATGCGTAGACTGCCTGAGAGACAAAAGAGTTGGGATGGGAAGGTTGCCAAGGTTACAGGGGGCCTGATGTCATCACAGATAAAAAAGTGTACTTCTGCAGGAAGTTTTTGGAAAGAGAAGATTGGCTGGAAGAGACCAGGGAGCATGTCTGGCTTCTGCTCTGGATCCAAGAAGCTGTGGGAGAAGCAACTAGAGACACTTGGGGTGCAATGTTCTGCACTCCATCAAGGCTCAGGTGTATAAGGTAAAAGGTAAGGGACTCCTGGTCCAGAGTCAAATTCGACTATGGGGTGTGGTGCTCATCTTGTTCCAGGCCAAGGGAGCTGGTGTTTGTTCACAGACAGCTTTCTAGGTCATGTGGCCAGCATGACTAAACAGCTTCTGGTGCAACGGAACATTGTGTGTGTATACAGTGGAACCTCGGGTTACATACGCTTCAGGATACATATGCTTCAGGTTACAGGCTCCGTTAACCCAGAAATAGAAGAACTTTGCTTCAGGATGAGAACAGAAATCGTGCTCTGGTGGTGCGGCAGCAGCGGGAGGCCCCATTAGCTTAAGTGGTGCTTCAGGTTAAGAACAGTTTCAGGTTAAGAACGGACCTCCGGAACGAATTAAGTACTTAACCCGAGGTACCACTGTATATGTGTGTGTGTATGTATGTAATAAAATTATATATCTTAAAGACACTACAGTCTCTGCTGTGCCAAAACCCCTGGAATCTTGCACTGCTCAGCAGAGATTGGGGTGGCCTGTAACAATATGTTAGGAGACCAGAAATAAAGATGCAAGACACATGGTGGGGCACTTTATTAAACTATAATTTAAGAAATTATGCACTTCTACAACTGCATAGAGAACAAACGGGGGTGGCCTAAGACATTTTGGCACCTAAGTTGAATGAAAAATTGGTGCCTGCCCCCACCAAGGAAGAAGGGGTGAGTGAAGATCTACATCAGGAACTATTCACCAAGAGGATGTTGTAGAGGCAGCATTGGGGGGGGGGTTCTGAGGAGGAGCTTCAGGTGTTGCTGCTACTGTGGTGGCAGCAGCAGGTGATGCATTCCTTGGAGTTTGGATGCCACCCCCACTCTCTGCTGGAGGGTTCCAGGGTTCACCCAGGGTTTGTGTTCCTTGGGAGGATTGAGCCACAGTGGAGACTTTAAGAAGTAGGGTTTATTCACCCACCTGGCCTGAATATGAGCTGCACCCGAATATAAGCCACACCTTTAAAATTGGAGGGGGAGAAAGAAAATAAGAAAAAATACCCACATATACCATATTTTTCCATGTATTAGACAAGGTTTTTTGACTAAAAAATCATGTCAAAAAACTGGGGCCGTCCAATTCACAGGTAGTGGCATGGGGGGGGGGGAGAAGTGGCACACCCGCCAGCCAACCAGTTGGCGGGAGTGCAACTTCTCCTGATGCTGTGGCACATGAGAAACACTCCCTAGATTGTTTCCCGCGTGCAGCGGCATCCTCCAACTGCCTCCAGACACTCACACGAGACCTTCACTGCTTTCACTGGTTCCAATGTGAAAGAGAGGTAGAGATCTAGTTATCTCCCACTTGGACTACTGCAATGTGCTTCTTGAAAGTGACCCGGAAACTACAATTAATCCATAATGTGACAGCTAGACTGGGACTGGGAGTGGCCGCCGGGACCATATAACACCAGTCTCTACATGGTCTCCCAGTATGATTCTGAGCACAAAGTCAGTTGGTGCTGACCTTTAAAGCCCTAAGTGGCCTCGGTCCAGTATACCTGAAGGAGCTTCTCCACCCCCATCATTCAGCCCGGACACTGAGGTCCAGCGAGAAGCGAAGTTGCAGGGAACCAGGCAGAGGCCTTCTCACTAGTGGCACCCGCCCTGTGAAACACCCTCCCATCAGATGTCAAGGAAATAAACAACTATCTGACTTTTAGAAGACACCTGAAGGTAGCGCTGGTTAAGGAAGTTTTTAATGTTTGAAGTTTTATTCTGTTTTTAGTGTTCTGTTGGAAGCCACCCAGAGTGGCTGGGGATACCCAGCCAAATGGGCGGGGGGGGGGGATAAGTAATGAATGAATGATGATGATGATGATGATGATGATGATGATGATGATTTTATTGAGAATTTCTTCCCTCCTGCTCAGAGGTGTGAACAGAGACGGGATTTGGAAGGTGGCCCGTGTAACTTGGTGTGAGATGACAGGAAAATAGAGACTTTAGCAAGGGGTTCTGGGGGGAAGAAGGAAGAGGAAAGAAGCGGATCCATCTCGGGCAGTCTGGCTGCTTGCTGGCTGAGAGCCAGTGTGGTGTAGTGGCTAAGAGTGGTAGATTCGTAATCTGGGGAATCTGGTTCGCATCTGCACTCCTCCACGTCCAGCTGCTGGGTGACCTTGGGCCAGTCACACTTCTCTGAAGTCTTTCAGCCCCACTCACCTCACAGAGTGTTTGTTGTGGGGGAGAAAGGGTTAGCTGCTTTGAGACTCTTTCGGGTAGTAATAAAGCGGGATATCATATCTAAACTCTTCTTCTGAGATAGATGCCTTGGACTCCCAGGATGCACTGCTGTGTGTTACAAAGCACTCTTGAAATAGCTCTGCTGTAAGAGCTGGACTCCCTCCATGCAGATTGAAGGTGCAAAGACTATATTCTCCTGAATATAAGCATCACTTTCCCCCAAAATTCAGACTATGAAAAATTAAAGTGCGGCTTATATTCACAACCTTACAGTATGCAGCAAGTAGCACTGGGCAAACAGTGCCAGGAGTACAGCAAAGCACCCTGCATTGCCCCCTATCCCCAAGGCCGGGAAGAGAGAGAGCAAGGAAGGGGAAAGGCTGCTGGCAACGCAGCGTGGCTCCCGCCACCCCAGTATGTAGCCAGGAGCAGTGAGGAATGGAGCAGTTTACCGTACCTTTCTGTATGACCCCCCCCATTTTGGGGACTCCGTTTTAAGAAAATGAGGGGAGATGGCCCAAAGTTGTTAAGCTTCTCCAGGAGGAAGGAGAGGAACCCCTGGTTATTTCCTCCTGGGTTGTGTCCAGAAAGTGGGGGGGGGATGAGTGTTCGGATCCCCTGGGCCTCAGGCTTCCATCCTCTCCCCCATGCCTTTTAACATCTATATGAAGCCGCTGGGAGAGATCATCAGGGGGTTTGGGCTGAGTGTTCATCAGTATGCAGATGACACCTCTCTTTCAAATCGGAACCAGTGAAGGCGGTGAAGGTCCTGTGTGAGTGCCCAGCTCTCAGCTCCTCTAGGCGGTCCAGAAGGATGTTATTGTTGTCAAAGGCAAAGGTTGATGGTGTCTGCTGGAGAGATCCAGCAGAACTAGGAAACTGCTTTCACCTTTGTCCCTAGCTCGCCAGACATCATTGACCAGAGCGACCAAGGCAGTTTCAGTCCCATGATGAGGCCTGAATCCCGATTGGAAGAGATCCAAATGGTCCACATCCTCCAGGCGTACTTGGAGTTGTTCTGCAACCACCCGCTCAATCGAGACTGGGCCATATTGGCTGGGTCTAAAGATTTTTTTAAAGAAGCGGTTTAATGACCTCCTCTTTCAGCGGGTCTGGGAAGGCTCCCTCACAGAGGGAAGCATTCACCACCCCGCAGAGCCACAGGCCACCAGGGAATCTACCAGTCTCTAGAAACCATTTGGATACATTAAGTGGCAGGAGCAGACCATCCGAATTGGTCCTGCCTCCCTGCAGAGGGGAAGGGTTGCTGGAATATAATGGCTCACTTTTATTAGCCAGGATGGGCAAGGGTCATGGAGACAGGTGGTTGGTTTCACTTGTCCAAGCAGCCTGTCCACATCTTCAGAGGTAACAGATTGGACTTGATTCCATGCAACTTGACTAGACAGGACTCTAGCACTCTCCCATCCTGGCCCTGCTCCCACAGTGGTGTCTACCTCCTTCTGAATCTGAGCGACTTTATCTGCAAAAAACTTTGAAAATCGTTGCAGGAGATCTTGGGGTCTTTACAAGGCCCTGATAGCAAAGATGGTTCTGTTAAATTGCGAACCACCTGAAGGGGTCTCCTGCTGCTATCTGCAGATGCAGTAGAGGTGGTGAAGAAAGTCATCTTCACTGTCGCTATTGCCAGTTGGTAGGCTTGACGTTGAGCTCTAACCCGTGTCTGGTCCATTCAGAATGAGTTTTCCGTTACCAGCGCTCTAGGCGTCTCAGCGATTGTTTCCTCGCCCTCAGCTTCAGGGAAAACCATGGGGCTGTCCAGGCTCCATGCAATCGGAAAAGGATGCTTCAGAGCCAGAAAGTCAATAGCCCTGGTTAACTCCATATTCCAATGGGCCACCAGGGAATCTACCAGTCTCTAGAAACCATTTGGATACATTAAGTGGCAGGAGCAGACCATCCGAATTGGTCCTACCTCCCTGCAGAGGGGAAGGGTTGCTGGAATATAATGGCGTCCGGCACGCTTCTCCCTGTGCCGATAGACATCTGTGCCAAAAGAAATCTTGAGCTCTCCAGCTCTTAGCAGAGTACCGCAGCAGCAGAAAAAAGGTGCCTTGTGTGTGGATAATAAATCAGACTGTACGCAGGCTTCTTGCAAATCTCTAACAGTCTTTAATGAGAAGAAAATCATAAATCAGTTCAGGCAAGAGAGCGGACATCCTCACGGCTCTCAGCCAAAAACGAAAGTAACTCACACACAAAGAAAGATTCCCGTATGTGAACATAACCATGCCTCAGAATGTGAGACGTCACACAGAACAGTTTAACTGTGTAAGTTCTGATTCTCCTCACACCCCCTCTCGTCTCACATCCTGAGGGAAACTGTAAGTACAACTCACCCCAAACACAACCCTTCACAGAACTCCCCATGTCGCTGGAAGGTCAAGGGTTTAATAAACCCATCAGCTAGGTTCTCCCGGCTCGAACAATACTTGAGCCATATCCAACCTGCCTGGACACTCTGGAAACGTATGTCCAAATGCATGGTTCTGGACTTAAACTGTCCAGATTCTGCCAACCTAAGACAAGGTTGATTGTCTTCCCAAACAGTGATGGGTAAGCAACAATCCCCACAGATCTCTTGGATCAAGCACCGAAGGAAGTCCAGTTCCCTGCACAAGAAGTCCAACGCACTGAACTCGGCTTCAGTGGAAGAAAGTGCAATAAGACATTAGGAAGAACTTCCTGACAGTGAGAGCTGTTCGACAGTGGAATTTGCTGCCAAGGAGTGTGGTGGAGTCTCCTACTTTGGAGGTCTTTAAGCAGAGGCTTGACAACCATATGTCAGGAGTGCTCTGATGGTGTTTCCTGCTTGGCAGGGGGTTGGACTCGATGGCCCTTGTGGTCTCTTCCAACTCTATGATTCTATGATTCTATGATTCTAAGACTTTGCTTCCGGGACTTCCACCCAACCAGGGATTCCCCAAACTTTACCACCAGCCCAGACACAGACTTCCTGTCTCCAAGAGATGCCCAATCGCTGTCACTCCAGCACGTAAGCCGTGCGTCACCTTCAGCTGACAACGTGAGGCAAAAATCTTTGGTATCCTGCAAATACCTCAACACTCTCTTGATGCCTTGCCAGTCATTCACACTGGGCTTTGTAGCCTCCCTACTGAGCAGATTCACAGCAAACGCTATGTCTGGTCTGCTCCACTGAGAGAGATACAACAGACTCCCTAGCGTTGACTGAAACACCTCAGGGTTTTGGAACTCAGAACGCCCCCCAAGCTGACTGTCCTTCATGAAGTTGGTCTCCATGGGCGTTCAGTCAGACATCCGGAACTTCTCAATCTTTCCTTTCTGAATGAGCAAAAACTTCCATTCTCAGACCCGTCTATCCTAACTCCCAGATAAACCTGAACGGGACCAAGGTTTTTGAGCTTAAACTGCTTACCAAGCTCTTTGGCAAAACCTTGCACCTGTCTACCTGTCTGCCGTGTATAGAAGATCGTCTGTTGTTGTTGTCGTTTAGTCGTTTAGTCGTGTCCGACTCTTCGTGACCCCATGGACCAGAGCATGCCAGGCACTTCTGTCCTCCACTGCCTCCTGCAGTTTGATCAGACTCATGCTGGTAGCTTCAAGAACACCATCCAACCATCTCATTCTCTGTCGTCCCCTTCTCCTTGTGCCCTCCATCTTTCCCAACATCAGGGTCTTTTCCAGGGAGTCTTTTCTCATGAGGTGGCCAAAGTATTGCAGCCTCAGCTTCACGATCTGTCCTTCCAGTGAGCGCTCAGGGCTGATTTCCTTCAGAATGGAGAGGTTTGATCTTCTTGCAGTCCATGGGACTCTCAAGAGTCTCCTCCAGCACCATAATTCAAAAGCATCAATTCTTCGGCAGTCAGCCTTCTTTATGGTCCAGCTCTCACTTCCATACATCACTACTGGGAAAATCGTCTACGAACACCATAATTGCCTCCTATGTCTCTCCTGACCCCTTCAGGTACAGGCAACTGTCTGCAAGACTCCTCCGGAAACCCAAACTTTCCAGCGCTTCATTCAGGCACATGTTCTGGCCGACTGCTTCAAACCATAAATTGACTTGTGTAGCTTCCACACAACACCTGGCTCATTGCCCTCAAACCCTGGAGGAGGTAGCATGTACAGATCCGAGTTCAGATCCGAGTTCAAATAAGCCACATCCACATCAAAGTGGTGCACTTGGTGCCCTCTTTGAGCAGCTACTGCTAAAAGCACGCGCAGAGTCTCACTCTGGGAAGTAGGAGCATACACTTCAGTGTAATGCAGACCCTTCCGCTGCGTGAACCCTCTGGCTAGCCTTGTACTGTGGTTCTCCAGACACTGTGGGCTTAATCCTGTAAACCCAATGACAGCTCACGACGTGCTTGCCCACTGGCAGCTTCGTGGTGGAGAACACACCTAAGGACTTCATTGAGTTCAACTCCTTTCCCATTGCCTCTTGCCACTTCCTGGCTTCTGCTTCAGGCAACTGTTGAACCTCCTCAAAACTCTCTGGTTCGCACTGCGCTATACCAACCCACATGCTGGTGACCTCAAACCTCTCAGGTGGTACCCCCTTTGTAGTGCATGTGGAACGTCTGAGCATGTGGAATGTCTCAGGTGCTCGCTCTGACCCACTGGGGCCAGCTAGCATGTCCTTGTCATCAGAAGACTCCCCCTCTGACTTACTGCATCTTCTAGCCTTCTGCACTTGACTAACGGGAGATGAAGGCTCGCTTTTGGGCTCTCTTTTAACAGTCTGAGGAGGTGCCCTTCCTTGTTCCTGACCCTGGTCAGAGACCTGATCCTCAGCAACAGGTTCAGCTTCTATCTCTCCCTCCTCAGCACAATCAGACAGATATTCTGAGAAAACGTCAGGATTCCCATGGATCCGTGTGTTGGGATACTGCCAGGGAGATAAAGTCCATCATGGCCCCAAGCCGTCTGCTGGATGATCCATCGATCTCCTTTGAAGCAAATGATTCAGCAAAGGAAACACAGCCCAGAATAACTAAGGAGATAGTACAAGAATATTTGGCTAGATTAGATGTATTCAAGTCTCCAGGGCCAGATGAACTGCATCCAAGAGTATTAAAAGAACTGGCAGATGTGATCTCAGAACCACTGGCAGTCATCTTTGAGAATTCCTGGAGAACAGGCGAAGTCCCGGCAGACTGGAGGAGGGCAAATATTGTTCCTATTTTCAAAAAGGGGAAAAGAGAGGACCCAAATAATTACCGCCCAGTCAGTCTGACATCAATAGCAGGGAAGATTCTGGAGCAGATCATTAAGCAAACAGTCTGTGAGCACCTAGAAAGGAATGCTGTGATCACCAATAGTCAGCATGGATTTCTGAAAAATAAGTCATGTCAGACTAACCTGATCTCGTTTTTTGACAGAATTACAAGCCTGGTAGATGAAGGGAACGCAGTGGATGTAGCCTACCTTGATTTCAGCAAAGCATTTGACAAGGTGCCCCATGATATTCTTGTAAAGAAGCTGGTCAAATGCGGTCTTGACTATGCTACCACTCAGTGGATTTGTAACTGGCTGACTGACCGAACCCAAAGGGTGCTCATCAATGGTTCCTCTTCATCCTGGAGAAGAGTGACTAGTGGGGTGCCACAGGGTTCTGTCTTGGGCCCGGTCTTATTCAACATCTTTATCAACGACTTGGATGATGGACTCAAGGGCATCCTGATCAAATTTGCAGATGACACCAAACTGGGAGGGGTGGCTAACACCCCAGAGGACAGGATCACACTTCAAAACGACCTTGACAGATTAGAGAACTGGGCAAAAACAAACAAGATGAATTTTAACAGGGAGAAATGTAAAGTATTGCACTTGGGCAAAAAAAATGAGAGGCACAAATACAAGATGGGGGACACCTGGCTTGAGAGCAGTACATGTGAAAAGGATCTAGGAGTCTTGGTTGACCACAAACTTGACATGAGCCAACAGTGTGACGCGGCAGCTAAAAAAGCCAATGCAATTCTGGGCTGCATCAATAGGAGTATAGCATCTAGATCAAGGGAAGTAATAGTGCCACTGTATTCTGCTCTGGTCAGACCACACCTGGAGTACTGTGTCCAGTTCTGGGCACCACAATTCAAGAAGGACACTGACAAACTGGAACGTGTCCAGAAGAGGGCAACCAAAATGGTCAAAGGCCTGGAAACGATGCCTTATGAGGAACGGCTAAGGGAGCTGGGCATGTTTAGCCTGGAGAAGAGGAGGTTAAGGGGTGATATGATAGCCATGTTCAAATATATAAAAGGATGTCACATAGAGGAGGGAGAAAGGTTGTTTTCTACTGCTCCAGAGAAGCGGACACGGAGCAATGGATCCAAACTACAAGAAAGAAGATTCCACCTAAACATTAGGAAGAACTTCCTGACAGTAAGAGCTGTTCGACAGTGGAATTTGCTGCCCAGGAGTGTGGTGGAGTCTCCTACTTTGGAGGTCTTTAAGCAGAGGCTTGACAACCATATGTCAGGAGTGCTCTGATGGTGTTTCCTGCTTGGCAGGGGGTTGGACTCGATGGCCCTTGTGGTCTCTTCCAACTCTATGATTCTATGATTCTATGATTCTATCCTGTAGGCATGCAGTATCAGCAATTAGCGACATGAGTTTCTAGAAAATATCTTGCCACATTCTAGAGCTCATGCACACAAACATCCTGCTCCCTTTTAAGGTGGAACGGAAATATCCTAACACCGTGTCCACCCACTCTGCTCACAGAACTCAGCACTCCTGCTGACTAGAATCCTGGACTGATCCCCTTCTGGATAGGCAAACCTCCACCCTTTTGTCTCAGGCTTGTACCCACAAAATATCATTTTCTGGGACCTCGGGTCACCTTTCTTGCATTGGGCCTTTGGCACAAGCACCCAAGCTTCGCAACCAAACACACGGAAGAAATGCACCTTGGGCTTCTTACTGTGCAGCAGAAAATATGGCGTGTCCCCTACAACAGAGCTATAGGACCTGTTCAAAGTGAAGCTGGCAGCTTTCCAAGCTTTGGCCCAAAAGCGCTGAGGCAAACCAGCGTCAAAGAGTAGCGTTTCAGCTGCCTCTTGAAGCGTTCTGTTCCTACGCTCCGCAACGCCATTCTCCTGAGGAGAAAAAGCAACCGTCAACCTGTGATGTATCCCCTTCTGGCGAATGAAACTGCAGAACAGACTCGGTGAACTCTCCACTCACTCTGAAAGCTCTGTACCTTGGTGGAAAACTGTAGTTCCACTACCGCAATCCAGTCTTTGATCAGAGGCGCTGCCTCGCTCTTGTGTTTCAGCGACAAAATCCAGCCGTTTCTTGAGAAATCATCTGTCAGCGTGAGCGCAAACCTGGTTCCGCCTAGACTCGGCACTGGCATGGGTCCACAAAGGTCTGCATGCACTAGCTCAAAAGGCCTTGTGGTTACCCTGTCCGATCTCGGATAACTGCACCTTTTAGCCTTTGCTCTTTTGCATGCCCTGCAATCCAAGAACTTATCACATGCCTTCATCTTGCACCCCTCAGTGCACTCTGGCAGCTTCTGGATATATTTCCAACAGCTGTGAGACATTCTCCTGTGCCACAAATGGGCACACGAATCATGTGTGGGAACGTTAGCACACTGTGCCTGTGATGTCTCAATGTCCCCCTTACCTTCCAGAAGTGTCTCCAGAACATAGAGCCTGTTCTGACATCCAACACTGACCAGTTGTTTCCCACCCCTGGAAATAGAACAGACATCATTTTCAAAGCAAACCTTATAGCCCTCCTTTACAAGAGCAAAAACAGATAAAAGACAACACTGCATCCCTGGCACAAGGTAGACTTCCAGCTCTGCCTGTAAAAAAGAAACAAACTCATTCCCAACGGTGGTTAATTGTCTCTGTGTGCCATCAGCAAGAGTGACTGTTTTCCCAGCTGAAACAGCCCTGCAGTTCCACATTTCACCACTAGATGGCATCAGATGGTGGCTGGCTCCTGAGTCAGCACTCTGCCCTCACTGCAGTTGTCTTTCACGGTTGTCATGGAGGCAGCAGCAAGCTGATAAGAAGAACCGTCCTTCTCACTTCCTCTGTCGCGTCCTCCCTGAGACGGCTTTCTTCCTCATCACACAACAACCAGTCACATACTGCAGCGTAAGATCCGCTGGATTCATAGATTCCAAAGTTAGACACAAATTGTCATAGCTTTTGTCCAGAGAGCTGAGAAAATATAAACTTTCAATTCCTCAGTAAAGTTGACTTGCAACAGTCTCAGCTTGTTGAAAACAGAGAGCATCTTAGTCACATGCTGTCTGATGCTATCACCAGGACGCAGCTTCAACTCAAACAAGTTTCTGGTGGTGTAGATCTTTGCCCCAGCTGTGGTCCTGTGGTGCACTCTCTCTAGTGCCTGGTAAGCCTCCTGGGCAGTCTCAAGACCCTCCACCAAAGGTAGCTGTGAGCCCTCCAAACTGAGCACTGTAGCTCCCAGGGCTTTCTGGTCCCTCCTCTGTGAGGCATGGGCAGTTGCAACAACCGCTACCACAGCTCCGGCTGGAGCGTGTTGTGGGGGGCCTTGCATCGCCTCCCACAGACCCTTGGCTACCAGCCAGGCCCTCAGCTTCCTGCACCACTCTTCCCAGTTGCTCCCATTTAACTTCTCAAAAGGGACAATGAAAGATTCCTGGCCATCTGCCATCTTCTCCGCTGGGGTTGAGCCTACTCACGTACCGGCAGCTCCTCTTGGCACCTGGTCCTGAAGATGAGATCTTCCCCAGCAAGTTTCACTGCCTCAAATGTTAGGCAGGAGCTCCAGCTGGCTTCTCCCCCACACACAGGCATGACATGGCAACAGCTTCCACAGCTTGAGCCAAAAAAGGCTGGTCCATAACCTGCTGGAATATAATGGCATCCGGCACGCTTCTCCCTGTGCCGATAGACGTCTGTGCCATCTCGAGCTCTCCAGCTCTTAGCAGAGTACCGCAGCAGCAGAAAAAAGGTGCCTTGTGTGTGGATAATAAATCAGACTGTACGTAGGCTTCTTGCTAATCTCTAACAGTCTTTAATGAGAAGAAAAACATCATAAATCAGTCCGGACATCCTCACGGCTCTCGGCCAAAAGCGAAAGTAACTCACACACAAAGAAAGATTCCCGTATGTGAACATAACCACGCCTCAGAATGTGAGACGTCACACTGAACTGTTTAACCCTGTAAGTTCTGATTCTCCTCACAAGGGTTGCACCAGAAAGTGATACAGCCATGGAACTTCTTTTGTTTCACTTTTACTTAGTGTCAGATCATCCACACCCATAGAGATGAACACCAGGTCTAAGGCATGAGTTGGGCCAAACTTATTCAGGGACAGCCCCATGGAGGCCATGCTTTCCAAAAAAATCCCAAGAGGACCCATGTGTCGGCATGAATGTTCAAATCCCCTAGGACAACCAAACTAGGTGTCTCCAGGAGAACATCCACCATGACCTGAAGCAGCTCAGCCAGGGAATCCTTGGTGCAGCAGGGTGGTCAGTACATCAAAAGGAATCCTGTACTGGCCCTATAGCCCAACTTCCAGAACATGCACTCAGAGAACTGGGTCTTCTAAATATGACCTGGGTAGCTATGCGTATAAGAAACCTGGTGGACAAGCAGTGGCAAGTACAGGACTTCCGGGTTAGCGCCTCCGGCAATGGCGGATTTCCTCTGATCAGGAGGAATCCGCTCCGTGGAAATCAGGGTCTGACCGTCACAGCGAGGCGGAGACCCACTAAAAACCACAGGTGGGGAAGCCTGTGGACGTGGGATTCGGCTGGCACCTTTTGTGCCTCCCCTACTCGCGGGGAAACCCGGTTTCGGGGATCTGGAGCGACGTGGGGTGAGCGGCGTGGTGCTTCGAATCGACTGCTTCTTTCACGGAGTGAAGCCACATTGCTGTTACCGGAGAGCGCTGACTTTTTCCTGTGGACAATTGGACTTTAAACAACTACCCGTGAGTAGAACGGAAAATTTGATTTCTAAATTTCTTAATTTGGCATCAAAACGGGAAGGTTTCAGACAGGAAGTCCGCCTTCCTCTTTTGTAAATAGATTGAAGCAAAGACGTTGCAAGCTAAAGCCTGGAAAGTCTTTTGTAAAGGATTAAATCTCCATCGATTAAAATAACTAAACCCCCCTTGGAAGCAGGAGAAGAGGGGGGGAATTCTAGATCGTTTAAGCCTGCAGGAGAGAGAGTGAAGAAAGATAAATCACCACCGTTTCGAACCTGGGAACGGACTGCCAGTAAGATTGACGTTTTGGGAAAGTTCATTGACTGTGAATAAAACGATGTTGACAGATAGTTAAATAAGAGAAATACATTGTTTCCATTGTTTCCTTTTACACTTAAAAAGGAGAGAAAAAGTAACTGAAAATCGAAACTAACTCTGTTGCTGGATCTGTGTTTAAAAGGATGGATACAAATAGAAATTGTTTCCCCTAGAGAGAGCTTTTGAAACTGTTGCAGGAGTGGAGGTGGGGAATTTTTCAGCTGCAGAGATTAAAGAGCGTGAGAATCAGAGTTTGACCTTGGACAAGAATGTTGACAGAAGAAGCCTTAGTGATTGCATTTTGCAAGACAAGTGCTTTATTGGAACAGCTTTATGAGAAGATGGATGTGATGATTATTAAAATTGACAATTTGGGACAAAAAATGACCGAGTTGGGACAAAAAGGGAATACCTATACAGAAATTACTCAGGAATTGACCCAGGAATCTGTTTTGACATGGCAAGCTGTGGAGAAGACGAAGGAGAAAGTTGTTGTTGAACCTCAAGTAACTCAAGTGGAGAGAGCCCCGGCCTCACAGAGGCAATTTGATGAACATAAGCTGTTGTCCTTTATGATCAAATCTAGAGAATGCCAGATTTGGTGGGATGGAGCCCCGCTTGGATTGGGGAAGGAAAGTTGGATAGATCCTCCTATGCAGGGATGCTCTGGCCTTTGGGATCTGGATTTGGGTCAGGGGGAGAGTGGCGCTCTGAAATATCTTTTGGATTTTAGTTCTGACTATGGAGAATGGGCTGACCTGTCGAGAAGGAATAAAGACATTGTTAGGTTGGAGCTTCCCTGAGATCTACTCCTCAGTGCCAAAGGAAGGAAATTAAAAACAAGATCAGCAGAAGATAAAGTAAAGTGCATGTATAAATATGAAGAAGATCTGCAGAAGGGGCATGGAAGAGAGTTAAGAGCCTTGGACAGAAGGTCACCAGGTTGATGGACTATATGGTATTGATAGAAAGGACTGACAGAATCCGAGACCAGGGAGAAGAGACAGTGGAAGAAGATTGGGGGGGGGGGGAGTTTTTTTAAAAAATTATTTAGAGAAATGTTGCAAAATTAATGAGTGTTAGAAAAATGTTGGAATGAAATTATATGGTTTTAGTAGAAATGTTATAAGGAGCTAAGTATAAATAAGTTTTAGGGTTTTAAGGGTAAGATAAGGTTAAAATAAATTAAGGTAATTAAATGACAGAAAACAGTGAAAGATGGAAAGGATTTGCTGAAATAATTAACAACTAGAAAACAAAAAGGGAGGTGTGAGGAGGTCGATGAAACAAGTTCATGAAAGATAGAATCATAGAATCATAGAATCATAGAGTTGGAAGAGACCACAAGGGCCATCGAGTCCAACCCCCTGCCAAGCAGAAAACAACCTTTCTCCCTCCTCTATGTGACATCCTTTTATATATTTGAACATGGCTATCATATCACCCCTTAACCTCCTCTTCTCCAGGCTAAACATGCCCAGCTCCCTTAGTCGTTCCTCATAAGGCATCGTTTCCAGGCCTTTGACCATTTTGGTTGCCCTCCTCTGGACACGTTCCAGTTTGTCAGTGTCCTTCTTGAATTGTGGTGCCCAGAACTGGACACAGTACTCCAGGTGTGGTCTGACCAGAGCAGAATACAGTGGCACTATTACTTCCCTTGATCTAGATGCTATACTCCTATTGATGCAGCCCAGAATTGCATTGGCTTTTTTAGCTGCCGCGTCACACTGTTGGCTCATGTCAAGTTTGTGATCAACCAAGACTCCAAGATCCTTTTCACATGTACTGCTCTCAAGCCAGGTGTCACCCATCTTGTATTTGTGCCTCTCATTTTTTTTGCCCAAGTGCAATACTTTACATTTCTCCCTGTTAAAATTCATCTTGTTTATTTTTGCCCAGTTCTCTAATCTGTCAAGGTCGTTTTGAAGTGTGATCCTGTCCTCTGGGGTGTTAGCCACCCCTCCCAGTTTGGTGTTGTCAGGGGTTCAGAAGCAGAGACGCAGAGAAGGGTGGAAACAGAGAGCGAGGGGGAGGAAGCCGAAGGGAGAATGAGTGATGATGATGACCCGAGATCTCCAAGCCTAAGCAGTGAGTCAGAGGACTCCCAAAAGGGAGCCCCAGTGAGCAGAGCAAGGGGGGGATCCGGGGGGACACCCCAGGAGGAAGGGAACAGAGGAGATTCAGAGAGCAGCAGCTGGAAGTCGGGACCCACGCTCATAACTGAGGGCGGCAGCAGCTGGAAGTCGGGACCCACGCTCAAGACTGAGAGCAGCAGGGAGGAAGGTAGCCAGGCATCGGGTTCCGGAGGCTGTCAGCAGGAGGGAGGGCACGAGTCAGGGGTGGTCACGCCCTCCTCAGAGAGCGAGGCAACGGTTAAGAGGAAAGTAGAGAGTTGGGCGCGCGCGCCAAGTTCAAATGCAGCGGAAGCTGGAGCAGTAAGCAGCCCGGAGAGTGAGCCAGGTCCTAAAGCCCACCGCAAGGAGGCAGAAGGATCAGGGGGGTCAGCGTCAGAGGAGAGTAGAAGGGAGGAGGCCCAGGGGGGCAGAAGGACCCAGAGACGTAGGGAGAGGCGAAGGAGGTGGAGCAAGGCTAGGGTATTAAGCTGGTGTGCAAGAGGCGGGGACTCAGACGGGTCTTCGCCGACCTAGAGCAGAAGGTGTAGAGCTGCACGCTGCAGTTCGGAAATGAAACCTGTAACTCAATAAAGACTCTTTTAAAGTGGACGCTGTGTGGCGTGGTCCTATGTGAGCTGGGACCTGGTAGCAGCTCTGACAGTAAGACCCGTCTCTTCAAAGCTTCAGAAACCTGAAACCTCGCAGCGGGAGCAGAAGCCGCTAGGGGAGGAAGAGGGGTGTCTGTAAGCGAGCTCACAAAGGTTAGCAAGATGACGGAAGAACAGAGGATCTCCGCGCTGCAAGAGGCAGTGACCCAGTTGTCCTCAGAGGTATTGGCTTCCAAGAAACGGGAGGAGGAGACTACAGCCGCCTACAGAGACCTACACGCCAGGTTTGAAATGCTTGTTAAGCAAGGGCAACCGGGACCCAGACCGGAGGGCGTGGGATTGGCACGGAGAGCAGGAGGGCTTGTGGCTCACTTCGATGGGACTTTGCAACAGTACCCTAATTTTAGAGCAGACGTAATGTGCGCACTGCAACTGCTGGCAAAAGACTTTAGAGATGAGGAAGAGAAGGTGGGGTTCATATTGTCCCATTTGCATGGGGATGCCAAAGCCTGGCTGCGCAATTTGTGGAGGGATAAAGATCCGGCGCTTCAGAATGCAGATGCCTTTATCAAAGCGATGGATGCGTGTTTTTTGTCTACTATTGATGTGGATCTTGCCAGACGGGAGATTCATGGACTAAAACAAGGGAGGGCGAGCGTCCGGCAGTATCACGCCCGATTTTTTGCGCTGGTCAGTGCTTTAGAATGGGATCGGGATTCGCCCCCTGTCAGAGACCTCTTCTGGGAGGGTCTAAGTTCAGCGGTTAAGGATGAAATTGCAAGGGGGGAGAGGCCCCGAAGCACGCAGGAGGTGGTCCAAAGGGCGCTGACTGTGGGGGTGAGGCTGGAAGAACGTCCATGGTGCAGAGATGAAGGACGTGGAGGGCGCGAAGCAGCGAGAAGTTTCTCTTTCGTTCCGAGGGAAGCAGCGCGTGCGCAATCCACACCTCCGCCAGGAGGGGGAGGGGAACCGATGGAGGTTGGAGGTGCAAGGGCTCAGTCAGCAGCCAGAGCCCTAGCACCGGCAGCAGTGAAAGCGAAGCCTCCTAGAGGGAACAGGAAGTGTTACATCTGCGAGGATCCAGGCCATTTGGCGAAGGAGTGTCCCCGGAGGCTCCACAAGCACACTGCAGCCTCAGCAATGGTGACTGCAGCAACGCAGCAAGGAGAACCACAGCAGGGAAACGACAATGTCTGGCTGGAGACGGAGGCACTGGGGCCCAGCCAGACGCATCTGTGAAGCAGTCCCCAGCAATCTTGCAACCCACGGATCCCCTCCCACCCAAACCAGTAGTGCAGCTCACAGCATCTCTCCAGCTACCCGACGGCGTCACTATCGAAGTGCCGCTTTCTGTGGATTCTGGAAGCAACGCAGACTTTATAGCGCAGAGCTTTGTGGAGCAGCACGCTATACAGCTATTGCCTGCCACTCTGCCCCTGCAAGTCGTCACAGTGGATGGCAGAGAGTTGCTAGGGGGGCAGGTGGTGAAGCAGACGCCACCGATGGTGATGCGCCTTGGCAACCACAGGGAAGTCATCAGTTTTAATGTCACCCAACTGTCGGACACGCCCATTGTGTTGGGCATGAGTTGGCTGGACAGGCACAGTCCGACACTGGCTTGGTACCAGAGACAACTGATCTTCGGCTCCTCTTATTGCGCAGAACACTGCATCCTGCCCCGACGGGAGGGAGAGGAGGAGGAATCACAACTGCAGTTGGGAACGTTGCAAGCGGTCCCCCACAAATACGCGAGCTTTTTGGAGGTCTTCTGCGAGAAGGAGGCGGACAAGCTACCCCCTCACCGGCCATATGACTGCAAGATTGACCTCCTACCGGGGGCGACGCTGCCGAAGGGGCGGCTATACTCCATGTCTGAAGATGAAATGCAGGAACTCAAACAGTTCATCGAGCATAATCTGGAGCGTGGCTTCATCAGAGAGTCCAAGGCAGTGGGGGGCAGTCCCGTTTTCTTCGTGAAAAAGAAAGACACGCCCCAAAAAAGACTAGTTGTGGACTACCGCCTTTTGAACCAGATGACCAAACCGTCTGATTACCCCATGCCCAGGATTGACGACCTCCTCGCGACGGTGCGCAAGGGACGCGTGTTCACCAAGTTGGACCTGCGAGGGGCGTACAATCTCATCCGCATGCGGGAGGGCGATGAGTGGAAGACGGCCATGTTCACACCGCTGGGCACCTACGAATACAGAGTTATGCCCTTTGGATTACAAAATGGCTCTCACTGTTTTCAAGCTTTTATGCATCACGTGTTGGAGGGACTCCTCTACAAGACATGCGTCTGCTTCCTGGATGACATCCTGATTTTCTCTGACTCGCAGCAAGCTCACGACCGAGACGTGAGGGAGGTGCTCAGCAGGTTGCAACAACATAGACTGTACGCCAAGCTGGAGAAGTGCCAGTTCGACACGACGGAGGTGGATTTCCTGGGATACAAGTTGTCGGACAAGGGGATAGCCATGGACAGCACCAAGGTTCGTGCGGTATTGGATTGGAAAAGCCCGCGCAACCGGAAGGAGGTCCAGCGGTTTGTCGGCTTCGCCAACTTCTATCGCAAGTTTATCAAGGGGTTCGCGATGCAGACGGCAGCAATTACGGACACGCTCAGCTCCAAAAAAAAAAGAAATTCATCTGGACGGAGCAGGCGGAACAGTCCTTTCAAGCGCTCAAGCATCTCTTCGCATCGGAGAAGCAACTGCTGCATATCGACCCCAGTAAACCGTTGAGGGTAGAGACAGACGCGTCAGACAGAGCCGTGGGAGCTGTCCTGCTGCAGCGAGACCCGCAGGGGGTGTGGCGGCCGGGAGCGTTCTACTCCAGAAAGCTCAGCAAGTCGGAGCAGAACTACACCATCTGGGACAGGGAGTTGCTGGCCATTCATGCAGCTTTCAAGGCGTGGAGGCACTTCCTAATCGGCGCCAAGCACACGGTGCAGGTCTGCACGGACCACAAGAATCTGGAGCACTGGCGCACGGCTCAGTTCCTGAACCAGAGGCAGATACGTTGGGCGGAGTTCTTTGCTGACTTCAATTTCCGAATAGAGTACGTCCCAGGCGACACCAACATCATGGCGGATGCACTGTCCCGAAAACCGCAATACCTAGAAGAGGTGACGCCAGCGGCGGCCATGCACATCTTCGCACCGACGGCGTGGGCGTGTGCCTCAGCTACAGTAGACCTGGATGCGGTGCGACGTGCATTGCGGGACGACTCATTCGCGCAAGACAAGATGGCGGAACTGCTCAGAGGCACGGCTACCACGGACGAGTTCCAGGTGCGGGACGGCTTGCTCCTACGCAAAGGGGCTGTCTATGTACCAGGAGACGACCTTCGCGCCAAGGTACTGCAACAGTTGCACGACGCACCCACGGCCGGTCACTTTGGCACAGAGAAAACGATGGAATTAGTCGCGAGAGACTTCTGGTGGCCCAGGCTGAGAGGAGAGGTCGCGGACTACGTCGCGAGGTGCGACACCTGCCAGAGGGCCAAGCCGGTACACAGACCACCGGCGGGACTGTTAGAACCGCTGCAAACACCGTTTGAACCGTGGGAGAGGGTGGCCCTGGACTTTGTGACGGATTTACCCAACTCGAGAGGCAAGACAGCTGTGCTAGTGGTGGTGGACTTGTTCACCAAGATGGCACATTTCATTCCGTGTGCGAAGGTGGCCACGGCGGAACAAACCGCCAAACTGTTCATAGATCACGTGTTCAAAGTGCATGGCCTGCCACGGTCTATCCTGTCCGACCGCGGACGCCAGTTCATCTCGTCTTTCTGGCAGAAGCTGATGGGTTTTCTAAATGTCAAGGTCAATCTGGCATCAGCAAGACACCCGCAGACCAACGGGCAAGCAGAGAGGGTCAATGCCATCATGCAGCAGTACCTGAGATGCTATGCCAATCAACAGCCTGCGACGTGGGTGGATTACCTGCCGCTAGCCGAGTTCGCTTACAACAACACGAAGCACGTGTCCACAGGAGTGACGCCGTTCTTTGCCAACAATGGGAGGAATCCCAGAACCTTCCCGGGACTGGAGAGAGTGGGGGAAGGAGAACCACAGACGGCGGACGCGTTCGCGTCAGAGCTGCAGGCGGTCCACGATCAACTCAGACGGCAGCTGGAGCTAGCTAAGCACGCCTACAAGGTGCAAGCTGACAAGCACAGGCGGGTTGGCGAAGTGATCCAAGTGGGAGACTGGGTCTGGTTGGCAGCCCACGCAGTGCCGACCAGGTCGCTTGCCAAGAAGAAGTTGGGGCACAAGCAGATCGGTCCGTACCAAGTCGAAGCGCAGATCAACCCGGTAGCCTTCCGACTGGCGCTGCCGGAGGGTTCCAGAATGCATCCGGTGTTCCACAGGTCGGTGCTCACTCCCTACAAGGCACCTCACAGGTTCCAGGAGCCAGGGACGGCGCCAAGTCCGCTCCGGGAACGGACGGAGACGCGGGAGGTGAAGCACCAGGACCACATCAACGAGGTCACGGAGATTTTGGACTCCAGATGGGGGGAAGAGGGAGTCGAATACCTCTTAGCCAGAGAGGGCACCCGGGCCAGCGCCAATAGCTGGGTACCAGACTACGCTTTGGAGGAACCCCTGCTCAAGGACGAGTTTCATGCCCTCTTCCCACACAAACCCATGCCAGCGAGCTTCTTCGACGACTGGTTGTTCACACCCACACTTTCTTCCAGCACGTTCCATGGATTCGACTCAGAAGGGGAACCCGCACGGAGCACCCGTTCCCCAGAAGGTTCACCGGCAGGTTCGGCATCAGGCAACTCGTATTGGTGGGACGATCGACCAGAGGAGCGATGGCGCAGGAAGTGGCTGGAGATGCCAGGTCGAGCGACCGACGCAGAGACTGACATGGACGTGTTCGGGGAGGACCTCGGGTTCGAGCACGGCGGTACAGAGATGGAAGAGCAACAAGTCAACGTCGACGACCGCGAGGGGGAAGACTCGGAGGTCTTCAGTTGGCGGCCACCCACGGGGAGTGACCTGTATCCAGCATTCCCTCCCATGATGATGGAGCGCCCAGCACCCACACCTGACAGCGGGGAGGGGGGAAGGGGGGGCTTCGAGGGGGGGATGGATGTCAGGGGTTCAGAAGCAGAGACGCAGAGAAGGGTGGAAACAGAGAGCGAGGGGGAGGAAGCCGAAGGGAGAATGAGTGATGATGATGACCCGAGATCTCCAAGCCTAAGCAGTGAGTCAGAGGACTCCCAAAAGGGAGCCCCAGTGAGCAGAGCAAGGGGGGGATCCGGGGGGACACCCCAGGAGGAAGGGAACAGAGGAGATTCAGAGAGCAGCAGCTGGAAGTCGGGACCCACGCTCATAACTGAGGGCGGCAGCAGCTGGAAGTCGGGACCCACGCTCAAGACTGAGAGCAGCAGGGAGGAAGGTAGCCAGGCATCGGGTTCCGGAGGCTGTCAGCAGGAGGGAGGGCACGAGTCAGGGGTGGTCACGCCCTCCTCAGAGAGCGAGGCAACGGTTAAGAGGAAAGTAGAGAGTTGGGCGCGCGCGCCAAGTTCAAATGCAGCGGAAGCTGGAGCAGTAAGCAGCCCGGAGAGTGAGCCAGGTCCTAAAGCCCGCCGCAAGGAGGCAGAAGGATCAGGGGGGTCAGCGTCAGAGGAGAGTAGAAGGGAGGAGGCCCAGGGGGGCAGAAGGACCCAGAGACGTAGGGAGAGGCGAAGGAGGTGGAGCAAGGCTAGGGTATTAAGCTGGTGTGCAAGAGGCGGGGACTCAGACGGGTCTTCGCCGACCTAGAGCAGAAGGTGTAGAGCTGCACGCTGCAGTTCGGAAATGAAACCTGTAACTCAATAAAGACTCTTTTAAAGTGGACGCTGTGTGGCGTGGTCCTATGTGAGCTGGGACCTGGTAGCAGCTCTGACAGGTGTCATCTGCAAATTTGATCAGGATGCCCTTGAGTCCATCATCCAAGTCGTTGATAAAGATGTTGAATAAGACCGGGCCCAAGACAGAACCCTGTGGCACCCCACTAGTCACTCTTCTCCAGGATGAAGAGGAACCATTGATGAGCACCCTTTGGGTTCGGTCAGTCAGCCAGTTACAAATCCACTGAGTGGTAGCATAGTCAAGACCACATTTTACCAGCTTCTTTACAAGAATATCATGGGGCACCTTGTCAAATGCCTTGCTGAAATCAAGGTAGGCTACATCCACTGCGTTCCCTTCATCTACCAGGCTTGTAATTCTGTCAAAAAACGAGATCAGGTTAGTCTGACATGACTTATTTTTCAGAAATCCATGCTGACTATTGGTGATCACAGCATTCCTTTGTAGGTGCTCACAGACTGTTTGCTTAATGATCTGCTCCAGAATCTTCCCTGCTATTGATGTCAGACTGACTGGGCGGTAATTATTTGGGTCCTCTCTTTTCCCCTTTTTGAAAATAGGGACAACATTTGCCCTCCTCCAGTCTGCCGGGACTTCGCCTGTTCTCCAGGAATTCTCAAAGATGACTGCCAGTGGTTCTGAGATCACATCTGCCAGTTCTTTTAATACTCTTGGATGCAGTTCATCTGGCCCTGGAGACTTGAATACATCTAAACTAGCCAAATATTCTTCTACTATCTCCTTAGTTATTCTGGGCTGTGTTTCCTTTGCTGAATCATTTGCTCCAAATTCTTCAGGTCGGGCATTGTTTTCTTTATCGGAGAAGACTGAGGCAAAGAAGGCATTGAGGAGTTCAGCCCTTTCTGTGTCCCCTGTTTGCATTTCACCATCTTCTCCTCTGAGTGACCCCATTGTTTCTTTGTTCTTCCTTTTGCTACGAACATACCCATAAAAGCCTTTTTTGTTGCTTTTAACCTCTCTAGCAAGCCTGAGTTCATTCTGTGCTTTAGCTTTTCTGACTTTGTGTCTACACGTGCTGGCTATTTGTTTGAATTCCTCTTTGGTGGTTTCCCCCCTTTTCCATTTTTTGTACACATCCTTTTTTAATCTTAATTCAGTTAAAAGTTCTTTAGATAGCCACCCTGGCTTCTTTAGGCACCTTCCATGTTTCCGTCTCATTGGTATTGCCTGACGTTGTGCTTTTAGTATCTCCCTCTTAACAAACTCCCAGCCATCATGAACTCCCTTTCCTTTTAGTATTGTTGTCCATGGGATCTCACCCAGCACTTCCCTAAGTTTTATGAAGTCGGCTTTCTTAAAGTCAAGAAATTGAGTCCTAGTATGCTTGGCTGCTCCTTTCCGCTGTATAGTAAACTTCAGAAGAGCATGATCACTCGCGCCAGATATGGAAATATTGGATGTTGTCAGGGACTCAGGAACAGAGGCACAGGGGAGAGAGGAGATGGAGAGCGAAGGGGAAAAATCGGAGGGGAGCGTAGGGGAGTATGGCAGTGACCCGAGAGATTCCATGAGCTTCTCCAGCGAATCAGAAGATTCCCAGAAGGAGGCGCCCATGGTCAGGGCAAGGGGGGTCCCGGGAGGGACACACCAGAAACAAGGGGCCAGCGGGGACTCCCAAAGCAGCAGCTGGAAATCAGGACCAGCTTCCCCACCAGAGCGTAGTGGGGGGAAAGAGTCCCATGTGTCAGGGCCAGCGTCTCCTCCAGCAGGGAGAGAATATGAGTCAGGGCTGACCACGCCTCCATCGGAGAGTGAGGGAACGGAAGGGAGGTCGGGTCCAGCTAGCCCCCCCGAAGGGGGAAGCAGTGACAGGAGCAGTGTAACGGTCAGGAGGAAGGTTGCCGGCTGGGCGCGCGCGCCAAGTTCAAATGTACAGGTGCGCGGGACAGCAGAAAACCCGGATTGGGAACCAGGTCCTAAAGCCCGCCAGAGGCAAGGAGAAGACTCAGGGGATTCAGCGTCAGAAGAGTCTAGGAAGGGCGAGACCCCAGCTGACAGGCGGAGCCAGAGGAGAAGAGAGCAAAGGAAGAGGTGGAGCAAGGCTAGAGTCTTGAACTGGTGTATGGGGGGAGGAGATTCAGACGGAGCTTCAGCGGTCTAGAGTTTCAGACGTAGAGCTGCACGCTGCGGCTGTAAAAGCGAAAATGAACTTCAATCAAGACTTTTGTATATAACAACAAAGTGGCATTGGTCCTTTGTGAGCTGGGACGTCGGGCAGCTCTGACAGATGTGTTTTTAACTGTTTTTGCTTTTGTTTTTGTTTTGATGTATTGTGGTTTTTTTGCTTTTTTATATGTATTGTAATGTATTGATTTGTATTGTTTATTTTTTCTCTTTCTTCTTTTTTTTCTTTAATTCTTAAACTTTTAAAAAAAATTTTAAAAAAAAGCAGTGGCAAGGACAGGCCCATCTGCTTCATCAAACCAAGTCTCTGTCACACATGCCAGGTCTTATGAATCATTGACTTGGCATTGCACAGCAGCACCTGTCTCCCTTGTTGATTCCAGTATCCTTCCCATCAAGACCAGACCCGGAGGCAGGGATAGTCTAAACAATGACTAAACCTGCCTCCTCGGTTATGACATGGTCTGGTCTTAGCATAACTCCTCCTCCTACCCATGATCACTGAGATTGGGTGTCCCAGCGCATCCCCCATTCTGTTGGCTGGGGCCCACTCCCCGGCAGCCCTGACCCTCTCCCCTTAAAAAACAGATACAAACTACATAAACCAATAGAAACAAAAACGAAAAAGTTAAATTATATTAAAAAGTAAACAACCCCCTCCAACTCTAACTAAACATTAATCCTACCCCCAACAACACAGCAAAAACCAAACAATAAACCAAAATCTAAAACACTACAAATTAAAACTATTTAAAAACATTTAAAAGCAATCACTGGACTGAGCCTGGGCCCCACTCCCTATGTTGCAAAATAGTGTTAGGCTGAAGGAAAGATCGCCACGCAGCAATGAGGAAACAAAAGGTTTATTGCTTTGTCGGTCAGCAAACTGACTCAGAGGAATAATTTCCAAAGCCTAGAATCATAGAATCATAGAGTTGGAAGAGACCACAAGGGCCATCGAGTCCAACCCCCTGCCAAGCAGGAAACACCATCAGAGCACTCCTGACATATGGTTGTCAAGCCTCTGCTTAAAGACCTCCAAAGTAGGAGACTCCACCACACTCCTTGGCAGCAAATTCCACTGTCGAACAGCTCTTACTGTCAGGAAGTTCTTCCTAATGTTTAGGTGGAATCTTCTTTCTTGTAGTTTGGATCCATTGCTCCGTGTCCGCTTCTCCGGAGCAGCAGAAAACAACCTTTCTCCCTCCTCTATGTGACATCCTTTTATATATTTGAACATGGTTATCATATCACCCCTTAACCTCCTCTTCTCCAGGCTAAACATGCCCAGCTCCCTTAGCCGTTCCTCATAAGGCATCGTTTCCAGGCCTTTGACCATTTTGGTTGCCCTCCTCTGGACACGTTCCAGTTTGTCAGTGTCCTTCTTGAATTGTGGTGCCCAGAACTGGACACAGTACTCCAGGTGTGGTCTGACCAGAGCAGAATACAGTGGCACTATTACTTCCCTTGATCTAGATGCTATACTCCTATTGATGCAGCCCAGAATTGCATTGGCTTTTTTAGCTGCCGCGTCACACTGTTGGCTCATGTCAAGTTTGTGGTCAACCAAGACTCCTAGATCCTTTTCACATGTACTGCTCTCAAGCCAGGTGTCACCCATCTTGTATTTGTGCCTCTCATTTTTTTTGCCCAAGTGCAATACTTTACATTTCTCCCTGTTAAAATTCAAAGGGAGCGGCTCTTTAATATTTCTTATCTCTTACCTCTTAAGGCAGCAAAATCTTTCCAATCCTAAACTACGCCTTACTAATAATACCATATATGGTCTTTCCTTACTTACATATACATCAGGCATGAGTTCAATGGGCTCTGTCTGATCAGCACATGATCCTTTTACATTCCTTTCCTCATATGGATTTACCTGAGGGGGTTTAGGGCATGGAGCAAGGCAAGTCTCCCTTTCTTATGTAGACACTCTTGGAATGTGTTTTTGCAAGACAAAGATAAGGCAGCTGATGGTACGAGATTAGGATGGCCTGCTCTATATGCCGCAGTTTTTGTTTGTTTGTTTGTTTGTTTGTTTGTTTGTTTCCCCACTGCTTTCCCCAGGAAAACCCACTCTTTAATGCTGAATAGATAGGTAGCCGTGTTGGTCTGCCATAGTCAAAATAAAAAAATTCCTTCCAGTAGCACCTTAAAGACCAACTAAGTTAGTTCTTGGTATGAGCTTTCGTGTGCATGCACACTTCTTCAGATACTTCTTCTGTGTATCTGAAGAAGTGTGCATGCACACGAAAGCTCATACCAAGAACTAACTTAGTTGGTCTTTAAGGTGCTACTGGAAGGAATTTTTTTATTTTAATGCTGAATGAAAACAAACAGCAGTTCAGGTTTTCTGTGGATTGCCATTTGTCCTATTTAACAGTAAAGAACAGGTTTTCATGGGGAAAAGCACCAGGGGAATGAATAAGCAAAAGCACTCAGGCATGGAGTTTTAAAGCATGGAGCTTTAAAGAAATGCAGCAGAAAAGGAAGTCTGGAGGCCTCAGTGTGACTCCCTTCACACTCACGTGCCACAACCACTGATGCTCTACAAGGTGCCTTCATTTTAGCTCCCTATGCCACCCTGATTTCATGCAAATGCAGGATTGTGACAAGCCACTTCAAATCTTCCCGTGGGAGCTGCACAATAGCATTCTTATGTTTTTATTATAGAGAAAGATTTTATATTTTGAGGGAAATGTTTTTGAGCTGGTAGCAAAAGAACCAGGTGGTCAGGAATCTCCCTTTTACAGAAATATAAACAAGATTCAAAGCTAACCAAATAAATCTTCATCCCACTCAACTACGATACTAAGATTTCATCCCTATAGAAGTTCTGCATAAATATGCAAGGAAGGAAAAAGGCAATAATAATAAATGAAGGAAAAGGCAATAGGAATTGGTACAAAATAGCCCATGCCCCAAGAAAGAAGACAGGTATGTAGCTGAACTAGAGTTATGGATGCAAGGAATCCTTCCCACCAGGTACCCTATCATTCAACATTCTCTCTTTCTTCCCATAGAATTGATTTTTTGTGTGGCTGATTTCTCTGTTAGTATGTTACTGATTCACTGGTATAGTAGTACTCACATTCAGAAAATCAGGGAGAAAGACAGCTCTTTTATTGATGATTATGTGTCCATACTGGTAACCTCTGCTCTATCAGATTCAGTCAATATTCTTTTCGCAATAGTCTATTCATCTGGACCCAGAGAGCTGAAACTCTGCACAGTCTCAGACACTGCTCTGAGACTTGCAGCCAAAGGCACACCAGACTCCCAGATGCCCAGTGTACCACCCTCTGCAATTACTTGAATCTATTTCAGCCAATATGTACAGTACTATTAGAAAAGCAATCTCATAAATGAGACCCAAATGGGTTGTTCTTTCCTGACTATTATGCGACGTGGAACAGAATGAACTCTACAAATAGAGGGATAAAGCCAAGTGATTTTATTACAATGATGCTTACTGGGGTGTGTCGGGGGGGGGGGGCAACTAACCATTACATATATTTTTTAAATAGCCAGATCCAGATTAGGGCTGCAGCAGGGGGCAGAGTTGAGATCAACCTGTTCCACCTCACCCTGCAGTCCTGAGTAAAAGAGCTGGTGGCATTTGCTCTGGGAAGGAAGCTGCTATAAGAGCCATAAAAACTGGAACATGTGAGAGATTTAGGCCAGAAGATTTTGCCCTGATGTGCCAGTTTTCTTTATGCAGGTTGTTTTTCTCTGCATAGGAGCATTAAAAAATATTCATAGTTTGAGGGGACTCTCTGTAGAAATTAGAATCATAGAATCATAGAATAGAATCATAGAATCATAGAGTTGGAAGAGACCACAAGGGCCATCGAGTCCAACCCCCTGCCAAGCAGGAAACACCATCAGAGCACTCCTGACATATGGTTGTCAAGCCTCTGCTTAAAGACCTCCAAAGTAGGAGACTCCACCACACTCCTGGGCAGCAAATTCCACTGTCGAACAGCCCTTACTGTCAGGAAGTTCTTCCTAATGTTTAGGTGGAATCTTCTTTCTTGTAGTTTGGATCCATTGCTCCGTGTCCGCTTCTCTGGAGCAGCAGAAAACAACCTTTCTCCCTCCTCTATGTGACATCCTTTTATATATTTGAACATGGCTATCATATCACCCCTTAACCTCCTCTTCACCAGGCTAAACATGCCCAGCTCCCTTAGCCGTTCCTCATAAGGCATTGTTTCCAGGCCTTTGACCATTTTGGTTAAATAAATGGTTGAGTTATGAAGGGAAGGTAGGGCCATGAAGAAACAATACAGGGTCATTGGCAATGCAAGAGAACCATCTGAGGTGTGAACAGAGACTGGGGATTTGGAAGGTTGCCAGGGTAACTGAGTGTGATGTCACCGAAGAGTTTGAGGCCTTTGGAATAGCTGAGAAAAGGGCAGAACCATTTTGGGCAGGCTGACTGAATGAAGGCAGGCTCCAGTGCTGCACTGCTGTGGGGAACAAGCCCCTCTTGAGATAGCGATGTTGTAAGAGCTGGACTTCCTCCATCCACTCAGGTGTAAATATGTGAATAAATCATTTTTTAAAAAGCTACAACCGTTTCCGCCACGTCTTGCTTCTCAAAGGCACACAGACCCCAGGTGAGCACCTGGAACCCCACTGGAATTTTGCTACCTGTCAGCAGAGGGTGGAAAAGAGTGACACCCAATCTTTGTAACAATATGATCTCCCCCACGCGATATATACACTGTTACATTCTTTTAAAAATTGTGTGATTTTCTTGATCACGTGTGTCAGGGGCTCAGGAACAGGCCCTGCGCATTCTACTCCAGGAAACTCAGCAAGTCAGAACAGAACTACACCATCTGGGACAGGGAGTTGCTGGCCATTCATGCAGCCTTCAAGGCGTGGCAGCACTTCCTCATCGGAGCCAGACACACAGTGCAGGTCCGCACGGACCATAAGAACCTGGAGTACTGGCGCACGGCGCGGTTCCTGAACCAGAGACACATCCGCTGGGCGGAGTTCTTTGCGGATTTCGACTTCCGGATAGAATACATCCCGGGAGACAACAACGTCATGGCGGATGCACTATCCAGGAAACCGCAGTATCTCGAGGAAGCGGCACCGGTGGCGGCCAAACACATTTTCGCACCGAAAGCGTGGGCATGCGCTTCAGCCACCGTGGACCTGGACGCGGTGCGTCGTGTGCTGCAGACGGATTCGTTCGCACAATCCAAGATGGAGGAGGTGCGAAGAGGCACAGCGAAGGACGACGAGTTCCAGATACGCGACGGACTGCTCACCCGCAAAGGGGCTCTCTACGTACCGGGAGACGACCTCCGCGTGAAAGTCCTGCAGCAGTTACACGACGCGCCCAGCGCTGGGCACTTCGGCAAGGACAAGACGGCGGAATTAGTAGCCAGAGACTTTTGGTGGCCCCAGATGCGGGGAGAAGTCGCGTATTACGTCTCTAGGTGTGACACATGCCAAAGGGCCAAACCAGTGCACAGGAAGCCAGCGGGACTGCTGGAACCGCTACAGACGCCGCTCGAACCGTGGGAGAAAGTGGCCCTGGACTTTGCCACAGATCCGCCCAGCTGGCGAGGCAAAACAGCGGTACTCGTGGTCGTAGACCTGTTCACCAAGATGGCACACTTCATTCCTTGCGCGAAGGTGGCCACAGCGGAACAGACCGCCAAGCTGTTCATAGACCACGTGTTCAAAGTTCACGGCTTACCACGGTCCATCCTGTCCGATCGGGGTCGCCAATTCATCTCGAGCTTCTGGCAGAAGCTGCTGGGCATTCTGAACGTCAAGATCAACTAAGCGTCAGCACGACACCCGCAGACCAACGGCCAAGCGGAGAGGGTCATGTGAAAAGGATCTAGGAGTCTTGGTTGACCACAAACTTGACATGAGCCAACAGTGGTCCAAAATGGTCCAAGGCCTGGAAACGATGCCTTATGAGGAACGGCTAAGGGAGCTGGGCATGTTTAGCCTGGAGAAGAGGAGGTTAAGGGGTGATATGATAGCCATGTTAAAATATACAAAAGGATGTCACATAGAGGAGGGAGAAAGGTTGTTTTCTGCTGCTCCAGAGAAGCGGACACGGAGCAATGGATCCAAACTACAAGAAAGAAGATTCCACCTAAACATTAGGAAGAACTTCCTGACAGTAAGAGCTGTTCGACAGTGGAATTTGCTGCCAAGGAGTGTGGTGGAGTCTCCTACTTTGGAGGTCTTTAAGCAGAGGCTTGTCAACCATATGTCAGGAGTGCTCTGATGGTGTTTCCTGCTTGGCAGGGGGTTGGACTCGATGGCTCTTGTGGTCTCTTCCAACTCTATGATTCTATGATTCTATGATTCTAGGGTCAACGCCATCATGCAGCAGTACCTGCGATGCTACGCGAATCAACGGCCCTCGACCTGGGTGGACTACCTACCGCTGGCCGAGTTTGCCTACAACAACACGAAGCACGGGTCTACAGGGGTGACACCGTTCTTCGCCAACAATGGGCGGCATCCCAGAACCTTCCCGGGGTTAGAGACGAAGGGGGAGGGGGAGCCACGGGGAGCAGAGCACTTGGCAGCAGAGTTACAGGAGATCCACGAGCAACTCCGAAGGCACTTGGAACTAGCAAAACACGCCTACAAAATGCAGGCAGACAGGCACAGGAGAGTCGGGGAAGACATCCAGGTGGGGGACTGGGTCTGGTTAGCGGCCCAGGCAGTGCCGGCCAGAACGTTAGCTAAGAAGAAGCTCAGACACAAGCAGCTAGGGCCTTACCATGTCGAGGCACAAATCAATCCAGTGGCCTTCCGGTTGACACTCCCGGAGGGCTCCAGAATGCACCCGGTCTTTCATAGATCAGTGCTCACACCCTACAAGGAACCCCACAGGTTTCATAGAATCATAGAATCATAGAATCATAGAATCATAGAGTTGGAAGAGACCACAAGGGCCATCGAGTCCAACCCCCTGCCAAGCAGGAAACACCATCAGAGCACTCCTGACATATGGTTGTCAAGCCTCTGCTTAAAGACCTCCAAAGTAGGAGACTCCACCACACTCCTTGGCAGCAAATTCCACCGTCGAACAGCTCTTACTGTCAGGAAGTTCTTCCTAATGTTTAGGTGGAATCTTCTTTCTTGTAGTTTGGCTCCATTGCTCCGTGTCCGCTTCTCTGGAGCAGCAGAAAACAACCTTTCTCCCTCCTCTATGTGACATCCTTTTATATATTTGAACATGGCTATCATATCACCCCTTAACCTCCTCTTCTCCAGGCTAAACATGCCCAGCTCCCTTAGCCGTTCCTCATAAGGCATCGTTTCCAGGCCTTTGACCATTTTGGTTGCCCTCCTCTGGACACGTTCCAGTTTGTCAGTGTCCTTCTTGAATTGTGGTGCCCAGAACTGGACACAGTACTCCAGGTGTGGTCTGACCAGAGCAGAATACAGTGGCACTATTACTTCCCTTGATCTAGATGCTATACTCCTATTGATGCAGCCCAGAATTGCATTGGCTTTTTTAGCTGCCGCGTCACACTGTTGGCTCATGTCAAGTTTGTGGTCAACCAAGACTCCTAGATCCTTTTCACATGTACTGCTCTCAAGCCAGGTGTCACCCATCTTGTATTTGTGCCTCTCATTTTTTTTTGCCCAAGTGCAATACTTTACATTTCTCCCTGTTAAAATTCATCTTGTTTATTTTTGCCCAGTTCTCTAATCTGTCAAGGTCATTTTGAAGTGTGATCCTGTCCTCTGGGGTGTTAGCCACCCCTCCCAGTTTGGTGTCATCTGCAAATTTGATCAGGATGCCCTTGAGTCCATCATCCAAGTCGTTGATAAAGATGTTGAATAAGACCGGGCCCAAGACAGAACCCTGTGGCACCCCACTAGTCACTCTTCTCCAGGATGAAGAGGAACCATTGATGAGCACCCTTTGGGTTCGGTCAGTCAGCCAGTTACAAATCCACTGAGTGGTAGCATAGTCAAGACCGCATTTTACCAGCTTCTTTACAAGAATATCATGGGGCACCTTGTCAAATGCCTTGCTGAAATCAAGGTAGGCTACATCCACTGCGTTCCCTTCATCTACCAGGCTTGTAATTCTGTCAAAAAACGAGATCAGGTTAGTCTGACATGACTTATTTTTCAGAAATCCATGCTGACTATTGGTGATCACAGCATTCCTTTCTAGGTGCTCACAGACTGTTTGCTTAATGATCTGCTCCAGAATCTTCCCTGCTATTGATGTCAGACTGACTGGGCGGTAATTATTTGGGTCCTCTCTTTTCCCCTTTTTGAAAATAGGGACAACATTTGCCCTCCTCCAGTCTGCCGGGACTTCGCCTGTTCTCCAGGAATTCTCAAAGATGACTGCCAGTGGTTCTGAGATCACATCTGCCAGTTCTTTTAATACTCTTGGATGCAGTTCATCTGGCCCTGGAGACTTGAATACATCTAAACTAGCCAAATATTCTTCTACTATCTCCTTAGTTATTCTGGGCTGTGTTTCCTTTGCTGAATCATTTGCTCCAAATTCTTCAGGTCGGGCATTGTTTTCTTTATCGGAGAAGACTGAGGCAAAGAAGGCATTGAGTAGTTCAGCCCTTTCTGTGTCCCCTGTTTGCATTTCACCATCTTCTCCTCTGAGTGACCCCATTGTTTCTTTGTTCTTCCTTTTGCTACGAACATACCCATAAAAGCCTTTTTTGTTGCTTTTAACCTCTCTAGCAAGCCTGAGTTCATTCTGTGCTTTAGCTTTTCTGACTTTGTGTCTACACGTGCTGGCTATTTGTTTGAATTCCTCTTTGGTGGTTTCCCCCCTTTTCCATTTTTTGTACACATCCTTTTTTAATCTTAATTCAGTTAAAAGTTCTTTAGATAGCCACCCTGGCTTCTTTAGGCACCTTCCATGTTTCCGTCTCATTGGTATTGCCTGACGTTGTGCTTTTAGTATCTCCCTCTTAACAAACTCCCAGCCATCATGAACTCCCTTTCCTTTTAGTATTGTTGTCCATGGGATCTCACCCAGCACTTCCCTAAGTTTTATGAAGTCGGCTTTCTTAAAGTCAAGAAATTGAGTCCTAGTATGCTTGGCTGCTCCTTTCCGCTGTATAGTAAACTTCAGAAGAGCATGATCACTCGCGCCTAATGATCCTTCCACTTCTACCCCACTAACCAGGTCATCAACATTGGTTAGGACCAGATCTAATTGGTTAGGACCAGATCTAAAATGGCTGTTCCTCTTGTTGCTTCTCCCACTTTCTGGACAATGAAGTTGTCTGCAAGGCCAGTGAGGAATCTGTTTGACCTTATGCTCTTGGCTGAGTTTGACGTCCAACAAATATCCGGGTAATTGAAGTCCCCCAGGCGCCAGGGACCGCACCAGACCCACTCAGAAAATCACCAACAGGGGAAGAGTCACCGAGGGCGGCGCCACTCAACGAGGTCACGGAGATTTTAGACTCGAGATGGGGGGAAGAGGGAGTTGAATATCTCCTCGCCAGGGAAGGTACCCTGGCCAGCGCCAACAGGTGGGTGCCGGACTATGCCTTGGAGGAGCACTACCTCAAAGACGAGTTCCATGCACTCTTCCCGCACAGACCTATGCCGGCAGATTATTTCGACGACTGGCTTTTCACACCCACACTTTCAGCCAGCACGTTCCAGGGGTTCTCATCGGCTGAGGAAACGGCGCCAGAAACAAGCTCCCCGGAGGGATCACTCTCGGGGTTTGCCACAGACCGCTCTTATTGGTGGGACAATCAACCGGAAGTGGGGTGGAGCAGGGAACTGCTAAGGGGGCCCTTACACGCAGCATCACCCGAGGTAACAGGGGGAGGGAAGGACATGGACGTGTTGGGGGAGGATCCTGGGTTCGAGCACGAATGCAGAGAGATGGAAGCAGAGGAGATCGACGTCGACGAGCCCATTACGGGCTGGCCGGATCCAGCTGGCCGGCTGCACACCAGGGGGAAAGAACGGTATCCCACACTCACCCCCACAGTGCTGGAGCACCCGGAACCCGCACCCGAAGAGGGGGAGGGGGAAGGGGGGCTTCGAGGGGGATGGATGTCAGGGGCTCAGGAACAGAGGTACAGGGGAGAGAGGAAATGGAGAGCGAAGGGGAAGAATCTGAGGTCAGCGTAGGGGAGTATGACAGTGACCCGAGAGATTCCATGAGCTTCTCCAGCGAATCAGAAGATTCCCAGAAGGAGGCGCCGATGGTCAGGGCAAGGGGGGTCCCGGGGGGGGACACCAGAAACAGGGGGCCAGCGGGGACTCCCAGGGCAGCAGAGGGAGATCAGGACCAGCTTCCCCACCAGAGCGTAGTGGGGGGGAAGAGTCCCATGTGTCAGGGCCAGCGTCTCCTCCAGCAGGGAGAGAAGATGAGTCAGGGCTGACCACGCCTCTATCGGAGAGTGGCGGAACGGAGGGGAGGTCAGGTCCAGCTAGCCTCCCGGAAGGGGGAAGCAGTGACAGGAGCAGTGTAACGGTCAGGAGGAAGGTTGCCGGCTGGGCGCGCGTGCCAAGTTTGAATGTACAGGCGCGTGGGACAGCAGAAAACCCGGATTGGGAACCAGGTCCTAAAGCCCGCCGGAGGCAGGAGGAAGACTCAGGGGACTCAGCGTCAGAAGAGCCTAGGAAGGGCGAGACCCCAGCTGACAGGCAGAGCCAGAGGAGAAGAGAGCAAAGGAAGAGGTGGAGCAAGGCTAGGGTCTTAAACTGGTGTATGGGGGGAGGAGACTCAGACGGAGCTTCAGCGGTCTAGAGTTTCAGACGTAGAGCTGCACGCTGCGGCTGTGAAAGTGAAACTGAACTTCAATAAAGACTTTTGTATATAACAACGAACTGGCGTTGGTCCTTTGTGAGCTGGGACCTCGGGCAGCTCTGACAACGTGTCTCACCCTCCAAAGCCTCCTATCCTAAAGACACTTCTTTGAAACAAAATCCACCAATGTGAAAGGGACTTAACTGCACATTACTGAATTTAAGAAAGGGTTAGTTCATATCTTAAAATCTGACATGTTGCTTGCTATCAAGTCTGTAAATCATTTTTATTTCCCAGTTCTAAATGGTTGTATTCATCATTGAATAGCTGTTTCAAGGCAATATTGTATCCACAAAATAATAATAATAATAATAATAATAATAATAATAATAATAATAATAATAATTTTATTATTTGTCCCCCGCCCATCTGGCTGGGTTTCCCCAGCCACTCTTGGCGGAATCCAACAAAGATTAAAAATACATTAGAATGCCACACACTAAAAACTTCCCTGAACAGGGCTGCCTTCAGATGTCTTCTAAATGTTAGGTAGTTGTTTATCTCTTTGACATCTGCTGGGAGGGCGTTCCACAGGGCAGGTGCCACTACTTATCTTATAATCTTATCATCTTATCTTTTGATATATGCAATGTTGAAACTGACCCACCGCCAGTGGCTTATTGCGACTCAGGAGCTCCCCCTACCGACCAAGTTGGGATTTCCAGTCGTACAGTTGTGACAGAGATCTCTCCCAGACTGAATCCTGCTCCACAGGAAGCCTTTTGATGTGCTGTTGTTGTATGATTTATATAGAAATAGTTTGCAACTGCAAAGGAGCTCTCTCTTGCTGTGGTGGGCAGAAAGGGAAATCTCTTTCACTGAGATCTGGTTTGCAAACAAAAGCTGTGAATGGTTAAAAGGGTTTTTCCTGTGCTGGCTGATTTAAGTGGTTTCTAATGGCAATGTTGCTTCTCAGAAGTGAAATGGCCATAGCAGTAAAGCAGTGCCTCTTTTCTTGCTTTGCCTTACATTTATTCTCGTTATAATTATATTTTTGCTGTCTTGCTTGGAAGAAGAAAGGTTTGCCTCGTTTATTTGGATTCTGCTGCATCTCTCCCTCCTCCCCCGGAATGCAGGTTGAGCTTGGGGGGTGGGGGAGAGTAGACTGGAAATTGTGACAAAAAGGAGGATTTTTTTCAGGGGGCGAGGTTCTCTTCCTGTGTACCTGCCCATTCTGAAGTTTGATTTTGCACAGCTTATAGCATATTCTGTAAGTAAAATACATATATATTGAAATAGATAAGAAAACCATTCTGCTCTTGTTCTTCTTAGTTCTTGTCCTGCCCATTTGTAATAGTGAGTGAGACAGGGCATCTTTTGACGCGCAGCGCAAATTAATAATCCAGAGTTTTAAAGAATAAGAGCTTTACTGAGTTAAAATAAACTTCTCCATAAACAACATGGTTCCAAACAGTTTGACTGAGATTACATACTGACTCTGTTCACAGCTGAGGCAGACTGACTCTGACTGACATCTTACAGAGAGCACAAAAGAGAAACTGGCTGCTAAGTCACAAGCCAGAGTGACTCAACAGTTAGCAGTTAGGCCTGAATAACTTTAGTAGGCCCAAATGATTGTGCAGTCCCAGCACTCCCCAGCCTGCTTTGCTGCTTCTGCTCTCATGTGTCTTTGTCACACGACACCTTTCTAGCCCTTCCTGGAGATGAATGAGCACACTTTGCTGATGACACAAAATTGTTCAGGGTAGTTTTTAACTAAGAGACAGTGAGGTACTTCCAAACTGGGTGAATGAGCATTAACAATGATAAATCTGATTCGGGGGGCCACTAGGGGCGCATTGGAAGATGACTGACAATAACATCTCTCCAGCCCACACGAGGTAATTAAGAGGCTGTTATGGGAGTATGCAGCCTCCCTTGTTGCCCCAAGGAAATGGGGAACACTGCCCTTGCCTGCTATGCCCATAAATCACCCCCAGACTCGAAAGAAGGGGGAGAGGGCACTAGGCAGAATGCCCTTGTGTGGACTCCGGCTCTCCTGGACGCTGTCTCTGATCGCGCACTAGCTGCAGCAAATTGGAAATAAACAATTAGAAAGAAGCAAATGCACATATTTCAAGTGAAGAATGGGGAGTAAAGACTGCTAATTGAAGGGATCTCTGTGAAAGAAGAGTGACGGGTCGGATCAACAGGAATATATCATGATACTTCAAAGGCTTCAAAGGCTCGGTATGTCAGCAGCGGGACTGGATGGGGGGGACTTTTTTTCTTTCTTCTATGTGATTAATCAATAATCCCCCCTCACAAGTCAGAACTGTCGCTTAAACGACCTAAGCTGGATGATTTAAAACTGTGTGGAAATGAATTCTAACCAAAAGCATGTTTTATGGAGATCGAGAAAAGAACAAGAGCTTTTGGGATGAGGCAGCAAAAAATAGAGTCACCATGTTGGCAAGTTCTGTTGAAAGATTTATGACTGGGAGGAGGAATGGATTTGTTTTCATACTGCTGGCGAACCTCCTCAGAGGACTAAGAAAGGCAACAGATTTGTGAAGATTAATGATGGTAAGAGTGCTTTTATCTATGGAAGTGATGATATACGGAATCCATCTGGATATGGCTCTTGGACGAACGGAAAAATCCACACAGGATTACAATTTGTTTTGACCCGCTTATGGAGACTATCAGAAGAGGTCACAAAGAGAAAGGAAAAATATATGAAAATAACAAGATGAGATGTGGAAAACAGCAAGAAAGGACTGAATAGAATTGTGAACATTATTTGGACAGATTTGCGGACATTAAAGCAGCAGTAAGAAGATGATTGGATCCCCTTCGGAACTTGGTACCCCCAACAAAAAATTAAAATTCAGCTTTGTAATTTGGAATTTATGTGATGTGATTTGATTTGATTGGTCGGTTAATAAAAATTATTTAAAAAATAATAATAAATAAAAATGATAAATCTGATTCAGTGTTAACAAGTGTAAAGTGATGCGTACTGGGGCAAAATATCCTCACATTACATACAGTATATGCTACTGTGGGCTGAGCTGAGGGTGACTAAGAATCTTAAGATCAAGGTAGATAGATGTTGACCCGAGTTGTGGCAATGGAAAAAAGGGGGAATTGTATTTTCGGGATTAGGAAAAGGATTGAAAACAGAACTGGAAATATCTGAATGGCCTTATGTAAGTCTATGGTGCAGCTGCACTTGGAACACTGTGTGCAATTTTGGTATCCTACTGCCAGAATTTTTTAAAAAGTGATGGAGTATCACCCTACTTTTTAAAAGATTTGCATGAGTGCCATGTACCATGTACAGAGAGGTGCTTTTCTTTACAGAAATAAAAACATTAGAACTTTGAAAATAATCGTGTTATGTGGGCATGAATGGACAAAGTGAGACAATGTCCATCACTGGCAGCTCCGCCTGTCGCAGAAGCCGTGACTTTGCAAACTGAAAAAAAAATAGTTCACCCCAGTGAGAGTCAGTGTGGTTAGAGTGTCTGCAGGACTAGGACCTGGGAGACCTGGGTTCAAGGTTCAAATCCGCACTCAGCCGTGAACTTCACTGGGTGTTACAACATGCCTAAATTTAAGTCCCATTGTGCTCTCTGTATTGACTTCTTGTGCTATGGCTGGTTACAATGCTCCAAATACCACAAATTGCAAAAAGAACCAAATAAATTCTTTACACAAAGTTGTTCACAAATTTATAAAGATATGGGTTTGGGCAAACTACCCCCTCTAATTGAGTGAAAGAGGTTTGGTGTTTACTTCTGCTGGAATGAAACTGCAGTCACATCTCTTCTAGACTGCTTTTCCACTTAATTGCTTCTTTGTATTGCCTTTTGTGAAAAGCATTTATTCTGTCTTCAGCTAGATCCCCCATATTGCCTTCATTTGCTTTGTAATCTTGTAAAAAATGTGCCTAGGTTGTGGCAACCATAACCTAGGTTTAAGATGTTCTTTGGCTCCTGGTTTTTATATCTCTGTTTCTAACACTTAATATGTGGCAGAATTGACTATAATATCATAGTCAATTCTGCCACATATTAAGTCCACAATACCAGAATACTGAAATGCCACAGAAAAAAGTTTGGAAAGGGAGAAACATAATGGGAAGGAAATAGATTTGCCAGGTTCCTTACGTAGATCCCATAAGAGAGATCCAGATGTGTCTACAGAATATGCCTATGAATGTGCAGCCCAATCCACATTACAATGCTCACCTGGGCTCCAGTGAATTGATTTGATTCATTCCTGCTTGAGGCCATTTGTTATTATGCATTACTAACTGCTGCAACTATGGCATCCTTTAAATTATCCACTGTGGCAAAAGACTCGGCTGCCATGGCTTCTTCTGCCCATTTTCCATCCAGTCCTTTCATTTCCCCCTCCACTGCCTGATGCAGCATGTCATGCTCAAGATGTTCCATGCAGAGCTAGTAAGGGAGGTGAGTGTGTGGTGTGTGGTTGGTTACACTATAGTGGCAGTTTCCATGGTGATCTGGCACAGGAAGAGAAACATGGGAGAAGGAACTTGGAAGACTCTAAAAGGATCTCTGGCCACACAACTGGTGAAGCTTTTTAAAATGGCTAAGTATATTCTGATTAAAGCTCTTTGCACCTTTCTGAAACATTTGAATTCTTTGATGTGAAGCAAGGCTGCTGCTGCTCTGGCTAAAGGTATTTCTGCATTTACAGTGGTGCCTCGCAAGACGAAAAGAATCCGTTCTGTGATTCTCTTCGTCTAGCGGTTTTTTCGTCTTGCGAAGCAAGCCCATTGACGGATTAGCGGATTAGCAGTATTAGCGGCTTTTAGCGGCTTATCTGCTGATCGGATAAGCTGATAAGCGGCTTAGCGACTTAGAAAAAGGGGGGGGAGGAAAAAACCAGCAGGAACTCTCAAGACATTGTCGTCTTTCGAAGCAAGCACATAGGAAATTTGTTTTGCGAAGCACCTCCAAACCGCAAAACCCTTTGGTCTAGCGAGTTTTCCGTCTTGCGAGGCATTCATCTTGCGGGGCACCACTGTATACAGTTTATCCTCCATGCTCTTTTTCTTATGATTGATTAATGCTTGCTTCATCACAAAAACTCTTGCTACAGTTTAACATTTATATGGCTTCTCTTCACTCTTACATGAAAGAAAGCTGTTGCTCTGACTCTTCTAAATTTCTGACCACAAATCCCCACTTACTGCAAGCTCTGACAGAAGCTTTTTCTGGAATTTCTTGCTTCTGTCATATCTACAATGCTTGTTCACACATAGAATCATAGAATCATAGAATCATAGAGTTGGAAGAGACCACAAGGGCCATCGAGTCCAACCCCCTGCCAAGCAGGAAACACCATCAGAGCACTCCTGACATATGGTTGTCAAACCTCTGCTTAAAGACCTCCAAAGCAGGAGACTCCACCACACTCCTTGGCAGCAAATTCCACTGTCAAACAGCTCTTACTGTCAGGAAGTTCTTCCTAATGTTTAGGTGGAATCTTCTTTCTTGTAGTTTGAATCCATTGCTCCGTGTCCGCTTCTCTGGAGCAGCAGAAAACAACCTTTCTCCCTCCTCTATGTGACATCCTTTTATATATTTGAACATGGCTATCATATCACCCCTTAACCTCCTCTTCTCCAGGCTAAACATGCCCAGCTCCCTTAGCCGTTCCTCATAAGGCATCGTTTCCAGGCCTTGGACCATTTTGGTTGCCCTCCTCTGGACACGTTCCAGTTTGTCAGTGTCCTTCTTGAACTGTGGTGCCCAGAACTGGACACAGTACTCCAGGTTAGGTCTGACCAGAGCAGAATACAGTGGCACTATTACTTCCCTTGATCTAGATGCTATACTCCTATTGATGCAGCCCAGAATTGCATTGGCACTGTTGGCTCATGTCAAGTTTGTGGTCAACCAAGACTCCTAGATCCTTTTCACATGTACTGCTCTCAAGCCAGGTGTTGCCCATCTTGTATTTGTGCCTCTCATTTTTTTGGCCCAAGTGCAATACTTTACATTTCTCCCTGTTAAAATTCATCTTGTTTGTTTTTGCCCAGTTCAAGGTTGTTTTGAAGTGTGATCCTTCCTCTGGGGTGTTAGCCACCCCTCCCAGTTTGGTGTCATCTGCAAATTTGATCAGGATGCCCTTGAGTCCATCATCCAAGTCGTTGATAAATGATTGATGACTGAGTATTTTCTCATGTGCACAAAACATGATTTCTTTGTTTCTCTTGCTTTTTTAACTGGCCATTTCACAGTAGTCTCCACCATGAGCACATTTTCATGCTCTAGTTTGCGAATCAGATTTACTTCAGATTTTTATTTTCTTTTGTTCTTTGCTGAATGTTGAACAAATGTCTTCTTTATTCTAGTTCTTTATTCTCTCATGTCCTCAATCTGTTTATTTGGTCTAAAAATACAATATAATATCTCAGAAAATACAGCTGCATAGTATTGAGGCAGGGGATTAGCTGTGGGAGGAGCTTATCAGAGTTTGCAGGGCATCAGTTGAAGAAGGAGCAAAAAGGGTTTTCTTGTGTGTGTGTGTGTGTTTCTTGGTGGCTGATTAGCTGTTTTCCCTGTGTAAAGGTCAGAGGGGGCAGGGTTTCTGTTGAGGCAGGGGATTAGCTGTGGGAGGAGCTTATCAGAGTTTGTAGGGCAGCAGTTGAAGAAGGAGCAAAAAGGGTTTTCTTGTGTGTGTGTGTGTGTTTCTTTCTGGCTGATTAGCTGTTTTCCCTGTGTAAAGGTCAGAGGGGGCAGGGTTTCTGTTGAGGCAGGGGATTAGCTGTGGGAGGAGCTTATCAGAGTTTGTAGGGCAGCAGTTGAAGAAGGAGCAAAAAGGGTTTTCTTGTGTGTGTGTTTCTTGGTGGCTGATTAGCTGTTTTCCCTGTGTAAAGGTCAGAGGGGGCAGGGTTTCTGTTGAGGCAGGGGATTAGCTGTGGGAAGAGCTTATCAGAGTTTGTAGGGCAGCAGTTGAAGAAGGAGCAAAAAGGGTTTTCTTGTGTGTGTGTGTTTCTTTCTGGCTGATTAGCTGTTTTCCCTGTGTAAAGGTCAGAGGGGGCAGGGTTTCTGTTGAGGCAGGGGATTAGCTGTGGGAGGAGCTTATCAGAGTTTGTAGGGCAGCAGTTGAAGAAGGAGCAAAAAGGGTTTTCTTGTGTGTGTGTTTCTTGGTGACTGATTAGCTGTTTTCCCTGTGTAAAGGTCAGAGGGGGCAGGGTTTCTGTTGAGGCAGGGGATTAGCTGTGGGAAGAGCTTATCAGAGTTTGTAGGGCAGCAGTTGAAGAAGGAGCAAAAAGGGTTTTCTTGTGTGTGTGTTTCTTGGTGGCTGATTAGCTGTTTTCCCTGTGTAAAGGTCAGAGGGGGCAGGGTTTCTGTTGAGGCAGGGGATTAGCTGTGGGAAGAGCTTATCAGAGTTTGTAGGGCAGCAGTTGAAGAAGGAGCAAAAAGGGTTTTCTTGTGTGTGTGTGTTTCTTTCTGGCTGATTAGCTGTTTTCCCTGTGTAAAGGTCAGAGGGGGCAGGGTTTCTGTTGAGGCAGGGGATTAGCTGTGGGAGGAGCTTATCAGAGTTTGTAGGGCAGCAGTTGAAGAAGGAGCAAAAAGGGTTTTCTTGTGTGTGTGTTTCTTGGTGGCTGATTAGCTGTTTTCCCTGTGTAAAGGTCAGAGGGGGCAGGGTTTCTGTTGAGGCAGGGGATTAGCTGTGGGAGGAGCTTATCAGAGTTTGTAGGGCAGCAGTTGAAGAAGGAGCAAAAAGGGTTTTCTTGTGTGTGTGTTTCTTGGTGGCTGATTAGCTGTTTTCCCTGTGTAAAGGTCAGAGGGGGCAGGGTTTCTGTTGAGGCAGGGGATTAGCTGTGGGAAGAGCTTATCAGAGTTTGTAGGGCAGCAGTTGAAGAAGGAGCAAAAAGGGTTTTCTTGTGTGTGTGTGTGTGTTTCTTTCTGGCTGATTAGCTGTTTTCCCTGTGTAAAGGTCAGAGGGGGCAGGGTTTCTGTTGAGGCAGGGGATTAGCTGTGGGAGGAGCTTATCAGAGTTTGTAGGGCAGCAGTTGAAGAAGGAGCAAAAAGGGTTTTCTTGTGTGTGTGTTTCTTGGTGGCTGATTAGCTGTTTTCCCTGTGTAAAGGTCAGAGGGGGCAGGGTTTCTGTTGAGGCAGGGGATTAGCTGTGGGAAGAGCTTATCAGAGTTTGTAGGGCAGCAGTTGAAGAAGGAGCAAAAAGGGTTTTCTTGTGTGTGTGTTTCTTGGTGGCTGATTAGCTGTTTTCCCTGTGTAAAGGTCAGAGGGGGCAGGGTTTCTGTTGAGGCAGGGGATTAGCTGTGGGAAGAGCTTATCAGAGTTTGTAGGGCAGCAGTTGAAGAAGGAGCAAAAAGGGTTTTCTTGTGTGTGTGTTTCTTTCTGGCTGATTAGCTGTTTTCCCTGTGTAAAGGTCAGAGGGGGCAGGGTTTCTGTTGAGGCAGGGGATTAGCTGTGGGAGGAGCTTATCAGAGTTTGTAGGGCAGCAGTTGAAGAAGGAGCAAAAAGGGTTTTCTTGTGTGTGTGTTTCTTGGTGGCTGATTAGCTGTTTTCCCTGTGTAAAGGTCAGAGGGGGCAGGGTTTCTGTTGAGGCAGGGGATTAGCTGTGGGAGGAGCTTATCAGAGTTTGTAGGGCAGCAGTTGAAGAAGGAGCAAAAAGGGTTTTCTTGTGTGTGTGTTTCTTGGTGGCTGATTAGCTGTTTTCCCTGTGTAAAGGTCAGAGGGGGCAGGGTTTCTGTTGAGGCAGGGGATTAGCTGTGGGAAGAGCTTATCAGAGTTTGTAGGGCAGCAGTTGAAGAAGGAGCAAAAAGGGTTTTCTTGTGTGTGTGTGTTTCTTTCTGGCTGATTAGCTGTTTTCCCTGTGTAAAGGTCAGAGGGGGCAGGGTTTCTGTTGAGGCAGGGGATTAGCTGTGGGAGGAGCTTATCAGAGTTTGTAGGGCAGCAGTTGAAGAAGGAGCAAAAAGGGTTTTCTTGTGTGTGTGTTTCTTGGTGGCTGATTAGCTGTTTTCCCTGTGTAAAGGTCAGAGGGGGCAGGGTTTCTGTTGAGGCAGGGGATTAGCTGTGGGAAGAGCTTATCAGAGTTTGTAGGGCAGCAGTTGAAGAAGGAGCAAAAAGGGTTTTCTTGTGTGTGTGTTTCTTGGTGGCTGATTAGCTGTTTTCCCTGTGTAAAGGTCAGAGGGGGCAGGGTTTCTGTTGAGGCAGGGGATTAGCTGTGGGAAGAGCTTATCAGAGTTTGTAGGGCAGCAGTTGAAGAAGGAGCAAAAAGGGTTTTCTTGTGTGTGTGTTTCTTGGTGGCTGATTAGCTGTTTTCCCTGTGTAAAGGTCAGAGGGGGCAGGGTTTCTGTTGAGGCAGGGGATTAGCTGTGGGAAGAGCTTATCAGAGTTTGTAGGGCAGCAGTTGAAGAAGGAGCAAAAAGGGTTTTCTTGTGTGTGTGTTTCTTGGTGGCTGATTAGCTGTTTTCCCTGTGTAAAGGTCAGAGGGGGCAGGGTTTCTGTTGAGGCAGGGGATTAGCTGTGGGAAGAGCTTATCAGTTATACCCATCTTTTAGATTTAGGGGAGCTAATCTCAAACGTTTGTTGGGGGAGACCTAGGTTTTTTTTTGTGGGGGAAGTTATTTGTCCTGTCTTCAAGCTTTTTATGATGGAGGACCTCTGTAGCCACCCCCAACAACACGATCTCATGATGGAAGGGGAGGGAACAGCTGCAGTCGCCTGCGATTCCTGCGCAATGTTTGCCATCTTGCCAAAGGTTGCAGGCAGCTTTACCTGCAGCAATTGCATGTTGATTGCCCTTTTAAAAGACAAAGTCCAGAAACTGGAGGAACGTGTAGCTACGCTCCAAAGAATTAGAGAGCTGGAGCTCTTCTTGGAAGCAACAGAGCACACCGTCCCCACCAAGGAGGAGACAGGGGACTCCCCTGAGAAGGAGGCTTGTTCACCAACACAGGAGCCAGATATATGGAGAAACGTGACTCAAAGAAGTAGGAGGCCCAGGGTTCACTCTGATTGTTTAGAAATACACAATCGCTTTGAGGTCCTCTCCCCTAGCATGGAAGACGAAGAGCAGACTCCATTTGAGGATCTCTCCCTCATTACAGTCGATCAGGTATATGAAGACGAGCAGCAAAGTCAGTCCTCAGGGAATGTGCAGGTGACCTTGGAACGGACAGCTCACGGAAGAACCCCGACCAAACCCAAGAGGAGGCGTGTAGTGGTGATAGGGGATTCCCTACTGAGGGGAACAGAAGCAGTGATCTGTGGGCCTGACAAGATGTCTCGGGAAGTGTGCTGTCTCCCCGGGGCTAAGATCCAAGATGTAACTGAACGACTGCAAGGAATCATAAAACCCACTGACAAATACCCCTTCCTCTTGGTTCATGTGGGAACCAATGACACTGCAAGCAATAGCCTCCAGAAGATCAAAAGAGACTACGAGGCTCTCGGCAGGAAATTGAAGCAACTAAATGCACAAATTGTCATCTCGTCTGTCCTCCCAGTTGAACGACGTGGCCCAGGGAGAGAGGGGAAAATAGTGGAAGTGAACAGCTGGCTTCGCAAATGGTGCAAACAGGAACGGTTTGGATTCTTAGATCACGGACTGCAGTTTCTTGAAGATGGACTTCTGGCAAGTGATGGGCTGCACCTCACAACGGTTGGGAGAAATGTTTTTGCCAAAAATCTCAGAAACCTCATCAGGAGGGCTTTAAACTGACTAATGTGGGGGAGGGAGACAGTGCTCCTGAAGGTAGGAGTCTATCAATTAATGAAGATGATCATCCAAATGTCATAGACCAAATGGAGCAAACAGCACGCGGACCTAGTGGTGGGAGGAAAAAATCCTTAAATAAGAGACACGGGGGAATGATTAATGGACTTCAATGTCTCTACACTAATGCGCAAAGCATGGGAAATAAACAAGATGAGCTTGAGCTCTTGGTACAGCAAACTAAATATGACATAATAGGCATCACTGAAACCTGGTGGGATAAGTCCCACGATTGGAATGTAATAATGGGGGGATACAATCTATTTCAGAGAAACAGACCAGACAAGAAAGGAGGAGGAGTGGCGTTATATGTCAGGGATGTGTATACCTGTGAAGAGTTCCAAGATTTAGAACCTCAAAGCCAAAGTGAGAGCATTTGGGTCAAAATTAAGGGAGAGAAGAATAACAGAGACCTCATTGTGGGAGTTTACTATAGATCCCCAAGCCAAACGGAGGACATAGATGATGCCTTCCTGGAACAGATGGCCAAGCATGCAAAAGGAAGGGAGATAGTAGTAATGGGGGACTTCAATTACCCGGATATTTGTTGGACGTCAAACTCAGCCAAGAGCATAAGGTCAAACAGATTCCTCACTGGCCTTGCAGACAACTTCATTGTCCAGAAAGTGGGAGAAGCAACAAGAGGAACAGCCATTTTAGATCTGGTCCTAACCAATGTTGATGACCTGGTTAGTGGGGTAGAAGTGGAAGGATCATTAGGCGCGAGTGATCATGCTCTTCTGAAGTTTACTATACAGCGGAAAGGAGCAGCCAAGCATACTAGGACTCAATTTCTTGACTTTAAGAAAGCCGACTTCATAAAACTTAGGGAAGTGCTGGGTGAGATCCCATGGACAACAATACTAAAAGGAAAGGGAGTTCATGATCTGAAAAATAAGTCATGTCAGACTAACCTGATCTCGTTTTTTGACAGAATTACAAGCCTGGTAGATGAAGGGAACGCAGTGGATGTAGCCTACCTTGATTTCAGCAAGGCATTTGACAAGGTGCCCCATGATATTCTTGTAAAGAAGCTGGTAAAATGCGGTCTTGACTATGCTACCACTCAGTGGATTTGTAACTGGCTGACTGACCGAACCCAAAGGGTGCTCATCAATGGTTCCTCTTCATCCTGGAGAAGAGTGACTAGTGGGGTGCCACAGGGTTCTGTCTTGGGCCCGGTCTTATTCAACATCTTTATCAACGACTTGGATGATGGACTCAAGGGCATCCTGATCAAATTTGCAGATGACACCAAACTGGGAGGGGTGGCTAACACCCCAGAGGACAGGATCACACTTCAAAACGACCTTGACAGATTAGAGAACTGGGCAAAAATAAACAAGATGAATTTTAACAGGGAGAAATGTAAAGTATTGCACTTGGGCAAAAAAAATGAGAGGCACAAATACAAGATGGGTGACACCTGGCTTGAGAGCAGTACATGTGAAAAGGATCTAGGAGTCTTGGTTGACCACAAACTTGACATGAGCCAACAGTGTGACGCGGCAGCTAAAAAAGCCAATGCAATTCTGGGCCTCATCAATAGGAGTATAGCATCTAGATCAAGGGAAGTAATAGTGCCACTGTATTCTGCTCTGGTCAGACCACACCTGGAGTACTGTGTCCAGTTCTGGGCACCACAATTCAAGAAGGACACTGACAAACTGGAACGTGTCCAGAGGAGGGCAACCAAAATGGTCAAAGGCCTGGAAACGATGCCTTATGAGGAACGGCTAAGGGAGCTGGGCATGTTTAGCCTGGAGAAGAGGAGGTTAAGGGGTGATATGATAGCCATGTTCAAATATATAAAAGGATGTCACATAGAGGAGGGAGAAAGGTTGTTTTCTGCTGCTCCAGAGAAGCGGACACGGAGCAATGGATCCAAACTACAAGAAAGAAGATTCCACCTAAACATTCGGAAGAACTTCCTGACAGTAAGAGCTGTTCGACAGTGGAATTTGCTGCCAAGGAGTGTGGTGGAGTCTCCTACTTTGGAGGTCTTTAAGCAGAGGCTTGACAACCATATGTCAGGAGTGCTCTGATGGTGTTTCCTGCTTGGCAGGGGGTTGGACTCGATGGCCCTTGTGGTCTCTTCCAACTCTATGATTCTATGATTCTATGATTCTATTGTTTTGATTTAAAACAAGTGCAGGAAATGTAATTTTAGCTAAATAAACACGTGTAAATATTGGAAGCTATTTACTTGGTTTCTCAAGGCTTGAAAGAAGAGGTCTAAGAGTACTTTCAACCCAGAGGTCCTGATATTTCATTTACACTGTGGAAGATTAACTTCAGCAAGATAAATATGTAACATTATATTCATTTGTTCAAAGGAACAATGGGCAATATATATTGGAATCATTTTCAGCTGCATAAATGAGAATAAAGGCAAAGTCAGGTTTAGATCCTCAGATTCCTTACATCCTTCTTAAAAATACAAATACTTTTACTTCTCACTTAACAATAAAGCTGTAGCCTTATGAGGCTTTGCCCTCGGGTGGGAAAAATATTGCGCCCGGGAAAGGGAAGTGGGAGTCAACAGACACTCAAGGAACAGTTTCGGAGAAAAAGCTTTATTTCTACCATCCATGAACTGGTAGAAGGAGCAAGTGTGATAACTCACAAAAAGCATGCACGAGTTCAGTCATGTGCACAAACATATATACCCCTTTCCAGTTCCCTCCCCTTTTCTCCTCCTTCTTGAAGAGTCCTGCCCATGAGTTCCTCTGAGCATGAACAGAAAGCTGTCTTGGGACTATTGGACTCTTGGCACCCTTCCCAGGAAAGGGGGGGTGAGAGTGGTTCAGCATGTCCAGAGATGGTTAACAAGGCCAACTAGCCTGAGAAATGAAAAAGCATTGTTCTATTCAGCTACATTTGTTACAGCAGAGCAGAAAGTGCTTAGCTAATGCTTTTTGTCGTAGAGGAAATGCAGTTTTAATGCTTGAGGCGAGGCCTGGCTGGGGCGGGGCCCAGTTTTGAGGCCTGGGGTGATTTCACAGACAGGATTTGGGTATCCTATCCCTTCAAAGCAAGTTTAGCAAATCTGTTAAATGCTGAATTGCTTGTCTCAGAATACAGTCACCCAAGAGGTTAAACAGCCCTGCCTTCCTTTGCAGCGGGTCACCACAGCTTTCAAGAGAGGAGAAAGATGGACACTGAAAAAATGAAAGTAGCTCTGTGCACGCTGAAGTTAAAGTGCAGCTGCTGGGTAGAATTTGGGGGCATTTTGGACCTGCTGTGTGTTTGGGGGGGTAATTTCATTGCTCACAACACCATCCTTTTGTCCCCTATGTGTCAACAACTCCTGGAACAATTTAGATTCAAAGGAAAGCAATTTCAGCCTGCAGAACAGCTCAGCAAAAGCAGGAGAACCATTTCCCCTTCATTATTCATTCTTTCCCATGTTTATTTCTAAAGCATCGCTTACTCCTTAGCTACTCCTTTGCAGGAAATGTATGTCCACGTATGTGTGTGTGCTAAAAATGTTTTCTGCTGAAGAGCTACCGTAAATGGTGCCAACCTCCTTACAACAAACCACTCAACAATCTAGAAGGTCACCGCGTAGAAGTGAGGAATGGGGATTTTAAAAATCTCTGCTTCCAGGGACACTGACCCAGCTGTGAATGCCACTGAGCTTCATCTCCAGTGAAGCTGAAAATGTTTACTTTTTACTTTTTTATTTCAGAATTTCTCCCTGATCCCTGATCCTGGGAATTAAATGTTATGTTCTACTAAATGCTCGTGCTATGGGAATCTAATGAGTAAGATGAAGTGATGTTAATATATCTGATAGTTATATCTATGAACATTAATTTAAATAATAAATGCTGAAGGGTATGTGTGATTCCGATAAGTACTCTTCAGATATTTGCTGAACATGCCAGATTTATAATTGAGTAGAGGGGTGGGGTACTGTTATACAAGTTTTAAGGTGCACAAATTGCAGCTCACTGCACACCTCACCCTTCAAAAATTAGGAAATATTCCAGGCGAGTGGGGAGCACTTTATAAGATTACACAGAGCAGTCCCAAAGCCACATTGACTTTCTTAATAATCCCATATATATTACGTGCTCTTTGGTAATTTCTAAAGTCTTTAAAAGTTTTCACACACCTTTGTTCTGGATCCTTCTCACCTCCTTGCAAGGGAGGGGGTCTCTGCTGCAACAGAAAAATAAAGATCTGCCTTGCTTTGACTGGTTTTTGCCTCTATTCTTTCTTCTCTGACCCACTGGGTCCTTGATGCAGATTTGGGTTGTAAGAGACAACCCAGCCCCCTCTATTTCCCTGTGTTCCCCTGTGTTCCCTCTATTTCTTCACATTTCCACGTTTCCAATTTTGTAATTAAAAAACACTCTCAACAGTGTTTTAGTGCAAACCTCTTTTAACATGTTTGTACACAAGTTTGCCTAACGCAGCCATTTTTGCAAAGCAGAAGCTCCCTAGTATAATGCATCTTTGTACGTCACTGTCATAAAAAAAAATTCCACACAATTTCACTTTGTACACCTTGTACACATTGCTTGGCTGCAGAACTGCTTAGAAAATCCAGCAGGTGCAAAGTTTAAAGGACAGCTGTGTTTCAGTTCATGTTTGGTTTTGGAAAATGCAAACTAGATAAATTTAACTTATGATTTTATGGTCTGGTTTATGCTTTTACATTACGTTGTAAACTGCTGTGATGTGTTTTTATTATATAGCACTATGTAAATGGTTTAATAAATGAATAAATAAATATATGTAAATACAACTAATTTCCCATACATGAGGTTGGCCACAGCTATGTACATGTCACATGTGTGTGGGGGGGGGATTCAGTTTCATTCACATTTTAATGTGAAGCTTCCTAGTTTGAATTTTCAAAACAAGACATGAACCAAAGCACAGCTATCCTTTGAAATTTGTGTTGCTTTGTAATGTATTTTGAAACCAAGCTCTCAAACCAAAAAAGAGTACAATGACTTGTCTCATTGCGTCCCATCAGATCCTTAGCACCCTCATACAACAAAAGCAGAACTGTCCACCTTCTTCTGTATCATAGAACCAAGCAAGTATAATCTGTTAAACCTAGCTCAGGAGTAGACAACCTGATGCCCACCAGGGGCTTTGGACTACAACACCCTTCATTCCTTCATGCTGGCTAGGACTGATGGGAGTTATAGTCCAAAGCACCTGGTGGGCCCATTTCAGCTATCCATGGTCTGGATGGGGAGGAGTTAATGAAATCTATGCTCAAGTTTTGTTCCGATTAACTATGTTGTCCACTGTAACAATTTTGCTGGCTGCAACTCCATACAATCATTTTATTCTTTGTGCATACTTTGGTGGAATCTACACATATCTAAAAAAAATGCTGTGAAAATGCTTTTTTAAAAAAACATTTTGAAAAATACATTCAATTTTGCATAGCTCAGTGTCACCATTTATATGTAGCACTTTACAACACATTCAAAATATTTGATTTGCAGCTGTATAGCTGAGTCCTGTGCCTATTTTGGCCAAGTGTACACTACCAGTATCTGTGACCTTCTGCTCCTTTCCCCTAAAGAACAGTGCAACACCCCCAGGCCAGGTGCAACTATGGGCCCAGGATCTTGAAATACCATAACTCCACACCGACACATTTACATGCAGGTTAGTGTAGGTTTGGTAAAACATCCTACATTATTATTTTTAAAAAATGCAAGTAATGAACAAAGTTCATGATGTAACCCTTACTGCAAGATTTCTGCATTGCAGAGGGTTGGACTAGATGACCCTTGGGATCCCTTTCAATTCTATGATTCTATGATTGCTAACATTTGAGCCTTTATCACCTTGGAAAACTATTGACTCTGGATGACGATTGGAAATGATGGAAGGCATCATGTGGAAAGGCTCTTTAAAAGCCTTTTGCTTTCATTCATATTTATGGCATCTAATGAACATGTGCAAGAATACAGCTTATTGGTTTCTTTTTTTTCATCAGCACAATGCTGTAGCTGAAACAGAATTTCTCTACTGATGCAGATTCTGCCACTGATGTCAATGGCTGTGCATAATTGGGTGGTTAGTCATCCTGTCAGTGGCGGAAGAGGTCTCTTGGGCACCTGGGGTGGGGTGAGGTGAGGCATGGTGAACCACCCATAGGGACTGACGGGGTGGGGTGTGCGGCACCCACTCTGTTGTTTGCTTGCCTGCCTCACTCCCGCCCTCTCCTCTGCCTGCCTGCCTTTCCCAGCCATCCCACGACTCCCAGTCGGGGGGGGGGTACTGTGCCCAGCCGGGGGGCGTGATCTGGTGCTGCAGCCCGGCCAGGATTTTGTCACACACCCTCCCCAGGGATGACACCCGGGGCGGACTGCCCCCACCACACACCCCTTGCTCCGCCTCTGCATCCTGTATCAGAAGATAGCACAGTTAGTTAGTTAGTTAGTTAGTTAGTTAGTTAGTTAGTTAGTTACTCACTGTACTATCCTTACAAGGGCTGAGTAAAATCAAGCCTTTTGAGTTGTCACCCAGGTCCTGTCCTGGAAATATTTTACTATATTAGGATTATACAAATGTATAATTGTTTTTCTCATGCCACTAGCAGTAATGGTTCTCATAAATTAGTCCCCAGCAATTTAATTAATCTCAATTTTTTTCTTGCACATGAAACTACAGCCAAGAAATATTGAATAGTGTGATTGCAGGGAATGTCACATGCACATTGCACAATGTCCTGACATCATGTATGCTACATTGGAAGCAGCGCCAGATTTAGATGAAGAGAGGCCCTCGGCTCCTCCACTTGTGAGGCCCCTCCCAATCCCCCACCCTCATGACTAGAAGAAAATGGAGGAGTGTTATAAACAAAATTGAGTGAAGCCAAGAATGATGATGGGTATTTAAATTCTGCAATTCACAATTTCTCCTCTAAAGGACATAAGATGTTACTGTTGAATACCATAGTGATTTTTTTAAAAAATGCATAAATGTTAAAATTAACACTGAAAAACTTTTTGCAATAACTGAACTTTGTAAACCTTTTGTGGAATAAGCATTAATTTTTAGGAAAATGAAGTTGTAATGTTATTCTTAAAAAAACAACCCTTGAGTTTACAAATTATATTGCCTGGGAAGTGTAAATAATATGATCATGATTACCTGACAATGTGGCACGTTTAGAATTGACTTTATGTTGTCATGAGTCAGTTTTAAAATACATATTAAGAAGTAAACTACAACCATCAAATACAGTAAGACTAAAAATGTTTTTTCCTAGCCTTCCTCATAGCAAAATCATCCAAAACTTCATCAACATTTGTCTAAGTTTGTCACTTTCAATGTACAAAATAGCCCTTAATTCATTTTTACCGGTAATTCTTTTGAGTCTTGAAAACCTCCTCTCTCCCGAGCAGTTAGTGGCCATAAAGCTAAGAAATAACCGCAAGATTGCTTCCACATTAGGAAAGGCCATCTGAATTTTTTCCTTGTATATTATTTGATAAAGGTCTGTATGACACAGAGAGTGCTCTGCTTGTAAGCCTATGTGCTTTGTCTCAAGTACAGGTGCAAAAGTTCATCAATAAGTTTCAGGTCAATATCTTCTGGGTATGCTTTCACACCTTGCTGAATTTCTTGCTTAGATGCTGTCAGATTACCAAGAACTGAAAACAATGGTACAACAGTACTTCTTTTTAAATTGGCTTCAAGTGCATCTAAAATAGGAATAAAGGATTTTATCCTAAACTTATCTCTTGAAGAAAGTGCATCTAAAGCATGGGTCAGCAAACTTTTTCAGTCCACTGTCCCTCACACATTGTGGGCGGCCAAACTATATTTTTTGTGGGGGGGAATAAACGAATTCCTATGCCCCACAAATAACCCAGAGATGCATTCTACTCATGTAAAAACACGCTGATTCCCAGACCGTCCGTGGGCCAGATTGAGAAGGCAATTGGGCCACATCCGGCCCCCGGGCCTTAGTTTGCCCACCCATGATCTAAGGCATCAGGTGCACTTCTGACATTTATTTGCTGTTCCCTCACTCTTTGTCTCCTTCTTTTGTAGTTAACATTTGGCAAGGTGGCTTTTGCTTGTTTCTCAGGCTCAGTAAAATCTTCTCTAATTTTCCTTTTAAAAATCCAGAAGTGAACTGTACAAACTTGCACAAGAACTCAATAACAGGTCTTATTTCTTATTTCTATAAGGACTTGCTGACCTTGTGAAATGCAGCATAAACACAAATTCCAGTTCTTCCATTTTCTGCAAAAGATTGTTAGCTTGAAGGCTCCTGTCAGGGAGGTGAGAGGTGGAAGAGCAGATGGATTACAGAGAGCCTCCAAAAATCGTGGGAAGCAGCACTTCCTCAGCAAAGGAAGGAAGCCCCGCCTCTAGTGGGCAAGAGCTGCAGGGCTTGGAGGATGCAAGAAAGAGCCAAGACACTGTGCCTGAGCAAAGTGGGGAGGAGGGAGGTCCCCCTTTACCCAAGCCTTCCCTGCGCAGTAGGCTTTTGTGCAGAGAGGGGAGGCGTCGGCTGGGGGTCAAGAGACTACTCTGCTGGGGAGTAGTGCTAGTGACTGAGCCAGACATGGAATAGAGGCGTTCTGCATTGTAAATGTTTTTGCGTCAATAATAAAGCCTTTGAAAAGACCAGTGAGGGATCTTGCCTGTTCGCTCTCGAGCAACCACATCGATAGGCATAACACTTCCCCATTAACGTCAGAGGGCATTAGTGATAGCTAGAGATGTAAAATTTCCAGAACTTTTGAAGCCATGAGGAAAAAAATGTTTTTCCCGGTTTTTTTCTGGGGAAAAATTCAATTTTGGGAAAATTGAAAAAAAAAGTTCAGTGTGGAGTAGTTTTACAAATTGCGTGAAACGCAGTGTATATAAAAGTATTATGCTTGCAGTAAAACAGGTAACCACCCCCCTTTCCCTCAAGAGCAACAAAAAAATACCATCAACATAAAAAAAAATCAGATTTGCCCCTTAGCACCACTGGGCCAGTAAGATACAATCTAAATCAAATCGCTTATGAATACACAGAAGTGAGGAACAGTTTTAAGGATTTAGGTTTGGTGGACAGAGTGCCTGAAGAATGCCTGAAGTATGGAGGTTCGTAACAGGAGGCAGCAATGAAAAGGAAATGCAAGAAAGCAAAGTGGCTGTCCAATGAAGCCTTACAAATAGCAGGGGAGAGAAGACAAACAAAACGCAGGTGAAAGATACAGGAAATTGAATGCAGATTTCCAAAGAATCTTCCAAAGGAGAGATGATGATAATAATAATAATAATAATAATAATAATAATAATAATAATAATAATAATAATAATAATTTATTTATACCCCGCCCATCTGGCTGGGTTTCCCCAGCCACTCTGGGCGGCTTCCAACTGAATATTAAAAACAGAACAGCATCAGACATTAAAAACTTCCCTAAAGAGGGCTGCCTTCAGTTGTCTTTTAAAAGTAAAATAGTTGTTTATTGCTTTGACATCTGATGGGAGGGCATTCCACAGGGCAGGCGCCACTACCGAGAAGGCCCTCTGCCTGGTTCCCTGTAACCTTACTTCTTGCAATGAGGGAACCGCCAGAAGGACCTCGGCGCTGGATCTCAGTGTCCGGGCTGAACGATGGGGGTGGAGACGCTCCTTCAGGTATACAGGACCAAGGCAGTTTAGGGCTTTAAAGGTCAGCACCAACACTTTGAATTGTGCTATGAAACGTACTGGGAGCCAATGCAGATCTCTCAGAACCGGTGTTATGTGGTCCCGGCGGCCACTCCCAGTCACCAGTCTAGCTGCCGCATTCTGGATTAATTGCAGTTTCCGGGTCACCTTCAAAGGTAGCCCCACGTAGAGCGTGTTGAAGTAGTCCAAGCAGGAGATAACTAGAGCATGCACCACTCTGGCAAGACAGTCCGCGGGCAGGTAGGGTCTTAGCCTGCGTACCAGGTGGAGCTGGTAGACAGCTGCCCTGGACACAAAATTAACCTGTGCCTCCATGGACAGCTGCGAGTCCAAAATGACTCCCAGGCTGCGCACCTGGTCCTTCAGGGGCAGTTACCCCATTCAAGACCAGGGAATCCCCCACACCCGCCCGCCCCCTGTCCCCCAAAAACAGTACTTCTGTCTTGTCAGGATTCAACCTCAATCTGTTAGCCGCCATCCATCCTCCAACAGCCTCCAGGCACTCACACAGGACCTTCACCGCCTTCACTGGTTCTGATTTGAAAGAGAGGTAGAGCTGGGTGTCATCTGCATACTGATGAACACCCAGCCCAAACCCCCTGATGATCTCTCTTTTTTAAAAAAAGATATTTATTAAAGTTTCAACATATTACAAAAATAAGAGAAAAGAGAAAGAAAGAAAAAGAAGAAAAAAATAGAAAAAATGGACATACAAAATAAAAACGATTAAAAACAGATCAGTCTTTCCATATCTTATCTTTCATTTGCTTGTTTCCCTGACCTCCTCACACCTCCCTTTTTTATTCCATTTCAATTAGTTAATTCAGCAAATCCTTTCCCTCTTTGATCTTATCTTAATATTTTAGCTTAATATATTATAACTTTAGATTATCACCTGTTAACCATCCATTTTTACATATTCCTTTATAACATTGCTGCTAAAAACCACTTAACTTTAATCCAACATCATTCTAACATTCATTAACTTTACAGTATTTCTGTAGATAGTCTTTAAATTACTTCCAATCTTCTTCCACCGACTCTTCTCCCTGGTCTCGGATTCTGCCGGTCATTTCCGCCAATTCCATATAGTCCATCACCTTCATCTGCCATTCTTCCAGAGTGGGTAAATCTTGTGTCTTCCAATACTTTGCAATAAGTATTCTTGCTGCTGTTGTAGCATACATAAAGAAAGTTCTATCCTTCTTTGACACCAGTTGGCCAACCATGCCCAGGAGAAAGGCCTCTGGTTTCTTCAGAAATGTATATTTAAATACCTTTTTCATTTCATTATAAATCATCTCCCAGAAAGCCTTAATCCTTGGGCACATCCACCAAAGGTGAAAGAATGTACCTTCAGTTTCTTTACATTTCCAACATTTATTATCGGGCAAATGATAGATTTTTGCAAGCTTGACTGGTGTCATGTACCACCTGTATATCATTTTCATAATATTCTCTCTTAAGGCATTACATGCCGTGAATTTCATACCTGTGGTCCATAACTGTTCCCAGTCAGCCATCATTATGTTATGTCCTACATCTTGTGCCCATTTAATCATAGCAGATTTCACCGTTTCATCCTGAGTATTCCATTTCAACAGCAAGTTATACATCTTTGACAAAATCTTAGTTTTGGGATCTAACAGTTCTGTTTCCAATTTTGATTTTTCCACCTGGAAGCCAATTTTCTTGTCCAAATTATATGCCTCCATTATCTGATAGTAATGAAGCCAATCTTGCACTTTATTTTTTAGCTTTTCAAAACTCTGCAATTTCAATTTGTCTCCCTCTTGTTCCAAAATTTCCCAATATTTCGGCCATTTGGCCTCCATATTGAACTTTTTCTGAGCCTTCACTTCCATCGGTGACAACCACCTTGGGGTTTTATTTTCAAGTACAGTGGTGCCTCGCAAGACGAAAAGAATCCGTTCCGCGATTCTCGTCGTCTAGCGGTTTTTTCGTCTTGCGAAGCAAGCCCATTGATTAGCGCTACAGCGGTCTAGCGACTTTCCCTGATCAGCTGTTAAGCGGGTTTTTCAGCGGAACAGCTGATAGGTGGCTTAGGAAAAGGGGGGGAGCGAAAAAAACCCGCGGGGACGCGCAAGATTTTTTCGTCTTGCGAAGCAACCCCATAGGGTAATTCGTTTTGCGAAGCGCCTGCAAAACGGAAAAACCTTTCGTCTAGCGGGTTTTCCGTCTTGCGAGGCGTTCGTCTTGCGGGGCACCACTGTAGATCCTTATATCTTATCCAGACATTAAATAATGCTTTCCTGACAATATGATTTTTAAATGCTTTATGTGCTTTGACCTTATCATACCACAAATATGCATGCCATCCAAATACATTATTAAAACCTTCTAAATCCAAAATGTCTGTGTTTTCAAGAAGCAGCCATTCTTTCAGCCAGCAAAAAGCTGCTGATTCATAATAAAGTTTAAGGTCTGGCAGGGCAAATCCACCTCTTTCCTTTGCGTCTGTTACTATTTTAAATTTTATTCTAGGCTTCTTGCCCTGCCAGACAAATCTAGAAATATCTCTCTGCCACTTCTTGAAACAATCCATTTTATCCAAAATTTGCAATGTTTGAAACAAAAACAACATTCTGGGCAATACATTCATTTTTATCGCAGCAGTGCGGCCTAGCAGTGAAAGCTTCAAATTTGACCAAATTTCTAAATCTTTTTTCACTTCCGGCCAGCATTTTTCATAATTGTCTTTAAATAAATTCCCATTTTTAGCTGTCATGTTAATCCCCAGGTATTTCACTTTCTTAACCACTGTTAAGCCTGTCTCGTTCTGAAACCTCTCTCTCTCAATCACTGTTAAAAAAATTTCTAAAACCTTTGTTTTTAACTTATTCAGTTTAAATCCTGCAACCTGACCAAACTCTTGAATCAGTTCCAAAACTCTTTTAGTACTAGATTCTGGCTCCTGTAATGTCAATACTAAGTCATCTGCAAATGCTCTCAATTTGTACTGTTTAGCTCCGACTTGTACACCTTTAAGCAATTGGTCCCTTCTAATCATATTCAGCAGAACCTCCAGGACCGATATAAAAAGCAATGGGGAGATTGGGCAACCTTGTCGTGTCCCTTTTTCTATCTTAAATTCCTCCGTCACCACGTTATTAACAATTAATTTGGCCTTTTGTTCAGAATAAATTGCACTTATACCATTTCCAAAATCTTGACCTACCCCCATCCCCTGTAGGTTCTTCTTCATAAAACTCCAGGAAATATTGTCAAAAGCTTTCTCTGCGTCCACAAATATCAAAACTGCCTTGGTATTAATATTCACTTGTAATTTTTCTAAAATATTAATTATGTTTCTCATATTATCAGACAGGTGTCTACCTGGGAGAAAGCCTGCTTGATCTTTATGAATCTCTTCCACTAGCACTTTTTTTAGTCTTCTAGCCAAAATATCTGCAAAGATTTTATAATCCACATTAAGCAGTGATATGGGGCGGTAGTTCTTGAGCTGCGTCTTTTCAGTCTATGTTTTCGGTATAAGTGTGATATACGCTTCCTTCCACGACTCTGGTGCCCTTTTCCCTTCCAATATTTCATTGCAGACTTCCTTTAAAGGTTGTACTAACCATTCTTTTAAAGATCTGTAGTATCTAGAAGTCAGTCCATCCGGTCCTGGATTTACCTAATTGCATATTCTGAATGGCAGCTTCTACCTCCTGTTCAGTTATTTTATAATTCAACATTAATTTATTTTCTTGAGAGATTTTTTGTAATCCATTTATTTTCAAAAATTGATCTATATCAATTTCTTTCTGTGGCCCTTGTGTATATAATTGTTTGAAGTACCTCTGGAAACAGTTTCTAATCTCGACTGGGTTCTGTATGTTCTTTCCTTCCACTTCTAGATTTATAATAGTGTTTAGCTTTTGTCTTTTTTTCATTTGCCAGGCCAACAATTTCCCACATTTATTAGCCGACTCAAATGTCTTTTGTCTCATTTGTTTAATTTTCCATTCTATTTCCTGATTCATCATTTTCATATATTGTACTTGATATAACTTTATTTCTCTCAAAAGTCTCTCTTGAGACTTTGGTTTTGCTCTCAATTTCTTCTCACTTTCCTTTATTTTCTCCAAAATTTTATCTTCTCTTTTTGGATTCTCTTCTTTATTGCATTCTGTTGTATCAGAAACCCTCTCATAAACGCTTTACTTGCGTCCCAGATTACTCTTTTTTCAACAATAGTGTTCATGTTTATCTCGAAATAATCTCTCAAGGTTTTTTGGGCCTTCTTAGTCACTTCTTCATCTCTAAATAAGGTGTCATTCATCCTCCATCTGAAAGAGCCAGTTGGTGTTAGTTTCATCTCCATCTTCACGGCATTATGGTCGGAGCAGGTTTTTGGACAAATTTCCACTTTTCTTGTCTTTGGTGCCATTCCTCTAGTTACCCATATTTGGTCAATTCTTGTCCATGTCATTTTGACTTCAGAGAAGAAGGTTCCTTCTCTACCCAAGGAATTCTTTGTTCTCCAAATATCAACTAAATCCAAGTTGTCTGTCATCTCAAAAAAAGTTTTCGGTAGTCTACCGTCCTTAGTGACTACCTGTCTTTGTGCCTTGTCCATATTTGTAGATACCACTCCATTCATATCCCCCATCAAAATCACATTACAGTCCAAATAGTCCATCCCTGATGATCTCTCCCAGCGGCTTCATATAGATATTAAAAAGCATGGGGAGAGGATGAAGAGGGCCTTCTTAAACAAGCAATGCAAAGAAATAGAGGAAATCAACAGAATGGGAAAAACCAGAGATCTGTACAAGAAAATTGTAGATATGAAAGGAGCATTTTGTGCAAAGATTACCATAATAAAGGACAAAAGTGGTAAGAACCTAACAGAAGCAGAAGACATCAAGAAGAGGTGGCAAGAATACACAGAGGAATTATACCAGAAAGATATGGATGTCTCGTACACCCCAGGTTGCTGACCTTGAGCCAGACATCCTGGGAGAGTGAAGTCAAATGGACCTCAGAAAGCACTGCTAATAACAAGGCCAGTAGAAGTAATGACATTTTAACTGATGATGCTGTTAAGGTGCTACACTCAATATGCCAGCAAATTTGGAAAACTCAGCAGTGGCCAGAGGATTGGAAAAGATCAGTCTACATCCCAATCCCAAAAAAGGACAGTGCCAAAGAATGCTCCAACTACCGCACAATTGCTCTCATTTCACACACTAGCAAGGTTATGCTTAAAATTCTACAAGGCATGCTTAAGCCGTATGTGGACCAAGCACTCCCAGAAGTGCAAGCTGGATTTCAAAGGGGCAGAGGAACCAGAGACCAAACTGCAAACATGCGCTGGATTATGGAGAAAGCTAGAGAGTTCCAGAAAGACATCTACTTCTGCTTCATTGACTATGCAAAAGCCTTTGACTGTGTCGACCACAGCAAACTATGGCAAGTTCAGAAAGAAAGAAAGAAAGAAAGAAAGAAAGAAAGAAAGAAAGAAAGAAAGAAAGAAAGAAAGAAAGAAAGAAAGAGCAGTTTGATCCATCTTTTAGATTTAGGGGAGCTAGTCTCAAACGTTTGTTGGGAGAGACCTAGGTTTTTTTTTGTGTTTGTGTGTTTTTAGGGTGGGAGTTATTTGTCCTGTCTTCACGCTTTTTATGATGGAGGACCGCTGTAGCCACCCCCAACGACACGTTCTCAAAATGGAGGGGGAGGGAACAGCTACAGTCGCCTGCGGTTCCTGTGCAATGTTTGCCATCTTGCCAAAGGTTGCAGGCAGCTTTACCTGCAGCAATTGCATGTTGATTGCCCTCTTAGAAGACAAAGTCCAGCAACTGGAGGAACGTGTAGCTACGCTCCAAAGAATTAGAGAGCTGGAGCTCTTCTTGGGTTTTTTTTATAAATTTGTTTATTGATTTTACAAAAATTTTATAGACAATACAAACAAATAAAAAGACAAAACAAACATGTATAAATTCATCTCCTTTTTTCATAAACTTCATTTCTCTGACTCCCCCAAACCTCCCCTTTCTACATCCCAATTCAAAAAAATGTTTCAGCAAGTCCTAAATTAATTTTTTATCAAATTTAGTTCCTTATTTGTTCTTTTCTTTTACTTAGTCTTTTGTCGCTGTAATCTCCTTTTCTTACTAAGAACCTCAACATTTTAGCATTCATTAATTTTATAATATTTCTTAAGATAAGTTTTAAATTTCTTCCAGTCTTCATCCGCCATCTCTTTCCCCTGTTCACGGATTCTGTCGGTCATTTCAGCCAATGTCATACGGTCTATTACCTTCATCTGCCATTCTTCCAAGGTGGGTAGATCTTGGGTCTTCCAATGCTTTGTGACGAGTATTCTTGCTGCTGTAGTAGCGTACATAAAAAAAATTCTATCTTTCTTCGACACCAATTGGTTACTAATGCCCAAGAGAAAGGCCTCTGGTTTCTTAGGGAAGGTACATTTTAGCACTTTTTTTCATTTCATTATATATCATTGTGATGGGATGATGAGCTGCTTGTGCGTAAAATCCTAATCCCTCAGAGTTTGGTCAAGTCCGCAAACCTCTGTCTGTGACGGAGCGCCTTAAGCATGGCTCCGTCAGTCGCTGGCAGATTCTGACAGTGGCTGCTTTCGGAATCATTTCCAACATAAAAGCTCCTTAACGGAAACGCGTCTTCTGGACTCTCTGCGTGACAGCTTCCGGCGAGGAGTGGGTGTCCCTATAGGTCCTGAAGCCTCCCCACTGTCCTCGCTGGAAGTGTCTCTGAGCCATCCCTCCTGCTCACTTTCCCTTGGAGCCCCTCCTCTCCCCCTGCTGGTTCCCTCTTCAGCTGCTGAGTCTCTCCCAACCTGTGTGAGCCCTTCCACCTCCTGTCCTTCCGATGGCAGTTCCCTGACAATCATTTCCCAGAAAGCCTTAATCTTCGGGCACGTCCACCAAAGGTGGTAGAAAGTACCTTCAGATTCCTTACACTTCCAGCACTTGTTATCAGGCATATGGTAGATTTTTGCTAGCTTGACTGGGGTTATGTACCACCTGTAAATCATTTTCATAATATTTTCCTTTAAGGCATTGCATGCCGTAAATTTTATACCGGTTGTCAGGGGTTCAGGAGCAGAGGCGAGGGCAAGGGAGGAAACAGAGAGCGAGGGGGAGGAGGCAGAAGAAAAGATGAGTGATGACGACGACCCGAGATCTCCGAGTCTTTCCTTTTTTTTTTATAAAATTTTTATTGGGTTTTCACATTTTATATAGACAAAGACAAAGACAAAAACACAAAAAACATAAAAACAAACAAACAGAAAAGTAAAACAACAAACATATATAGTTTCCAGAAAAAACTTATTTTCTAACCCTGGTCATTGACTTCCCCCCCACCCCCTCCCTTGCATCCCTATTCCCAAATTTGTATCAGCAAATTGGCATTTCCTTATCCATCTTAATATTAGTCCTTTATATATATATATATATAAAAAAAAAAGCAAAATTAAATTTATTCTAAGTTGGACCTCAGTTCCCTTCCAACGATTTCCCATTTTGTCTTAAATAATAATCTTGTTAGCTAAATCCCATAGTCTTAAGTGTTGTTGAAACTAGATTCTTCCCTCCCTCCCTTCCCCGGTTTGTGTCCCTTCCGAAAACATGTCCAAAATAGCAATTATTAGCCCGGATTCCTTACGTCCGAGGCTCTCAAATCTCTTTCAGTCCCTCTCCGCCGGCCTAGTTGGCAATCCTTTATGTCGGTCTTCACGTCTCGAAAGAGTTCTTTCACAATCAGTCCAAAATCTCTTCCCATATTTGCAAGCAACTGCTGAGGAATTTCCACAAGGCATGAATTTTGAACATAATCAAAGTCAGAGTCTATGTGGAGGCCCCAATTATACTTCTTTATTTTAAATTCCTTGATTTCATAAATTCCCAGGGCCTCCACTTTCATCTTCTGGATCTTTCGTAGATTTGTAGTAGGTTCAGTCCAATAGTCTCCTTGTTTATATTCCACAGATGTCAGCTTCTGGACAATATTTTCCCATTTCAGTTCTTCTCTTTCTTGTTTTGTCTTCTCCTCTTCTTTGGTTATCATTTCCGGCTCAGCTGTGGATTCTTTCTCAGCCAGGTTCTCATTACATTGAACAGAACTACTTATTTCAGGATTCAAGGTCATCAATTGTTCACTCATAGCCGTAGTCTGTTCCTGTAAGATTCCAACCAAATAAAACATCCTTTCGATTTCTCCCAGTATCTTTCCATCCACAGCCATTGTAATTCCACAGATTTCCCCCTAGAGGGAATCTGGTTACTTAGTGTTCTTTTCTCCAACAGTCCTCTGTCTTATTATTGATTCTTTGTTTCCAACAATTTTAGTTCAATTGTAACTCCTTTTAATCCAGAGGGGTCTTAAGTAGCAATTTTTCTACTATTAACAGTCCGTTTGACAGCTTTGACAGCTGTCAAACTCTGCTCTTCTTATACCAGCTCCAAAGTAGGACACTCCCGAGCCCGGGAGGGGGGGTTGCTTACAACAGAAATATACCCCTTCCAACACTCCTCTCTCCTGCTCAAAAAAAGATTCCTTTTCCAAATCTTGGAAGTTACTGTCTTTTTAAACTCACCCTTTACAGGGTAGGCACTCCAGCTTAGTTCTTTTATCGTTGCTCTGGATCGTCTGCAAGGGGGGGGTGCGGACTTCCTTTTAACACATCCCCCGATCGTCTCAAATTCAATAGGTGAAATTCTTAGAATCCAAATTCAGTTAACTCACGGGTTCTTTTTCTCAGCCGAATTTCAAGGAAGGAAGTCAGCGCTCTCCGGTCATGGCTCGCGGCTTCGCTCAGCAGAGGTAGCGATGGACTCTCGGTGCCACGCCACCCCCCGTATCCCCTCCGCAGCCTTTAAAAAGGCTCTTTGCGAATCAGGGGGGGCGCTTAAGGCACCCACCGAGTCTTCAGTCCGCAGGCTTTCGTGCCTGCGGTTTTAAGGGTCCCCGTGTCGCCGGCACGGCAAAGACCCGTCCCCCGCTGAGCCGATTCCCTCCGGAGCTCGGAGGGAATCCGCCATTCCCAGATCGTGCCAACCCCGGAAGTCGATCTCCGAGTCTTTCCAGTGAATCAGAAGATTCACAAGAAGGAGCGCCAGTGGCCAGGGCAAGGGGGGAACTTAGGGGGACACCCCAGGAAGAAGGGTCCAGAAGGGGCTCAGAGAGCAGCAGTTGGAAATCGGGGCCAGCATCACCAACAGAACGCAGTGGAGAGGAAGGGCGCCAGGTACCGAGCTCTGGCAGCTCGCAGGAGGGAGGGCATGAGTCAGGAGTGGCCACACCTCCATCGGGGAGTGAGGAAACGGTCAGGCGGCAAGTGGAAGGTTGGGCGCGCGCGCCAAGTTCAAATACACAGGAAGGTGGCGCAGTAAGCAGCCCGGAAAGGGAGCCAGGTCCTAAAGCCCGACGCAAGGAGACCGAAGGGTCTGGGGGGTCAGCGTCAGAAGCGTCCCGAAAGGAAGAGACCACGGGGGGCAGAGGGACCCAGAGAAGAACGGTCAGGCGGAAAAGGTGGAGTAAGGCTAGGGTACTTAGCTGGTGTACAGGGGGCGGAGACTCAGACGGAGCTTCGCCGGTCTAACCCTTAAGACATAGAGCTGCACGCAGCAGCTTGAGAATGGAAACTGTAACTCAATAAAGACTTTTACAAAGTGACCGCTGGCTAGCGTGATCCTCTGTGAGCTGGGATCTTGGAGCAGCTCTGACAGTAAGCTCCGTCTCCAATTGTGGGCATCTACGGCCTCGCGGAGAGGAGAGAAAGCGGGTGCCTACTTGCGAGCTCATGAACGGCAGACAATATGACGGCCGAACAGCAGATAGCGGAACTCAGAGAAGCAGTGACACGACTGAATGCCGAGGCACTTGCATCCAGGAAGAGAGAGGAGGACGCAGCTGCCGCCTACAGGGATCTCCAGGTCAGGTTGGAAATGCTTACGAAGCAAGGGCAACTGACACCCAAACCGGAGGGGATTGGGTTGGGGAGACGAACAGGCGGTCTGGTCTCTCACTTCGATGGGAATTTGCAACAGTACCCCAACTTTAGAGCAGATGTAAAGTGTGCACTGCAACTGCTGGACAAAGACTTTAGAGATGAGCAAGAGAAGGTGGGATTCATCATGTCCCATTTGCATGGAGATGCTAAAGCGTGGCTGCGCAATTTGTGGAGGGATAAGGATCCGGCGCTCCGAAATGCGGATGCCTTTATTAAAGCGATGGATGGGTGCTTTTTATCAAGCATAGACGTGGATCTTGCCCGGAGGGAGGTACATGGGCTGAAGCAAAGGAGGGCCAGTGTAAGACAGTAACACACCCGCTTTTTTGCATTGGTCAGTGCCCTGGAATGGGACAGAGATTCGGCTCCAGTCAGAGACCTGTTTTGGGAAGGATTGAACAGCGCGGTTAAGGACGAAATTGCAAGGGGGGAGAGACCCCGGACCACGCAGGAAGTCGTTCAGAGGGCGCTGGCTGTTGGGGTGCGGCTGGAGGAACGTCCATGGAGCAGGGACGAAGGGCGTGGAGGGCGCGAACCAGCGAGAGGTTTCTCCTTCGTTCCCAGGGAAGCTGCGCGTGCGCAATCCACACCTCCGCCAGGAGGGGGAGCGGAACCTATGGAGGTTGGCGGTGCCAGGGCTCAGTCAGCAACCAGAGCCCTAGCACCGGGAGTAGTCAAAGCGAAGCCTCCTAGAGGGAACCGGAAGTGTTACATCTGCGAAAGTCCGCAGCATATGGCGAAAGAGTGCCCCCAGAGGATCCACAAGCTCAATGCAGCCTCTGCAACAGTGACTGCAGCTCCTCAGCACGGAGAATCACAGCAGGGAAACGACGGAGTCTGGCTGGAGACAGAGGCACTGGGGCCCAGCCAGACGAGTCAGTGAAGCAGTCCCCAGAGATTTTGCAGCCCATGGATCCCCTCCCACCCAAACCGGTAGTGCAGCTCACTGCATCGCTCCAGCTACCCAATGGCCTCATTCTGGACGTGCCAATCACCGTTGACTCAGGAAGCAATGCTGACTTTATAGGGCAGGACTTTGTTGATAAGTACGCTATACAGCTGCTGCCTGCCACGCTGCCCCTACAGGTCGTCACAGTGGATGGCAGGGAGCTGTTAGGGGGGCAAGTGGTGAAGCAGACGCCACCTATGGTGCTGCGGCTTGGAAATCACAGGGAAATCATCAGCTTCAACGTCACTCAACTGTCGGACACGCCTATTGTATTGGGCATGAGTTGGCTGGACAAGCACAGCCCGACGCTGGCTTGGTACCAGAGGCAGCTGACCTTCGGCTCTTCCTTTTGTGCTGAACACTGCATCATGCCCCAGCAGGAAGGGGAGCAAGAGGAGTCACAGCTGCTGCTAGGCACGCTGCAAGCGATTCCCCACAAGTACGCAGAATTTTTGGAGGTTTTCTGCGAGAAGGAGGCAGACAAGCTACCCCCCCACAGACCATATGACTGCAAAATTGACCTGCTGCCGGGGGCGGCGCTGCCCAAAGGGAAGCTGTATTCCATGTCTGAAGACGAACTGCAGGAACTCAAAGAGTTCATAGATCATAATTTGGAGCGCGGTTTCATCCGAGTGTCCGAGGCAGTGGGGGGCAGTCCTGTATTCTTTGTTAAGAAGAAGGACACGCCCCAAAAAAGGCTTGTGGTGGACTATCGCACCTTAAAAATGTGTTTTAAAATGTCCTCAAGCAGTCGGTGGCAATTTAAATTTGTATTTCTTTTTTTTCCTTTTTTCTCTTGCTGCGGGTGGGTGGGTGTAATGGATATTTGGTTGGGGATTAATTTTAGTGTAATTGTTCTGTTTTTGTTTTCTGTTGTTTTATTGGTTCTGTATAGTTTGTGTTTTGTTTTTAAGGGGTGGGATCAGGGCTGCCTGGGAGTGAGGCCCCAGCCAACACGATGGCTGGGACAAGTTCCACAGGGGGGGAAGCACTGGGACATCCGATCTCGGTGATCATGGGCAGGAGGCGGAGTTACGCTAAGACCAGACCATGTCATTACCGAGGAGGCAGGTTTAGTCGTTGTTTGAAGACTATCCCTGCCTCCGGGTCTGGCCTTGACCAGATGGATACTGGAATCAACAGGGGAAACCCACATAACCTGAAGGTGTTGTTGTGTAATGCCAGGTCAATGGTGAATAAAACCACTGCCATCCACGACCTGATTGTGGATGGAGGATTTGACCTGGCTTGTGTGACAGAGACCTGGTTGAATGAGACAGATGGGCCCGTCCTTGCTGCCGCCTGCCCGCCAGGTTTCTCTTACGCACAGCAACCCAGGTCATGTGGGCGGGGAGGGGGGGTTGCAGTGATTTTTAGGAAGTCATTAGTCTGCACCAGGCGTCCTACTGGGAAGACCCAGTTTTCTGAGTGCATGTTCTGGAAGTTGGGCAATAGGGGCAGTACAGGATTCCTTTTGGTGTACCGACCTCCCCGCTGCACCAAGGATTCTCTGTCCGAGCTGCTTCAGGTCGTGGCGGATGTTCTCCTGGAGACACCTAGTTTGGTTGTCCTAGGGGATTTTAACATCCACGCCGACATGACCTTACAAGGGGCCGCTCGGGACTTCGTGGAAAGCATGGCCTCCATGGGGCTGTCCCTGAATAAGTTGGGCCCAACTCATAGTCATGGACATGCCTTAGACCTGGTATTCACCTCTAGCAACGTGGGTGATCTGACACTAAGTAAAAATGAAACCAAAGAAGTGCCATGGTCAGATCACTTCCTGGTGCAACTGGACTTCTCCGCGACCCTTCCCCTCTGCAGGGAGGTGGGACCAATTCGGATGGTCCGCCCCCGCCACTTAATGGATCCAAATGGTTTCCAGAGAGTGGTAGGGGATGCTTTATCCCATGTTGATGGCCTTTCAGCTGATTCCCTGGTGGCCCGCTGGAATGCGGAGTTAACCAGGGCTATCGACTGTCTGGCTCCGAAGCGCCCTCTCCGATTGCATGGAGCCCGGACAGCCCCGTGGTTTTCTTCGGAGCTGAGGGCGATGAAACAATCGCTGAGACGGCTAGAGCGTCGGTGGCAGAAAACTCACTCCGAATCTGACCGGACACAGGTTAGAGCTCAACGTCGAGCCTACCAAGTGGCGATAGCGACGGCGAAGAAGACTTTCTTCACCGCCTCTATTGCATCTGCAGAAAATAGTAGCAGGAGACTCTTTCAGGTGGTCCGCAATTTAACGGAACCACCTTTACCATCGGGGCCTTGTAAAGACCCCAACATCTCCTGCAACGATTTTGCAAAGTTTTTTGCAGATAAAATCACTCATATTCGGAAGGAGCTAGACACCACCGTGGGAGCAGGGCTGGGGCGGGAGAGTGCTAGAGCCCTGTCTGGTCAAGTTGCATGGAATCAATTTCAATCCGTTACCCCCGAGGATGTGGACAGGCTGCTTGGACGAGTGAAACCAACCACCTGTCTCCTTGATCCTTGCCCATCCTGGCTTATAAAAGCTAGCCGGGAAGGGCTGGGCGATGGGCTCTGCGGGGTGGTGAATGCTTCCCTCTGTGAGGGAACATTCCCAGATCCGCTGAAAGAGGCGGTCATTAAACCGCTTCTTAAAAAACCATCTTTAGACCCGGCCAGTATGGCCAACTATCGCCCAGTCTCAAATCTTCCATTCTTGGGCAAGGTGATTGAGCGTGTGGTTGCTGAACAACTCCAGGCACGCCTGGAGGATGCGGACCATTTGGATCCCTTCCAATCAGGGTTCAGGCCTCATCATGGGACTGAAACTGCCTTGGTCGCACTGGTTGATGATCTCCGGCGAGCTAGGGACAAAGGTGAGAGTTGTTTCCTAGTTCTGCTGGATCTCTCAGCGGCCTTTGATACAATCGACCATAACATCCTTCTGGACCGTCTAGAGGGGTTGGGAGCTGGGGGCACTGTTATACAGTGGTTTCGCTCCTTTCTCCTGGGCCGTGTTCAGAAAGTGGTGGTGGGGGATGAGTGTTCAGACCCTTGGGCCCTCACTTGTGGGGTGCCTCAGGGTTCCGTCCTCTCCCCCATGCTTTTTAACATCTATATGAAGCCGCTGGGAGAGATCATCAGGGGGTTTGGACTGGGTGTCCATCAATATGCAGATGATACCCAGCTCTACCTTTCTTTCAAATCAGAACCAGTGAAGGCGGTGAAGGTCCTGTGTGAGTGCCTGGAGGCGGTTGGAGGATGGATGGCGGCTAATGGATTGAAGTTGAATCCTGACAAGACAGAAGTACTGTTTTTGGGGGACAGGGGGCGGGCTGGTGTGGAGGACTCCCTGGTCCTGAATGGGGTAACTGTGCCCCTGAAGGACCAGGTGCGTAGCCTGGGAGTCATTTTGGACTCACAGCTGTCCATGGAGGCACAGGTCAATTCTGTATCCAGGGCAGCTGTCTACCAACTCCACCTGGTACGCAGGCTGAGACCCTACTTGCCCGCTGACTGTCTGGCCAGAGTGGTGCATGCTCTAGTTATCTCCCGCTTGGACTACTGCAATGCGCTCTACGTGGGGCTACCTTTGAAGGTGACTCGGAAACTACAACTAATCCAGAATGTGGCAGCTAGACTGGTGACTGGGGGCGGCCGCCGAGACCACATAACACCGGTCTTGAAAGACCTACATTGGCTCCCAGTACGTTTCCGAGCACAATTCAAAGTGTTGGTGTTGACCTTTAAAGCCCTAAACGGCTTCGGCCCAGTATACCTGAAGGAGCGTCTCCACCCCCATCGTTCTGCCCGGACACTGAGGTCCAGCGCCGAGGGCCTTCTGGCGGTTCCCTCATTGCGAGAAGCGAAGCTACAGGGAACCAGGCAGAGGGCCTTTTCGGTGGTGGCGCCCGCCCTGTGGAATGCCCTCCCATCGGATGTCAAGGTGATGGAAAACTACCTGACATTCAGAAAACATCTTAAGGCGGCCCTATTCAGTGAAGCTTTTAATGTATGATATTTTAGTGTTTTTTGGTTTCTGTGGAAGCCGCCCAGAGTGGCTGGGGAGACCCAGCCAGATGGGCGGGGTATAAATAATAAATTATTATTATTATTATTATTATTATTATTATTATTAAACAGTGTGACCAAGCCATCGGACTTCCCCATGCCCAGAATCGACGACCTCCTCGCAACGGTACGCAAGGGCCGCGTGTTCACCAAGTTGGACCTGCGAGCGGCGTACAACCTCATTCGCATGCGGGAAGGAGATGAGTGGAAGACGGCCATGTTCACGCCCCTAGGCACCTACGAATATAGAGTTATGCCTTTTGGACTACAAAATGGCTCCCACTGTTTTCAAGCTTTCATGCACCACGTGTTAGCGGGTCTCCTCTACAAGACGTGCGTCTGCTTCTTGGATGACATCCTGATCTTTTCGGAATCGCAGCAGGATCACGACAGGCACGTCAAGGAAGTGCTGAGCAGGCTACAGCAGCATAGGCTGTACGCCAAGCTGGAGAAGTGCCAGTTCGACGTGACGGAGGTGGATTTCCTGGGCTACAAGTTGTCAGACAAGGGGCTCGCCATGGACAGCGCCAAGGTTTGCGCGGTGTTGGATTGGAAAAGCCCGCGCAACCGGAAGGAGGTCCAGCGGTTTGTCGGCTTTGCGAACTTCTATCGTAAGTTTATCAAGGGCTTTGCGATGCAAACAGCGGCCATCACGGACACGCTCAGCTCCAAGAAAAGGAAGTTCACCTGGACGGAGCAGGCGGAGCAGTCCTTTCAGGCCCTCAAGCGTCTCTTCGCGTCGGAAGAGCAGCTACTGCATGTCGACCCCAGCAGGCCGATGAGGGTGGAGACGGACGCTTCTGACAGAGCCGTGGGAGCAGTCCTGCTGCAGAAAGACCCGCAGGGGGCTTGGAGGCCGGCAGCGTTCTACTCCAGGAAGCTCAGCAAGTCTGAACAGAACTACACCATCTGGGACAGGGAGTTGCTGGCCATTCATGCAGCATTCAAGGCGTGGAGGCACTTCCTGATCGGCGCCAAGCACACGGTGCAGGTCTGCACGGACCACAAGAATCTAGAGCACTGGCGCACGGCGCAGTTCCTGAACCAGAGGCAGATACGTTGGGCTGAGTTCTTTGCGAACTTCGACTTCCGAATAGAGTATGTCCCGGGAGACACCAACGTCATGGCGGATGCCCTATCCCGTAAACCACAGTATCTAGAGGAGGCGACGCCAGCGGCCGCCATGCACATCTTCGCACAGACCCTGTGGGCGTGCGCTTCGGCGACAGTTAACCTGGATGCGGTGCGACGAGCGTTGCAGGATGACTCCTTCGCGCAAGCCAAGATGGCAGAGGTGCACAGGGGCAAGGCGGCGACCGGCGAGTTCCAAGTGCGAGATGGCTTGCTCATCCGTAAAGGGGCCATCTACGTGCCGGGAGACGAACTTCGCGCCAAGGTACTGCAGCAGCTGCACGACGCGCCCACTGCCGGGCACTTTGGCAAGGAGAAGACGGTGGAATTAGTCGCCAGAGACTTCTGGTGGCCCGGAATGAGGGGGGAAGTCGCGGACTACGTGGCGAGGTGCGACACCTGCCAGAGGGCCAAACCAGTGCACAGACCGCCGGCCGGACTGCTGGAACCGCTGCAAACTCCGTTCGAACCATGGGAGTCACCCTGGACTTCGTCACGGATCTGCCCAGCTCAAGGGGCAAAACGGCTGTGCTAGTGGTGGTGGACTTGTTCTCCAAGATGGCACATTTCATTCCGTGTGCGAAGGTGGCCACGGCGGAACAAACGGCCAAACTGTTCATAGATCACGTGTTCAAGGTCCACGGTCTGCCGCGGTCTATTCTGTCTGACCGGGGGCGACAGTTCATCTCGAATTTCTGGCAGAAGCTGATGGGCTTCCTGAACGTCAAAATCAACCTGGCTTCGGCTAGACACCCGCAGACCAACGGACAAGCGGAGCGGGTCAATGCCATCATGCAGCAGTGCCTGAGGTGTTATGCAAATCAACAGCCCGCGACGTGGGTGGATTACCTGCCTCTCGCCGAGTTCGCCTACAACAACACGAAGCACGTGTCCACGGGGGTGACGCCGTTCTTCGCCAACAACGGAAGGCACCCCAGAACCTTCCCGGGACTGGAAAGAATGGGAGAGAGGGAGCCGCAGACAGCAGACGCGTTCGCGTCGGAGTTGCAGGAGGTCCACGATCAGCTTCGACGGCACCTGGAGCTGGCTAAGCACGCATACAAGGTGCAAGCGGACAAACACAGGAGGGTTGGCGAAGAGATCCGTGTGGGCGACTGGGTATGGTTGGCAGCCCACGCAGTGCCGGCCAGGTCGTTAGCGAAGAAGAAACTAAGACATAAACAGCTGGGACCCTACCTAGTCGAAGAGCAGGTCAACCCGGTAGCCTTCAGGCTGACGCTTCCGGAAGGCTCCAGGATGCATCCAGTGTTCCACAGATCGGTGCTCACTCCCTACAAGACACCTCACAGGTTTCAGGAACCAGGAACGGCGCCGAGTCCGCTCAGAGAGGGAACCGAGCAAAGGGGAGTGCCACAGGAGGAGCCCATCAACGAAGTCACAGAGATTTTGGACTCGAGATGGGGGGAAGAGGGAGTAGAATACCTTCTCGCCAGAGAGGGTACCCCGGCCAGTGCCAACAGCTGGGTGCCGGGCTACGCTTTGGAGGAACCTCTGCTCAAAGACGAGTTTCATGCCCTCTTCCCACACAGGCCCATGCCAGACTTTTTCGACGATTGGCTTTTCACACCGACGCTTTCAGCCAGCATGTTTCGGGGGTTCGACTCGGATGAGGAACCGACAATGGACACTCGTTCCCCGGAGGGGTCGACAGCGGAATCTGCCTCAGAACCCTCGTATTGGTGGGACGATAGACCAGAGGAACAGTGGCGCAGGAAGTGGCTGGAGGTTCCAAGTCGAGCGACGGACCCGGGAACGCCTGAGGCGGAGACGGACACGGACATGTACGGGGAGGATTTTGGGTTCGAGCACGGCGGCACAGAGATGGAGGCATGGCTGCATGCTTCACAATCCATCGCACATCCACATTCTACAATGTGGCAACCGTTAGCGACCTCGGGTAGAGTCTGTAGTTCTTCTACAGAACCATGAGCCGTCCTAGCATGCCAGATATGGGCACATTGCACATGAGCGGGAATTTCAGCACACAGGGCTTGTGCTTTCTCAACCTTCCCCTCACCCTCCAGAGACGTTTTAAGAATGAAAAGATCATTCTGCCCCTTTTTAACCTTGGCAAGCATCCTCCCTCCTTTGGAGATTGTGCAGACATCATCCTCAAAAGAAACCTTAAATCCCTTTTTTAACAAATAAGGCACAGATAAAAGACAGTGGTGCATCCCAGGAACGGTACAACACTCCAACGTTTCCTGTAAAATAGACACAAAGAGATTTGTAACGTTAGTCACATATTTTTTCTGTCCATTTGCAAACAGTACAGTTTTCCCGGCCGGAATTGCCCTGCAATTCCACATTTCGACAGCAGGGGTCTCTGGAATCAAGTTGCGATTAGCTGCAGAGTCAATAATGAAACTTAGCTCTGTCCCACAGCTGTCTTCAGCCAACGCCAGACTAGCCGTGATCTGATACGTCTTCTCCTGGCACCTGGCACGTCCACCAGCCTCAGTCCCACGCCTGGTTGTTTTCCCAGACTGGTTGCCATGGAAACCCGACTGGTTCCCATGAGAAGTGTCCTTGAAAACATCCTGCCTTGCCTCTCTGCTCCGGTGGGGGCAATTTCGACGCACGTGGTCAGCTGACTTGCAAATGTAGCAACGACGAACTTCAGTGGAAAAACACTGCCCGGGGCTCCTCCCAGCTGGCCTGGCCCTCCTTCTTCCGGAAAAGCACCCTTTGCCAGATCCGCCCCCTCTGAACTCCACTCCAGCAGGCACAGTGGAAAACTTTTCAAACTTGCCTTTGGAATTTTCCGCCCCCCTGACTTGCTCACTAGCACTCCTTGAGGCTAAATCATCAGGAACAGGGGCTCCAGCCATCTCTGGGCTTCCAGCTTCCATCTGCCCTTGGCCTCCTGCTGAGTCTTCACACAGACGTTTCAGCACTCTCCAGGCCTCACACGCAGATTCAATGCCTTCCAGGTGATGTTGCAACTTAGCATGCACACCTGCCCGCAACATGCAGATCTCAGCTCTCATAGCTTTCTCTCTCTGCATCTTCTCCTCCAGAGAAGCAGATTGCAGCTTCTCTGCATCTCTGTCCACCAGCCCTGCACTTTCAGCAGCAGCCGTTCCGCTTGTGGACGGCTCTTTCTTGCTTACGTCCCACAAGCCAGTTGCCCAAAACCAGGCTCTCACCCTTCTGACCCAGATTTCCCACGACTGGGTGGTGAGCTCTTCAAGCTGTTCAAACGGAGCTTGAAACACCTCCTGGCCATCTGCCATGTTCTCCCGTTCTCCCCAGGGGCCCCAAGCTGTACTTACAAAAACACCAGCTCTTCCGGCTCCTGCTGCGTGGAGAAACGATTTCCGCTGTTCTCAGCTCTGCTATATTCAGCACAGGCAAACCTTTGCGTCTTTCAGCTAGCTGCTTGCCTCAAATTCCGGCCTCGGCAGCATTCAGCCCAGCGTCTTTCAGCTTGCTTGCTTGCTTGCCTCAAAGACAGACCTCCTCTTTCGCCAACTCCACTGCCATCCGAACGCAACTTCAAAGCATTCCGGCAGCCTCCCGTGACAGTTTTACAAGCGGTGATTTAGGGTCCATAACCTGTAGAATTTTTGATTAGTCCTTGACGTGCTAATTGATTTATTATCCGCAATTAGCTCCTTATGGCAGCTTCGGCAGGTCCGGCACACTTCCTCTGCGCGATCTGCTCCTTCTTTCGTCAAGCCTCAGCAGAGTAAAACACAGCAGCAAACTGTCACTTAGATTTCGATAAACACACAGAGCACAGTAATGTCCATTTACAGCTCTTTATTGCATCTTTTTCTCAGAAATTTCCAGGACTCCTCGCAGCCATTATGAACTGCCTCTCTCTTTCTCAACGACCGGAGAGGAACAGAACAGGAAAGCTCCTCCCAGCTTCCAAAACTGACGTCAGAATGCTGAGGCATCATGGGAACAACTTAACCTTTTAAGTTCCAACTCCCATAGTCCTGGAGATTTGCCCAACTGCATGTTTTGGATGGCACCCTCTATCTCTTGTTCTGTTATTTTCTGATTCAGATCCACTTTACTTTGGTAAGAGATTTTTTGTAATCCATATCGCTTAATAAACTCGTCTATATCTTCTTCCTTCTGCGGCCCTTGTGAATATAATTTTTTAAAATAACTCAAAAAGCTATTCCTGATCTCATTGGGTTTATATATGCTCTTTCCATAGAATCATAGAGTTGGAAGAGACCACAAGGGCCATCGAGTCCAACCCCCTGCCAAGCAGGAAACACCATCAGAGCACTCCTGACATATGGTTGTCAAGCCTCTGCTTAAAGACCTCCAAAGCAGGAGACTCCACCACACTCCTTGGCAGCAAATTCCACTGTCGAACAGCTCTTACTGTCAGGAAGTTCTTCCTAATGTTTAGGTGGAATCTTCTTTCTTGTAGTTTGGATCCATTGCTCCGTGTCTGCTTCTCTGGAGCAGCAGAAAACAACCTTTCTCCCTCCTCTATGTGACATCCTTTTATATATTTGAACATGGCTATCATATCACCCCTTAACCTCCTCTTCTCCAGGCTAAACATGCCCAGCTCCCTTAGCCGTTCCTCATAAGGCATCGTTTCCAGGCCTTGGACCATTTTGGTTGCCCTCCTCTGGACACGTTCCAGTTTGTCAGTGTCCTTCTTGAATTGTGGTGCCCAGAACTGGACACAGTACTCCAGGTGTGGTCTGACCAGAGCAGAATACAGTGGCACTATTACTTCCCTTGGCACTATTACTTCCATCAACTTCTAGGCTTGTAACCATATTTAGTTTCTGACTTTTCTTCATTTGCCAAGCCAGAAGTTTGCCACATTTATCTGCAGATTCGAATGTCTTCTGTCTCATTTGTTTAATCTTCCATTCAATCTCTTGGTTCGTCAATTCCATATATTGTGTCTGGTATAACTTAATCTCTTTCAGAATCTCCTGGGACTTAGGTTTGGATCTAAGTTTCTTCTCTCCTTCTTTTATCTTTTCCAAAATCCTATCCTTCTTTTCATTTTGATTCCTCTTCTTTATTGAATTTTGTTGTATTAAAAATCCTCGCATCACGGCTTTACTTGCGTCCCAGATTATTCTTTTTTCCACATCTGTTTTTAAATTTATTTCAAAATAATCCTTTATAGTTTTTTGGGCCTTTTTGTGGATCTCCTCATCTCGAAATAGGGTGTCATTCATTCTCCATCTAAATGAACCAGCTGTTGTAAATTTCATCTCATCTTTAAGGCGTTATGGTCGGAGCAAGTCTTTGGGCAGATTTCCACTTTCCTAATCTTTGGAGCCATCCCGCTAGTAATCCAAATTTGGTCAATTCTGGTCCAGGTCATCATAGCTTCAGAGAAGAAGGTTCCCTCTCTCTCGAGAGGGTTCCTTGTCCTCCAAATATCAATCAAATCCATATTTTCAGTCATTTCGAAAAAAGTCTTTGGTAGTCTCCCATCTTTAGAAATTGTCTGTCTTTGAGCCTTGTCCATATTTGTAGATACTACTCCATTCATATCTCCCATCATGATTAGGTTATAGTCCAAATAGTCCAATAATGTCTCATGCAACTTCTTAAAAAATTCTGACTTCCCTTCATTGGGTGCGTAGATCCCTAAAATCAAAAAATTTTCACCTTGGACTTGGATTTCAATTGCCAAATATCTTCCTTGATCGTCTTTAAACATAAATTTCGGAGAAAGTTTTTCCTTTGCATAGATCACCACTCCTCTTTTTTTAACTTTGTCTGATGAAATAAATTCTTGACCTAATCTCTTATTGATGAGTAGCTTCCTATGCAATCTTGTCACATGAGTTTCCTGCAAACAAATCAAGTCCAAATGTTCCTTTTTCAATAGATGAAATACAGATTTTATCTTACGAGGAAGGTTCAAACCGTTACAATTCCAGCTTAAAAGTTGCAGAGCCATATTGAAGTTATTTGCCTCCTGTCGCTCCGAGTAGTTGTTCTTCCTCTGTCGGTAGTTTAAGTCCAAATGACAAATTTAAAATGTCTGTTAGATCTTTTGTCTCTGATGTTGGTTCCACTTCCACTGTTCCTTTCAGAAGGTCTTCCCCGTAGTCTTTCAAAAATTGGTCTCGATCTTGAACTGTTCTTATCCTGATTTTCCTTCCTTTAAATTTAAAGGATAGGCTTTGAGGGAATTCCCACCTGAAAGGTATTTCGTTCTTCTTCAGCAGGCCCACTAGCTCTTTATATAATGCTCTTGCGTCCAGAATCTCTTTTGGTATATCTTTAAAAATCTCCACAAAAGAATTCTCAATCTCAAGGGTTCTTTGAAAATGCAAGCTCAGTATTTTATCTCTTTCTTCTTTTGATCTCAAAGTTATCAGGCAATCCCTTGGCTTTTTTTCTGCCTTGCCTTCTGCCCAGTCGGAAAGCAGTCAGTATCTTAACTTCTTCCTTCTCCAACTCCTCTTGCCAAAAATCCGAAAATTCTTTTGAAAGAAAGTCCACCAAGTTGTCTCCCTCACTTTCAGGAACTGCTCTCAATCTTAAATTCCTTTCCTTCCTCTGCAGGTCCAACATTGACAAAGCTAATGTATGATCTTCTAATTTTTTGCACACTGGCTCTATTTTTCCCTCTGTGACATCAGCAGAGGCTTTGGCCTCCTCAGCAGAGACCTTGGCTTCTTCTGCAATTTTGCGTATGTTGGCAGAGTCCTCTAATATTTTGTTAATAGATTCCGTGTTAGACGTCACTCTTTTCCCTAATTCATTCACACTGTGTGTTCTGATCAAGTTTTATTGAGAGTTCTGTCAACTTTTTACTATTTTCCAGTCCCCGCTTTGTCAGAGATTCCAAAGACTCATTTATCTTAACTAGAGCTTGTGCTACTGCATCGGATGTCATTGTTGTTTTTATCTGGCCAGTTGCAGCTGGTGCCGTAGGAATGCCTGAAGCTGAAACTCTGCGCTGTTGTGAAGATTTTGTCTTGTATGGTCTACCAGATCTTGTTGTTGTCTCTTCGCTCATTGTCTGGCCAAGGTCACTCTCACGCCTGTGTTGTTTTTAAAAGGAAATTTCCACTGCCTTACAAGTTGCAATCCAAATTGCTACAGTTACCAAGATGTCCTCTAGGGGGTAAAACTTTCCACAACTTCAGAAACAAAATGTCTTATAGTCCATCCCCTAGAGTTTTCCAAAAGTCAATTTGCAACAGTTTCTTGTATTTCTGGAGTTCAGCAAAACATTAATTTTGTAGCTTTCCTGAGTCCAATAACTTTACAACAAAGTAACTTTCCAGATCATTATTTAGCTCACTGACAGTTCCCTTCCGGCATCCTCACTTAAAGGACAGTCCGTTTCACAGGGGATTGACACAGTGGTAAAATATTTTTTAAAAAACTCCTTTCCAGCAGGTTAGGTCCAAAATTCAGCTCCCCTTCAGCTCCTGCCAGCCAAAAGGGGGGATTTTTAAATCCAATGTCTAGTTCACTTAATTCATAAAGATCTTTCAAAGGTTGCAGCTTTTATGAAAGGAAAGGTGCGAGATTGGTTTCACTATGCCCAAATTTTAGAGACTTTCAAAAAGGATAAAAAAATTGGCTTCCAGGTGGAAAAATCAAAACTAGAGACAGAATTACTTGAACCAAAGACGAGAGTCCTCTCGAGAATGTATAACTTGCTGCTTAAATGGAATACACAAGATGAGGTAGTTAAATCAGCCATGATAAAATGGGCACAAGACATTGGGTACAACATTATGTCTGAAGACTGGGAAAGGTTATGGACCACCGGCATGAAATTCACGGCATGTAATGCCTTGAAAGAAAACATTATGAAAATGGTATATAGGTGGTACATGACCCCAGTCAAGTTAGCAAAGATGTATCATTTGTCTGATAATAAATGTTGGAAATGCAAAGAGGCTGAAGGAACGTTCTTTCACCTCTGGTGGACATGCCCGAGGGTGAAGGCCTTCTGGGAAATGATATATAATGAGTTGAAAAAGGTATTTAGGTATACCTTTCACAAGAAACCAGAGGCCTTCCTCTTGGGCATTGTGGGCCAGAGAGTGTCAAAGAAGGACAGAACTTTCTTTTTGTATGCAACAACAGCAGCAAGAATCCTTATAGCCAAACATTGGAAGACACAAGAGCTACCCACGCTGGAAGAGTGGCAGACGCAACTGATTGACTACATGGAACTAGCTGAAATGACTGGCAGAATCCGGGACCTGGGAGAAGAAGCAATAGAAGAGGACTGGAAAAAATTCAAGGACTATTTACAAAAATATTATAAGTTATATGAATGTTGAAAATTTGCTAGGTTTTGGTGAAATTAGCCTCAGTAATTAAATCTGAGAATGGTGGAAATTAGGTTATAATTATGAAAGAACTAAAGTTTAGAGTAATGTCTTTATACTAGGACTGACGGTGGGGAAAAGTGAATTAATAACAAGTACTCTAAATCTAAAGATAATTAGGCGAAATAAGAAAAAACGCATGAAACAAGGTAACAATTTGCTGTCATTTTTATTGTAAAGAATGCAGGGGGCGGAGGATGTGGGGAAGTCCAGTGGATTATGAAAAATTGTATGGAAAATATAAATATGTTTTTTTTCTTTTATCTTTTTTCTTTCTTCTTTCTGTAAAACCGCTTTTGTTGAGATATTGTCTATGTTATTGACCCTGGAAAAAAGCAATAAAAAATATTAAAAAAAAAAAAACAAAGGTTGCAGCTTTTAACTTTCATTGCTATATACTTTTGCAGTCCGGGAAAGGCTGACTTCCTTGCTTTAAAACCAGTCCCATTTTCAGCCAAATTCTTCAAAGTAATTGTAAGTTCCAAAGTTAAATTCAATCCTACTCACGAGTTTTAATTTGTAATCCAAATTTCAGGAAGGAATCGGCGCTCTCCAGCTATGGCGATGCGGCTTCGCTTCACGAGCAGGGTAGCGACTCTCAGCACCGCGTTTCACCCCCGCTGCCATTCTGGAGCCTTTAAAAAGGCTCTTTCGCGATTCCGGGGGGGCGCGATGGTGCCCACCGAGTCTCCTTGTTTACAGGCTTCAGCACCTGTAATTTTTGGGGGTCCCCGCTTCGCCGTAGCGGCAGGACCCGAACTCGAAAAGCAGACCCCCTCCGGAGCTCGGAGGGAGATCCGCCATTAGCTGATGGCGCCGACCGGAAGTCCAAGCTGGAGCTCTTCTTGGAAGCAATAGAGCACACCGTCTCCACCAAGGAGGAGACAGGGGACTCCCCTGAGAAGGAGGCTAGTTCACCAACACAGGAGCCAGATATATGGAGAAACGTGAATCAAAGAAGTAGGAGGCCCAGGGTTCGCTCTGATTGTTTAGAAATACACAATCGCTTTGAGGTCCTCTCCCCTAGCATGGAAAACGAAGAGCAGACTCCATTTGAGGATCTCTCCCTCATTACAGCCGATCAGGTATATGAAGACGAGCAGCAAAGTCAGTCCTCAGGGAATGCGCAGGCGACCTTGGAATGGACAGCTCATGGAAGAACCCCGACCAAACCTAAGAGGAGGCGTGTAGTGGTGATAGGGGATTCCCTACTGAGGGGAACAGAAGCAGTGATCTGTGGGCCTGACAAGATTTCTCAGGAAGTGTGCTGTTTTTCCGGGGGGCTAAGATCCAAGATTGGGACGCGGGTGGCGCTGTGGGTAAAAGCCTCAGCGCCTAGGGCTTGCCGATCGAAAGGTCGCGGTTCGAATCCCTGCGGCGGGGTGCGCTCCCGCTGCTCGGTCCCAGCGCCTGCCAACCTAGCAGTTCGAAAGCACCCCCGGGTGCAAGTAGATAAATAGGTACCGCTTACCAGCGGGAAGGTAAACGGCGTTCCGTGTGCTGCGCTGGCTCGCCAGATGCAGCTTTGTCACGCTGGCCACGTGACCCGGAAGTGTCTCCGGACAGCGCTGGCCCCCGGCCTATAGATGTGAGATGGGCGCACAAACCCCAGAGTCTGTCAAGACTGGCCCGTTCGGGCAGGGGTACCTTTACCTTTACCTAAGATCCAAGATGTAACTGAACGACTGCAAGGAATCATAAAACCCACTGACAAATACCCCTTCCTCTTGGTTCATGTGGGAACCAATGACACTGCAAGCAATAGCCTCCAGAAGATCAAAAGAGACTACGAGGCTCTGGGCAGGAAATTGAAGCAATTAAATGCACAAATTGTCATCTCATCTGTCCTCCCAGTTGAACGACGTGGCCCAGGGACAGAGGGAAAAATAGTGGAAGTGAACAGCTGGCTTCGCAAATGGTGTAAACAGGAACAGTTTGGATTCTTAGATCACGGACTGCAGTTTCTTGAAGATGGACTTCTGGCAAGCGATGGGCTGCACCTCACAACGGTTGGGAGGAATGTTTTTGCCAAAAATCTCAGAAACCTCATCAGGAGGGCTTTAAACTGACTAATGTGGGGGAGGGAGACAATGCTTCTGAAGGTAGGAGTCTATCAATTGATGAAGATGATCATCCAAATGTCATAGACCAAATGGAGCAAACAGCACGCAGACCTAGTGGTGGGAGGAAAAAATCCTTAAATAAGAGACACGGGGGAATGATTAATGGACTTCAATGTCTGTACACTAATGCGCAAAGCATAGGAAATAAACAAGATGAGCTTGAGCTCTTGGTACAGCAAACTAAATATGACATAATAGGCATCACTGAAACCTGGTGGGATAAGTCCCACGATTGGAATGTAATAATGGAGGGATACAATCTATTTCAGAGAAACAGACCAGACAAGAAAGGAGGAGGAGTGGCGTTATATGTCAGGGATGTGTATACCTGTGAAGAGATCCAAGATTTAGAACCTCAAAGCCAAAGTGAGAGCATTTGGGTCAAAATTAAGGGAGAGAAGAATAACAGTGACCTCATTGTGGGAGTTTACTATAGATCCGCAAGCCAAACAGAGGACATAGATGATGCCTTCTTGGAACAGATGGCCAAGCATGCAAAAGGAAGGGAGATAGTAGTAATGGGGGACTTCAATTACCCGTATATTTGTTGGATGTCAAACTCAGCCAAGAGCATAAGGTCAAACAGATTCCTCACTGGCCTTGCAGACAACTTCATTGTCCAGAAAGTGGGAGAAGCAACAAGAGGAACAGCCATTTTAGATCTGGTCCTAACCAATGTTGATGACCTGGTTAGTGGGGTAGAAGTGGAAGGATCATTAGGCGCGAGTGATCATGCTCTTCTGAAAGGAAGAAAGGAAAGCGGAAAGGAGCAGCCAAGCATACTAGGACTCAATTTCTTGACTTTAAGAAAGCCGACTTCATAAAACTTAGGGACGTGCTGGGTGAGACAGCACGTGCAGGGACGTGCAGGGAGGAGACAGGGGACTCCCCTGAGAAGGAGGCTAGTTCACCAACACAGGAGCCAGATATATGGAGAAACGTGACTCAAAGAAGTAGGAGGCCCAGGGTTCACTCTGATTGTTTAGAAATACACAATCGCTTTGAGGTCCTCTCCCCTAGCATGGAAGACGAAGAGCAGACTCCATTTGAGGATCTCTCCCTCATTACAGTCGATCAGGTATATGAAGACGAGCAGCAAAGTCAGTCCTCAGGGAATGTGCAGGCGACCTTGGAACGGACAGCTCACGGAAGAACCCCGACCAAACCCAAGAGGAGGCGTGTAGTGGTGATAGGGGATTCCCTACTGAGGGGAACAGAAGCAGTGATCTGTGGGCCTGACAAGATGTCTCGGGAAGTGTGCTGTCTCCCCGGGGCTAAGATCCAAGATGTAACTGAACGACTGCAAGGAATCATAAAACCCACTGACGAATACCCCTTCCTCTTGGTTCATGTGGGAACCAATGACACTGCAAGCAATAGCCTCCAGAAGATCAAAAGAGACTACGAGGCTCTCGGCAGGAAATTGAAGCAACTAAATGCACAAATTGTCATCTCATCTGTCCTCCCAGTTGAACGACGTGGCCCAGGGAGAGAGGGGAAAATAGTGGAAGTGAACAGCTGGCTTCGCAAATGGTGTAAACAGGAACGGTTTGGATTCTTAGATCACGGACTGCAGTTTCTTGAAGATGGACTTCTGGCAAGTGATGGGCTGCACCTCACAACGGTTGGGAGAAATGTTTTTGCCAAAAATCTCAGAAACCTCATCAGGAGGGCTTTAAACTGACTAATGTGGGGGAGGGAGACAGTGCTCCTGAAGGTAGGAGTCTATCAATTAATGAAGATGATCATCCAAATGTCATAGACCAAATGGAGCAAACAGCACGCGGACCTAGTGGAGGGAGGAAAAAATCCTTAAATAAGAGACACGGGGGAATGATTAATGGACTTCAATGTCTGTACACTAATGCGCAAAGCATGGGAAATAAACAAGATGAGCTTGAGCTCTTGGTACAGCAAACTAAATATGACATAATAGGCATCACTGAAACCTGGTGGGATAAGTCCCACGATTGGAATGTAATAATGGAGGGATACAATCTATTTCAGAGAAACAGACCAGACAAGAAAGGAGGAGGAGTGGCGTTATATGTCAGGGGTGTGTATACCTGTGAAGAGATCCAAGATTTAGAACCTCAAAGCCAAAGTGAGAGCATTTGGGTCAAAATTAAGGGAGAGAAGAATAACAGAGACCTCATTGTGGGAGTTTACTATAGATCCCCAAGCCAAACGGAGGACATAGATGATGCCTTCCTGGAACAGATGGCCAAGCATGCAAAAGGAAGGGAGATAGTAGTAATGGGGGACTTCAATTACCCGGATATTTGTTGGACGTCAAACTCAGCCAAGAGCATAAGGTCAAACAGATTCCTCACTGGCCTTGCAGACAGCTTCATTGTCCAGAAAGTGGGAGAAGCAACAAGAGGAACAGCCATTTTAGACCTGGTCCTAACCAATGTTGATGACCTGGTTAGTGGGGTAGATGTGGAAGGATCATTAGGCGCGAGTGATCATGCTCTTCTGAAGTTTACTATACAGCGGACAGTAGCAGCCAAGCATACTAGGACTCAATTTCTTGACTTTAAGAAAGCCGACTTCATAAAACTTAGGGAAGTGCTGGGTGAGATCCCATGGACAGCAATACTAAAAGGAAAGGGAGTTCATGATGGCTGGGAGTTTGTTAAGACGGAGATAGTAAAAGCACAACGTCAGGCAATACCAATGAGACGAAAACATGGAAGGTGCCTAAAGAAACCAGGGTGGCTATCTAAAGAACTTTTAACTGAATTAAGATTAAAAAAGGATGTGTACAAAAAATGGAAAAGGGGGGAAACCACCAAAGAGGAATTCAAACAAATAGCCAGCACGTGTAGACACAAAGTCAGAAAAGCTAAAGCACAGAATGAACTCAGGCTTGCTAGAGAGGTTAAAAGCAACAAAAAAGGCTTTTATGGGTATGTTCGTAGCAAAAGGAAGAACAAAGAAACAGTGGGGTCACTCAGAGGAGAAGATGGTGAAATGCAAACAGGGGACACAGAAAGGGCTGAACTCCTCAATGCCTTCTTTGCCTCAGTCTTCTCCGATAAAGAAGACAATGCCCGACCTGAAGAATTTGAAGCAAATGATTCAGCAAAGGAAACACAGCCCAGAATAACTAAGGAGATAGTACAAGAATATTTGGCTAGATTAGATGTATTCAAGTCTCCAGGGCCAGATGAACTGCATCCAAGAGTATTAAAAGAACTGGCAGATGTGATCTCAGAACCACTGGCAGTCATCTTTGAGAATTCCTGGAGAACAGGCGAAGTCCCGGCAGACTGGAGGAGGGCAAATGTTGTTCCTATTTTCAAAAAGGGGAAAAGAGAGGACCCAAATAATTACCGCCCAGTCAGTCTGACATCAATAGCAGGGAAGATTCTGGAGCAGATCATTAAGCAAACAGTCTGTGAGCACCTAGAAAGGAATGCTGTGATCACCAATAGTCAGCATGGATTTCTGAAAAATAAGTCATGTCAGACTAACCTGATCTCGTTTTTTGACAGAATTACAAGCCTGGTAGATGAAGGGAACGCAGTGGATGTAGCCTACCTTGATTTCAGCAAAGCATTTGACAAGGTGCCCCATGATATTCTTGTAAAGAAGCTGGTAAAATGCGGTCTTGACTATGCTACCACTCAGTGGATTTGTAACTGGCTGACTGACCGAACCCAAAGGGTGCTCATCAATGGTTCCTCTTCATCCTGGAGAAGAGTGACTAGTGGGGTGCCACAGGGTTCTGTCTTGGGCCCGGTCTTATTCAACATCTTTATCAACGACTTGGATGATGGACTCAAGGGCATCCTGATCAAATTTGCAGATGACACCAAACTGGGAGGGGTGGCTAACACCCCAGAGGACAGGATCACACTTCAAAACGACCTTGACAGATTAGAGAACTGGGCCAAAACAAACAAGATGAATTTTAACAGGGAGAAATGTAAAGTATTGCACTTGGGCAAAAAAAATGAGAGGCACAAATACAAGATGGGTGACACCTGGCTTGAGAGCAGTACATGTGAAAAGGATCTAGGAGTCTTGGTTGACCACAAACTTGACATGAGCCAACAGTGTGACGCGGCAGCTAAAAAAGCCAATGCAATTCTGGGCTGCATCAATAGGAGTATAGCATCTAGATCAAGGGAAGTAATAGTGCCACTGTATTCTGCTCTGGTCAGACCACACCTGGAGTACTGTGTCCAGTTCTGGGCACCACAATTCAAGAAGGACACTGACAAACTGGAACGTGTCCAGAAGAGGGCAACCAAAATGGTCAAAGGCCTGGAAACGATGCCTTATGAGGAACGGCTAAGGGAGCTGGGCATGTTTAGCCTGGAGAAGAGGAGGTTAAGGGGTGATATGATAGCCATGTTCAAATATATAAAAGGATGTCACATAGAGGAGGGAGAAAGGTTGTTTTCTACTGCTCCAGAGAAGCGGACACGGAGCAATGGATCCAAACTACAAGAAAGAAGATTCCACCTAAACATTAGGAAGAACTTCCTGACAGTAAGAGCTGTACGACAGTGGAATTTGCTGCCAAGGAGTGTGGTGGAGTCTCCTACTTTGGAGGTCTTTAAGCAGAGGCTTGACAACCATATGTCAGGAGTGCTCTGATGGTGTTTCCTGCTTGGCAGGGGGTTGGACTCGATGGCCCTTGTGGTCTCTTCCAACTCTATGATTCTATGATTCTATGAGATCCCATGGACAGTAATACTAAAAGGAAAGGGAGTTCATGATGGCTGGGAGTTTGTTAAGAGGGAGATAGTAAAAGCACAACTTCAAGCAATACCAATGAGACGGAAACATGGAAGGTACCTAAAGAAGCCAGGGTGGCTATCTAAAGAACTTTTAACTGAGTTAAGATTTAAAAAGGATGTGTACAAAAAATGGAAAAGGGGGGAAACCACCAAAGAGGAATTCAAACAAATAGCCAGCACGTGTAGACACAAAGTCAGAAAAGCTAAAGCACAGAATGAACTCAGGCTTGCTAGAGAGGTTAAAAGCAACAAAAAAAGGCTTTTATGTGTATGTCCGTAGCAAAAGGAAGAACAAAGAAACAGTGGGGTCACTCAGAGGAGAAGATGGTGAAATGCAAACAGGGGACACAGAAAGGGCTGAACTCCTCAATGCCTCAGTCTGCTCCGATAAAGAAAACAATGATGGACTCAAGGGCATCCTGATCAAATTTGCAGATGACACCAAACCGGGAGGGGTGGCTAACACCCCAGAGGACAGGATCACACTTCAAAACGACCTTGACAGATTAGAGAACTGGGCCAAAACAAACAAGATGAATTTTAACAGGGAGAAATGTAAAGTATTGCACTTGGGCAAAAAAAATGAGAGGCAGCTAAAAATGTGACGCGGCAGCTAAAAAAGCCAATGCAATTCTGGGCTGCATCAATAGGAGGATAGCATCTAGATCAAGGGAAGTAATAGTGCCACTGTATTCTGCTCTGGTCAGACCTCACCTGGAGTACTGTGTCCAGTTCTGGGCACCACAGTTCAAGAAGGACACTGACAAACTGGAATGTGTCCAGAGGAGGGCAACCAAAATGGTCAAAGGCCTGGAAACGATGCCTTATGAGGAACGGCTAAGGGAGCTGGGCATGTTTAGCCTGGAGAAGAGGAGATTAAGGGGTGATATGATAGCCATGTTCAAATATATACAGTGGTGCCTCGCAAGACCTAATTAATCCATTCCGCGAGTCTCTTCGTCTTGCGGTTTTTTCGTCTTGCGAAGCACTGCTATTAGCGGCTTAGCGGCGCCTAGCGGCTTAGCGGCTATTAACGGCTTAGCGGCTTTAAGAAAAAGGAAACAAACTCGCAAGAACTCGCAAGATGTTTCGTCTTGCGAAGCAAGCCCATAGGGAAATTCGTCTTGCGGAACGACTCAAAAACCGGAAAACTCTTTCGTCTTGCGCATTTTTCGTCTTGCGAGGCATTCGTCTTGCGAGGTACCACTGTAAAAGGATGTCACATAGAGGAGGGAGAAAGGTTGTTTTCTGCTGCTCCAGAGAAGCGGACACGGAGCAATGGATCCAAACTACAAGAAAGAAGATTCCACCTAAACATTAGGAAGAACTTCCTGGCAGTAAGAGCTGTTTGACAGTGGAATTTGCTGCCAAGGAGTGTGGTGGAGTCTCCTACTTTGGAGGTCTTTAAGCAGAGGCTTGACAACCATATGTCAGGAGTGCTCTGATGGTGTTTCCTGCTTGGCAGGGGGTTGGACTCGATGGTCCTTGTGGTCTCTTCCAACTCTAGGATTCTATGATTCTATGCTGGCCACCGGCTCCCTTGGCCAATAAAGCGAGATGAGCGCCGCAACCCCAGAGTCGGCCACGACTGGACCTAACGGTCAGGGGTCCCTTTACCTTTACCTTTAGAGCTGCCTTTTGCTGCTATGACTTGCTGCAAGTGGGATGCACAGCCAGCTTCCAGCAGTGTTCCTGAGGAATCTGAGCCCATTCCTCATAGAATCATAGAATCATATTGGCTCATGTCAAGTTTGTGGTCAACCAAGACTCCTAGATCCTTTTCACATGTACTGCTCTCAAGCCAGGTGTCACCCATCTTGTATTTGTGCCTCTCATTTTTTTTGCCCAAGTGCAATACTTTACATTTCTCCCTGTTAAAATTCATCTTGTTTGTTTTGGCCCAGTTCTCTAATCTGTCAAGGTCGTTTTGAAGTGTGATCCTGTCCTCTGGGGTGTTAGCCACCCCTCCCAGTTTGGTGTCATCTGCAAATTTGATCAGGATGCCCTTGAGTCCATCATCCAAGTCGTTGATGAGCGATGAGTTCCAGATGAGCGATGGGTTCCAGATGTTGGGTTTGCATGCTGCAACCGCCTTCTTCAAACCCCACCATAGATTTTCTATGGGGTTCAAGTCATATAACTGTGATGGCCTTCCTGTAGAGCAGGGGTGTCAAACTCAAATTTATCGGGGGCCGCATCACCCTCAAAGGGCCAGTTGTATCTGTAGGACTATGTGTCCACTCTTTATTATCATAAATTATTGTCACTGCATTCAATTATTACTGTTTTTTGTAATAATGTAATAACTAGCTCTGAAAGCAGAAACATAGTCAGAATAATGGCAAGTAGATATTCAAATGTACAATTATTGTACAGTAATATTTTTTTAAAAACATACAAATATTGCCAAACAATTTTAAACAACTCTTGTTGAGACATTTCATTCTGAATCTGCTAGCCAGAGCCAGGCAGAGGATGATGGCAGGTGGGTGTCCTGCCCGCCACCAACAAAAATCCTGGCTATGCCCATGACGTCGTGGTTCACCCTTGAGTTTAGAATCGCTCCCCAAGCCCTCCTCCCCGCCCCGACCGCCTCCAGCCCGCCTGCCAATGGCGGGGAGCCCCGATGGCTCCCTCTCCGCCCACCCGGAGCCCCGGCAGCCTTAGGTGAACCCCGCCTCGGCCGGTGCAGGAGCAGCGGCGACGGCGGCAGCAGCAGAGCCACCGAGCTTTGTGCTGGCGGCGGCGGCAACGACGGGAGGGGGCCTGCCGGTGGCTCGGATTGCGCCCGCTCGCCTTGGACGCCCGCATCCCGGGCGGACCTCTCTCCCTCCGCAGCCCTCCTCCCCGCTCGGGAGCCTTATGGGGGGTGGCAGGAACCGCCTCTGCCCTCTCCTGCCTGCGGGGGGAAAACGCGGCGGCCGGGCTGGGCGCGCAGGCTCTGAGAGGCAGCCCCGGCACCAGCAACTGACCAGTGGCCTTTGCAGCAGCGGCAGCGGCGGCACCAGCAGTGGCTGCAGCCTGCCCCCCACCCCACTCCAAACATGAGCCCCCCCTTGGGGAAATAAGCCCCCTTTCCTCGGGGGCACACGGAGCGCCTTTCGCCCTCTTCCCCCACCCATAGCATCTCCCTTTCCAGCGCCCTCCCTCTGTCCGTCCCTCCCTCCGCCGGCCCGGTGCTTGGAGGCTTCTATGAGTGTCCGCTTGGGGGGAGGCCAGCAGGAAGGTAGCCCCCCGCGGCGGCCCAGCTCTGGGAGGAGGAAGAGGAGGAGGATGTCTTTGCGCACTGCGCTGGCGACGGGCAATGAGCGCAATGCCGAGACGCACCAGCGCTGCCCGGTGGTCACCCTTGACCCGCCCCGGCCACGCCTCCGCTGTCCCCGCAGCCCTCCACCCTGGCCAGCAGCCACTCGGAAAAGGGCTCGTCATGGTCCAGCCACTCTCTGGGCGCTCGCTGCCGCAACTCCATCGCCTCCTGCGCCGACGAGCAGCCCCACATTGGCAACTACCGCCTCCTCAAGACCATTGGGAAGGGAAACTTCGCCAAGGTCAAGCTGGCCAGGCACATCCTGACAGGAAGGGAGGTGGCTATAAAAAAAATCGACAAGACGCAGCTGAATCCAACGAGCCTCCAGAAGCTCTTCCGAGAAGTGAAGAGTTTGGAATCCCCCCCCCCATATTAAAATTGGAGTGATTAGTTCAGTGGGAAAAGATCATTAGTTCGCCAGGGAAAAGATCAAAGCGGAGTGTAAAGATATAGTAAAGAGGCCTGGCAGGGTTTTTACCCCGCAAATCACGCTTGCTTGGCTCGGGGGCGTGTGTGTTGTGTGTGTGTTTTCCTCTTCTCCTTTTCCCCTCCCACTTCTCCCTGGGTTTCCCGACGGCGCACAGACAGCTGGGCTGCTTCGCCGCCTGGTGCGCTCAGGGTGGGCGCACGTGTTTGGGGCTGCCTGGGATTGGCCGTGATGGGGATCCGGCAGGCGCTGCCACCTGGCGGGCTTGCTGATCCCGTATCCAGAGGCTTTCTCTCTCTCTCTCCCGTCCTTAAGAGTCTAAATAAATGAATAATAAAAGGTGAAGGCTGGCGGCCGGCAGTGGCTAGGCAGGCCACATGACGAGGTCTCGCGGGCCGGATTCGGCCCGCGGGCCTTGTGTTTGACACCTGTGCTGTAGAGCCTTCCAGAACTTCCAGAGCCTTCCTGTAGAGCCTTCCAGAACTTCTTCTGCAACCAAGCCTTGGTGGAATTTGGGATCATTGTCCTGTTGGAAGGTCCAATGACGCCCAAGCTTCAGCTTCCTCACAGACAACATGACATTTCCTCCTAGGAATCCATCCTGCCTTCCACACGCTTCAAGTTTCCAGTGCCAGAGGATGCAAAGCAGCCCCATAGCATCACTGAGCCCCCACCATGTTTCACTGTAGGCACAGTTTTCTTTTCAGCATATGCTTCATTCTTCTTATTTCTGACATAGCGCTGTTCCATGGGGCCAAAAAGTTCCAATTTTGTTTCATTGCTCCACAAAACAGAATCCCAGAACTTCTGTGGCTTATTTACACTGGTATCTCAGTTTACGAACTTAATCTGTTCTGGAAGTCCGTTCTTAAACCGAAGAAGAAGAAGAAGAAGAAGAAGAAGAAGAGGAGGAGGAGGAGGAGTTTGGATTTGATATCCCGCTTTATCACTACCCGAAGGAGTCTCAAAGCGGCTAACATTCTCCTTTCCCTTCCTCCCCCACAACAAACACTCTGTGAGGTGAGTGGGGGTGAGAGACTTCAGAGAAGTGTAACTGGCCCAAGGTCACCCAGCAGCTGCATGTGGAGGAGCAGGGAATCGAACCCGGTTCACCAGATTACGAATCTACCGCTCTTAACCACTACACCACACTGGCTCTACACCACACTGGCAAAGCCATTCTGAGGTGCGCTTTCCCTAATGAGGCCTCCCACTGCCAGTGCCCTTCCACCATTTTGGATTCCGTTCTTAGACCGAGGTAAATTTCACAAACCGGTACACTATTTCTGGTTTTGCAGAGTTCATAAACCAAATTGTTCTTAAACAGGACTGTTCTTAAACCAAGGACACAGGTGAGCATTTCAGAGCTGAGTTTTCTTGTGCTTTGGGGTCAATAGTGGGCACAAGATTTTGGACATAACATAATGATGGCTGACTGGGAACAGTCATGGACCACAGGTATGAAATTTACGGCATGTAATGCCTTAAGAGAGAATATTATGAAAATGATATACAGGTGGTACATGACACCAGTCAAGCTTGCAAAGATCTATCATTTGCCGAATAATAAATGTTGGAAATGTAAAGAAACTGAAGGTACATTCTTTCACCTTTGGTGGACGTGCCCAAGGATTAAGGCTTTCTGGGAGATGATATATAATGAAATGAAAAAGGTATTTAAATATACCTTCCTGAAGAAACCAGAGGCCTTTCTCCTGGGCATAGTCGGCCAATTGGTGTCAAAGAAGGATAGAAATTTCTTTATGTACGCCACAACAGCAGCAAGAATACTTAATGCAAATTACTGGAAGACACAAGATTTACCCACCCTGGAAGAATGGCAGATGAAGGTGATGGACTATATGGAATTGGCGGAAATGACTGGCAGAATCCGAGACCAGGGAGAAGAGTCGGTGGAAGAAGATTGGAAAAAGTTTAAAGACTATTTACAGAAATATTGTAAAATCAATGAATGTTAGAATGATGTTGGATAGAAATTAAGTGGATTTTAGCTGTAATACTATAAGGGAATACTATTCCTACCATGCCCCTTGCAGCGACAGACCGAAGTCCATAGTTGGCTGGCTGGGGGGGGGCAGGCCCGGCCGGGATTCCCCTGCTCTCGCGGGGGCTGCAACCAGCCCCCGCTCACGTGGGGTGTGCGTGAAGCCCGCAACCCCACCTCCTGGGCAAGCTGGAAGTGGCTTTTTTAGCTGTAATACTATAAGGGAATATGAAAAATGGATTACTATAAGGGAATATGAAAAATGGATTTAATGTCACAATATTTTAAGATTAAAGACTAGGATAAATAAAGAGGGGAAGGATTTGCTGAACTAACAAATTGAATTGGAATACAAAAAAGGGAGGCATGAGGAGGTCCGGGAAACAAGCTAATGAAAAATAAGTACAGTGGTGCCCTGCAAGACTAATGGCTCGCAAGACGGAAAACTCGCTAGACGAAAGGGTTTTCCGTTTTTGAGCTGCTTTGCAAGACGAATTTCCCTATGGGCTTGCTTCGCAAGACGAAAACGTCTTGCAAGTTTGTTTCCTTTTTCTTAACACCGTTAATACAGTTGCGACTTGACTTCGAGGAGCAACTTATAGAACACAGTGTACATAGTAGCCTTTTTTGAGGTTTTTAAAGACTTTGGTGATTTTTGAAGCTTTTCCAAAACTTCTTTTGCAGCCATTTGGTAAGTTAAGCTTTTAAAACTTTTTTGGGGGGTTCTGGATTTTGGGTTGGGGTGTTTGGAATTCAAGGACTTGGTGTTGGGAAGGGGTTTGCAAGAATCTGGAAGCTTGTGTGATTTTTTTCTGCATTTTTATGATTTTCTGTGACCATTGGGCCACTCTGCTGTTGTTGTTTTTTAAAAAAATCTAGATTTGAATTTCTGTGTGCTGGGTGGCTGGGGGAACAGTTGGGGAGGGGTTTGCAAGAATTTGGAAGCTTGTGGTTTTTTTCCTGCATTTTTATGATTTTCTGTGACCATTGGGGAAGATAGAGCTGGCGAGTGGCGTACTGAAAAAAACTACCAGGTCCGGCAGACAATACAAGACTGATACTACATTCCAGAGAAGGGCTTCAACATCCGGAGCTGCAGGGATAGTAGGAGCTGCTGCTTCGCAAGTAAAACCAAAAGCTATGTCATCTGAAGAGCTATTGGCCCAGGCACTTAGCAAAATTGATGCATCTTTGGAAAAATTAGCCAAACAGGTTGCAGAGACAAATAAACAAGTAGCTGAGGTCTCAGCAAAAATAGATTTGAATACTACAAGTATTAATGAACTGGGGAACAAGGTGAATTCCAATACACAGTCCATTGAAAAACTATTAGAGGAATCGGCCTCGACTCAACAGATTGCAGAGGAAGCTAAGGATATTGCAACTGCTGTTCAAGAGAAGATACCACCGGTATATAAGAAATTAGAGGATCACGATCTGACACTGTCTATGATTGAACTACAAAGAAAGGAGAGAAACTTAAGAATTAGAGCAGTACCTGAAAGTGAGAAAGACAATCTGATAGACTTCCTTACAAAGGAATTTACAGACTTTTGGCAACAGGACCTGGGGAAAGATGAATTCAAGATAGTGAGTGCATTTAGACTTGGTAGAAGACAAGGAAAGAACAAAGCGAGAGACTGTTTGATTACCTTAAAAACAAAAGAAGAAAGAGATAAAATCTTGAATCTGCACTATTAAAGAACCTTGGAAATTGAAGACTCATTTGTTGAGTTTTTCAAGGATATACCTAAACACATTTTGGATATAAGGGCTTATTATAAAGATCTTGTTGGCCTACTGAGAAGAAATAAAATATTCTTCAGGTGGGAATTTCCCCAAGGTTTATCTTTTAAATATAAAGGAAGGAAAATAAGAATAAGGACAGTGAACGATAAAGACAAGTTTTTGAGAGACCACGAGGAGGACCTACAGAAGGAAGTTGAATCAGGAGAGGAGCTGAGTGCATCAGGAAAAGGAATTCTAGACATAGCAAACCTATCATTTGGATTTCCTGGCCCAGGGAAAGACACACTACCGACAGAAGGAGAACAACAACTCGGTGCAGTTGGAGGGAAAGCTAAGTAACTTACCATGGCTCTGCAACTTTTAAGTTGGAATTGTAATGGACTGAATTCCCCTCGAAAGAGAAAATCTGTTTTTCATGTATTAAGGAAAGAATAATTGGACTTGATTTGTTTACAAGAAACACATGTAATGAGGCTACACAGGAAAATACTTATTAATGAGATTGGGACAAGAATTTATTTCGTCTGACAAAGTTAAAAAGAGAGGTGTGGTGATATATGCAAAGGAGAAATTGCTACTGAAATTTATCTTCAAAGATGAACAAGGAAGATATCTGGCAATTGAAATTCAACTGCAAGGAGAGAAGTTTTTGATTGTAGGAGTGTATGCACCAAACGAGGGGAAATCTGAATTCTTTAAGAAGTTGCATGAGACCTTGTTGGACTATATGGACTATAATATTATCTTGATGGGCGACATGAACAGAGTAGTATCTACAAATATGGGCAAGGCACAAAAACAGGTAGTCACCAAAGACGGTAGACTGCCTAAAACTTTCTTTGAACTAACCGATAATATGGACTTGATTGACATTTGGAGAACCAAGAACCCTTTGGGGAGAGAGGGGACTTTTTTCTCTGAAGCTAAGATGACTTGGACTAGAATTGACCAAATTTGGATTACTAGAGGAATGGCACCAAAGATAAAGAAAGTGGAAATCTGCCCAAAAACTTACTCTGACCATAATGCTGTAAAGATGGAGATGAACCAGATAACAACCGGCTCCTTTAGATGGAGGATGAATGACACCCTTTTTAGAGATGAAGAAGTTTACAAAAAGGCCCAAAAAACTTTGAAAGATTATTTTGAAATAAATATGGCTACCAACGTTGAAAAAAGAGTAATCTGGGATGCAAGTAAAGCCGTGATGAGAGGGTTTTTGATACAACAGAACACATTAAAGAAGAGAAGTCGAAATGAGAAAAAAGATACAATTTTGGAGAAAATAAAAGGGAAGAAAAAATTGAGAGTGAAGCCAAAGTCACAGGAGATTTTGAGAGAAATAAAATTATACCAAGTACAGTATATGGAATTGATGAATCAGAAAATAGAATGGAAAATTAAACAAATGAGACAGAAGACATTTGAATCAGCGAACAAATGTGGGAAACTACTGGCTTGGCAATTGAAAAAGAGACAAAAACTAAATACCATCATAAATTTGGACGTAGATGGAAAAGAGGTACATAATCCAATTGAAATTAGAAATTGCTTCCAGAAGTATTTTAAACAATTGTATGCACAAGGGCCATAGAATGAAATGGACATTGACCGTTTTTTGGAAACAAATGGATTACAAAAAAATTCACAGGAAAGTAAGCTAATGCTGAACTGTAAAATATCTGATCAGGAGATAGAAGGGGCCATTCAAAACATGCAATTGGGCAAATCTCCAGGACCGGATGGACTGACTTCCAAATATTATAGATCTTTGAAGGACTGGCTAACACAACCTTTGAAGGAAGTCTGTAATGAAATTCTGGAGGGGAAAAGGGCACCAGAAACGTGGAGAGGCTTATATTACACTTATACCGAAAACAGAGACTAAAAAGACTCAACTTAAGAACTACCGTCCCATATCCTTATTAAATGTGGATTACAAAATCTTTGCTGATATTTTGGCTAAGAGACTGAAAAAAGTACTGATTGAAGAGGTTCATAAGGACCAAGCGGGCTTTCTCCCGGGAAGACATTTATCTGATAATCTGAGGAATGTAATTGACATTTTGGAAAAGTTAGAAGTGAATATAAACACTAAAGCAGTTTTGATATTTGTGGATGTGGAGAAAGCCTTTGATAATATATCTTGGAGTTTTATGAAAAAGAACTTACAGGGTATGGGGGTAGGCCAAGGTTTTGAAAATGGTATAGGTGCAATATATTCTGAACAAAAGGCTAAATTAATTGTAAATAACGTGGTTACGGAACAATTTAAGATAGAAAAAGGGACACAACAGGGGTGCCCAATTTCCCCATTACTTTTTATATCGGTCCTGGAGGTTTTGCTGAATATGATTAGAAGAGACCGGTTGGTTAAAGGTATACAGGTCGGAGCCAAACAGTATAAATTGAGAGCATTTGCAGACGATCTAGTTTTGACGTTACAGGAGCCAGAATCTAGTACTAAAAGAGTATTAGAATTAATTCAAGAGTTTGGTCAGGTGGCAGGATTTAAATTGAACAAACTAAAAACTAAGGTTTTGGAGAAAAATTTAACATTGATGGAAAGAGAGAAGTTCCAGAATGAAACAGGTTTGCCTGTGGTTAAGAAAGTGAAATACCTGGGGATTAATATGACAGCTAAAAATGGAAATCTGTTTAAAGATAACTATGAAAAATGCTGGAAGGAAGTTAAAAAAGATTTAGGAATTTAGGTCGAATTGCTGTTATAAAGATGAATGTATTGCCAAGTGTCAGGGGTTCAGGAGCAGAGGCGAGGGCAAGGGAGGAAACAGATAGTGAAGGGGAGGAGTCCGAAGGAAAGATGAGCGATGACGACGACCCGAGATCTCCGAGTCTTTCCAGTGAATCGGAAGATTCACAGAAAGGAGCGCCAGTGACCAGAGCAAGGGGGGAGCTTAGGGGGACACCCCAGGAAGAAGGGACAAAAGGGGGTTCAGAGAGCAGCAGTTGGAAATCGGGGCCAACATCCCCAACAGAGCGCAGTGGGGAAGAAGGGCGCCAGGCATCGGGATTAGGCTGCTCGCCGCAGGGGGGAGGACATGAGTCAGGAGTGGCCACACCTCCATCGGAGAGAGAAGAAACGGTCAAACGGAAAGTGGGAGGTTGGGCGCGCGCGCCAAGTTCAAATGCACAGGAAGGCGGCACAGTAAGCAGCCCGGAAAGGGAGCCAGGTCCTAAAGCCCGCCGCAAGGAGACAGAAGGGTCCGGGGGGTCAGCGTCAGAAGAGTCCCGGAAGGAAGAGACCACGGGGGGCAGAGGGACCCAGAGAAGAACGGTCAGGAGGAAAAGGTGGAGTAAGGCTAGGGTATTAAGTTGGTGTACAGGAGGCGGAGACTCAGACGGAGCTTCGCCGGTCTAGCTTATAAGACGTAGAGTTGCGCGCTACAGCTTGAAAATGGAAACAGTAAATCAATAAAGACTTTTATACAGTGAATGCTGGCTAGCGTGATCCTCTGTGAGCTCGGATCTGGAAGCAGCTCTGACACCAAGAATGTTATTTTTGTTTCAATCATTGCAAATCTTGGACAAAGTGAACTGTTTCAAGAAGTGGCAGAGAGACATTTCTAGATTTGTCTGGCAGGGCAAGAAGCCCAGAATAAAATTTAAAATATTAACTGATGCAAAGGATAGAGGTGGGTATGCCCTGCCAGACCTTAAACTTTATTATGAATCAGCGGCATTTTGCTGGCTGAAAGAATGGCTGCTTCTTGAGAACACAGACATTTTGGATTTAGAAGGTTTTAATAATGTTTTTGGGTGGCATGCATATTTGTGGTATGACAAGTGTCAGGGGTTCAGGAGCAGAGGCGAGGGAAAGGGAGGAAACAGAGAGCGAGGGGGAGGAGGCAGAAGAAAAGATGAGTGATGACGACGACCCGAGATCTCCGAGTCTTTCCAGTGAATCAGAAGATTCACAAAAAGGAGCACCAGTGGCCAGGGCAAGGGGGGAGACTAGGGGGACACCCCAGGAAGATAGAGCCAGAGGGGACTCAGAGGGGAGCAGTTGGAAATCGGGACCAGCGTCACCGCCAGAGAGCAGGGATGAGGAAGGGCGCCAGGGATCAAGCGCTGGCAGCTCACAACAGGAGGGAGGGCACGAGTCAGGAGTGGCCACACCTCCATCGGGGAGCGAAGAGACGGTTAGACGGAAAGTGGAAGGTTGGGCGCACGCGCCAAGTTCAAATGCACAGGAAGGTGGCGCAGTAGGCAGCCCTGAAAGGGAGCCAGGTCCTAAAGCCCGGCGCAAGGAGACAGAAGGGTCCGGGGGGTCAGCGTCAGAAGAATCCCGGAAGGAAGAGACCCCGGGGGGCAGAGGGACCCAGAGGAGAACTGTCAGGCGGAAAAGGTGGAGCAGGGCTAGGATATTAAGTTGGTGCACAAGGGGCGGAGACTCAGACGGAGCTTCGCCGATCTAAGCATAAGACGTAGAGTTGCGCGCAGCAGCGTGAGAATGGAGACTGTAACTCAATAAAGACTTTTATTTAATGATCGCTGGCTGGCGTGATCCTCTGTGAGCTAGGATCTGGAAGCAACCCTGACAACAAGGTTAAAGCACATAAAGCATTTAAAAATCACATTGTTAGAAGAGCATTGTTTAATGTTTGGACAAGATATAAAGACTTATTTGAAAACAAAACCCCAAGGTGGTTGTCACCGATGGAAGCAAAGGCTCAGAAAAAGCTCAATATGGAGGCCAAATGGCCGAAATATTGGGAAATTTTGGAACAAGAAGGAGATAAATTGAAATTGCAGAGTTTTGAGAAATTAAAAAACAAAGTGAGAGATTGGCTTCATTATTATCAGATAATGGAGGCTTATAACCTGGATAAAAAAGTTGGCTTCCAAGTGGAAAAATCTAAACTGGAAACAGAATTGTTAGAACCCAAAACTAAGATTTTGTCAAAAATGTACAACTTGCTGTTGAAATGGAACACTCAGGATGAAACGGTTAAATCTGTCATGATTAAATGGGCACAAGATGTTGGACATAATATTATGTTTGCGCACTGGGAACAGTTGTGGACCACTGGGATGAAATTTACGGCATGTAATGCCTTAAGAGAAAATATTATGAAAATGATATATAGGTGGTACATGACCCCAGTCAAGCTTGCAAAAATCTATCATTTGCCCGATAATAAATGCTGGAAATGTAATGAGACTGAAGGTACATTCTTTCACCTTTGGTGGACGTGCCCAAAGATTAAGGCTTTCTGGGAAATGATATATAATGAACTGAAAAAGGTATTTAAATATACCTTCCTGAAAAAACCAGAGGCCTTTCTCTTGGGCATTGTCGGCCAATCGGTGTCAAAGAAGGATAGAACTTTCTTTTTGTATGCAACGACAGCAGCAAGAATACTGATTGCAAAGTATTGGAAGATGCAAGATTTGCCCACTTTGGCAGATGAAGCTGATTGACTGTATGGGACTGGAAGAAATGACTGGCAGAATCCGTGACCAGGGAGAAGAGTCAGCAGAAGAAGACTGGAAAAAATTTAAGGACTATCTACAAAAATACTACAAAATTAAGGAATGTTGAATGATGTTGGATTGAAATTAAGCGGTTTCTAGCTGTAATGGCCAAAGGAATTTGATAAAATGGTTTTCTTTTATTCAAAGTTATAATAATTTAAGATGTTGGAGAGAAAATAAGGTATTTTCTTTTTTTTTTCTTTTTAAGCTGTAATGCTTTGAGATAAGGATTTGCTGTATAAATAATATGAACTGGGTATACAAGAAGGGGAGGTATGAGGAGGTCGGGGTAATATGTTATGAGAAAATAAGTTGTGAAATTTATATGTTTTTGTTTTTATGTTTGCTTTTTGCTTTTTGTTTGTAAAAAATTGGAAACTCTAATAATTTTTTTTTTTTTAAAGGAATTGATCCCACGCAATTTGACTAGACAGGACTCTAGCACTCTCCCGCCCCGGCCCTGCTCCCACAGTGGCTTCTACCTCTTCCCGAATCTGAGCGACTTTATCTGCAAAAAACTTTGCAAAATCATTGCAGGAGATCATGTACTGGGCCCTGATGGAGCAGGTGGTTCCACTAAATTGCAAACCACCTGAAAGTCTCCTGCTGCTGTTTTCTGCAGATGCAATAGAGGCGGTGAAGAAAGCCTTCTTCGCCGTTGCTACCGCCACTTGGTAGGCTCGACAATGAGCTCTAACCTGTGTCCGGTCAGCTTCAGAATGGGTCATCCGCCACCGGCGCTCTAGCCGTCTCAACGATTGTTTCATTGCCCTCAGATCCGTGGAAAACCACGGGGCTGTCCGGGCTCCATGCAATCGGAGAGGGCGCTTCGGAGCCAAACAGTCAATAGCATAGAATCATAGAAGCATAGAATCCTAGAGTTGGAAGAGACCACAAGGGCCATCGAGTCCAACCCCCTGCCAAGCAGGAAACACCATCAGAGCACTCCTGACATATGGTTGTCAAGCCTCTGCTTAAAGACCTCCAAAGTAGGAGACTCCACCACACTCCTTGGCAGCAAATTCCACTGTCAAACAGCTCTTACTGTCAGGAAGTTCTTCCTAATGTTTAGGTGGAATCTTCTTTCTTGTAGTTTGGATCCATTGCTCCGTGTCCGCTTCTCCGGAGCAGCAGAAAACAACCTTTCTCCCTCCTCAATGTGACATCCTTTTATATATTTGAAGATGGCTATCATATCACCCCTTAACCTCCTCTTCTCCAGGCTAAACATGCCCAGCTCCCTTAGCCGTTCCTCATAAGGCATCGTTTCCAGGCCTTTGACCATTTTGGTTGCCCTCCTCTGGACACGTTCCAGTTTGTCAGTGTCCTTCTTGAATTGTGGTGCCCAGAACTGGACACAGTACTCCAGGTGTGGTCTGACCAGAGCAGAATACAGTGGCACTATTACTTCCCTTGATCTAGATGCTATACTCCTATTGATGCAGCCCAGAATTGCATTGGCTTTTTTAGCTGCCGCGTCACACTGTTGGCTCATGTCAAGTTTGTGGTCAACCAAGACTCCTAGATCCTTTTCACATGTACTGCTCTCAAGCCAGGTGTCACCCATCTTGTATTTGTGCCTCTCATTTTTTTTGCCCAAGTGCAATACTTTACATTTCTCCCTGTTAAAATTCATCTTGTTTGTTTTTGCCCAGTTCTCTAATCTGTCAAGGTCGTTTTGAAGTGTGATCCTGTCCTCTGGGGTGTTAGCCACCCCTCCCAGTTTGATGTCATCTGCAAATTTGATCAGGATGCCCTTGAGTCCATCATCCAAGTCGTTGATAAAGATGTTGAATAAGACCGGGCCCAAGACAGAACCCTGTGGCACCCCACTAGTCACTCTTCTCCAGGATGAAGAGGACCCATTGATGAGCACCCTTTGGGTTCGGTCAGTCAGCCAGTTACAAATCCACTGAGTGGTAGCATAGTCAAGACCGCATTTTACCAGCTTCTTTACAAGAATATCATGGGGCACCTTGTCAAATGCCTTGCTGAAATCAAGGTAAGCTACATCCACTGCGTTCCCTTCATCTACCAGGCTTGTAATTCTGTCAAAAAACGAGATCAGGTTAGTCTGACATGACTTATTTTTCAGAAATCCATGCTGACTATTGGTGATCACAGCATTCCTTTCTAGGTGCTCACAGACTGTTTGCTTAATGATCTGCTCCAGAATCTTCCCTGCTATTGATGTCAGACTGACTGGGCGGTAATTATTTGGGTCCTCTCTTTTCCCCTTTTTGAAAATAGGGACAACATTTGCCCTCCTCCAGTCTGCCGGGACTTCGCCTGTTCTCCAGGAATTCTCAAAGATGACTGCCAGTGGTTCTGAGATCACATCTGCCAGTTCTTTTAATACTCTTGGATGCAGTTCGTCTGGCCCTGGAGACTTGAATACATCTAAACTAGCCAAATATTCTTGTACTATCTCCTTAGTTATTCTGGGCTGTGTTTCCTTTGCTGAATCATTTGCTCCAAATTCTTCAGGTCGGGCATTGTTTTCTTTATCGGAGAAGACTGAGGCAAAAAGGCATTGAGGAGTTCAGCCCTTTCTGTGTCCCCTGTTTGCATTTCACCATCTTCTCCTCTGAGTGACCCCACTGTTTCTTTGTTCTTCCTTTTGCTACGAACATACCCATAAAAGCCTTTTTTGTTGCTTTTAACCTCTCTAGCAAGCCTGAGTTCATTCTGTGCTTTAGCTTTTCTGACTTTGTGTCTACACGTGCTGGCTATTTGTTTGAATTCCTCTTTGGTGGTTTCCCCCCTTTTCCATTTTTTGTACACATCCTTTTTTAATCTTAATTCAGTTAAAAGTTCTTTAGATAGCCACCCTGGTTTCTTTAGGCACCTTCCATGTTTTCGTCTCATTGGTATTGCCTGACGTTGTGCTTTTACTATCTCCCTCTTAACAAACTCCCAGCCATCATGAACTCCCTTTCCTTTTAGTATTGCTGTCCATGGGATCTCACCCAGCACTTCCCTAAGTTTTATGAAGTCGGCTTTCTTAAAGTCAAGAAATTGAGTCCTAGTATGCTTGGCTGCTCCTTTCCGCTGTATAGTAAACTTCAGAAGAGCATGATCACTCGCGCCTAATGATCCTTCCACATCTACCCCACTAACCAGGTCATCAACATTGGTTAGGACCAGATCTAAAATGGCTGTTCCTCTTGTTGCTTCTCCCACTTTCTGGACAATGAAGTTGTCTGCAAGGCCAGTGAGGAATCTGTTTGACCTTATGCTCTTGGCTGAGTTTGACGTCCAACAAATATCCGGGTAATTGAAGTCCCCCATTACTACTATCTCCCTTCCTTTTGCATGCTTGGCCATCTGTTCCAGGAAGGCATCATCTATGTCCTCCGTTTGGCTTGGGGATCTATAGTAAACTCCCACAATGAGGTCTCTGTTATTCTTCTCTCCCTTAATTTTGACCCAAATGCTCTCACTTTGGCTTTGAGGTTCTAAATCTTGGATCTCTTCACAGGTATACACATCCCTGACATATAACGCCACTCCTCCTCCTTTCTTGTCTGGTCTGTTTCTCTGAAATAGATTGTATCCCCCCATTATTACATTCCAATCGTGGGACTTATCCCACCAGGTTTCAGTGATGCCTATTATGTCATATTTAGTTTGCTGTACCAAGAGCTCAAGCTCATCTTGTTTATTTCCCATGCTTTGCGCATTAGTGTACAGACATTGAAGTCCATTAATCATTCCCCCGTGTCTCTTATTTAAGGATTTTTTCCTCCCTCCACTACGTCCGCGTGCTGTTTGCTCCATTTGGTCTATGACATTTGGATGATCATCTTCATTAATTGATAGACTCCTACCTTCAGGAGCACTGTCTCCCTCCCCCACATTAGTCAGTTTAAAGCCCTCCTGATGAGGTTTCTGAGATTTTTGGCAAAAACATTTCTCCCAACCGTTGTGAGGTTCAGCCCATCGCTTGCCAGAAGTCCATCTTCAAGAAACTGCAGTCCGTGATCTAAGAATCCAAACCGTTCCTGTTTACACCATTTGCGAAGCCAGCTGTTCACTTCCACTATTTTCCCCTCTCTCCCTGGGCCACGTCGTTCAACTGGGAGGACAGACGAGATGACAATTTGTGCATTTAGTTGCTTCAATTTCCTGCCAAGAGCCTCGTAGTCTCTTTTGATCTTCTGGAGGCTATTGCTTGCAGTGTCATTGGTTCCCACATGAACCAAGAGGAAGGGGTATTTGTCAATGGGTTTTATGATTCCTTGCAGTCGTTCAGTTACATCTTGGATCTTAGCCCCGGGGAGACAGCACACTTCCCGAGACATCTTGTCAGGTCCACAGATCACTGCTTCTGTTCCCCTCAGTAGGGAATCCCCTATCACCACTACACGCCTCCTCTTGGGTTTGGTCGGGGTTCTTCCGTGAGCTGTCCGTTCCAGGGTCGCCTGCACATTCCCAGAGGACAGACTTTGCTGCTCGTCTTCATATACCTGATCGACTGTAATGAGGGAGAGATCCTCAAATGGAGTCTGCTCTTCGTCATCCATGCTAGGGGAGAGGACCTCAAAGCGATTGTGTATTTCTAAACAATCAGAGTGAACCCTGGGCCTCCTACTTCTTTGAGTCACGTTTCTCCATATATCTGGCTCCTGTGTTGGTGAACTATCCTCCTTCTCAGGGGAGTCCCCTGTCTCCTCCTTGGTGGGGACGGTGTGCTCTGTTGCTTCCAAGAAGAGCTCCAGCTCTCTAATTCTTTGGAGCGTAGCTACACGTTCCTCCAGTTGCTGGACTTTGTCTTTTAAAAGGGCAATCAACATGCAATTGCTGCAGGTAAAGCTGCCTGCAACCTTTGGCAAGATGGCAAACATTGCGCAGGAATCACAGGCGACTGCAGCTCTTCCCTCCCCTTCCATCTTGAGATCGTGTCGTTGGGGGTGGCTACAGAGGTCCTCCATCATAAAAAGCTTGAAGACAGGACAAATAACTTCCCCCACAAAAAAAAAAACCTAGGTCTCCCCCAACAAACGGTTGAGACTAGCTCCCCTAAATCTAAAACGTGGGTATGAGTATGGGAGGGCTCAAAAGAGCAAATTTCCACAGGATGTCTTGGGGCTATGCAAGGACCACCACCACCCAGTTCAGAGCTTAAATTTTCTGACAGGATTGGAATCACCCAGCCCTCACTGCTTATAACTTTCTAGGCAACAGAGTTGCTTGGGGAGGGATCCACTGCATGTGATTTTTATGACTAGCTAAGCAGAGAAGGTGGACAGAAGCCTCTCAGCAATGGGAAATGTACTGATGTTATTGTGGGGGGCAAGGCAAAGACTAGACCATGGATTTGGAGGGTCTGAGGAGGGTCCAGGGATGTTTTTGCTTTAAAACCGAGGCCCTCCCCTTTAGGCTGGGGTTCAATTTATAGAAGGTGCAAAATAAGTATTTCCAGTCCTTAAAACTGGAATCTTGGAAAACTACCCCCGCCCAACACTATTTCCACTGATTAGCTCTGTATTTATTTATGTATACTGCCCATGTTATGAGTTCCTCTGAGTCACCAGATAAATGAGGGCAGATTCTACTACATGGTTAGTTTCACAGCTTTAATGTTCCTGAAGCTACCCTTCCAAAAATTGCTTTGAAATTAACGCAGTGCTGCCTGAGAATAAAGATGTCAGAAAGTCCATGAGAGCTAAAATAATGGATGACTGTAAAGCTGCCTCATCCCCAAGGCCTTGCCAGCCAGTTGATGCCAATTTAACTATTTTTTATCTTGCAGGTAAAAGTGAAACACTAGAATTGTAAATATCAGATCTAATCATGACATTTCTCTCTAGTTTCCCTGTTGTGGGTGAATCCAGAAGAAGGAATGCCTGTGTTAAGAATGTGGGCCAGAAGGATCTAAATAATAATAATAATAAATAATAATAACAACAACAATAATAACAATAATAATAATATATTTATACCCCGCCCATCTGGCTGGGTTTCCCCAGCCACTCTGGGAAGCTCCCAACCGAATATTAAAACACAATACAGCATTAAACATTAAAAACTCCCATGCCTTCAGATGGGAGGGTGTTCCACAGGGCAGGCACCACACCAAGAAGGCCCTCTGCCAGGTTCCCTGTAACCTCACTTCTCGCAGTGAGGGAACCGCCAAAAGGCCCTCAGAGCTGGACCTCAGTGTCCAGGGGTGGAGAAGCTCCACAATGACAAAGGCTCAAACAATGGTCAAGATTATAATGGGATGGTGAAATCCTGAAAGAAAAGATGTACACAGCTTCTTCCCTTCCAGAACCCTAAACAACTTCTGTTTAAACATCTCTCTCATATGCCTCATCCATTTGTACCTGGTTTCCATTTTGGTCACTAAGCAAAGAGATTCTAAAAGATGATAAATTATAATCAAGGCATTCAGCACTTTTTAGAAGCATTAACAACAAAATAAGAGCTCTTCTGAATAAATCCAGTGCCCATCTTGTTTCCCACAGTGGCCGACCCACAAGCAGGACATGAGTGCGCAGCCCATTCCTGCTGTTGCTCCCCATTGATGGCCATTCAGAGGCATGTTGCTTGTGGTCCTGGAGGTAGCATGGAGCCATTGTCACACATAGCCATTGAGAGCCTTATCATAGCATTTTTCTAATTCCCTTTTAAAGTCATCAAAGTTGGTACACTTAACTATGCATTAAGTGAAGTACATTCAAATCATAGAATAATTTCATTTGTGTTTTTTTTAATGCTGAACTGCATTATCAATAGTGTAGGAAAAACTTTGTGGTACATACTCCCACCAGGCTCCCACCATTTTAACCAATTAATCATAGGGCATGGTACGTAGGGCATGCAGCAACTAGAAAGAATGATTGGCTTACCTGAGGTGTAGATTTATGAAACAGGGATGCTGGGGACAGTGGATTGGGTATTTCCTCTCACATGACTACAGGCAGGAGCAAAGACTTGTGGCAGGCAGGCACTTCCTGATATTCTGGTTAATGAGAAAGAGCATCTGCTTTTTGGTTCTGAGTTGAATCTGGTGAAGAATTATTTGCCTCTGGTTAAGACGCCGAGTTGTCCGCCAGTGTTCTAAATTCCGTTGATCGGTGCGCACTTCCACCACCACATTTCCAGAGAGTCCCAGATAAGCAATTCCTTCTCCCAAATGATGTATTTCGGCCCTGATTCGACTCAGCTTGTGAGAGTGGAAGACGCAGTCTCAGGTCCCCGTTCTCATCCTCTTGCAGTAGAACTGCCCCCAGTGCCATATTGGAAGCATCAGTCTCAACTACCATAGGTCGGTGTGGATCTGGATGTGCTAGGTACTCTTCTGAGGCAAACATTGCCTTGAGTCTCTCGAACGCCCTCTGCGCCTCTTCAGCCTACTGGATTGATAAATACGTCTTGTGGATGGATGTCTGAAAGCTATAATAGTGGAGATAACATTCTCATCCAGTCCATGAGATTTCAGACTATGGCGCTCAAACGCCATGCAGTCAGCTTCAACCATTGTGGGTTCGGATGAGTCAATGGTTCCTGGCAAAGTAAACTGAATTATACAGGAGGATGAAATGGTGGTGCCACTGAAAGAGCCTGAATCTCTGACAGCCAAGAACTGCAGGGCCAGAACAATGCAACAAGAACCACCTGAGCTTTTCCCAACCTGATCTTTTGGAGGACTCTCAGAATGATGGCTTGAGGAGGGAAGGCATACAAGAATTCCTTTGGTTGTGGCGTTATTAGTGCATTCCAGGCTTCTGCTTGGTTGTCTTGGAACCTGCTGAAACCACGGGGTAGCTGACGGGGTAGCTTGTGAGCAAAGAGATCGACTTGTAGAGGACCCCAGCAGTGTTGAATTTGATGAAGCACCTGTTTGTTGACTTTCCCTTCCCTTTGAGGGATCTGCTCAACCAAACTGCTTGCCATCACTGGTGAAATGTTCTGCCGTGAGGCTGAGGATGTGACACTCGGCACAACTGAAGAGAAGAGCCGTCTCTTTTTGGAGAGATTCCAAACGGGTGTCTCCTTAACGAGGTATGTGAGCTTTTGTTGTTGAGTTGTCTTTTCGAAGGAGGGTGTGATGGAGTTGGAGACAAGAGGAGAAACAAACAATTGCCAGTCTGGCTGCTCTCAACTCTAGCCAACTGATGGAGTAAGTGGCCTCCAAGCTCGACCACAGACTTTGAGTGGTCTCGACAATGAGCTTGACAATGGGCGCCCCATCCTTGAAAACTGGTGTCTGTGATTATTTGAGTGCTGCCCGGATTTCTGAATGGAGTGCCTTTCTGAAGATTGGAGGTTTGCACCCACCACAGCATGGACAGTTTGAGTTGAGGAGATAAGAGCAAAGACCTGGGGCGATTGTGATGTGGAAGTCAAAACCACCGTAGGGTTCTTGCATGGTGTTTCGCCCAACGTGTAATCTGAGAAGCTGACATGAAGAGTCCCAGAATTGTTGGCAGTCATTTGGCAATCATCTTTTTTGTCTTTAAGATTGAAGCTACCACTGTGGAGATTTTGCTGATCCACTCTAGTGAAAAAGCCACAAGACCTTGAAGTGTATCTAGTAGGGTGCCTAGGTGAATGATCCTTTGTGATGGGGCCAAGCAACTGTTTTGTAGTTGATCAAGAAGCCGTGAGATTGTAATGTCTTGAGGGTGATCTGCAAATGGAGATGAGCCTGTTGAGGGGATGTCGCCTGGAGGAGCAGGCCGACTAGGTACGACCAAATATGAATGCCTTGTAGATCATCTTAAAGAAAACTCAGGGCGAAGAGGCTAGTCCACACAGGAGAGCTCGGAACTGAAAATGATGCTTGCCTATGGCAAACCATAGATACTTTTGGTGATTTGATGCATTTGAACATGGAGGTATGCTTTTTGAAGATTGATGGATGAGAGAGAGTTGCTGACGTGAAGAGCCTCCCTGATGGAGGTTAAGGACTCCATTTTGTGTGTTTTTTGTAAGCAACACTTTAGGAACTTCAGATCAAGAACTGGCTGCCATTTTTTGTGTCCTTTTTTTGGCCTTGGAAGCATTGGTTGACTGGAACTGGCACAATTGCTGCCATTTCCAGGAGCTGATTTACGCATTTTCAAACTGCTTGTAAGCGAGTTTTGTTATTTGGTAAGAGAGAAGGTATGAAATATGAAGGAGGAACTGAGAGGAGGTCTATAACTTTTAACATCCAATGATCGTTTATAGAACTTTGCCAAGTGGGAAGTGGGATAGACGACCCCCTACTTCGGAAGAAACCCCATCACTGGGTTCTCTGCTTGTTGAATTTGGAATTGGAGGAAGGAGGGAGCTGGAAGCCATGGTGGTCTTGGGTCCTCTGCCTGAATGACTTAAATCTAAAATCCCTTGCCTATTTTGGTTTCTAAAGGAATAAAAGGATTGAGCTTGTGAATAAGGAAAGTAGCATCTGGACATATGCCTATCATCCTTTTGAGATACTAAGATTTTGCGTTTATCCTTAGACTCAATCAAGACATCTTTGAGAGCAGCTTCCCCAAACAACTGACCCCCAGCAAAGGACACAGTAGAGAGGTTTACTTTGGACACAGCTTCTGCATGCCAGTTCTTAAGCCAAAGTGTGCGGCGTGCCACTATTTGAGAGGACTTAGCTCTAATTGTAAATTGCATAGCATCCATAGTTGCACCTGCCATAAAGATTTGTGCTTGTAAAAGTTTAGAAAGAGTTTGGCATTGACGAATGGCATCTGGGGGAAGGGAGTGCAAAAGGTCCTTGAGCCACACAATGCATGTGTGTGCAGAGAAAGTTGCTGCACAAGATGCCCTTATAGATAGGGCAGCTGCATCATGGATTTTATGAAGTGCAAATTCCAACTTCCTATCGGTTACATCCTTGAATTGGGCGTCTCCCTCTTTAGAAACAAGAGTGAAAACAGGACTGTCTACTGTAGGTGTCTTAATATATGATATGAAGTCAGGATCCAGGTCATATAGTTTATCTGCTAGAGATAAATTCTTTTGGACTGCATAGGGGAATCCAACTCTGATTTGACTACTGTTTATAGCACTGAAGGAAGTAGCATATAGTTATATTTTGTGTGGTTATCAATGAACAAAGAAACTGGACTCTCAGAGGCAGGATCGGGAATTGTGGTAGATTTTGGGCCCATTCCCAATGCATTGCAATTTAAAATAGGAGCATTAGCTTCCTGGAACAATCTAGGGGAAATAGATTCCTCTTGGACAGAACTATCAATCCACTCTAGAAAGATGTTTCGGAAGGTGCTACATACTCAGCATCAGATAAATCATCCTTCCTCATATAAGTAAATGGATTGGGAGAAGAGCCCCCCCCCCCGGAGATTTAGGCATAAGTTGAGAGGTCACCTTTTAACCACAAAGGTAGATTTTTTTAGGTTGTATGTCACCTGTTAATGAATCACCTGTTCAATTGGAGTGGCTGGAAAGCTGAGGAAGCCTGCCTGGTCTGAGAGTTTGATGTTAAAGACTATTGTGCACCCTGGATTTCTTGGTCATCCGTGAATCCTAAAAATTCTGGTTCAGAATCAGACATATCTTCTATAACCTGCCTTCAAGTCTCATAGGGTGGAAGAGCAGAATCAGAGAGACTGGTTCTTATGAACTGGAGTCTGCAGGCTCATTAGATTGCAATAAAACTGCAGTCAAAATATTTGGGGGTGGGGTGACAGAAGCAGCAGCTTTATTGCGTCCTATTCCCTTAGAGGGTAAGACGTGCTTAAGCTTTTGGTTAAGCCTTTTTGGGAAGAGGTTCAGGGGCTCCTTGTATAGGCTCCATATAATAAATCAATAAATGGAAATTAATGAAACTGTTCTGAATGCAGCCACACAGGACAGACTGAGTAGCATCCACTTCCAATGCCACCACAGTGGACTATGGGGAAAAGGCACAAACTCCAATGTCTCTCCAATGCCACCACAAGCGGGATAGGAAGAAATAGACTGCAAGTCACAGAATAATAAGCGTAAATAATAATAAACAAATGAATCACTCCTTAACTAGGAGGTTCAGAAGCAGTCTACCAGTGCCTGCTCACTCCTTCGCTGCGATTATGAACTGGGAGAAATAATAACCGCAGCTCCTTCTGCCATATCATGGACAGCAGTCTTAAATGATACAGAAAATAATGGCTGAAGACTGTAGAAATCACCAAAGAAATGAGGCTGTGCTATGGAGCCAGCAGCAACTGAAAATGAGCCATGATTGCGAAAAGCCTCAGGTAGGATTTCCCCCCGCTTATATTTAAATCCGATCAATAAAATGGTGTGCAGCACAACGGAGCCACAGCATGTGAAAAACAAGCATATTCAGCGACACTGTAGGAGAGCAGTATACAAGGAAGCTCTGCAAGAAAGTAAACTAAATAAACTAAAACCAAGATGAACTAAGGTTGCAAGGGAAACAAACAGGGGCAGGGAGGGAAGCTTTTCTATAAATAGATAGCAAGATTCAAAGAATCTAAGTTGCTAAAACTAAGGAAGACTGGGGAAATAAAGCAACAACAGAATGAGATCAAAAATTGAAATATCATCTGAAGAAGCAGGAGAGGCAGGAAAAACATACTGCTGCGTCAGACATGAGAAAAAACTGAGGAAGTGCCTGCCTCCCACAAGTCTTTGCGCCTACTGAGGTCATGTGAGAGGAAATACCCAATCCACTGTTCCCAGCATTCCATGAAATAAATTATATATGTTCCTATTTTTTGCTGATCTTGTGAAAGCAGAAGCTTTGATTCTGAGTTGGTTGCTGGATACAAAACCATTAAAATAAATATCATCTTATAGATGATCTTATAGATTTGATCCGATTTTCTGCCTCGGTTTCTCTGCCCTTATACAAAAAGATGTGCAAAAAATTGCTGGAGTTACATTTTATATTAGCAAGCCTTTCTGAACAGAACAGGCCAAGCTGCAACACATAATGAATTTTATACAAATACAGCAGTAACACAAAGAACATTTTCATGCTAACATATGACAGACATACATCTCATATATATCATGAGCAACAGATGGAAACTAGATAACAGTCAACAGACAAATAGTAAGCAGTTCTAGCTTTATTTGTGTGAGGATTGTAAACAAAACTGTTTATGACTGGAAAATGTTAGCTCTCAAAATGGAATATTTAGCTTGTAGAGCACATAAAATGTGGCAAATCTGAGACTCAAAGTTATTATATATATATATATTTGTCATTTCATATTGACATCCAGTTTCCCACATAGTATGTTTGTTGATGGAAGTTTGCTTCCCATCCTGTATGTGCAAATCTGTCTAGAAAGTTCCTTTCCAAAAGCAAGACACATAAAGGATATCCCAGTTTACAAATTCTGAAAGGCACATATACTACTAACATAGTGGCTGTATTTTATTTATTTTTCCTAGAATTGTCTATTTAAAGCATATTACAAGCACAAAAGACCCAAAGTTCTACAAAGGTAGAAACGGTTCTAAAATTAACAAGAAAAATGGTAATTAAAAGAGAGGAGCCACTATTAACAAATTCATAGTCAGCCAAGTTTCTCTCATTCTTCTTCCAGCTACGTAAAAAAGAAACCTGCATCTTTCCAAAAGTTCATTCTGTACACTCCAGCTCCCGATGCCACCCTTTAAGGCAGAAGTACTGTACAGAAGCCCCCAACAGGGGGGGGTAGGTGTGGGGGACTCCCTGATCCTGAATGGGGTAACTGTGCCCCTGAAGGAGCAGGCGCACAGCCTGGGAGTCATTTTAGACTCACAGCTGTCCATGGAGGTGCAGGTCAAATCTGTGTCCAGGGCGGCTGTCTACTAGCTCCATCTGGTAAGCGGGCTGACCCTCCCTACCTGTGGACAGTCTTGCCAGAATGGTGCATGCTCTAGTTCTCTCTCCCTTGGACTTGAATGCACTCTACATGGGGTTCCCTTTGAAGGTGACCTGAAAACTACAAGTAATCCAGAATGCAGTAGCTAGACTGTGGACTGGGAGTGGCCAAGTGCTGATCTTTAAAGCCCTAAACGGCCTCGGCCCACTATACCCGAAAAAGCGTCTCCACCCCCCTTGTTCAACCCGGACACTGAGGTCCGGCTCCGAGGGTCTTCTGGCATTGCCCTCACTGTGAGAAGCGAAGTTACAGGGAACCAGGCAGAGGGCCTTCTCGGTGGTGGCACCCACCCTGTGGAATGCCCTCCCACCAGATGTCAAGGAAATAAACAACTATCTGACTTTTAGAAGACAGCTGAAGGCAGCGCTGTTTAGGAAAGCTTTTAATACTTGATGAATTATTGTATTTTTAAATATTTTGCTGGAAGCCGCCCAGAGTGGCTGGGGAAACCCAGCCAGATGGGTGGGATATTATATTATTATTATTATTATTATTAATTTGCTGCTCCTTTTCACGTTTATGTGTTTTGGAAAACAGAAGTGTGATGAAATCAGGTTCTTTAGCAACACTCATGTTAACGGTTCTTTGGTCACAGAGGGCTGTAAAAATTTATGCTTCAAAGCCTTAAATACAGTATTTGCTTTTAAATTCCAAAACAAACCCTGTAGTAAATACAATTTATTTATTTTTTTACATACTGAACAAAGACCCAACGTTCCATTATAAGTAGCAGGTTCAAATTATATTTTCAGTTCTTACCATATGGCTTCCGTTACAGAAATATGATTGTCAGCCATTTTGTTCATTGTCAAAACAATTTCTGTACTGCTGGAGAAGTACCAGTAATGGCTGCAGATTGTAGGCATGTGTGGCTGCATAAATATTTCTTTTATTGCTTGACACAGCTTAGAACTCTGTAAATATGTATAAATTATTATTATTTTGCCATCTGTCATTCTAAAAACAAAGCTAAAATAAAAATAATAAAGAGTGGTGATGAAGGTTTAGCTACACTAAAATATCATTTCTCTTACTGCACCATACCACTAGCCCAATCATGGCAATTGTCAAGAGAACTGGAATGAAAATCAGGGTAATCAAAATTTTATCTGGTGGATCTTCCCAATGCACTTTTTTTGAAGTACAGTTTGAAAAGAATTGTTTATGGATTCCAGTGATGAAGCCCTCAGCAATGGGGTTAGGCCAAAAGCACTTTGCTGTTGCAGCCTTGTCTTCTGTACATAGGGTAAAGTTGTTGTAATACCTGAAGAGAAAAGAACATGACAATAAGTTTGACAAATACATACAAAAAACTATTCTGACAACTCATAGAATCATAGAATCATAGAGTTGGAAGAGACCACAAGGGCCATCGAGTCCAACCCCCTGCCAAGCAGGAAACACCACCAGAGCACTCCTGACATATGGTTGTCAAGCCTCTGCTTAAAGACCTCCAAAGTAGGAGACTCCACCACACTCCTTGGCAGCAAATTCCACTGTCAAACAGCTCTTACTGTCAGGAAGTTCTTCCGAATGTTTAGGTGGAATCTTCTTTCTTGTAGTTTGGATCCATTGCTCCGTGTCCGCTTCTCTGGAGCAGCAGAAAACAACCTTTCTCCCTCCTCTATGTGACATCCTTTTATATATTTGAACATGGCTATCCTATCACCCCTTAACCTCCTCTTCTCCAGGCTAAACATGCCCAGCTCCCTTAGCCGTTCCTCATAAGGCATCGTTTCCAGGCCTTTGACCATTTTGGTTGCCCTCCTCTGGACACGTTCCAGTTTGTCAGTGTCCTTCTTGAACTGTGGTGCCCAGAACTGGACACAGTACTCCAGGTGTGGTCTGACCAGAGCAGAATACAGTGGGACTATTACTCTTTCCCTTCTTTCACTCCAGTCTAACAGATTCTTGACAAGGGATAATAATAGTAGTAATAATAATAATAATAATAATAATAATAATAATTTATTATTTGTACCCCGCCCATCTGGCTGGGTTTCCCCAGCCACTCTACGCGGCTTCCATAGAAACCAAAAAGCACTAAAATATCATACATTAAAAACTTCCCTGAACAGGGCTGCCTTAAGATGTCTTCTGAATGTCAGGTAGTTGTTTATCGTTTTGACATCTGATGGGAGGGCGTTCCACAGGGCGGGCGCCACTACCGAAAAGGCCCTCTGCCTGGTTCCCTGTAGCTTTGCTTCTCGCAATGAGGGAATCGCCAGAAGGCCCTCGGCGCTGGACCTCAGCGTCCGGGCAGAACGATGGGGGTGGAGACACTCCTTCAGATATACTGAACTGAGGCCATTTAGTGCTTTAAAGGTCAACACCAGCACTTTGAATTGTGCTCGGAAACGTACTGGGAGCCAATGTAGGTCTTTCAAGACCGGTGTTATGTGGTCTCGGCGGCTGCCCCCAGTCACCAGTCTAGCTGCCGCATTCTGGATTAGCTGTAATTTCCGAGTCACCTTCAAAGGTAGCCCCACGTAGAGCACATTGCAGTAGTCCAAGCGGGAGATAACTAGAGCATGCACCACTCTGGCCAGACAGTCCGCAGGCAAGTAGGGTCTCAGCCTGCGTACCAGGTGGAGCTGGTAGACAGCTGCCCTGGATACAGAATTGACCTACGCCTCCATGGACAGCTGTGAGTCCAAAATGACTCCCAGGCTACGCACCTGGTCCTTCAGGGGCACAGTTACCCTATTCAGGACCAGGGAGTCCTCCACACCAGCCCGCAATTTTTTGGGTTGCCACCTTTGGTCAGGCAAAATAAGGGATAGGTGGGAGAAAACTGGGGAGCTAAAAATTTACCTCGTGCAGAAATGACTTCAAAGCAATCCATTGCAATGATCAAATGGAAGCTATCTCAGCAACTGAAAACATTCTAACAACAATATTGAAAGGAAATGCTCCCACAAAAAGATGACATCGTGGGGCAATGGGCAGGCTTCTGCGGGGGGGGGCAGAACCTCAATTAATTATTTTTAATGCTTTTCAATATTTTTGATAGTGAGCAAGCCTTGGATTATTCACATGTGTTGTATCATTTGGCAGAGACACCTATGCAACTACAGCATGAGGACATGACTTGCTGAAAAAATATTAACGGTAGCCCTATGATACCCTGCCACAGTATAAAGAGAAAATAAATAGTATATGCAGATATATGTTGGAAACTTCCAAACTGTATATATCGTAGAAAATGCTGAAAGACACCCAGAATAATTCAGGAAAACAAAAAATGAATGCTTTTCAACACAAGCTATGGTAGAATTCTATGTTGAACTGTGTGAAGAGTTTTTGTGGTGATAAAGCTCCTGGCAGTGAGAAGCTGAGCAGCTGTGATGTCATGGACTCCTTGCTAAACCCTAACTGTGGAAGGAATGGAAATTATCAATAGAATATTCATTAATGACCACGTCTGTGTGAGGCAGAGACTCAAGGAAGTTGAGAAAATGCAGCAGAAAATGCAGTGGACAAAGAAAACAGAAAACTGAGGAAGTATAGAGGAAAAAGGAAGAGGCCAAAGGAAAAGCTGGGCTGGGGATACAGAAACAATAGGTGTGTGTAGAAAAAGCTCACGCAAGTATGAAGGGCAGGAGAACTTTTATCTGTTGGGAGAAAAGGAGTGTGGCAGGAAGGAAGAAGCCAGAGGGCTGTGCAAGGCTGGTCAAGAGCTGGGATGGGTGAACAAGGAAAGGAGCAATGGGCAGAGGAATGAAAAGCCAGGCGGATGCAGGAATGGCCACTGATGAAGGCATATTTCCTCAAGAAATTCCTTCTTTCCCATAGGGAACGACAGTAGCCACACAAATAGGCATTGCTCTGGACAAATGGAGCAATGCCTATTTGTGTGAACCTGGAGAACCTGCTTGGAGAACCTGCATTTTGGATTAAATATTTGTCAGTGGTGCTGACAAGAAAGCTGAGTCTGGAGGCCATGAATCTTCCAAAGGAGATGGCAAAATATGAGAATGTAGTGAAAGAGGAACAGAGTAGGAACCAACTATCTATCACCCACATCTAATCTAAAACATATTTAAACATAGGCAGCTGGAGGAAATGGATGAGAAGGTTGAGTGGCTGAGTTGTTATAGGGAAATATTTTGGACTGGTATTGTGATTTGTATCCTCAACATGTGGCTTCCATGCCAGCTGGGGTGATACAAACCTGGGAAAGGGTTTCTTATGTTTCTATCCCCACCTGGATGGTGAATCATAACTGGGTGCAACTTGTCTAACTTCCCAACCAGATTCAAAATCTGAGGCTGCACAGGTTTTGTCCTTTCACAAAAGAGGACACTTCTGCCTAGCAGCGGCTCAGAAGAGAGATTTGGAAGAGATCAGAGTCTCCCCTTGCAACTGTTTCCTGCCCAGCAGCTGGTTGGCAAGACTGCTGACTCTCAGAGCCCTGCCTGCTCCGTAGACTCTCTAGGGTGGGCAGGCGGGAGTAGCACTCCCACCCCCACCCATACTATGGGAATAACAATACAGTGGTACCTCGGTTTACAAACTTAATCCGTTCCGGAAGTCCGTTCTTAAACTGAAACCGTTCTTAAACCGAGGCGCGCTTTCCCTAATGAGGCCTCCCGGTGCTGGTGCCCTTCCAGCGTTCAGATTCTGTTCTTAGACTGAGGTAAAGCTCACAAACACTACTTCCGGTTTTGCGGAGTTCATAAACCAAATCGTTCTTAAACAGGACTGTTCTTAAACCGAGGTACCACTGTGTTGAACAAGGTTAAAGGCCCCAAATACTTTAAACCTTTTCAGTTATTCTTGGATGCATTGGTCTGAAAATAAAATTGTTCAGATTATTTAGAGTTTTTAAGAATTACACATCAATTTAAAAATAATTAATCCAGATATGTGAGTCTGTAGAAGGCACAATTGTTTTGCCTCTCTCCAGGTCAAATATCATGAAAGGCACCCTGTATTTTATGCAACTTTTAGATAAATGATTGCTCAGCCTAATTACAAACAAAATTAATTTAAAGGATAGATGATTCATGTTTGGGGGTGGTGTGGTATTTCAATTATCCCACACACAGAAATCACTGTGGGAAGAAAAAGAACTCTGGTCATCTCCACCCCCGCTTCCTGCTTTTTCACAGAGGGACATGAGTAGCAGCTGCCCTGTGAGCAAGAAAAGGCAATGGCAGTGAGACAAATGATCATCATAGTCACTTTCTTACAAGGGCTATTTGAAGATCATGTGCAATTTAATTATTTGTTCTTTAGCCTTCTTGGTTGAAGAGCAGAATGAAAATTAGTAAAGAAGTAAATAAAAAGTTTCTCACAAATCAAATGCAAGACTGTTGCTTCCCTGGGATCCTCATGAGTATGTCTTGTGCATCTCATTATGTTACACTGAGCCAAAAAAGCGGTCTCTCATTTTCCCAAACCACTCAATTTCTACAGTACAGTTCTTCAAAACAGTTTATCTTTAGCTCAATTTTCAGGTCACACATTCCCAGCTCCATGCATTTTTATAAATACTATTAAAACAACAAATTTGTACATTAGGAGGGGCTTTACCATTGAGTGAGTGCTCCTCTAATCAACCCCACCCCCAGCTCTTTTGGGGAGCTGATGATCACAGCACTCAAACACATTGTGCATAGCAATTGTAGGTATCACAATCTGGAAAGGATCAGCTCCTCCACATCTTAAGTGAGGATCCTCTTGTATTATACTGCTGCATTTGAAATTATTCCAACCCCATTGCAAATCAGGATTATTTTCAAACTTTACAGACTTTCAGCTGTTTGCAATGAGAAAATCAAACAAAAGCAATTGAAATAGCTCAACAAATGTTGCAAGTGGTTTCCCCAAATTCAACTGACATTGCAAATTATACTGGTTTCTCCAGTCTCACTATTATTCAACCCCTTCATGGCAAGCATCTTTAGTACTTAGTAGAGCAGCCTTTAGGGACGCAGGTGGTGCTGTGAGTTAAACCACAGAGCCTAGGACTTGCCGATCGGAAGGTCGCGGTTTGAATCCCCGTGACGGGGTGAGCTCCCATTGCTCGGTCCCTGCTCCTGCCAACCTAGCAGTTCGAAAGGACGTCAAAGTGCAAATAGATAAATAGGTACCACTCCGGCGGGAAGGTAAATGGCGTTTCCATGCGCTGCTCTGGTTCGCCAGAAGCGGCTTAGTCCTCCAGCAACTGGAGGAACGTGTAGCTACATTCCAAAGAATTAGAGAGCTGGAGCTCTTCTTGGAAGCAACAGAGCACACCGTCTCCACCAAGGAGGAGACAGGGGACTCCCCTGAGAAGGAGGCTAGTTCACCAACACAGGAGCCAGATATATAGAGAAACGTGAATCAAAGAAGTAGGAGGCCCAGGGTTCGCTCTGATTGTTTAGAAATACACAATCGCTTTGAGGTCCTCTCCCCTAGCATGGAAAACGAAGAGCAGACTCCATTTGAGGATCTCTCCCTCATTACAGTCGATCAGGTATATGAAGACGAGCAGCAAAGTCAGTCCTCAGGGAATGCGCAGGCGACCTTGGAATGGACAGCTCACTGAGTGAGCAAGGTTAGATCATTTTGTAATTTTACACATTTTTTCTGTTTGGGAAACACAGGTAGGAAAGAGGCACAATTTTTCAATCTAGTCAATAGACTATCAAAGGGATGTAGAGGCTTTTTGGAAGTGATCTTGGCCCATGCTATTTTCCATATGGCAAGTGTTCTATCACCAGTCGGGATTTAAAAAAAATATTTTATTAAAGTTTGTAAAAGAATACAAAGATTAATATCAGATATCTTTTTATCAGGGTAAAAAACTAATCTAAATAAAAACAGACCAAAAGGGGGGGGGGGGAGAGAACTCCTAACTTCTCAGGAGTTAGGTACCAATTTTACATCATTTTGTAATAACTCTCTTTTAAATCACAACACAATGTGTATTTTAACCATTTAGTCCACATTTGTTCCTGTTTCATCTGTATATTAGAACCATTTATTTTGCCCATTTAATCATGAATTATTTAACTTGTTTTTCTTGCATTTCAAATTTCAACTAAGTTTATATATTTCTGCAATAACATGTTTGTCATCTGTACGCAATTGTATTTCAATATGTGTCTTTTTTTTGTTCTATACCAAAAGTCTTATTATCCAAGTTAAATATTTCTGTTAATTGTAAATGAGAAAACAGTTGGAGGCCATAACCTTTCACTGTTTACTGTTCCCTTGTTTTAATTGTACAGTCGCCTTGATTCCACATTTTTCTCTCTACTGTCCTGTATTGGGGAGACCACGTCATTCCAGTCTCCCATAAGGCACAAATTTTCATATGAAAAGTCCATCAACCTGTCCACAAGTTCTTTATAAAATACAGATTTCTCTTCATTTGGGGCATAAATGCCTACAACCAAAGTTTCAATCTCTTAGATATTAATTTCCACCCCAACATATCTACCTTGTTCATCGGAAAATACCAGTTTGAGGCAAAATCGGGAATGTATATATAGAACTCATTTTTTTCTTCAGTCCTGCAGGGATAGATTCCTCACCTATTTTCTTTTAAACAAATATTTTATATCCCTTTTCTTGATATGTGTCTCTTGTGAACAAATTAGATTCAGTTTCATTTGTTTTCAAACCAGTAACTTTTTTCTCTTTTGAGGAGCATTTGCTCCGTTTATATTTCACATTAAATATTTGAAATCCACATCTGGGCAGATTATTTTGTCAAGTCTGTACTTACAGCTCCCAGTTCTGTTCCTTCAGTCTCATCTATTTACTTAACTTCCACACCTAGTTTAAATTTCTCTTGCTTTCTGTACTGAATCCAGTCAATATCTGTGATGTTTAAAGGTGAAAGTCACTCCCTCTGGTGTGTTCCATCTAATTTGGATTCTTTTCTGCGTAAGTTTACTTGACTTTCTTTTATGCGGTGTCTCCTGTGGGATTTATTTCAGTACAATCACATCTATATTGTCAATTTTCAACCTAGTCTCAAAATGCTGCTGCAGGACTTTGTCTCTAATTTTCTTTCTAACAGATTGGACCAGAATATCTCTTGGCACCTTTCTTAGCTTTGCAAAACGTGAATTACTTCTGTAGATTTTGTCTGTTTCTGCCTCCAAATCAGAAGGAGCAAAAAGGGTTTTCTTGTGTGTGTGTGTGTGTGTGTGTGTGTGTGTGTGTGTTTCTTTGTGGCTGATTAGCTGTTCTCCCTGTGTAAAGGTCAGAGGGGGCAGGGTTTCTGTTGAGGCAGGGGATTAGCTGTGGGAGGAGCTTATCAGAGCTTGCAGGGCAGCAGCTGAAGAAGGAGCAGTTTGATCCATCTTTTAGATTTAGGGGAGCTAGTCTCAAGCGTTTGTTGGGGGAGACCTAGTTTTTTGGGGGGGGAGTTATTTCTCCTGTCTTCACGCTTTTTATGATGGAGGAACTGGAGGAATGTGTAGCTACGCTCCAAAGAATTAGAGAGCTGGAGCTCTTCTTGGAAGCAACAGAGCACACCGTCTCCACCAAGGAGGAGACAGGGGACTCCCCTGAGAAGGAGGCTAGTTCACCAACACAGGAGCCAGATATATCGAGTAACGTAGGAGGCCCAGGGTTCGCTCTGATTGTTTAGAAATACACAATCGCTTTGAGGTCCTCTCCCCTAGCATGGAAGATGAAGAGCAGACTCCATTTGAGGATCTCTCCCTCATTACAGCCGATCACGTATATGAAGACGAGCAGCAAAGTCAGTCCTCAGGGAATGTGCAGGTGACCTCGGAACGGACAGCTCATGGAAGAACCCCGACCAAACCTAAGAGGATAGTGGTGATAGGGGATTCCCTACTGAGGGGAACAGAAGCAGTGATCTGTGGGCCTGACAAGATTTCTCAGGAAGTGTGCTGTTTTTCCGGGGGGCTAAGATCCAAGATGTAACTGAATGACTGCAAGGAATCATAAAACCCACTGACAAATACCCCTTCCTCTTGGTTCATGTGGGAACCAATGACACTGCAAGCAATAGCCTCCAGAAGATCAAAAGAGACTACGAGGCTCTGGGCAGGAAATTGAAGCAATTAAATGCACAAATTGTCATCTCATCTGTCCTCCCAGTTGAACGACGTGGCCCAGGGAGAGAGGGAAAAATAGTGGAAGTGAACAGCTGGCTTCGCAAATGGTATAAACAGGAACGGTTTGGATTCTTAGATCACGGACTGCAGTTTCTTGAAGATGGACTTCTGGCAAGCGATGGGCTGCACCTCACAACGGTTGGGAGGAATGTTTTTGCCAAAAATCTCAGAAACCTCATCAGGAGGGCTTTAAACTTACTAATGTGGGGGAGGGAGACAGTGCTTCTGAAGGTAGGAGTCTATCAATTGATGAAGATGATCATCCAAATGTCATAGACCAAATGGAGCAAACAGCACGCAGACCTAGTGGTGGGAGGAAAAAATCCTTAAATAAGAGACACGGGGGAATGATTAATGGACTTCAATGTCTGTACACTAATGCGCAAAGCATGGGAAATAAACAAGATGAGCTTGAGCTCTTGGTACAGCAAACTAAATATGACATAATAGGCATCACTGAAACCTGGTGGGATAAGTCCCACGATTGGAATGTAATAAGTGGAGGATTCAATCTATTTCAGAGAAACAGGCCAGACAAGAAAGGAGGAGGAGTGGCGTTATATGTCAGGGATGTGTATACCTGTGAAGAGATCCAAGATTTAGAACCTCAAAGCCAAAGTGAGAGCATTTGGGTCAAAATTAAGGGAGAGAAGAATAACAGTGACCTCATTGTGGGAGTTTACTATAGATCCGCAAGCCAAACGGAGGACATAGATGATGCCTTCTTGGAACAGATGGCCAAGCATGCAAAAGGAAGGGAGATAGTAGTAATGGGGGACTTCAATTACCCAGATATTTGTTGGATGTCAAACTCAGCCAAGAGCATAAGGTCAAACAGATTCCTCACTGGCCTTGCAGACAACTTCATTGTCCAGAAAGTGGGAGAAGCAACAAGAGGAACAGCCATTTTAGATCTGGTCCTAACCAATGTTGATGACCTGGTTAGTGGGGTAGAAGTGGAAGGATCATTAGGCGCGAGTGATCATGCTCTTCTGAAGTTTACTATACAGCGGAAAGGAGCAGCCAAGCATACTAGGACTCAATTTCTTGACTTTAAGAAAGCCGACTTCATAAAACTTAGGGACGTGCTGGGTGAGATCCCATGGACAGTAATACTAAAAGGAAAGGGAGTTCATGATGGCTGGGAGTTTGTTAAGAGGGAGATAGTAAAAGCACAACTTCAAGCAATACCAATGAGACGGAAACATGGAAGGTACCTAAAGAAGCCAGGGTGGCTATCTAAAGAACTTTTAACTGAGTTAAGATTAAAAAAGGATGTGTACAAAAAATGGAAAAGGGGGGAAACCACCAAAGAGGAATTCAAACAAATAGCCCAGCATGTGTAGACACAAAGTCAGAAAAGCTAAAGCACAGAATGAACTCAGGCTTGCTAGAGAGGTTAAAAACAACAAAAAAGGCTTTTATGTGTATGTCCGTAGCAAAAGGAAGAACAAAGAAACAGTGGGGTCACTCAGAGGAGAAGATGGTGAAATGCAAACAGGGAACACAGAAAGGGCTGAACTCCTCAATGCCTCAGTCTGCTCCGATAAAGAAAACAATGATGGACTCAAGGGCATCCTGATCAAATTTGCAGATGACACCAAACTGGGAGGGGTGGCCAACACCCCAGAGGACAGGATCACACTTCAAAACGATCTTGACAGATCAGAGAACTGGGCCAAAACAAACAAGATGAATTTTAACAGGGAGAAATGTGAAGTATTGCACTTGAGCCAAAAAAATGAGAGGCACCAATACAAGATGGGTGACACCTGGCTTGAGAGCAGTACATGTGAAAAGGATCCAGGAGTCTTGGTTGACCACAAACTTGACATGAGCCAACAGTGTGACGCGGCAGCTAAAAAAGCCAATGCAATTCTGGGCTGCATCAATAGGAGGATAGCATCTAGATCAAGGGAAGTAATAGTGCCACTGTATTCTGCTCTGGTCAGACCTCACCTGGAGTACTGTGTCCAGTTCTGGGCACCACAGTTCAAGAAGGACACTGACAAACTGGAATGTGTCCAGAGGAGGGCAACCAAAATGGTCAAAGGCCTGGAAACGATGCCTTATGAGGAACGGCAAAGGGAGCTGGGCATGTTTAGCCTGGAGAAGAGGAGGTTAAGGGGTGATATGATAGCCATGTTCAAATATATACAGTGGTGCCTCGCAAGACCTAATTAATCCATTCCGCGAGTGTCAGGGGTTCAGGAGCAGAGGCGAGGGCAAGGGAGGAAACAGAGAGCGAGGGGGAGGAGGCAGAAGAAAGGATGAGTGATGACGACGACCCGAGATCTCCGAGTCTGTCCAGTGAATCAGAAGATTCACAAAAAGGAGCACCAGTGGCCAGGGCAAGGGGGGAGACTAGGGGGACACCCCAGGAAGATAGAGCCAGAGGGGACTCAGAGGGGAGCAGTTGGAGATCGGGACCAGCGTCACCGCCAGAGAGTAGGAAAGAGGAAGAGCGCCAGGGATCAAGCGCTGGCAGCTCGCAACAGGAGGGAGGGCACGAGTCAGGAGTGGCCACACCTTCATCGGGGAGCGAAGTGACGGTTAGACGGAAAGTGGAAGGTTGGGCGCGCGCGCCAAGTTCAAATGCACAGGAAGGTGGCGCAGTAGGCAGCCCGGAAAGGGAGCCAGGTCCTAAAGCCCGGCGCAAGGAGACAGGAGAGTCAGGGGGGTCAGCGTCAGAAGAATCCCGGAAGGAAGAGACCCAGGGGGGCAGAGGGACCCAGAGGAGAACTGTCAGGCGGAAAAGGTGGAGCAGGGCTAGGATATTAAGTTGGTGCGCAAGGGGCGGAGACTCAGACGGAGCTTCGCCGATCTAAGCATAAGACGTAGGGTTGCACGCAGCAGCTCGAGAATGGAGACTGTAACTCAATAAAGACTTTTATTTAACGATCGCTGCCTAGCGTGATCCTCTGTGAGCTAGGATCTGGAAGTAACCCTGACAGTAAGCTCCGTCTCATCAAATTGTGGGCATCCACGGCCTCGCGGAGAGGAGAGAAAGCGGGTGCCTACAAGAGAGCTCACGAACGGCAGACAACATGACGGCCGAACAGCAAATAACGGAACTCAGAGAAGCAGTTTCACGACTGACTGCCGAGGCGCTGGCGTCCAGGAAGAGAGAGGAGGAAGCAGCTGCCGCCTACAGGGATCTCCAGGTCAGGTTGGACGTGCTTACGAAGCAAGGGCAACAGACACCCAAACCTGAGGGGATTGGGTTGGGGAGACGCACAGGCGGTCTGGTCTCTCACTTCGATGGGAATTTGCAACAGTACCCCAACTTTAGAGCAGACGTAATGTGTGCACTGCAACTGCTGCACAAAGACTTTAGAGATGAACAAGAGAAAGTGGGGTTCGTCATGTCCCATTTGCATGGAGACGCTAAAGCGTGGCTGCGCAATTTGTGGAGAGATAAGGATCCTGCGCTCCAAAATGCGGACGCCTTTATCAAAGCGATGGATGGCTGTTTTTTATCAAGCATTTACGTGGATATTGCCCGAAAGGAGGTGCATGGACTAAGGCAAGGGAGGGCCAGCGTAAGGCAGTATCATGCCCGCTTTTTCGCTTTGGTCAGTGCCCTGGAATGGGACAGAGATTCGGCTCCTGTCAGAGACCTTTTTTGGGAGGGCTTGCACAACTCGGTTAAAGATGAGATTGCGAGGGGGGAGAGACCCCGGACCACGCAGGAGATCGTTCAGAGGGCGCTGGCGGTGGGGGTGCGGCTGGAAGAACGTCCGTGGAGCAGGGACGAAGGGCGCAGCGGGCGCGAACCAGCCAGAGGCTCCTCCTTCCTTCCCAGAGAAGCAGCGCGTGCGCAATCCACGCCTCCAACAGGAGGAGGGGTGGAACCGATGGAGGTCGGGAGTGCAAGGGCTCAGTCAGCAGCCAGAGCCCTAGCACCGGCAGCAGTGAAAGCGAAGCCTCCTAGAGGGAACAGGAAGTGTTATATCTGCGAGGATCCAGGGCATATGGCGAAAGAGTGTCCCCGGAGGCTCCACAAGCACACTGCAGCCTCAGCAATGGTGACTGCAGCAACGCAGCACGGAGAACCACAGCAGGGAAACGACGATGTCTGGCTGGAGGAAGAGGCACTGGGGCCCAGCCAGACGTGTCAGTGAAGCAGTCCCCAGAGATTTTACCGCCCATGGACCCCCTCCCGCCCAAGCCAGTAGTGAGGCTCACCGCATCGCTCCAGCTACCCAATGGAATCACCATGGACGTGCCAATCACCGTCGACTCGGGAAGCAATGCAGACTTCATAGGGCAGGACTTTGTCGACCGGCACGCTATACAGTTGCTGCCTGCCACGCTGCCCCTGCAGGTTGTCACGGTGGATGGCAGGGAGCTGCTAGGGGGGCAAGTGGTGAAGCAGACGCCACCTATGGTGCTGCGGCTTGGAAATCACAGGGAAATCATCAGCTTCAACGTCACTCAACTGTCGGACACGCCTATTGTATTGGGCATGAGTTGGCTGGACAAGCACAGCCCGACGCTGGCTTGGTACCAGAGGCAGCTGACCTTCGGCTCTTCCTTTTGTGCTGAACACTGCATCATGCCCCAGCAGGAAGGGGAGCAAGAGGAGTCACAGCTGCTGCTAGGCACGCTGCAAGCGATTCCCCACAAGTACGCAGAATTTTTGGAGGTTTTCTGCGAGAAGGAGGCAGACAAGCTACCCCCCCACAGACCATATGACTGCAAAATTGACCTGCTGCCGGGGGCGGCGCTGCCCAAAGGGAAGCTGTATTCCATGTCTGAAGACGAACTGCAGGAACTCAAAGAGTTCATAGATCATAATTTGGAGCGCGGTTTCATCCGAGAGTCCCAGGCGGCGGGGGGCAGTCCTGTATTCTTTGTGAAGAAGTGAGACACGCCCCAAAAAAGACTCGTAGTGGACTACCGCATTTTGAACAGTGTGACCAAGCCATCGGACTTCCCCATGCCCCGAATCGACGACCTCCTCGCAAAAGTCCGCAAAGGCAGCGTGTTCACCAAGTTGGACCTGCGAGGGGCGTACAACCTCATTCGCATGCGGGAAGGAGATGAGTGGAAGACAGCCATGTTCACGCCCCTGGGCACCTACGAATATAGGGTTATGCCTTTTGGATTGCAAAATGGCTCCCACGTTTTTCAAGCTTTCATGCATCACGTGTTGGCCGGGCTCCTCTACAAAACGTGCGTCTGTTTCTTGGATGACATCCTGATCTTTTCGGAATCGCAGCAGGAGCATGACAGACACGTCAGGGAAGTGCTGAGCAGGCTACAGCAGCATAGGCTTTACGCCAAGCTGGAGAAGTGCAAATTCGACGTGACGGAGGTGGATTTCCTGGGCTACAAGTTGTCTGACAAGGGGCTCGCCATGGACAGCGCCAAGGTTCGAGCGGTGTTGGATTGGAAAAGCCCACGCAACCGGAAGGAGGTCCAACGGTTTGTCGGCTTCGCGAACTTCTATCGCAAGTTCATCAAAGGCTTCGCTATGCAGACAGCGGCCATCACGGACACGCTCAGTTCCAAGAAAAAGAAGTTCATCTGGACAGCACAGGCGGAGCAGTCTTTTCAGGCACTCAAGCGTCTCTTCGCGTCGGAAGAACAGCTACTTCATGTCGACCCCAGCAGGCCGATGAGAGTTGAAACAGACGCCTCGGACAGGGCCGTCGGAGCAGTCCTGCTGCAGAAGGACCCGCAGGGGGTTTGGAGGCCGGGAGCGTTTTACTCCAGGAAGCTCAGCAAGTCCGAACAGAACTACACCATCTGGGACAGGGAGTTGCTGGCTATTCATGCAGCGTTCAAAGCATGGAGGCACTTCCTGATTGGAGCCAAGCACACGGTGCAGGTCTGCACGGACCACAAGAATCTGGAGCACTGGCGCACGGCACAGTTCCTGAACCAGAGGCAGATACGTTGGGCTGAGTTCTTTGCGAACTTCGATTTCCGAATAGAGTATGTCCCGGGGGACACCAACATCATGGCGGACGCGCTCTCCCGTAAGCCACAGTATCTGGAGGACGCCACGCCAGCGGCCGCCATGCACATCTTCGCACCAACAGTGTGGGCGTGCGCTGCGGCGACAGTGGACCTGGAGGCGGTGCGACGAGCGTTGCAGAATGACTCCTTCGCGCAAGCAAAGATGGCAGAGATGCAAAGGGGCGCGGCGGCGACCGATGGGTTCCAGCTGAGAGATGGATTGCTCATCCGTAAAGGGGCCATCTACGTGCCGGGAGACGAACTTCGCGCCAAGGTACTGCATCAGCTGCACGACGCGCCCACTGCCGGGCACTTTGGCAAGGAGAAGACGGTGGAATTAGTCGCCAGGGATTTCTGGTGGCCCGGAATGAGAGGGGGGGTCGCGGACTACGTGGCGAGGTGCGACACCTGCCAGAGGGCCAAACCAGTGCACAGACCGCCGGCCGGACTGTTGCAACCGCTGCAAACTCCGGTCGAACCATGGGAGAGAGTCGCCCTGGATTTCGTCACGGATCTGCCCAGCTCGAGGGGCAAGACGGCTGTGCTGGTGGTGGTGGACTTGTTCTCCAAAATGGCACATTTCATCCCGTGTGCAAAGGTGGCCACGGCGGAACAAACCGCCAAACTGTTCATAGACCACGTGTTCAAGGTTCACGGTCTGCCACGGTCTATTCTGTCCGACCACGGGCGGCAGTTCATCTCGAATTTCTGGCAGAAGCTGATGGGCTTCCTGAACGTCAAGATCAACCTGGCGTCGGCGAGACACCCGCAGACCAACGGGCAAGCGGAGCGGGTCAATGCCATCATGCAGCAGTACCTGAGATGCTATGCGAATCAACAGCCTGCGACGTGGGTGGATTACCTGCCGCTCGCCGAGTTCGCCTACAACAACACGAAGCACGTGTCCACGGGGGTCACGCCGTTCTTCGCCAACAACGGGAGGCACCCCAGAACCTTCCCGGGACTGGAAAGACTGGTGGAGGGGGAGCCGCAGACAGCAGATGCGTTCGCGTCGGAGTTGCAGGAGGTCCACGATAAGCTGCGGCGGCACCTGGAGCTGGCCAAACACGCATACAAGGTGCAGGCAGACAAACACAGAAGGGTTGGCGAAGAGATCCGTGTGGGAGACTGGGTCTGGTTAGCAGCCCACGCAGTGCCGGCCAGGTCGTTGGCCAAGAAGAAATTAGGGCATAAGCAACTGGGGCCCTACCAAGTCGAAGAGCAGGTCAACCCGGTGGCTTTCAGGCTGGCGCTTCCGGAGGGTTCCAGAATGCATCCGGTGTTCCACAGATCGGTGCTCACTCCCTACAAGGCGCCGCACAGGTTTCAGGAACCCGGAACGGCGCCGAGTCCGCTCCGAGAGGGAACCAGGCAACGGGGAGTGGCACAGGAGGTGCGCCTCAACGAAGTCACGGAGATTTTGGACTCCAGATGGGGGGAAGAGGGGGTAGAATACCTTCTCGCTAAGGAGGGCACCCCGGCCAGTGCCAACAGCTGGGTGCCGGGCTACGCTTTAGATGAACCTCTGCTCAAGGAAGAGTTTCATGCCCTCTTCCCCCATAGGCCAATGCCAGCGGACTTTTTCGACGACTGGCTTTTCACGCCCACGCTTTCAGCCAGCACGTTCCGGGGGTTCGACTCGGATGAGGAACCGACACGAGACGCCCGTTCCCCGGAGGGGTCGCCCTCGGGATCTGCTTCAGAACCCTCGTATTGGTGGGATGATCGACCAGAGGAGCAGTGGCGCAGAAAGTGGCTGGAGGGTCCAGGACGAGCAACGCCTCCAGAAGGAAGCGAGGGAGAGACGGACATGGACGTTTTCGGGGACGACCAGGGTTTCGAGCACGGCGGCACAGAGATGGAAGCAGAGGTGACCGTCGTCGACGAGAGCAGGGAGGAAGAACCGGAAGACTTCGGATGGAGGCCCGCCACAGGAAGCGAACTGTACCCGACATTCGTCCCCTTGACACTGCAGCACCCAGTTCCCGCACCGGAAGGAGGGGAGGGGGGAAGAGGGGGCTTCGAGGGGGGGATGGATGTCAGGGGTTCAGGAGCAGAGGCGAGGGCAAGGGAGGAAACAGAGAGCGAGGGGGAGGAGGCAGAAGAAAGGATGAGTGATGACGACGACCCGAGATCTCCGAGTCTGTCCAGTGAATCAGAAGATTCACAAAAAGGAGCACCAGTGGCCAGGGCAAGGGGGGAGACTAGGGGGACACCCCAGGAAGATAGAGCCAGAGGGGACTCAGAGGGGAGCAGTTGGAGATCGGGACCAGCGTCACCGCCAGAGAGTAGGAAAGAGGAAGAGCGCCAGGGATCAAGCGCTGGCAGCTCACAACAGGAGGGAGGGCACGAGTCAGGAATGGCCACACCTTCATCGGGGAGCGAAGTGACGGTTAGACGGAAAGTGGAAGGTTGGGCGCGCGCGCCAAGTTCAAATGCACAGGAAGGTGGCGCAGTAGGCAGCCCGGAAAGGGAGCCAGGTCCTAAAGCCCGGCGCAAGGAGACAGGAGAGTCAGGGGGGTCAGCGTCAGAAGAATCCCGGAAGGAAGAGACCCAGGGGGCAGAGGGACCCAGAGGAGAACTGTCAGGCGGAAAAGGTGGAGCAGGGCTAGGATATTAAGTTGGTGCGCAAGGGGCGGAGACTCAGACGGAGCTTCGCCGATCTAAGCATAAGACGTAGTGTTGCACGCAGCAGCTCGAGAATGGAGACTGTAACTCAATAAAGACTTTTATTTAACGATCGCTGGCTAGCGTGATCCTCTGTGAGCTAGGATCTGGAAGTAACCCTGACAGCGAGTCTCTTCGTCTTGCGGTTTTTTCCTCTTGCGAAGCATGGCTATTAGCGGCTTAGCAGCGCTTAGCGGCTATTAACGGCTTAGCGGCTTAGTGGCTTTAAGAAAAAGGAAACAAACTCACAAGAACTCGCAAGACGTTTCGTCTTGCGAAGCAAGCCCATAGGGAAATTCGTCCTGCGGAACAACTCAAAAAACGGAAAACTATTTCGTCTTGCGCGTTTTTCGTCTTGCGAGGCATTGGTCTTGCAAGGTACCACTGTAAAAGGATGTCACATAGAGGAGGGAGAAAGGTTGTTTTCTGCTGCTCCAGAGAAGCGGACACGGAGCAATGGATCCAAACTACAAGAAAGAAGATTCCACCTAAACATTAGGAAGAACTTCCTGACAGTAAGAGCTGTTCAACAGTGGAATTTGCTGCCAAGGAGTGTGGTGGAGTCTCCTACTTTGGAGGTCTTTAAGCAGAGGCTTGACAACCATATGTCAGGAGTGCTCTGATGGTGTTTCCTGCTTGGCAGGGGGTTGGACTCGATGGCCCTTGTGGTCTCTTCCAACTCTATGATTCTATGATTCTAAGCCAGTAAAGTTGTATTTTCAGCTGAATTTGGGGAAACCACTTGAAGCGTCCATTGTGTTGAGCTGTTTCAATTGTTTCGTTTGATTTGCTCTAGAGGGGGAATCATGACACATGTCTGATGGCAGAAAACAGCACAAAAGTCTATTTATTAATCTAAAATGTCCATGAGCTTTTGAAAGGGCAGAAAGGCGGCAACTGCTCCTAAAAAATAAAATAAAATGCTATTTTCCCCAGCAATTCAGTAACTTCCATCTTGTTTAATTTTTTATTTTACTTTAAATACCTGGGGTGTATCTGGCTTGTTAAAAACCAATTACGCCTTTTGCTTATCAATATAAATTAACATTTGAAGTTAACATAATTTTCTATTAAAATCATTGTTACATCTATGCTAATAGCCTGACCATTACATAGTTTGATCATGACAAACACATAAAATGACACTATTCATCCGCTATGCTTCTAATACCAGCAGTAAAGTCACAGTGCTAAGCAATGTGTACTGGATTTTTAAGAGAGACTCCCAGAGGAGAAATAAAAGCCTTTCTGGAAACATCTTGGGTTTAAGTGCAGTTAAATCATTATTGCTAGCCTGCATTAGCCAAGCGTCATTCATCTCAGTAAAAGTTCTCTCACTGTGGATGAGCAGCTAACACAACCCCAACTTCCAAGGAAACGGCAGGCAACTGTATCCAGATTGGAAAAGTTTTCACACATGAGGCTTAAACAAGAGAGTAATTGCAAGACAACTATTCAATATAGAAAGACCAGCTCATCTTCTCTGAACATGAACTTACTATGCATAGAAGGCAGTATCAAAAAGAGATTTACTGAAATGTATTAATCACATCTTTTTTTCTTAAGTAATAGCAGGCATGAGGATGAATTTTCATCAGAACCATAGTTTGTGGGGTGGGGAGGTTTAACATTTTCTTCCCCTGCTGCAATCCTGACAAAAGTCCTGAAGAAAAACTAAGTTCTAACACAGAGCTTTGCTATTCACAGGTGCTAACCAACTAAAAGTTCTGCTAGCACAGTGACTTTTTGCTTTACAATGGAGCTTCCTCACCTCCTCTGCTCCTCTCACAACCCCTAAATGCCACAGGTTCTCCAAAATGCCAGCAAGGCAGGGAAGGCTTCTGAGCAACAACAAAATGAGTGAGAGACAGATGTTAGCAGAGAGAGAAAGGCATGTCACAGAACTTCAAGAATTCTGTAGAATGTTCCAATTCTTTAGAATGATCTAATTTAGCTGTCGCAAAAACATGATCTTCTGTTTGTGAAACAACAAGAAGCATGTTGAAATTCAGTAGACCAACCAGAACAGGACTGATCTGCACATCCTTATCCTGCACTGCAACTACTCAATAAAGTTTAATTTAGCAAAATTTACCAAGATTATTTTCTTTTTTTAAGAACCATTCTTTCTTGGCAGGAGGGAAGTCACATGTCCTTTTTGGAGAGAATATTGGAACTCCAAATATAAATGATCTCACCTCATCCCAAATACATTTAGAGCAATGTCATTGAAAGTCAAAAGATTTTTTTTCAACATAATGATAATTATTGTTAGTCTTCATTGTCACAAACACATCTGTTCTATTCATTACTCCTTGCAGACAAACACAGCTGTGAGCAGAAGAAAATTTATAGCAGAAGGAAGAGGTATTTGACATAATCTACTGAAGATCCTGTCAACAGAGTTTAGGGTAAACACAATTTTAAGGATCCTGAACAATGTATTTGAAGACCCAGTGGTGGTATTTTATTGTCACAATACATATGCTTTATTTCCTGACCCACACCTCCAGTGATTGTTGTAGCAGGAACCCCACCCCACCCCAATCATTCTGTTTGTACAAACTTCACACACACTCACACTCACACATTACATACACCACATTTCTGTTATAAATTCATAGAAAAATCAACCATACATCGGATTTGCACTGTTCCATTTTTATTTTACTCCATATGACAAGGACTATCAAAGGGGGGGGGTGGCTTGGTTCTGGTCAGCCATAATCCCTTCAGCATACCAGCACATCCACAGGAGCCCTGCCCAGTTGCTATGTCAACCCTGATAATCCCAGACAGAAGACAATCAAAATCACAAAGAACCTGCATATGGTAGTGGATTCAGCATGGACTGAAACAAAGGACAATAATCAGATCTTCCCTCTGGGGGCAGGAAACTGCAAACTCCCCTTTGTCTCCTGGAAGTGACTCATGGGCAGGGGGAAAGGAGGAACCAGCCAGGTGACAGGACACTCAGGTTACCACCACAACTCCTCCCTCAACCCCTCCTTTCTGTAATGTATGCATGATGTCAACCCCTCCTTTCTGTAATGTATGCATGATGTTTCTGGGGGTGGGCTTGACCTAGAGGAGGGGAATTTCAAAAGTTTTTATAAGGTCTTGCACACCATCTTTCTGGGTCTTTCCTCTCTCTTGCAAGTGAGGGGAATACCCTGTTGCAACAGTTCAATAAAGGCCAAGCCTACAGGCTGCTGTTTTGCTCCAAGTTATCCTGGTTGGTGTCTTTGTTTTTGTCCAAGGGAGCCCTCAGATTTTTCCGGTAACATTGTAAATATTCTGCTTAAGAGAAAAACATTCTGTTGGAAATCTGTTTGGTTAGGTTTCAATTCTTTGTTCTACTCTTCCTGTAGTTAAAACACAATTTACTAGTCACATTTTACCAAGGACACTTGCAATATTAACAATAGGGCTCTTGTGGAATTGTGGAGATTAAAAGGGCATATACACTCACAGCAGCTCAAAGCTGACAATATCACTTGGGTTCAACAGCTTTAAGCCAGGAGCAAAACCAGGCTTTATTTCAACGGGCTGACTAAACCAGGTGAGGGTAGCTGATGGGTCTTAAACTCTCACTCACCCTGTGTGTGAAGACAGGCTCCAGCGGATTGAGTAGATGAGACCAAGAGTAGGTCCAATGGTCAAGAAGGCAGTTATTGTGCAAGCTGTGGAGGGAAGAGAGGCGTAGATGGGGCTCATCAACCTGGGAAGGGAGCCCACCTGGGAGAAGTAAACTCTGATCCTAAACCTCCACTGCCTTGTGGGACATATTCGAGAGAAGAGAGAAGTGGCTAAGGAGTAAACCCTACACAAAACCAGAGTGCAGTCCTTAAGACCAGGGGTCAGCAAACTTTTTCAGCACGGGGCCGGTCCACTGTCCCTCAGACCTTGTGGGGGGCTGAGCTATACTTTTTTTGGGGGGGGGGGGTGAACAAATAATCCAGAGATGCATTTTAAATAAAAGGACACATTCTACTCATGTAAAAACATGCTGATTCCCGGACCATCTGCGGGCCGGATTTAGAAGGTGATTGGGCCAGATCCAGCCCCCGGGCCTTAGTTTGTCTACCCATGCCTAAGACCTCCTTCCAGCAACTCCTGCAACCAAGCTGGTGCCAAACATCTTCCTCTGCTTTCTGTGGTCACAGGAACAAGGTCAAGAGGGTCTTGTCATCCGGGCAGCCCAGGATCTCCATCCACACTGCCCAGGCTTGTGCCCCAGAGGGGTTATTTCAGTGCTGCTAACATAGCAGTTTGACTTCATCCTCAAATGTGAACTGCATGTGTCCCCCACGCTAGGAATGTATGAAAGTAAAATTTATATTCATTGCTCCACCCACTTTTGCCCCTGGCCTCACCTACCACTGGAATGTGCCCCTTGAAAGTTTGCTCAGAAAGGTATGCAGCTTACAGGCTGCCAAAGGTTCCTCACCTCATCTCCCCTCATCTAGGGCACAGTCCTCTGGGGTCTCAGAAATTCCACCTTTTCTCATGGCTGGAATGGACATGTAACCAAAGTCACATGTAACCAAAGTCACTTCCTTCTCTGGATGCCTCCTTGATTTCATTCTTCACCTCAAGGTCACCCTGGGCAAGATCAGCAGGGCAACAGTACATCTCTGGTAGTCAGTTACTCTTAGGGCCTGGCATCACCACCCACAGTTGTTTTGTGGAAGGGTCGGACTGCCCTGCAGGAATTTCTCACTTATTGGGTTCTGTGCCCAGGGAGCTTTTTTTGTAATTCTTTTAACGTAGTATATTGCAGGAGACCTCAGTATCCGTATACTGATACAGTATACTGCATGGGGTGGTGATTGATTCACCTAAGATATGTGGCAAAAGGGGGAAGTATGCAGAGCAAGCTTGGCCAGATCCACTCCATTGTTTCCCCCTGTCCAGCACACTCCCACATGCAGGGCCAAGGCCAGCATTAAGACACTTAAAACCTGCAATTCAGATGCAAACCTCCACAGTGATGCTGTGCTCCTTGGGAAGAGCAATATGACATGTATTTCTCTTTAACAACAAAATAAAATAATTCAAGGCCTTCAACAGAGCTTCAGGACAGATGGTGGGAAACTATAATGGGAAAGGAAATTAGACCCCCACCCTTAATGGCCACTTGGGAGTCAGTGTTATGATGCTTTCTGTGTTAGCACAAAAGCCCTAAACGTGTTCATTCTTTACAATATGCAGAGATTTTGCAGTCAAGCAAATTGTGTTTTGCTCAGATCCCGGCTGGAATAATACAGCTGGAAACCAAAGCAGCAACACGAAAGACACCTGGAATGAATCATCAACCCAAAGTCACAGAACGAACAGCCAAGGAAATGAGAGTCGATGATTAACTAAGAAGAGCTCTCAAATCTTGACATTTGTGACTGCCAACCACAAATGAACATTTGGAGCCCATTTTTCAAGAGACACATTAAAGTTTCATTTTGCTGTGAACTAATCAGGTATGACCCCTGTCAACAACTCAGTTTATGGAATGATACTGTAGAGAGCTATAAGCAGAAATAAGAGAGAAACCAACTGATCTCCAGCTGTAGAAAAATCCCTAACAGATTGGATAGGTTAATTCATGTTGAACATTTGGTCTGGTGCCAGAGCCAGTTAGATGAAATTGAGTTTTAGACTACCTGCATTCCTCCCGTGTCCTCCAAGTTGCTTGCTCACTCACTGGAGATTCTTAGTGCTCTCTCTCTTGTAGAGGTAGAAAAATTCACTTTTGCAGTGACCACGCACCAGGAATAAAGAGGAAATTTATGGTATATTTCCAAACAGGAAGAATCTCCATGCTCAATGGTTAAATTTAATTTTTGCAGTTAATTTTTGCAGGCCAACAAAATGAGTTCATTGAATGCTCAACTCCTTCATCTCGTAATGGCTGTAAGCTGTTCATTCGAATCTGTCACAGAATCATAGAATCACAGACTGTGGACTCTCGAGGGAGACCATTCCACTGTCAAACAGCTCTCACTGTCAGAATGCTTTTCCTGAGGTTTAGTTGGAATCAACTTTCTTATAACTTGAAGCCATTTGTTTGAGTCCTACCCTCCAGAGCAGGAGAAAACAAGCTCATTCCCTCTTCCATGTGACATCTCTTGAAGCTGGCTCTCATAACTCCTGTCAAGTCTCCTCTTTTTCAGACTAAACATACCCAGCACCTTCAACTGTTCCTCATAAGGCTTGGTTTCCTTTTTTTTTTTTTTAAATGCTTTTATTAAATCCAACTCCTTATACATTTTATCTATTTTACAACAACTCATATCCATTTTCGACTTCCTTCAACGTCGCTGACATTCTTTCATAGTTATTCTTTTGGTACACATTCCATTCTTCCATATTGCCATTTACCCCTCCTTTCCTCCTATATTCCTATTAAACAATATTCATTAGTTCTTTACAAAGCCTCTTTAAATCCCACCAGCGTTGTATTTACACCATAGTTATTTTCCAGGTAACACACAAATTTCTCCCAGTCCTTTATAAATTTTTGGTCTTTTGTATATCTAATCTTCCCTGTTAATTTGTCCAATTCTGCGTATTCTATTAATTTTGCTCTCCATTCTTCTACCTTTGGAATTTCCTCCTGCTTCCACCTCTGTGCCAACACTATTCTGGCGGCTGTTACGGCATACTGGAAAAATTTATGATCTTTCCTTCTGATGTCCTTCCCTACAATACCTAATAAAAAAGCCTCTGGTCTTTTCACAAAAGTATACCTCAATATCTTTTTCATCTCGTTATAAATCTCTTCCCAGAAGCTTTTAACTTTCTTACACTCCCACCACTGGTGGAAGAATGTACCTTCTTTGAGTTTACATTTCCAGCATTCGTTTTCTACTTTATACATCTTTGCCAGTCTTACAGGAGATAAATACCATCTGTAGAGCATTTTCATCATATTTTCTTTCAATATCATACAGGCAGTAAATTTTATATTCTCTTTCCACAACCTTTCCCAGTCCTCCCATTGAATATTGTATCCCAGATCCTTTGCCCATTGCACCATCACCGATTTCTCCTCCTCATCCTTCATATGCCACTCTAACATTATTTTGTACATTTTTGATAGGTTTTTAGATTCACTATTTATTATCTCTTTTTGAAAGATTGATTCTTTTTCTACATACCCCCTTTCCTTCAGCTCTTTTTTAAACATTTCATTTATTTGGAAGTAGTGTAGCCAGTCATATGTTAATGTTTTAACTTGGTCATATGGTTTTATTTTCCACTTGCCTCCTTCGTTGATGACCATTTCTCCATATGTTCCCCACTTTCCTCTCATGTTAGTTTTCTTAACACACATTATTTCTAACGGGGATAGCCAATGTGGGACTTTTGGTTCTAATATGTTTTTATATCTATCCCAGACTTCTATTAGTGCTCCTCTAAAAATATGGTTTCCGAATCCCTTGTGTAGCCTCTTTTTATCACACCATAGATATGCGTGCCACCCAAATTTGTTATTATACCCTTCCAAATCTAGTAATTCTTTGTCTTCCAATTTTACCCAATTTTACCCAATCTTTCAACCAACACAGGCATGCTGCCTCGTAATATAATCTCATGTCTGGGAGACCGAAGCCTCCTCTCTCCTTTGCGTCCATCAATAACTTGAATTTAATTCTGGGCTTCTTTCCTTCCCAGACATATCTTGATATTCCTTTTTGCCATTCCCCAAAAATTTTTTTACCTTTTAGTATGGGTAAAGTTTGGAATAAAAATAACAACTTAGGTAGCACCATCATTTTTACCATTGATATTCTTCCCCATAGTGATAGTTTCAGTCTATTCCAAACCTCCAAATCCTTCTTTATTTCTTTCCACATTGGGATGTAATTGTATTGGTATAAATCTATGTTCTTATCTGAGAGCCAAATTCCCAAGTATTAACAAAATGAAGTTCAATAGGGACAAATGAAAGGTTCTGCACTTAGGCAGGAATAACCAGCTGCACCAGTATAAGATGGAGGACACCTGGCTTGCCAGTAGTACATGTGAAAACATTAAACATTAGGAAGAACTTCCTGACAGTAAGAGCTGTTCGACAGTGGAATTTGCTGCCAAGGAGTGTGGTGGAGTCTCCTTCTTTGGAGGTCTTTAAGCAGAGGCTTGACAACCATATGTCAGGAGTGCTCTGATGGTGTTTCCTGCTTGGCAGGGGGTTGGACTCGATGGCCCTTGTGGTCTCTTCCAACTCTATGATTCTATGATTCTATGAAAAGGATCTTGGGGTCTTGGTCAACCACAAGCCAGTGGCGGAAGAAGGGAGCGGGGGGTGGTCCACACCGGGTGCCATCCTTGAGGGGGGGTGACAAACCCGCACCGACGCCACAGCATGTGGGGAATCGCCCATCCTGATGCCACAGCACGTGGTGGATCATGCCCCCCTGCGCAGCTCACCTGCCGCCAATGCCGCAATGCGAGGAGGATCTCCCCACCTGCAGCTCGCCCCACTGCTGGTACGTAGTGGCGCTGTGCATGCGCCGCCAGGCGGTTTGCCCCTCCCCTGTGGGTGGTTCGTCCCGCCCCTCAACACATGACACCGGGTGCCAAAGAGCCTTGCTTCGCCACAAGCTTCACATGAGTCAACCTTGTGATGCAGCACCAAAAAAAAGCTAATACTATTCTGGGCTAGATCAACAGAAGCATTGTGTCCAAAATAAGAGTTGTTGCACAGTGGAACAGTCTCCCTCAGAAGGACTCTCCTTCTTTGGAGATTTTTAAGCAGTGGTTGGGTGACCATATGACATGGATCCTTTATCTGAGATTCCTAAATTGCAGGGGGTTGGTCTATGACCCTCAGGTTCAACTCTGCAATTCTATGGCACTTACATGATGCAACTATCAAGAGGGCCATGCTTGATGATGTATTAGATGATGTCAGTGTTATGAGACGGTGATACACAGTGGTGATACAACAGCATTTGCTTCATAAAAAGGTAAAGGGACCCCTGACCATTAGGTCCAGTCGTGGCCGACTCTGGGGTTGCAGCGCTCATCTTGCTTCATTGGCCGAGGGAGCCAGCATGACTAAGCCGCTTCTGATGAACCAGAGCAGCGCACGGAAATGCCGTTTACCTTCCTGCCGGAGCAGTACCTATTTATCTACTTGCACTTTGAGGTGCTTTTGAACTGCTAGGTTGGCAGGAGCTGGGACCAAGCAACAGGAACTCACCCCATCGTGGGGATTCGAACCGCCGACCTTCTGATCGGCAAGCCCTAGGCTCTGTGGTTTAACCCACAGCGCCACCCGCGTCGCATTTGCTTCATAGTATGGCTTATTTCATACAATGAACCTATTCCAGAGAAAGTCAGTTGCACTTTGTATTTAACTTCTTTCACTGGTTACATTGGAACTTAATGAGGATTAACTTTGTATGTTCACAGACAGAACATGGGGTTGTTTTAAAGTAATACTAAAAAACTTGAACTGCAGTTATGAACTGAAAATTTATGATTTTTTCACATTTTAAAATGACATATTACAAGAACTATTATAAAAAAAATCCCAGCAGCATTGAAAATAGGGAGCTACTGGCAACATGAATGCAATGACTCTACAATGAAAAACTGACTTTTTATCCCCTGTTGTACCTAAACTAACTGCATTTCTTTGTTATATCATGAAGTGGTTTTCAAAGACAAAGTTTAAAATGGAAGGCATTGATGGTAATTGATGTCATGCATTTTATTTTATTTTTGTCATTTCTGTCAGGCTTCAAATGTTAGTAGGAAGGGAATGAGTGGGAGAATGCAAAAAAAGGGGAAGAGGAGTTCAGGATGAAACGTACTGAAGTTCTAGGAACTGTGAGGCACATGGTGGCAGGGGGCATGTTGAGGGGGCAGGGGGCATGTTGTGATGTTGTTGCAGTAAGTGCTACACTTTTAACATGGGGGGGGGAGGTGCTGGTACTGCGTACCCTTGAGCATCCCCAGAAAAAAAGCACTGGCCTCATGCCATGTTCCAGGAGGAAACATTTTGCATCTGTGGAATCCCCCACCAAGAGTTGTAACAGTGGTTTGGGGGGCCGTGGCCCTGGGCACAGAACATGGAGAGGTACGAACCAGGTGCCCCTTGCAGAGATCCCCGTTGTACCCTACCTGGCTCCGGCAGCAAGGGCTGGGTCAATGTGGAGGGTGAAGAACATCCTCACCCAGCTCTCAACGCCCAGCGCCTGCCCAATGGTACAAACAATATACAACACAATACAATATACAAACAATATTCAAAAATAGTATTGTCCCACTAGTATTGATTCCCTAGCAGGTAAAAATAAAAGCATAGCACCTTGAAAACAAATTGCCAATACATCTTCTAGCTAAAAGCATCATTCAGACCAAAACATTATTCCTTAGGAGGCTTTAAGGTGTATCCTGCCTCTCACCGAATTCCATCCTTCAACATTTACAAATAATAGCTATTTTCCCCACCTACTGTGAAATGGTTTGACTTATTCTACCCAGTTGCTCAAGGGGCATCCTCTTAAACCCACAACACTTACTCAAGCAAACTTACTCAAGCAAAGTTAATGCTGGGGTTTTTATTTCTCTACCTAGTTTGAATACTACAGATGATTAAAAGCTGCCAGCACATATGTGCCTCCCATAATCTCTCTCTCTCTCTCTCTCTCTCTCTCTCTCTCTCTCAAATTCCCACATATTTCCCACTTCACACACATTAGAAACAATAATAGGAGCATGTCAGAAAAAAGCTATACATAAGATATCGGGGGAGTAGATTGATTTACTGCTGGGATATTTTTTGCAAGATCTGGTTGTATAACAAAATCCAATCCGGGGATATTCTCACTGCTGTTCAAAATGCACAAGCCACAACCACAGAGAACTCATATTAAGTCATCCTGGCAATTCTACACATGTCCTGAAATCTCCAGGTCAAACTGCAGGTTGCCGTTAATGCCCAGAATACACTGACATCTCTCTTGCATTTTCTTTAATTAATTACAGCCACAGGAGTTTTTCTTGTGGGGGGGAGGGGAGAGTGTTGTTGGCAGGATCACAGGTTATGGGGAAGAGATTTATGCCTTCTGTCACCAGCTGTGCAACTCCCCCCCACCCCCAATGTTGAGGATTCGTTGTTGATTTTTTCAAAAGTTCCCACTGGTGCTCCATGAGAACTTTTTAATACACTCATCCTAATTGTCCATTTGGAGGGGGTGTAAGACTCCTCATCTTGCATGCTGTGATCCCAATTACAGGGAGCAGAAGGAGGAGGCTGTTAACTACCGGTAACTTCAGAACAAGAGAGGACCAAAAGTTTTTGTGGCCACCACTGACTATTAGCTGACTAAAGCTGACCTCAGAAACTTCTGAGATTGCATGGAGATCTCTGATGGATAGCAAAATCTTTGAAGTACAAATCAGAAAAAATGTGTATTTATATAACAGCTTTGCAGAGCATTCCTGTACCTGTTTCTCTGAAGGAGCACTGCTTACTCCCAGATAAATGTGCAAAGGATTGCAACCTAAGTTAATATTTCTGAAGCACCTGTAATACTTTGTCTATTTTTCTGTTTCACAACAACTTTGCTATTTCCCTTGACTAAATGTATTTCAGCACTCTCAGGGATTCAGCAGAAAATACTTATCTTCTCTTCCTGTTCCCCACATTTATGAAATGATCAGAAAATACAGCACAGCTGCCCAAGTGTGCCATTCTCTAGTCTTCAGCACACAGACAATGCTTTTACAGCATTTTCTAAACATCTTCAGTTGGAGCAGGGAAACAGAAGTAAAAGCATAAGAACTCTGCTGGATCAGACCAATGGCCTACCTCATCCAACGTCCGTCTCTCACAGTGGCCAGCCAGTTGCCTCTGGGAAGCCCCTAAGCCAGGCACAAGCCCTCCTCCACATAGGATCCACAGCAATTGGGATGCAGAGGCATACAGCCTCTGACACTGGGAGAAATTGTGGAGGTAACACTCCACCTTGCGAAGGCAGACCTCGCACTAGACATGCAACAGTATGTCAAGGAGCGTTGCACCGGCTTTCCCTAACCTTTTGCCTTATCGGCTAGAAAACAGGGTTTTCCCCCTGCCCGTTTGTCCTCTCACAGATTTGTTTACTAGACATAACGCTTGGCTGGAGCATGAGCGGGAATGCAGACATAATCAAGTATCGGGAAAAACATTCTAGGGAAAGACCTGCCGACACATGTATTTGCTAATGCTGTAAATGTGCTTAGATGGAAATACGTCATGTTCAGGGTGGTTTCGCTACTGTTTTCAATTGTTGACTTCTGCTAATAAAAGGAGCCTCTACAGAACTAGCTGGCAGCTTGCTTGGAGCATGCTTGCCAGCGTGCTTCTGCACAGCTCACCTGCATTCAACCTCCTGTCATATCCATTATTCCTACAGAAATTGAGCCACCAGGACTAGTAGCTGCTGACAGCTGCATCCTCTGCAAATTTGCCTAATCCTTTTCTAAAGCTGTCCAAGTCTGTGGCCATCACTCCATCTTGTCATGAATTCCTGAGTTCACTATGCACTGTGTGTCAGGTCTTAAAAAGCAGAGAGGTGAGTTGCAGAACTCTATTCCTCTCCCTGCTGACAGAAGAATGTGCTGCCTGCAGGTGCATGATAAGCAACAATTGTGCTCTGTTTTCTCCCCACAACCAAAGTTTAACTGAGGTCAGGTGGAGAGGCAATCATCTGAATGCAGCAAAAATATTCCAACTTCTCTGCAGAAGCATTTATAACCAATGCCTGTGGCCACATCTGTACATTAATCAGCCAAGCTCTCCTTGAAAAACAGAGGCTGCCAGTGCAAGACATGCTGCATATGCAAGTGAAGTACCGTCAGAAGAAACAAACAGCACCTGTAATTCGCTGAACAAAAACCGCCGTGGTCTAGTAGATAAGAGTGCTTGAATTTGACTTGGAATCGCAGGGCTCAGCATGAAGCTCACTTGGGAGACCTTGATCAGACCACTTTAAAAGATGAGAAGAGCCCTGCTAGATTTTAAAAATTGCTTTCATAAACAACACAAGAGAGACCAAGAGACCCTTCCAAACCCCCTCAGCTAATCTTTCCAGAGCACCTTGCTTCTTCTGGCATCAGGAGAACCGAGGAAGTTGTAGCAAAGAGAAGTTGCAGATCCTTTGCTTCTCACTCTGCTGACAGAGAAAGATGAGGGTGCACAATGTGCATCAGCCAGTGCTGAATGGAAGGAGCAGGGGAGTGGGATTTCTTTGGGTGCCTGAATTCACAGTCGCTACAGGTGGCAGGAAACCTATGAGTTTATGGTGGCTTGCTCACAGGGTGCTTTATGAACCAGTTTACTGTGTTGTGATGTGGGTAAAATAAGTTCACACTAGACATACAGGACATGGTAGCTAGAAAACAATTCTCTCTAAGATGCAGAGATCTGCCACAATATCAGAAGGTAATTATGGAATGGAAAATTCAAACCGATTTTTAAGGCTTTCTCATTTAAAACAGGTTTCTTTGGGCATAAACACTATAGATACTAAACCAGTGGCGTAGCGTGGGGGGTGCAGGGGGGCCGGGCGCACCGGGCACAACATCTGGGGGTTAGGGTTAGGGGGCGCAAATCCATGGGTTAGGGGGCGCAAATTACTTGCCTTGCCCCGGGTGCTACGCCACTGTACTAAACTACTGCAAATGCCAGAATAAATACTGGTATTTTAGGCAGCCTGGTATAAAAGAGCCATAGATTTTTATTTTTAAATCAAGCTTGGTTTCACCAAGCTCTCAGTTTCCTATAGACCAAAATTTTCAGTACAGCATTAAATATGTTTTTCATCTGTCTCTTGTGAAAGAGATAAGAATCTGACAGCCTGAATAATAGATAATAGAACGGTGCCTTGTCATAACTTCCTAATCCCTTGTTTGTGGAAAGAGCGGGGGAGAAACAGGTGGTTCTAAGCTTTTAAAGCTATCATCTGGCAGATAATAAAACAAGCTGAAATTGTTTCGGTGTGATGGATTTAGTCTGAGGCCATCTTTCAGAATCTTGGAGGCGCTATATTAACAGCTGAGCAACAAAAAGGACTGGTTGCTCTCACTTAAAGAAGCATGGCTCAAGAGAAAAATACCATACACAATTTGAGTACTTATTTCTTTACACATAGAAAATTATTATGTTTGAATGGCAGATCATTGTCTTGAATTCAGTAAACACCAGCCATTTCTTATGTGCCAATGAATTATAGTTGGGAGTAGGCATTACATTCTGAGAGATTTGCTTGAAGACATGCAAGGGCTACGATGGATTAATATTGTGCCTCATAGAGGGCAGATCATAAGAGAAGGTTTAAAAAACCCAGTTCAGTGACACCTTAAAAGAGGGCTTAATGGCTATTGAACTTTTGCTTGTACTGAGGCTCTAATAAGAAGACTAAGAGTGCAAGTCTATTCATGTCTACTCAGAAGTAGGTACCACCTAGTTCAATGGGGCTTACTCTCAGGTAAGGGCTCTCAGCATAGGGCTGACACTTTACACAGGAATAAATTATCTAATGAAACATACGCTTATGTAAACTGTTTAGGAAAATAGGCGCTGCTTAGTTTGGGGATCTGAGCATTTAGTAGTAGTATTCTTTAAAGTACTGGTGGCACTGGCAACCCCTTTTTGGCAGTTCTGCCACAAGTTCAAAATATTATAGAGAGCCACTCTAAGGCACACTGGAATGCATATTCCATCTGCTAAGCGTTTGGGTGCTTTTGCTTTATTCTTCCAGATGAGGAAACCAGAAAAGCAAGACAAAGGAGTCAGTCTCATTATGCCATGGTCATGCCTTTGGCTCCTCCTGTCTTTGTCCAGAAGTGCCACATATTCTTGCTGCCTGTTCCAGTTGGGGTAGCCATGCTACTGGTTGGCCACACATGCTTTAAATAGACTAAAACAGTTATCCATAGTCTCTACACACCCACCCATGAGAGAGGGAGGGAGGGAGGGAGGGAGGGAGGGAGAGAGAGAGAGAGAGAGAGAGAGAGAGAGAGAAATGAAGCTTACAGGATAAATTCCGTTAGATTGCACCATTTTGAAGAGTCCACTTTGTGCATCATCTCTTGAAAAGATTTCCCACACAAAGGCAGGTTTTGTAACATGAGGGATTCATTGCAGATAACCCCTTGCTGTGCACCTAGAACAAAAAGAAAGGATCTTTTAAAACCAACTAGGAAGCATTAATGATTTCTCAATCTCTCGCTGGAGAGAGATTGCACTAAACAGTTTGAAAACACAGATCAAAGTAACATACACCAATTTTTAAAAGAATCAGTGTTTTTTGTTTTTTTGAAAAAGATAAACCAATTTTGAAAAGGATCATTTTGCCTACTTTATGTCTCAGAGCTGATTTGGACATGATAAAATAAAGGCTTTTGTAGCATAATTTATTCCCTTGACAGAAATCAAATCATAGAGATGGAGCAAATTTTGTGTGTACAGAAGTCCTCAGCATCTCCAGTTAAAGGATCTTAAGCAGCAGACCAGGAAACACCTAGCAGAGTTGCTGGCAGAGTTGCACTATTAGACTAGACAGAACTATTAGACAGGCTTCCCATACATGTCTGGCTGATGACTGTAAGAACAGGATGCTGGATTAGATGGGTCTTGAGGTTTATAACAAGGTCGATTCATATTTAAGTCAGTGGACCCAGTTTTACATTTAGAAAGACTGCCAGACTACAAGCCAGCTCACACATTCTTTGCTAAAATAAAACTGAATGTGGCATTTGGAAGTGTATGTGGAGGCCATGGCGGTACTGCCATGTTGGCTGGAAATGGAACAAGTGCACAATTGCATGAACATCTCAAAAGACATTACTTCCTAGTTAGGTCTAAGTCTAGAGCTCATCTAACTGATCTAACCCAGGGTTGAATCTAGACACATAGTTGTTTGCATGGAACTTCAAAGGAAGCAGCCACTGGCACAAAGAAAAGGCAATAGCGTCAGCTCTGCAGTTGGCAAATTGATCCCAAATCACAGCAATGCTATGCTTCAAGTAACCATTTTGCATGTCCTACTCAGCAGTTGTAAAACATGGTGATTTTACAAAGGCTGCTCCAGTAATGTGGATGAAAGGTCTGTGAGTTTCGCTGTTGTTCACAACTCATAATTACTGCACTGTGCAACTTGTGCATGCTAAAAATATAAATAAATGAGTGGTTTATGTTTGAAAGGCTGTGGGATCATATAAACCCCACATATCATTTGTTTACTTTTTTGTGCTTTACAGTGTGGGATAATATTGACTCGCATGACATCTGTGCAGCAGTATAATTTTACTGGAAAAAGGAAGGTCTCAGGAAGTACATGAGTTCTTAACTTGCAAATGGTGTCATGTTTGATAACTTCTCCTAAGTATTTTATTTATGTTGCTTTCTTGGGATCCACTTCATCCAAACAAAGAATTGATACTGTCAGGTTTTCTGTTGACGGAGCGTAAACAAACACCACCCTCATAAATCATTTATATGGGAACCCAAATCAGGGGTCAGCAACCTAAGGCCCATGGGCCACAAGCAGCCCACAGGGGTCATTTAACCAGCCCACAAGCCGCCCCAAACTGAGCCACCTGCTCAGCGAGTCCCCGTGCGCTGCACTAAACCAGCACAGCACGGTGACTTGCTTTCATGGTGCCGGAAATCGCATCTGTGCAGATGCAGACAGAAGACAGAAGTAATCTATATTAGACACAACAATTTAGAAAAAGTAAAAAATTTGAGGTCTTAGTGTTGAATGGTCTCTTTAAATTTGAAGGTTCATTATTGTTCCACAAGATGTGTATGTCTTTAAGGACCAGAGCAAATAACGTGACCCAGTTTTACAGCTGTGAAGCAGTATAGCAGGTGCTGTTAAGTTGTGTTAATTAAGCTGTGTCAGCACCTAGCTCTCTCAGTACCCTGGTGGTTGGGTCGGTCATGCTTCTTGATGTATTTCGTGTAAAAGGAGTTTTTGTTTTTATTAAAACCTTGCTAAAGTTATTTTGCGTGCCTTGTAATGTGTGGTCTCCCTAGCTAGCTTTCTGCAGCGCAACTAATCTGCAAATAGCCAACACTTAGAACAAAGGAAGGAAGTCAGAGAAACAGACCAGACAAGAAAGGAGGAGGAGTGGCGTTATATGTCAGGGATGTGTATACCTGTGAAGAGATCCAAGATTTAGATCCTCAAAGCCAAAGTGAGAGCATTTGGGTCAAAATTAAGGGAGAGAAGAATAACAGAGACCTCATTGTGGGAGTTTACTATAGATCCCCAAGCCAAACGGAGGACATAGATGATGCCTTCCTGGAACAGATGGCCAAGCATGCAAAAGGAAGGGAGATAGTAGTAATGGGGGACTTCAATTACACGGATATTTGTTGGACGTCAAACTCAGCCAAGAGCATAAGGTCAAACAGATTCCTCACTGGCCTTGCAGACAACTTCATTGTCCAGAAAGTGGGAGAAGCAACAAGAGGAACAGCCATTTTAGATCTGGTCCTAACCAATGTTGATGACCTGGTTAGTGGGGTAGATGTGGAAGGATCATTAGGCGCGAGTGATCATGCTCTTCTGAAGTTTACTATACAGCGGAAAGGAGCAGCCAAGCATACTAGGACTCAATTTCTTGACTTTAAGAAAGCCGACTTCATAAAACTTAGGGAAGTGCTGGGTGAGATCCCATGGACAACAATACTAAAAGGAAAGGGAGTTCATGATGGCTGGGAGTTTGTTAAGAGGGAGATACTAAAAGCACAACGTCAGGCAATACCAATGAGACGGAAACATGGAAGGTGCCTAAAGAAGCCAGGGTGGCTATCTAAAGAACTTTTAACTGAATTAAGATTTAAAAAGGATGTGTACAAAAAATGGAAAAGGGGGGAAACCACCAAAGAGGAATTCAAACAAATAGCCAGCACATGTAGACACAAAGTCAGAAAAGCTAAAGCACAGAATCAACTCAGGCTTGCTAGAGAGGTTAAAAGCAACAAAAAAGGCTTTTATGGGTATGTTCGTAGCAAAAGGAAGAACAAAGAAACTGTGGGGTCACTCAGAGGAGAAGATGGTGAAATGCAAACAGGGGACACAGAAAGGGCTGAACTCCTCAATGCCTTCTTTGCCTCAGTCTTCTCCGATAAAGAAAACAATGCCCGACCTGAAGAATTTGGAGCAAATGATTCAGCAAAGGAAACACAGCCCAGAATAACTAAGGAGATAGTACAAGAATATTTGGCTAGTTTAGATGTATTCAAGTCTCCAGGGCCAGATGAACTGCATCCAAGAGTATTAAAAGAACTGGCAGATGTGATCTCAGAACCACTGGCAGTCATCTTTGAGAATTCCTGGAGAACAGGCGAAGTCCCGGCAGACTGGAGGAGGGCAAATGTTGTCCCTATTTTCAAAAAGGGGAAAAAAGAGGACCCAAATAATTACCGCCCAGTCAGTCTGACATCAATAGCAGGGAAGATTCTGGAGCAGATCATTAAGCAAACAGTCTGTGAGCACCTAGAAAGGAATGCTGTGATCACCAATAGTCAGCATGGATTTCTGAAAAATAAGTCATGTCAGACTAACCTGATCTCGTTTTTTGACAGAATTACAAGCCTGGTAGATGAAGGGAACGCAGTGGATGTAGCCTACCTTGATTTCAGCAAGGCATTTGACAAGGTGCCCCATGATATTCTTGTAAAGAAGCTGGTAAAATGCGGTCTTGACTATGCTACCACTCAGTGGATTTGTAACTGGCTGACTGACCGAACCCAAAGGGTGCTCATCAATGGTTCCTCTTCATCCTGGAGAAGAGTGACTAGTGGGGTGCCACAGGGTTCTGTCTTGGGCCCGGTCTTATTCAACATCTTTATCAACGACTTGGATGATGGACTCAAGGGCATCCTGATCAAATTTGCAGATGACACCAAACTGGGAGGGGTGGCTAACACCCCAGAGGACAGGATCACACTTCAAAACGACCTTGACAGATTAGAGAACTGGGCAAAAATAAACAAGATGAAATTTAACAGGGAGAAATGTAAAGTATTGCACTTGGGCAAAAAAAATGAGAGGCACAAATACAAGATGGGTGACACCTGGCTTGAGAGCAGTACATGTGAAAAGGATCTAGGAGTCTTGGTTGACCACAAACTTGACATGAGCCAACAGTCTGACGCGGCAGCTAAAAAAGCCAATGCAATTCTGGGCTGCATCAATAGGAGTATAGCATCTAGATCAAGGGAAGTAATAGTGCCACTGTATTCTGCTCTGGTCAGACCACACCTGGAGTACTGTGTCCAGTTCTGGGCACCACAATTCAAGAAGGACACTGACAAACTGGAACGTGTCCAGAGGAGGGCAACCAAAATGGTCAAAGGCCTGGAAACGATGCCTTATGAGGAACGGCTAAAGGAGCTGGGCATGTTTAGCCTGGAGAAGAGGAGGTTAAGGGGTGATATGATAGCCATGTTCAAATATATAAAAGGATGTCACATAGAGGAGGGAGAAAGGTTGTTTTCTGCTGCTCCGGAGAAGCGGACACGGAGCAATGGATCCAAACTACAAGAAAGAAGATTCCACCTAAACATTAGGAAGAACTTCCTGACAGTAAGAGCTGTTCGACAGTGGAATTTGCTGCCAAGGAGTGTGGTGGAGTCTCCTACTTTGGAGGTCTTTAAGCAGAGGCTTGACAACCATATGTCAGGAGTGCTCTGATGGTGTTTCCTGCTTGGCAGGGGGTTGGACTCGATGGCCCTTGTGGTCTCTTCCAACTCTATGATTCTATGATTCTATGATTCTAAGTCAATATGTGTATTTGTATGTAATGACTAAATTAGAATGAAGATATGGTTTTATTTGTAGATGTCTGCTTTGTCTTTTGTTTTCTTTTTTGTGTTCTCTTTTTCTTTCTTGTTTGAATAGTATTATTTTGGATTCAATGTTTGTAATTTTTGTTGTTATTTCACATTGAAAGTAATAAAAATAATTAAAAAGAAAAGAATCTGTGCCCCAAGGTCCTTGAGCTTCCAGCCCAGAGCCTCATAGTTCCTTGCTACACATCAAGAGATGGCAGTATCATTTGAATGCACGTGGATCAGAAGGGAGGAGTTGTGGCCTTGGCAACTTCTCTGTCACTTCTTCAATCGTTGCACCCAGGACATCCTGCTACCTCTGCACACTGCTGCCTCTGTCCCCCTCAGTAAGGAGTCACCTTCTACCAGTGCTTTTTTTTCTAGGGGGGGGGAAGGTGCTGGTACTCACTCTCCCCAGGCATTTCTGGCAAGGGGAGGGAGAAGGGAAGGCAGCAGAAGCAGCAGCTGTGGTGGTGGACAAGGAGGAGGAGGAGAAAGATAAGAGAGGGAGGGCGGAGAGAGGGCTGCCCATCTGCCTGCCTGCCTGAGAGCCTGGGCACTTGCCTGGCACCAGGGCTGCTGGGCATCGGTGAAAAACTGAGCAGGCAGAAGAGGATTGGGGCATTCTGGGGGAGGCAGCAGAACTGGGGGCTCTCACATTGCCTGGCTCCCAACGGGGATGTGGCAGGAGCTGGGAAAGGGCGTCCTGCTTGGTGCTCAGGGATTTTTCCTCTCCCTCCACTCCATTGCCTTGGAGACAGGGAAGAGTTCAAGCATGTAGGGCGGAGGCCTCTGGAGCAGCCCAAGCCAGCTTCCCACGGCTCACAGCAAACCTGCAGTGGCTGCTTCAGTCTGCCCTGGCCTGTCAGATGTAGCATAGGCAGGGGACAGGCTTCTCGTGGTCTCATCTCAGATGGAAAAGAGAGCAGGGCTCCTGTACATGCAGGTCTTGTGGAGGAAACAGAATCTCCATAGCAAATGTCACTTACACGCCGTAACCAGCCATTGGTGGTGGTAGGAAGACTTGCCACTCCATGAAAGTGCTGCATGAAGTGGGGGAGGGGCAGGCAGGGAAACACCAATGCAAGCCTTTCACATTGCTGTATTCTCAGCAGTGGAAAAACATTCCTCAGTAATACATAAATTGGACCACTTGTTTCATCCAAAGTATTTCTGCATGCCTTAAATCCTTCATTTAAAAAAAAAGCAGAAAGGGAGCAATGCATCAATTATACATGGCTTTGGGCTGTACTGCAGGCCAAGAAATAATCTGACTAGATTTTAACAGATGTATTATAATAAAAATCTATGTTTGCATATCCATGCTTTTAAATCCCAGGAACCACTGTTTATTGTATCTGTGCAGCACTTAAAAAGCGGTTGTCAGCTACTAAAGAATAGGTGAGGGGACTTCCAGTCATGTAGAAAATGATACTTTTATTACCTGCAACAGAGATTATCTAGCTTCATCTATCTATCACAGAGATTTCAAAAATATGCTTTCTCTAAAAATGAAAGGTAGAAATTAACTAGGTCTGGATTTTTTTTAACTTGTTGAATATTTAGAAGTGTAAATTTATATGCAAATATTCATTAGCTTTATTGATAGTACAGTACATGCATGTTCCTGATAACTCATTGTTAAGCATGTTGTTGTTGTTATTTCTATGCTGCCTGTCAGGGGCCGGCCATCGGAACAGGGTAGGGAAGCAGAGGGGCAGTTGGGTTACAGGGAACCTCTGAAAATCTTGCAAAGCAGTTCCTCTTCCTGTGGTGAGGAAAGCCACACCTCCAGTGGGGCAAAGGGGAAAGGACCTAAGGATGCTGCTGGGAGCCTCAGCACCGCTCCTGGCCAAGCCGGCCAGGAGGGAAACACGCCCCTTCCGTCACCCACCCTGCGCAGAGGTGTAAAATGCAAAGAAGGAAGGAAAAGGCTGGGGGTGATGAAGCTCTTATGCTGGGGGAGGTCCCGGAAACAACCACTCCCGGATTCTGCTAGCGATTGAGGCAGACATGAACTTGTGGCTCTGCACTATAAATAGTTTTGCGCCAAAATAAAATCTGAAAAAGACAGGTCGGAGTCCTGACTCACGAGCAACCACCATTGCCATCTGACACCGCCCATCTGACTGGGTTGCCCCAACCATGTCCCACCAAAAAATAGTAAAAGCACAATACAACATCACACACTTAAAGAGATGCCAACAAAGCAAGAGGGCTGCCCTTTTGGGGAAGGAGGGTTGCTGCAACCTGCACGGCTGCCCTGGCCCCTTGGCCAAACAAACTCCGTGGGACGGGGGGTGCTTGTCCTTGTCTCTGCTGCGCCAAGAGGCGCCTCGGCGGGGGCCGCCCGACCCGCGGAACAGGGAGGCGGGGAGAGCAGGGCTCCCTCCCGGGAAGTGAGCGCCTGTTGCACAGCCAGAGGGTTTCGGCATCGCGGCGCCTTCCAGGACGAGGGAGGCGCGCCGGGGAGCAGGGATGCCACTCCGCGCTTGCTGCCCCGGGTAGTGCCCGCTTGCACCGCGCCCCCATCCCCCCCGGCTCGTGCTGTGTCTTGGTTCGTGTGCATGCGATCCCCTGTCTCGCGCTGCAGATCCTCTCGCGCACGGAGAGGCGGCAGACACCATGGGGCTCCTCGCGCTGTTTCTGGTGCTCGGGTGCTTCTACAGGTACGAAGGTGCAGTGGACGCTGCGGCAGGTAAGGCCACAAAGGCTGATGCTCGGCGGCGGCGCTCTGCTGGAGGGGCGCCCGAGATTATTGGGGAGGCGGAGCCCCCCAAACGAATTTTTGAGGGGGCTCGGGCCCCCTCAGGCCCCATGGAGTCGGCGCCTATGCAGGGCTAGTTCCCCTCTCTTCCTCCAAAAGTCCAACACCATCTCCTTTGTCTTGCTAATATTTAGGTGCATGTTATGCACTGAAGTTCTCACCCTGGGCCAGCAGGGGGATACTGTAGATGGTTATGCAAATAAGGGATCAAAAGTGATAGAATCATAGAATAGAATCATAGAATCATAGAGTTGGAAGAGACCACAAGGGCCATCGAGTCCAACCCCCTGCCAAGCAGGAAACACCATCAGAGCACTCCTGACATATGGTTGTCAAGCCTCTGCTTAAAGACCTCCAAAGTAGGAGACTCCACCACACTCCTTGGCAGCAAATTCCACTGTCAAACAGCTCTTACTGTCAGGAAGTTCTTCCGAATGTTTAGGTGGAATCTTCTTTCTTGTAGTTTGGATCCATTGCTCCGTGTCCGCTTCTCTGGAGCAGCAGAAAACAACCTTTCTCCCTCCTCTATGTGACATCCTTTTATATATTTGAACATGGCTATCATATCACCCCTTAACCTCCTCTTCTCCAGGCTAAACATGCCCAGCTCCCTTAGCCGTTCCTCATAAGGCATCGTTTCCAGGCCTTTGACCATTTTGGTTGCCCTCCTCTGGACACGCTCCAGTTTGTCAGTGTCCTTCTTGAATTGTGGTGCCCAGAACTGGACACAGTACTCCAGGTGAGGTCTGACCAGAGCAGAATACAGTGGCACTATTACTTCCCTTGATCTAGATGCTATACTCCTATTGATGCATCCCAGAATTGCATTGGCTTTTTTAGCTGGCGCGTCACACTGTTGGCTCATGTCAAGTTTGTGGTCAACCAAGACTCCTAGATCCTTTTCACATGTACTGCTCTCAAGCCAGGTGTCCCCCATCTTGTATTTGTGCCTCTCATTTTTTTTTCCCAAGTGCAATACTTTACATTTCTCCCTGTTAAAATTCATCTTGTTTGTTTTTGCCCAGTTCTCTAATTTGTCAAGGTCGTTTTGAAGTGTGATCCTGTCCTCTGGGGTGTTAGCCACCCCTCCCAGTTTGGTGTTGTGATGGGATGATGAGCTGCTTATGCGTAAAATCGTAGTCCCTCAGAGTTTGTGCAACTCCACAAACCTCTGTCTGTGACGGAGCTCCTCAGACATGTCTGCTCTAGTCACTTGCAGATTCCAACAGTGGTTGCTTTCGGAATCGTTTCCAGCATAAAAGCTCCTTAACGGAAACACGTCTTCTGGACTCACGTCGTGACAGTTTCCGGCGAGGAATGGGTCTCCCTATGGGAGCTTCAGACACCTCCCCACTGTTCTCGCTGGACGTGTCCCTGACCCCTCCCTCTTGCTCGCTTTCCCTCAGAGATCCACCTCTTTCCCTGCTGGTTCCTGCTTTAGCTGCTGAGTCTCTCTCAGCCTCCGTGAGACTTTCCACCAGAGACCCACCTCTCCCCCTGCTGGTCCCTGCTTCAGCTGCTGAGTCCCTCCCAGCCTCCGTGAGCCCTTTCCCCACCTGTTCCTCCGATGGCAGTTCCCTGACAGGTGTCATCTGCAAATTTGATCAGGATGCCCTTGAGTCCATCATCCAAGTCGTTGATAAAGATGTTGATGTTCAGTGATTGGATAGTTTTAGAAAGTTGTTACAATTATGTGTACTGGAGCTCTATATAAGCAGGCTGACTGAACCCTTCAGCTCAGTTCTGTTCTGGCCTCTGAATAAACAAGAGCTGTTTGAAGAATCGCTGTGTCGTCTGATATGTTCACCCACAACTTAACAGGGTAGATCAGGCAACCTAAGGTCCGAGGGCCGGATGCGGCCCAATCACCTTCTCAATCCGGCCCACGGACGGTTGGGGAATCAGCGTGTTGTGTCCTTTTATTTAAAATGCATCCCTGGGTTGTTTGTGGGGCCTGCCTGGTGTTTTTACATGAGTAGAATGTGTGCTTTATTTAAAATGCATCTCTGGATTATTTGTGGGGCATAGGAAAATGTTTTTGTTCTTTTCAAAATATAGTCCGGCCCACCACATGGTCTGAGGGACGGTGGACCAGACCACGGCTGAAAAGGTTGCTGACCAGGATGTAGATACTTTTTGAACCTCCCCCCGTACGCTGATTCATCTCCACCTGTAATTAGACCCATTACAGTAGTATCATCTGCAAACTTAATAATTACAGTGGATGGATCAGATGAAATACAGTCATATGTCATATGTATACAACAAGTAGAGGTAGGGACTTGGCACACATCCCTGTGGGGTGCCAGTGCTGAGCTTCAGGGAGGTAGATGCAACAGGCCCAATCCTCACTGTTTGTGTCCAATCCCTCAATAAGTCTTTAATCCAGTCACAGATGGTAGAAGAAATATCTAGTTCCATCAGCTTTTTGATAAGAATGTCTGGAAGGATGGTATTAAAAGCCAAACTTTAATCAATAAACAACATTCTAACTTGAAATTCTAACATAATTCCCCAGTCTCTCCAGATGACTCGCTGCAAGGTGAAAGGCTTCATCTGTTGACCTATTTCTCCTATAGGCGAACTGATGTTTATCAAATCCAGTGGAAAGCATGTCCTAAGGTGTTGAAGGACCAATCTCTCAAAGCATTTCATCACTACAGATATCAATGCAATAGGTCTGTAGTCATTTAGGCAGTTAGTTGCTGTTTTCTTTGGGACTGGGACAATGGTGGCTGCATGATGGAATGGAACACAAGCCGTTTGCAGAGAGATGTTAAAAATCCTTGTCAGGACCCCTGCTAGCTGATTGGCACAATTTTTTACCAATATCCCCAGCACCCTATGTGGACCAGCAACTTTACTGGGATTCACCGCCCTCAATGCAGCTTTCACTTGATGGTCATATAGAATAAGTGGCTGAGAGTTTGTAGGCTGGCGGCAGGAGCTATGATACCTGATCTTTTTACCTCGTAGTGGGCGAAGAATATGTTCAGCTCCTCTGCCAACAAATCATTGGCCTTAACCGTGTTCCTCGTATTGCCCTTATAGTTGGTTAGATGCTGCAGTCCCTGCCACACTTGTTTCGTGTTGTTAACGGCTAGGCAATTCTCCACCTTAAGCTTATATTGTTGTTTTGCCGCCTTAATGCCTTTCCTGAGCTTTGTTCTTGCCCCTCTGTATATATCTATGTTCCCTGCCTTCAAGGCAGTATCCCGAGCTTTCAGTATCCCAACCTTACTTCAGGTTTTCAGTTCCCATAGACTCTAATGCACCTCTCCATTGTTACATTATCAGTGCACACTTTAACGTAAGAAAGTACAGCGTCTGTGTATCTGTGCAGATTTTGATGTTCAAACACCCTCCAATCAGTACTTTCAAAATAATCCTGGAGCTGACTGAAAGCGCCCTCTGGCCAGATTCTAACTGTTTTTTATAACTGGCTGAATTCTTCTCCTAAGAGAGATATACTTTGGACATAAAAAAGTGAAGAATGGTCAGATGAACCTACGTGGGGGAGGGGAATTGCCCTGTATGCCTCCTTCAGATTGGAATACACACAGTCCAAAATATTCTTCCCTCTAGTGGCAAAATTCACATACTGTTCAAACAGGAAAAACTGTCTTCAGGCAGGCCTGATTGAAATCCCCTGCCACAACAAGCACGCCCTCTGGATGGATTTGCTGCTGCCTAGGTATGACGTCTTAGGTATGACAACAACAACAAAGGTATAACATCATATAGTTTAGAAAATGCTGCTCTGACATTAGCATCAGGTGGAATGTAAGCAGCTATGATAATTATCACAGTTACTTCTCTAGGCAGATTTAATGGCCTACATGTTGTTGTTGTTGTTGTTGTTGTTGTTGTTTAGTCGTTTAGTTGTGTCCGACTCTTCGTGGCCCCCTGGACCAGAGCACGCCAGGCACTTCTGTCTTCCACTGCCTCCCGCAGTTTAGTCAAACTCATGCTGGTAGCTTCGACAACACTGTCCAACCATCTCGTCCTCTGTCGTCCCCTTCTCCTTGTGCCCTCCATCTTTCCCAACAACAGGGTCTTTTCCAGGGAGTCTTCTCTTCTCATGAGGTGGCCAAAGTATTGGAGTCTCAGCTTCAGGATCTGTCCTTCCAGTGAACACTCAGGGCTGATTTCCTTAAGAATGGATAGGTTTGATCTTCTTGCAGTCCATGGGACTCTCAAGAGTCTCCTCCAGCACCATAATTCAAAAGCATGAATTCTTCGGCGATCAGCCTTCTTTATGATCCAGATCTCACTTCCACACATCACTACTGGGAAAACCATAGCTTTAACTGTACGGACCTTTGTTGACAAGGTGATGTCTCTGCTTTTTAAGATGCTGTCTAGGTTTGTCATTGCTTTTCTCCCAAAAAGCAGGCATCTTTTAATTTCGTGGCTGCTGTCACCATCTGCAGTGATCATGGAGCCCAAGAAAGTAAAACCTCTCACTGCCTCCATTTCTTCCCCTTCTATTTACCATGAGGTGATGGGACCAGTGGCCATGATCTTCGTTTTTTTTGATGTTGAGCTTCAAACCATATTTTGCGCTCTCCTCTTTCACCCTCATTAAAAGGTTATTTAATTCCTCCTCAATTTCTGCCATCAAGGTTGTGTCATCTGCATATCTGAGGTTGTTAATATTTCTTCCAGCAATCTTAATTCCGGCTAGGGATTCATCCAACCCAGCCTTTCGCAAGATGAATTCTGCATATAGGTTAAAAAAGCAGGGAGACAATATACAGCCTTGCCGTACTCCTTTCCCAATTTTGAACCAGTCAGTTCTTCCATATCCAGTTCTAACTGTAGCTTCTTGTCCCACATAGAGATTTCTCAGGAGACAGATGAGGTGATCAGGCACTCCCATTTCTTTAAGAACTTGCCATAGTTTGCTGTGGTCGACACAGTCAAAGGCCTTTGCATAGTCAATGAAGCAGAAGTAGATGTCTTTCTGGAACTCTCTAGCTTTCTCCATAATCCAGCGCATGTTTGCAATTTGGTCTCTGGTTCCTCTGTCCCTTCGAAATCCAGCTTGCAATTCTGGGAGTTCTCGGTCCACATACTGCTTGAGCCTTCCTTGTAGAATTTTAAGCATAACCTTGCTAGCATGTGAAATGAGTGCAATTGTGCGGTAGTTGGAGCATTCTTTGGCACTGCCCTTCTTTGGGATTGGGATGTAGACTGATCTTCTCCAGTCCTCTGGCCACTGCTGAGTTTTCCAAACTTGCTGGCATATTGAGTGTAGCACCTTAACAGCATCATCTTTTAAAATTGTAAATAGTTCAGCTGGAATACCATCACTTCCACTGGCCTTGTTATTTGCAGTGCTTTCTAAGGCCCATTTGACTTCACTCTCCAGGATGTCTGGCTCAAAGTCAGCAACCACACTACCTGGGGTGTACGAGACATCCATATCTTTCTGGTATAATTCCTCTGTGTATTCTTGCCACCTCTTCTTGATGTCTTCTGCTTCTGTTAGGTCCTTACCACTTTTGTCCTTTATTATGGTAATCTTTGTACGAAATGTTCCTTTCATATCTCCAATTTTCTTGAACAGATCTCTGGTTCTTCCCATTCTGTTGTTTCCCTCTATTTCTTTGCATTGCTCGTTTAAGAAGGCTTCCTTGTCTCTCCTTGCTATTTTCTGGAAATCTGCATTCAATTTCCTATATCTTTCACTATCTCCCTAGCATTTTGCTTGCCTTCTCTCCCCCGCTATTTGTAAGACCTCGTTGGACAGCCACTTTGCTTTCTTGCATTTCCTTTTCATTGGGATAGTTTTTGTTGCTGCCTCCTGTATAATGTTCAAGCCTCCATCCATAGTTCTTCAGGCACCAAATCTAAATCCTTAAACCTGTTCCTCACTTCCACTGTGTATTCATAAGGGATTTGATTTAGATTGCATCTTACCGGCCCAGTGGCTTTTCCTATTTTCTTCAGTTTAAGCCTGAATTTTTCTATAAGAAGCTGATGATCTGAGCCACAGTCAGCTCCAGGTCTTGTTTTTGCTGACTGTATAGAGCTTCTCCATCTTTGGCTGCAGAGAATATAATCAATCTGATTTCGATGCTGCCCATCTGGTGATGTCCATGTGTAGAGTCGTCTCTTGTCTTGTTGGAAAAGATTGTTTGTGATGACCAGCTTGTTCTCTTGACAGAACTCTATTAGTCTTTGCCCAGCTTCGTTTTGATCTCCAAGGCCAAACTTGCCAGTTGTTCCTTTTATCTCTTGATTCCCTACTTTAGCATCCCAATCCCCTATGATGAAAAGAACATCCTTCTTTGGTGTCACTTCTATAAGGTGTTGTAAGTCTTCATAGAATTGGTCAATTTCAGTTTCTTCAGCTCCAGTAGTTGGTGCATAAACTTGGATTACTGTGATGTTAAAAAGTCTGCCTTGGATTCATATCGAGATCATTCTATCGTTTTTGAGATTGCATCCCAGTACAGCTCTCACCACTCTTTTGTTAACTATGAGGGCCACTCCATTTCTTTTATGGGATTCTTGCCCACAGTAGTAGATATGATGGTCATCCGAACTGAATTCGCCCATTCCTGTCCATTTTAGTTCACTGATGCCCAGGATGTCAATATTTATTCTTGCCATCTCATTTTTGACCACATCCAACTTACCAAGGTTCATGGTTCTTACATTCCAGGTTCCTATGCAATATTTTTCTTTACAGCATTGGACTTTCCTTTTGCTTCCAGGCATATCCGCAACTGAGCGTCCTTTCGGCTTTGGCCCAGCCGCTTCATCAGCTCTGAATCTACTTGTACTTGTCCTCCGCTCTTCCTCAGTAGCATGTTGGATGCCTTCCGACCTGAGGGGCTCATCTTCCAGCGTCATAACTTTTATATGTCTGTTGTCTTTGTCCATTGAGTTTTCTTGGCAGGGATACTGGAGTGGCTCGCCGGTTCCTCCTCCAGGTGGATCACATTTTGTCAAAACTCTCCACTATGACCTGTCCATCTTGGGTGCCCTGCTCGACATAGTTCATAGCTTCTCTGCATTATTCAAGCCCCTTTGCCACAGCAAGGCAGTGATCCATGAAGGGGGGCCTACATGTAAATACCATCAATTCCACATCTGGGGAGCAGTACGTATAAGCTACTCTGCTGTTAATACACCAACCACTGTGTATATAAATTCAGATTCCTCCTCCCCTAGCCTTACCAAAATTACTGTTTCTATCAGAGCAATAAATGACTTGGTTTGTCAGCTCCACTGCCGCATCTGGTATTGCTGAAAGTTTCAGTAATAGGTTTCCGTAATAATTGCAAAACAGCTCTCACAAAGAGGCTTACTTACTGCCATCTGCAACTTTAGTTTGTCAAATTTATGGACGAGAGATCTGATGTTAGTCAGGAAGACACTTGGCAGTGCTGGTCTAGTGGGTTGTTTTCAAAGCCGAGTCAACAAACCAGCTCTGCACCCTCGCCTTTGTTTTCGCTCCTTTCTCTTTCACTTCTCTTGGCACTTCCCCCTCCCGATGGCAATCCATGGAGAACCTGGAGATCTCACTATGCAATTTGGTATACTGTGGAACTGCTGAAACCCTCTCTTTATCTCTAATTTCCTTGCAAGCCTGATGTTTACCAGTTCTATGTGTGAGTAGGTGGAGTCCGCTCCTCGCACTACATTGTGCAAACACATCCATACACATATTATTCCAAACAGCACACACCCTTCTCGGGGGCTCAAAGCCGCAGAGTGTGAACGTGCCACCATCTTGTGCATACAGACATTCAGGATGTACCATGTACCATGAACTGCATAGTTACTATTTCATTGTTCTAGTGTGGTTATTTTGGTTCCTTAAGGCTCAGGCAGTAGAGTGCTCTGTTCCTGGTTTACAACTCTGTTTCTGACCAAAATCTGTAAGTAATGCATAATGATGTCTATTTTTGCCTTAATAGAAGCTGGAGACTATAGTAGGGTAGGATTTCTTATCTTATATTGGGGGTGGATCTACACACAGGAAAAAAACCCACTATAAATAAGTCTGAATAAGTCAATATTTTTGGGCAGGGGGCAGCACCCCCTCCAATATTGAGGGGGCTATTACTTCCTGCCACTGCCAGGTGCCCTCTGCATGCCCCAGCCTCCGGCCAGCAGCCTAGGAGCCAAGAGGTGACTGGGACAAGTGCAGAGGGCAATCTCTGCACTTGCTCCTCCCAGCCGCAGCCTGGGAGCCCAGGAGTGGAACTGCAGCTGGGACGAGGGAAGCAAAGATAGCCCCCGCCCAGCGCACACCAGGCGGCATCACATGACCACACCCCCAATGTTGGGGGCAAGTCGGCACCCCTGCCTGGGATTCATGTCACTGTTTTGCCCTATTTAGGCATTAAAAACAACAGGATCAGGCCCCTTATTTTATAGTATGATTTTTGAGTGACATTTGATTCAGCATATGCAACAATCCAGATCATTCTTTGTGAATGTGTCTATGTGCAAGAGAGGCCATGCAAGCAGAGGCCAACCTTGCCATTCCAGCTCTATGCAAGAAGACCTGTTTATGGGAATGGCACCAATCCATCCCATCATTGTGGCCGCTTCATATTAAATCTGTATAGGATGAAATGTGAAAACCCTCATTTGTGAAATATGGTTGGCTTTTTCCTTTTTCCTTTGCATACGGAGATACATGTCAAATTCCCAGGCACAACACTCATAGCAAAAATTAAGAGCACTTCATACCAGACTTCACACATGCTACCTCTCCAGGTAGGGGGGAAATTGTGTTTCTAAAGCAGCTCTTGCAAACATTTCAAGTTTGTATGTAAAAGCTTCAAGCTTGCCACCCTGAAATATAATCAGTTTGCCATCTTTCTTTAATTCAGCACATAATCAAAAAAGCCCAGTGAAGGCACCAGAAATCAATACTTTGAAAGTTTCCTTTATAAAAGAGACATCAGGAACAAGAGCAATCAGAAACATGCAGATTAGACCTCTTACCTGCTAATCCAATTGTCAGTAGACCGTTAACTAGAAAGAAAAAGAGTAGCTATTAGAGATCCATTATTCCAAAATTATCAGAAGTACACTATAGTATTAGTAAATTAGTATATAAACAAAATTATATAGTATATAAACATATATAAACATATGAATTTATATTATATATATATTATTAGTAAATATAGTATATAAACAAAATTAATCATAAACAATTGGATAGAAATGAAGCTGGTGGCATTACATGCTATTGATTTCAATAGAAACTCATTATTAGTTTGTCTCCTTGATTTCAGTGCAAACTTATGTAAAGAATATATGTTCAATGTATATAAAATATTATGTGGTGGTTTGCATTTGCAGAGTGTCTGCTTTTTTCAGAGAACTGTAGCAAGTGCAAAAGGTACTTGTGCAGCTAAAGCTGCAAAATGTTTACCTAATGAACTTGCTTATCCAAATGGCTCTCTGGGACCAGAGGGAGAATAGTACTTGGACTCTGCACGTGGTCCCACTACCCTAACACAACGCGTTCCTTGGAAATTGTTCATTAGTCGAGCATTCACACAAAGAGTCAACTATTTCTATGATTCCTACGGGAACATTTCTAATCCATGATTTGTCCAATCTCTCTCCTGCCTCCCTTCATGGTTTCTTCCTGAAATAGCTGCAGCCAACCAGCAAAAGAGAGATAAAGGAAAAGCTGATTTGTCGGATCTCTCTCCCAGCCCTACATGGTTTCTGCCCTACTATGGCTGCTGCAAACCAGCAAAGCTCAAGCAAGCAAGCAAGGAAGGAAGTGGGCAAACTGGCTGTTTGGATATCTGATTGTGCAAAGTGTATAGTGAGGTCGGGGCATGATTCTTTATCTTTGGATTAGTGAATTTTCACATAGTGAGCAAGCAGATTGAAGGACTTGCATGAATTAACAAGCAAGAACCTAAAAGAAGCTGAACTGCATTCCTAGTTGTTTAACAGTAATGTGTTGATTTGAATTTACAACTGTTTTTGCTAACAAGTCTAAAGACAGTTTACTCTGGAACTCTTTCTTGGTGTAGAGATCTCCTTGATTCTGACTCTGAACAAGGTCCCCAACACATTAGGCCCCCTTCAGACATTGGGTACCACATGTGCAGCAGCCTTGGGGCAGTGGGGCAGAGGATCAGCCAAATCCCACCAATGGTGCCATCACCCACCATGGAGAGCCAAGAATGCTGCCAGCTTGGAGCTCCCCACACCCAAGTGCTCAGGAAAATCTGTCAAAATCTTTCTACAATTTCTACTTTTAGTTAAGTATTTTTATTTACTTACTTGATTGGGGGGAAGCTCTCCCCCAGCCCTGCCCTGACTACACCCATACCCAGGCCTGAGAATGCTCCTTTTAAGACTTCCTTCTGCAGCAAGGTGGGTGGTGAAATACATGTATACTACTTTTGGGTGCTCCTGTTGGCCAATCAGGTTGTTGCATTCTAGGATCCTACCAGCCTATTTTTCTAGGATTCAAGCTCAGTACATAACAGAGGGGAAGTCAGATGAGGAGGGATTTAAGATTTAAGCTGGTGCTGAGACTCTTGCAATACTCTCCCTCCAGGGACCTGGCAGTCCTGTATCTAGTCAGCATTTTCCTCCACAACTGGACCTGCTTGTGCCCACACACCATCCACCCTGTCCCTCTGGGAATCTCAAGCATGACTCAGAATCTGCTTGCCTGGAGGATTCCCAGCTGTTTCCATGCTTAATGGTGCACCACAAACACACACGTGGCTCCCTCTATGCTCTTGCTGAAATGCAGGTGGGAGCAATAAACAATGATTCCTGGCCTAACATTATATCCAAAAACATTTCAGTGTTTTGTTTTGTTCCTAACAAGCCACAAGGTAAAGCCAATGTTTGTTCTTGACTTCCCAACTGCAGTTTGCTTGAGTGAAATAAATTATGAGTTCCCAGCTCTGATGTAATATAAAGCCAAATATTTACTGTTGTGTGTGAATGGGACCAATAAGTTATCTGAAACTTTATTTTTAAAAAACATCTTGCCCTCAACCTCTCCGCCTTCAAATAAGATATGAAAAATATAAATTTAGGAAGCTGTTGTCTGCCTAGCTCAGTATGGTCTGCACTGAGGGGCAGCATCTCTCCAGCACTGCAGGCGACCATTTTCCCCAGCCCTGCTTGGAGATCCAAAGGTTCCTCAGCATGCGAAGCAGAGGCTCTTCTCTTCCAAGGAGCTGCAGCCCCTCCCGCTTCCCATAAGGAAAGGGCACTTCTGCCTGCCGGAAATATTTAGCTGTAACTGTATAACAAAAGCCATAGAACTTGCAACTTGATTTGGCATGATGCGTTCAGGTCTCTAGGAAACACTTTCCCCTGGTTGGGTGGTAGCAAAGTAGTACAGCAAGAACCTGAAGGGAAACACTTTTTGGATCTGCTTAATAAAATCAGATAATAATCAGCATCAAGACCTTTAGATCTGTTAGAAATATTCCACTTGGAGCTTGTGACACCATAATGAGTCCCGGAGTTGACCAGAATGTTAAAAAAGGGAAAGCAAAGTTATTTCCTCAGCCCTAGGTATGATTTTCCAAAGCAGTTCTGTCCAAATATTCCAATGTAAATTGATTCCATTAAATTCAACTGAATTAAGTATCGCTAAAGATTAAAATGTAGTAACATGTGCTGGAAATTTCAGTAGCAATCTACTTGCTAAATGATCATAATAAAGTTCAAGCTTCTTAATTAAAGTGCTAATTTTAACAATAGCAATTTGAATTTACATGCCAGATGTCTCTTTAATTGACACTGCTGCACGAGAGCATTTAACATCCCCCCTAAATAGGTATGGAAACTGAAGCAGATGCTCCTTACAGAAAGCTGAAGCCAAAGGAGTAGCACAATTTTAAGCAAGTAGGGGAAGCCCACAGCTGACAGGCAGCACACTTAGGGAGACACATCCGAGGTGTGGATGAGCCTCTTAAATAGGTTGACAGCTTCCTTTGAGCAGCTAGCCCCAATTCTGATGAGTCCAATTCTTAAGGCGATCCAGCCTGTTTCAGAGCCACTGGCCCAGTGGAGCAGAGGAAGTGAAAGTCCATGAACTTCATCTGACTGCACAAGGGCTGCCATCATGGGCTCCTCTGGTGCTGGGATTCCTGAGGAGGCAGGCATGTCAAACTGGCTCAAAGGGCACATTCTGCTCCAAGTCTGACATATCTTCTGAATCCATGACCTGAGCACAAGGAGTCAGAGCCCTAGACATGACCCAGGGATGCTAGGAGTTGTAGTCCAACAATATGAGGAGTGCCACACAGGTTAACCACACCACCTCTAAATCTTGGCAGTCAGGAGCAGGGGATCCTATGCACACAGCTTGGGTTGATGTGGAAAACTAAACTGAGGTAAAAAGTAAAAGGTAAAGGACCCCATACGGGTATGTCTAGTCAATGGCAATTATGGGGTGTGGTGCTCATCTCGCTTTTCAGACCAAGGGAGCTGGCGTTTGTCCACAGACAGCTTTCCAGATCATGTGGCCAGCAGGTCTAAACCACCACTGGAGCACAGAGGACCGTGACAAAAGCCAGAGCGCACGGAAACACCATTTACCTTCCCACTGCAATGGTACTTATTTATCTACTTACACTGATGTGCTTTCGAACTGCTAGGTTGGCAGGAGCTGGGGGGAAACAACGGGAGCTCACCCCATCAAGCAGATTTAAACCACCAACCTTCTGATCAGCGAGCCCAAGAGGCTCAGTGGTTTAGACCACAGCGCCACCCGCGTCCCCTTACACTTCTTATCCCCTGCAAGAGAATAATAAGATGTGGGGATTGGACAGCCAGAGAGAGGCTGGTGAATGGAGCAGGGCTAGGGAATGGGAGGTGGAAATGAGAAAGCAAGATGAGGGCGGAAACAATGAGAAGATATTCTCAGGGGCGGAACCTGGGAGCATGTATGTGTAAACCAACAGAGAAATCAAGTAAATAAAGGTTTGGGGACAGGACACATCTTGTTGGAGGCAGAGCTGATGGCCCTTCTCCCTTATGCATCTGATGTGCTCTTGAGATCTCCATAGCCCTTCCTCCCCTACTGCCCCCTTTCCCACCATCAGGGAGGTGAAAAAGAAGGCCAGAACAACTTGTTACTCAGAAACGTTGCAGACTGAACCCAAATACACAATTTATCCTATTCAAAGTCAGGGGGAAGAAAAAATGGTGGATTGTCTGTCCCACGTGTGATTTGTCTTGATAGCAGGTAGTTCCAGCATAATATAGCATTTTATTCAATGCACTTCATCCATTACCTTGGTAATTTTTACAAGAACCCAGTGAGCTAGATGTTCAGTATTATCCTCACTGTGTGCAGAGCAGGTGAGGGATGGGGCAGAGAGAACAATGGCTTGCCAAAGGCCCCCTAAGGTTTGCCATACGTCAGGAAAATTCCTGACATGTCCTGGTTTTCTGGTGTAAAAATGGTGTTGAGGGAATTTTGTTGAATTGCCAAAATGTCAGGGAAGCCCCGAGAGAAAAAGCAGTGGAAACAATTTTGGCGGTTTCAAAAAAACAAAAACAAAAACCCTCAACTTTGTGGGTGTCAGGAATTTTACTATTTGAAATATGGCAACCCTACCTAAGGAGATCTCAGTAGGAGTGGGTCAACTTTTCCATTCCAATTTCAGCCACTGTATGACCTGGCATAGGTCTTTGAGGAACATGAAGGAAATTTAAAAAGAATGGCAGCCAGTGAGCCACATCACCAAGTGCCAGGGATTTGTGTATTAACAAATGGGTGTGTCACAAATGACTTGTACAGACACGCATGGCTTATCTTTGAAAAGTCATATATACAAAGTCACATATACTACAATACTTCAGGTAATATTTGCCACATGTGCAGAACCTTCAAGTGTCCCAATTTAATTGGGACACCCCGAATTTACAGAAGCTGCCCTGGCTTCTGATACCAATCCAGGATGCCCCAATTTCCCCAGAGGCCACTCCAGGCCACACCACTTCTCCTGACGCAACACGACCTGGCACAAGCTTCCTGGAGGATGCTCTAGGCCAGGCAGCCTCTACCGAAGCCACATGGCCTGGTGTGATCTGTTGGAGGCCACTCTAGGTTGCACAGCGTCTCATGGAGGCCACTTCAGGAGGATGAAGACAGCAAAGGTAAGAGGGGGGAGGTAGGGAGGGCAGGCGAGGAAGTGGTCAGTGAAGATAGGTGGTGGTGGGTTGCCCTGAATTTTTGACACAAAAGGCTGGAGGGTATACATGCGTGCTGCAGACCTGGTTAGTCCTGGAAATGGAAGCACTAAAAATAAAGTTAAAATCAAAGTCCTCATTTTTTTAAGAGGCACACAAACTAAAATAATTATGTCAACAAAACAAACACAATAAAAAAGATACCCATTTCTGTCTAGTTTGGAAGGTTCTTTTTTGTTCCATCACTCATTGCCCACTTTAGGAGCAAAGTAGCCTGCAGTGGGAAAATAGGGAGAACAATCATACTATGATGTGAAAAGAACAGAGGAAATGAGGTAAGTGAAGTTAACAGGGGAAACAAAAGCACTGCACAAAGCAAGGATGCATGTTGTAAACGGAAGCCCTCACAAATCTACGGGAGTGAAAAAAATGACTGGCACCAATAAGAGTAGCTAATGTGGGGGGAACAAAAAGATGGATTAACAGGACAAATTGGGGCTGGGAAGCAAGCCTAGGATGTACTTCCTTGTCCATTCTCTCAGAAATAGAGCCCTGCCTGACTGTAAAAAAGCATTGCCGCTTGCCCACATTGGTTTGCCTGGATAACTTCCAATATCTGGATCTATTTTTCCTAAGTGAAGATGCCAACAGCATTCCCATTGGGCATCAAGCTTTCCAAGCTGACCTGGGGGGGGAGCATGCACTCTCATCTTTAAGGAGGCTGATTTCAAAAATCTTAAAGAGCTACTGGGTGATATCCCATGGTCAGAAATACTGAAAGAGAATGTAGTCCAGGATAGATAGGAGTTTCATAAATGTATAATATTGAAAGCATAAATGCAGACAATTCCAACAAAAAATAAAAGTGAGGGGCACCCTTGAAAATTGCATAAGAAGCTTACAGATGAGCTGAAATTTAAGAAAGGCATATATAAGAAACGGAAGAAAGGGGAAATCACAAAGGAGGAATATACACAAGTAGCCAACAGTTGCAGGGTAAAGGTCAGGCAGGCTAAAGTGCAGAATGAGCTCAGGCTTGCAAAAGAGGTTAAAACTGATAAAAAATGTTTCTTCAGCTATGTTTGAAGCAAGAGAAAGAAAAAGCAAGTACAGTCATACCTTGGTTGTTGAACGCCTTGGTACTCAGACGTTTTGGCTCCCGAACGCCGCAAACCCAGAAGTGAGTGTTCCTGTTTGTGAATGTTTTTCGGAAGCCGAATGCCTGGTGTGGCTTCCGCGGCTTCCGACTGAGTTCAGGAAGCTCCTGCAGTCAATCAGAAGATGCACCTTCGTTTTCTAATGTTTTCGGAAGTCAAACGGACTTCCGGAATGGCTTCCATTCGAAAACCAAGGTACAACTGTAGGAGATTCCTTTGAATGGAGAAGATGGAGAAATGCTATTGGGTGACAGAGAGAAGGCAGAGCTGCTCACCACCTACTTTTCCCCTGTCTTCACCCAAAAGCGAAGCAGTGCTCAACCTGGTAAAAACAACATAAATGAAGCAAGGAGAGAGCTGCAGCTCAAGATAGGAAAAGGGGTGGCCTGAGAACACCAGGCTAGTTTAAATGAACTCAAATCTCCAGGGCAAATGATGTCCCCATCTTCAAAAGGGAAAAACATTAACTACATCAATTCCAGGAAAGTTCCTAGAACAGATAAATAAAGTCTGTGAGCACTTAGAAAAGGATGCTGTGATTACTAAGATCCAACATGGGTTTCTCGAAAACAAGCCAAGCCAGGCCAATCTCTTTTTTCTTTTCAATGCAGTTACAAGCTTGGTGGATCAGCAGAATACTGTGGACTCAGTGTATCTTGATTTCAGTAAGGCTTCTGACAAACTCTTCCATGATACTTTTGTGAGGAAGCTGGTATGTGGTATGTGGGCTAAATGAGGTAACTGTAAGGTGGATTTGAAACTGGTTGGCTAACCAAACCCAAAGACTACTGGTTGGCTAACCAAACCCAAAGACTACATTAATGGTTCCTTATCATCCTGGAAAAAAGTGACAAGTGGGGTCCCTGGGCCCGTTGTTGTTCAATGTCTTTATAAATGACTTGGGTGAAGGAACTGAGGAGATGCTTGTCACATTTGCAGATGACACCAAACTGAGAGGGATAGTGGTGAGAAAAATGCACTCTGCATCTGCTCAGGGATACTTTAGTCTATTAAAATGAGTCATTGGCACTGAGCCTGCTGAGTTGCAGCATAGTTTAAGCTACACTAAAAGCAATTCAAAACATAAAATCCCTGACAAATTGGATACTGAATTCACTGTTCCAGTAAGAACACTAAACTGAAGAGAGCTCATTCAGCATCAATAGCAGTGCTTCATAATGTACTTTTAGGAATTCTTATAATGTGTGCTTCCTGTTCATGTTTTCGTAGAACACCACTCTTGGGTCAAGCACACTTTGGCCTGTTCAAATTTATCAATGGCCTTCTGGGAGCGAGAGGCTGCTCCTGTGTCCTTTAGAGAGAGAAATGCCTTGTAGGCTTGAGCTCACTCTACCCTGCAGGTATTTGGGTGCTGTTAATTGTACTCACAGCACACTTTGATCCATCCGGACTTTATAGGTTTGGGTCAGTAGCTGAAACCCCAGGGCCAAATCCAGCTCCTAAGAAGTACCCAAAGGCCCCTAGCTGCCAAACCTAAGGTCAAGTGGTGGATGGAGGGGGCTGTGGCTTGGGCACGGGGGCTTGCTCACTTTCCATTTTTAGGAGGGCAACCTCTTCCCCAATCTGGTGTCTTCCAGATGTAATAGACTACAATTTCCATAAGACCAAGCCAGAATGGCCAAATAATTTGGAGGGAAAGGCTGGCACAGGTGATGCGGGCCAACCACAGACGCGCACTCATTGCTCAAGGCAGCACTTTCATTAAACTCGTTGCCAAGCAAAATGACAGATGATCAGAATGGAGGTGAGAGGTGTGTGAGGCTGCTTTGAGGCTGGAGACTGAGAACCCTATGAAACGCTGTCAACAATACAGTCCTACATGTTTGTTGTGTTGCTTGGTTAATTTTGGGGGGTGGGGGGGTCACTCTACACAATACATAGGAACAAACTTGGATTTCCTGTGTGTTCACTTTCCTGTGAGCTGCACCTAATCGTGTGTCTCTGGTGAGTATACCTGCATGATGCACATTCTTCAGACACATTTGTCTCATTCATGTTGCATTTTGTAGGTTTGTGACTAAGATTTGTATTTATTTTTAGTGTATTAAATGGCCCAGGGTGAGGAAGAAATTGGCCAAGCACAACTGCTTTGCAATTATTCTTTTTAAACTATTCCTAGTCAACATTGGATCCCCCCCCAATGGATGGACACATTTGCGTATGATTTTTGTGTGTGTGTTTTAAAAAGAAATGGCAAGGAAATATTAGCATTATTGTATATATGTCCAAACCAGCACAAATGTGTTTGCACCATTTATAATGAAAATTTGGTTTTTAATTTTTAATTTTATTTAGGTCTGCATCTCTAGTCATCAGTTGTGCAAAAGAGCATGGGAAGCGTTTAGGTGGAACAAAGATCTCTCACTAATTGATAATAGAGGAGAGAGAAGAAGAGAAGATTTTATTTTTTAAAAAAGAAACAGGATTGAACAGTCTCGGTTCCCCAGAGATACTTATCTCACTTGTGGAGCAGATGTTTGCTTTCAAAGGAAGCGGGGGGGGGGGGAGGAAGGGGAAAGAGTTGTAAGCAAATCCCTGCCCTTAGAGAGATGACCCGCCATGAAGACAAATAAAGCACTTCTTCTGGCTTTCATTAGGACTTATTTACTATGAAAAAAGCCAAGTCAAAAACAGCCACCAGTGACCAGCTTGCCTACGAAAATAGATGCAGAAATAATTATGAAGGCAATTGGACAAGTTTCTAATTTAAAGGTAGCTAGAATTCATAAGAATAATTACAGTGGTACCTCGGGTTACATACGCTTCAGGTTACAGACTCCGCTAACCCAGAAATATTACCTTGAGTTAAGAACTTTGCTTCAGGATGAGAACAGAAATTGTGCAGCGGTGGTGCAGTGGCAGCAGGAGGCTCCATCAGCTAAAGTGGTGCTTCAGGTTAATAGCAGTTTCAGGTTAAGAACAGACCTCCAGAACAAATTAAGTTCTTAACCCAAGGTACCACTGTATGTTTCAGCTAACCCAGATGATAAAACAACCAGAACTTGTACTCAGCTTCCACCCAAAGGAGCCATTCCACATTACAGTTGGGGGGGGGGGGCATTTAAAGCAAGACATTAAAGGAAGACACAAGATCTACCCACTCTGGAAGAATGGCAGATGAAGGTGATGGACTATATGGAACTGGCAGAAATGACTGGCAGAATCCGAGACCAGGGAGAGATTGGAAAAAGTTTAAAGACTATTTACAGAAATATTGTAAAATTAATGAATGTTAGAATGATGTTGGATAGAAACTAAGTGGTCTATAGCTGTAATGTTATAAGGGAATACGAGAAAATGGACGATTAATAGGTAAAAATCCAATGTTACAATATTTTAAGATTGAAGACCAGGATAAACAAAGAGGGGAGGGATTTGCTGAACTAACTATCTGAACAGGAATACAGAAAAGGGAGGCGTGAGGAGGTCCGGGAAATAAGCAAATGAAAGATAAGTCATTGAAAGAGCGAATTGTTTTTAACTATTTTTATTTTGTATTTTTCTTTTTTCTTTTTTAATTTTGTAATATTTTGAAAATTTCAATAAATATCTTTTTAAAAAATAAAAATAAAGCAAGACATTAAATCACACAGCTAAATGTAATGTGCAAATATTACAGAAACAAATGTCATGGAGCGGCAATAAGTGCCGCCATCCTGCTTAGGGTTCACACCCGGGCCAACCTAAGTTTGTCCTTCTGCAATGTTTAAAATGGCCCTAAATAGGCAGCCCTGCACACACACACACACACACACACACACCCTTTACCAATTCCCAAGTCTGGCACCAGATTAAATGAGATAAACATTGTAACGCCCTCTGGGGGGGAGGCTTAAGATGTCTGCAGTGTGTGACTTGCGGTGCTAACTGCCATAGTGGAGGCACACCCGCATTTGCGGGGATCGCTTCACTGAGTATAAACAAGGATGATTGAGGGTAATTGTGCTTGCAAGCCTCCCCCAGGGTTGGGGGGGGGAGCTACACTCGCAGTTCACCTGATACCTGGCTCTCAGTTCCAAACGTAATCCAGGAGGCAGGAGATGCTGAGTTCAAGCGCTTTGCCTATCAGTAACCTTCCGACTCAGCCATTACGAGCAGAAGTTCTTCTGTAGTTTAAGATTTTGACTGATTTGGAGTTAATCTACAGGCATGTTCTGGACCAAGGAGATAAACTGCTAAATAAATCAGCCACGGAGTGATAATGATTTGATTTGGAGAAAGGACTTTCTTTGGAGCATGTGAGTTTTGACTGGGGGTGGGCCTTCACTTTTTCTTTATATATACAACATGGTTGCAGCTTCAATGATTCAGCGACCCTCCCTGAATGTTAATTCTGTGTGAAAATGTTGATATGATTGACTGCACCAAATTTCCACTGGAACGCAATTAAAGTTAAGGTCCTTTGATCTACCATAGCCCTGGAGGGGCATGCAAAAGTTCTAGAGACCTGAGTCCTCTCCCAATACCAGCTTTCTGCTTTTGCAGTGAGTCCGCCTACAAACATCCCACTCTTGGAGAATGCAGGCTGCTAGAAACATTGCCCACAGAAGCAATTCGAGAAAAAAGCTGGAGAAGAGTGGGGGTGCATTGTATTTCTCGAAATACTTTATTATTGTTCTTCTAGCATGTAAGAAAACCATTTCCTATTCACCTCCGTGCTGAGGTGCCTGCTTAAATAAAACAGGGGGTGCAGGTAAGCCTCGCCCCACATAACTGATCACAAGTCACACCCTTTGAATGGCAATGCCCAACAACGGTGGGGGGGCTGGCCCCCTGAAATATTTTATGGGGGAAGCAAAGAGATCTTGATCCCTAGGAGTTGGCTCCTATGCCCATGGAATTGCCTTGTTTCTTCAAACAAGATCAGAACATTCCCAGAGAGGAATTTTAAAGTACCCACAAGAAGACTTTAGCAAACTCTTTGTTTTTCTTTGTTAGCAGGACTCCTAGAGAAGCCGTGCAATTCCGGGGAGAAGGGGAGGGATATTAACCATGAACTCGGCTACAAAAGAGAACCAGCATTCCTTTCATTGACAGGATGGCTGAAATGAATAGCAGCAGCATGTACTTACCCCACAGCGCAAAGAGAAGATGTTGCACCAGCCATAAAGCATGGCTCTCCATCCTGAATCTTTCAAGAGCAATAAGCGCAGCCCACAATTTTGGGGAGAAGCAGCACACATTGGGGATGAAAAGAGGCGGTTCTGGAGCAGCCCTCAATTCCTTTTACCAAGCCCCTTTTCTCACAGGGAGTCTGTTCTTCCTTCCACAACATCAAGTCCCGAGCAGCAACTTGGTGTTGGCGGCAGCTGGGCGAGGAAAGGGGGATCTTCCTTGCACAAAATCCCACCCTTCTGCTCCTCCCATCACCGAGATGGCAGCAGCAGCAGCAGCAGCAGGAGCCACTGCCCACCGTCTGCTCGCAATGGCTTTTCCTCGCTGCTTTCTCCTCCCCCAGCCCCCAGGCTGCTTTAGCGGGAGAAGGATGAGGATGTCGCAGCTATTCTAGGATCCTGGGGGGGGGGGGGGAGGAAAATGCAGCTGGAAGCGGACCTCCCAGGCACAACCAGGAGAGATGTCCGCTCACGGGATGCGGAGATCTCTCTCTCTCTCTCTCTCTCTCTATCTATCTATCTATCTATCTATGCAGCCAGAAAAGGACAGCAGGAGGAAGAAGAGAGCTGGGTGGCTCTTCCCTGTGAAGGGGTGTGCTCTCTCTCTCTCGTTCTCTTTCTCTCTCTCTTGGGCAAAGTACAGGGCAGTTGCAGTCGTCACAAGATAGCTCTCCGACAACTTTGTCATCTCAGGCGTGAGATGAACTTATTTCAATGTAGCTTGCCAGAGGACGAGGGTGGAGGTCTTCTGACAACATCGTGATTTATCACTGTGGGATGAGTTGGTGTGCTAACACCTGTTTGCAACAAACCTGTTAGGGGCATTAAAGAATCAACTTCAAGGAGCGTTTAAAATACTGTAGAGGGGTTGTTGTTGTTGTTTTAAAAAGGGCTTGTCAGCACATTGATGAACAACACATATTGAGTAAAGGACTGTCCTTTTAAAAAATAGTTTCAGTCCAGTGACTAATATTTGGGCAGGGGTCAGAGGTGCCAAGGAAAGCAATTTCCTGTGGATTTAAGAGCTGCAGTGAACATGATACAGAGACTTTGATTTCTGCAAGGGGCTTGCACTACCCCAATATAATTTTTTTATTTCTTTGAATAGCTGAGATCTTGCCAGAAAACTGCCCTTCAAATTTCCCTGTTCTCTCCCTGTGGTTTTCCACTACAAGGGCTGTTGTTGATCTATTTTTTTAAAATGTACATGTTTGCAGTTTGGGTGAGGTTTGTATATGTTTTCATTGATGCTCCTTTTAAGACTGTTACATTTCCCACCATTGTTGTGCTATGAGAACTTCAGAGGGGGCAGTGCTTACTCAGGTTTAGTTTTGTCTGCAAATAAATTGCTGGAGGCGTGTGGTGTTTTGCAGTGTTTGAGCTCATTTACAAATATACAGGCTGCACATAGGTGGCAGTGCTCTAACGTACACTCATGTCCATTGCCCCACATCAGGAAACTTCCCAACATTAACCACAAAGTAGGTTGGTCAGCCAGAGTCCTCATTAATTGAATCTGCCTTGCAGTGGACATTTGGAGAGAACAAAGGCAAGGGATCGCAACCGTGATTTTAATAACTGGACTCCCTGACTGGCCACACTACTAACCACACTTGTCTCAAAGGTGGCTGAATGAGCACCAGCCTACCACCAGCCTGAGCCCCATGTCCCCACCAGCTGTGAGCTGCAATGCAAGCAGCTGCACTTGGCTGAACACCCCGTGGCCAGGCCAGCCCCCTGCTGCAGCTGCAGAGAACCACTGTTATGCCACTTTCCCTTTATTTTATTTTATTTTAAATGGAGCAGCTGCCACACTTCAAACAAAAGAGAAAGTAATGGCAGCAGCTACCCAGCCACGGCTGCCAGCAGCTAGCAGTTGGGAGCATCAGAGCATGCAGGGCCTGCCTAAGACTGAGGCTGAACCTGTGGAGAGATACCTTACCTGCTCCTGCCCAAAGTCTCACCCAGTCATGTGTCATGATTGTTGCTGAGACGTGTGGGACTTTGCCAAAGGGTTGGTGACATCTTGTGAAACTTTGGCAAAGCCTCATGGGATTTGGGCCAGCTTCTCTGAGGGGCCTGTGGCAAGGAGCAGCTGCCAAGGGGGCTGGCCCTAGGAGACTTTTTAAATATATGACACTATTGCATTACTCCTGAAAGAAGAACAAAGGACAATGATTTGCTTCTGGGCAGTCTACTGTAGATCCCAAGTAAGAGGTAGAAGTGCTGGAGAGGAAATTTCCTTGAGAAGGAAGCCCTCACTGGCAGGGTCATCCCTGACTGAAAGTTCATGGTGGTTTATACTCTGATGGTGAGTGCAGAGTTTACGGTGGTTGTTTTTGACCTGGCTTCCCTGGCAGAGGAAACAGGCAATGGGCTGGTAGTGAGGGAGAGCATCCCTATTGGGGCACTGCAGAAAGGGACTTTAGCCATTGCTATGAAAGGATTATATTAGGAAAGTGGGTGATACAGCTCCCATTCTGAGCCTCCAGAAAATGAACAGGGTGCTGGATGTGACATCAGTTGTCCACCATCCACACCAAATTGCCTATTAATTTTAAATAGCCACCAACCCTGTGGCTCTACTGAGAGATATACTTCTCCTCTGGCAGAATAGGAGGATCCTGGCAACTGTTGTAACCATAACGGGTATACACTTCAGGACAAGCTGAAGATGGGGAAGGGGAGGTTAGGGAATTAGGGGGTACTCATGGGACATCAGATGACATCGAAGGGACAGCTGACGTTCAGTGGGTCTAGGAGGAGCAGTGACATATTAGAACCAGAGGTGCCCCTGTCTCCACAGAGACAGCGGACTTTCAGGTTGGGGGAACAACTGAGGCAGGCAAGAGAATGCAGCTCAGCTCACGAGTGACCAGGTGGAGATCCTGGGGATTTTTGGGTCTGGGAGGAGGTTGTGGTCATTTAGTTGGGTAAGGCTAAGGGCAGGTGAGGATCACATACCTTTGCAAGTGGGGAGGCATAACTGCTCAGCTGGAGCAAACCCAGACACGTCCATCCAGATTGGAAGGATAAATGAGAAGCAAGCCAGAGACTCTGGGTCTACGCAGCTTTCTCCATTGATGGACCATGACTTGGCTGCTTTGGGGAACTCCACTGGACGATGACTTTGGGACTGACCACAGGTGTTCCAACCCTGGACCTTCTGCAGAGGTGCGATCCTGACCTTACAGTTTGACTTCAGACCTTGCTTGTTGTATTGGGCCTGGACTGTCTGACTACTCTCTGGTGTTGCACTTGGGACCGTGTGCACTATCAGGACTTGCCTCGGGGTACACCAGGGTTCAGGACATCCTTCTTCTTAACCTTGGTGCATCATCCTTTCCAGTGCTAAAGGATTAAAATGTGTTTGCTCCTTCCCCTCTTTTGTCTAATTAAAATGAAATATAAAAAATCCCAGTGTACATGTGAACAGGGACTGTTTCTTCAGTCCCAAAAATCAATGGAAGAAAGCTTAATAACCATAGGAGCCAACTCCTAGGGGCCAAGGCCCCTTTGGACCCCACATAAAATATTTGAGCCCCCCCCCCCCCCGTTGATGGGCATTGCCATTCAAGTAGTGTGTGCGCACCATGTTTTGTGATTGATTATGCAGGGCAGGGATTACCTGTCCCCCAATATTTTATTCAACTTGGAACCTGTTACGGAAATTACCGGGGGGGGGGCACATCTTTAAAGTTAAATATTACAAATATTATGCCAGAATGTATCCTTTCAACTTGACAGCTCAGGGAAGTTACCTAGCTTTAAAAATAATATAAAATCATCTCCTTTCCCAGTTTCCTTCTTTCCAAAGCTATTTTCCCCTTGAAAAAGGACTCCAGGAAGTTCCCAGAGGTGACAATTGCTGGGCTCATTTTTAGCCAAAGGAAGCCAAATCTCATCATCTGACTCGCCTCAGGCTCCAGACATGCAAAGGAACTTCTATTGTACTTTTGGGTGGTGGGTACTTAAGACATATTTGTCTATGCTAATCTTATACCTGAGTCTTGCCCTGCCATGTCTGCTTATGCTAATCTTGCACCAAGGACTTGTCTGGACATGTTTGCCAAGGTTAACCCCTCCCCTTTTTGTGACATGTCAGTGATGTAGCAATGATGTAGCAATGATGCTGTACGAACTGTATTCTGGGATATGGTGGGAAAGTTTTAAAAGTCTTTGTCACCCCATCCTCGGGGTTCAAATTTGCTCTTTGAACCTATTGTGCAATAAACTCTGGTCTACAGCTATTTGCTCCAGTTGGTGGCTGGAATCCTTCCTTTCTTCCGCAGGGACCCGCGGGCTCTGCCCGACGAGCTGGGTGACTGAGCAGCCTCACACCTAGAGTTTTCCGTAACAAACCCGTTAATAACTAATATTTAAGACAGAATTATTTAGATGTGATGCAACCATGCGGCTCTTGCCCAATATTTTGACACCTAGTTACTGTATTTTTCGCTCTATTGGACGCACCGGACCATAGGACGCACCAGACCATAGGAGGGGGAGAACAGGAAAAAATTTTTTTTTCTTGTTCTCCCCCTCTAGGTGCATTCTGTGCGTTCAAGGTGTGTTCACCTGAAGCCTCCGGAGCCCAGCAGGAGTTCCCACTGGGATCTGGAGGCTTTGGGTTCCTTTCCACCTGCTCTTTGGGGCTGGTGGGGGGAGCGCTGCTTTCCCCCACCGCCAGCCCCAAAGACCAGGTTGGGGAACAGCGGGAAGGTGGCGCTCCGCCTCCCCACTGTCCCCCCAGCTTGTGGGGCTGGCGGTGGAGAGAAGCGCTGCTTTCCCCACCGCCAGCCTCCAAACCAGGTCGGGTTTGGAGGCTGCTATCCGCAAGCCTGCGGAGCCCGGTGGGAACTCCCGCCGGGCTCCCCAGGCTTGCAGATATCTGCCCGAAGAGCGCCCCAGGCTTCGGGATGCAGCCTGCTATCCGCAAGCCTGGGGAACCCGCGGGCACTCCCACCAAGCTCCCAAGTCTTGTGGATAGCTTCCTCAAGCCTGGAGAGCGAGAGGGGATGGTGCACACTGACCACTCTTGCTCTCCAGGCTTCAGCGAAAGCCTGCATTCGCTCCATAGGATGCACACACACATTTCCCCTTCATTTTTGGAGGGGACTAAGTGCGTCCTATAGAGCGAAAAACACGGTACGCTTTTTCACCAGAATCTGTAGCTCTGTCAAAATCTCTTCCAAGAGAAGCTTTAAAGCAGGCATGTCCAACTGCCAGCAGCCTGCAATCTACTATCGAGTATCAAACACTGGCAGTGATCTACCCCACTCTCCCATTGTCATTCTTCAACTTAAACATACATTTGGCTGGGTATGCCCAGCCAGATGGGCGGGGTATAAATAATAAATTATTATGATGAGAAAAATAATAATAAATCATTACCCCCACATCAGCCCCCTCCCAGGGCCCATGGCGCAGGCGGGAAGTCTACACACCCCGAAATGTCCAATCCCCCCTTTACCAGATGAAGAGTTCCGTGGGGAGGGGGACAGTGGCTTACTTTCGAGTAAACACAGCTAGACTGGACCTGGAAAGGTGGGGAAAGAACTAGGAGGAAGAGGGCATTTTCTTTCCACGGCAACGGGAGGGAGGGGGGGGAAAGCATCATTGTCTATCTCACGCTGCAGCCCCTATATAGCCCGTGCGCCTCAACTTCGCCTCCCAATAGTGCCTGCCCCCCCCACATCAAAGGGAGCCGCGCAGCTGATCCTGATCCCTCCTTCTTCCCACATGGCTCCTCCCCGCGCCTCCCTCCGTCTCCAGCAGCCGCCCCCTTCCACGATAGCAAAGCCACGCTAAGCCCGCCTCCCCTCTTCCAGAATAAAAATTATTTTCAAGACAATCCATCCCTGCCCCCCACCCAGGCCAAGATGTGTATCTGAGCTCTGAAAAGCACAATTTGCAGTTTTCCCTTCTCCTGAAAATAAGCAGCAAGAGGATCACATCACCATCACGAAGACAGTTGCCTGTCATCAATGCTCCAACGCTGCCTTAGGCTTCTCCAGGCTTTTGCCATAGGTAATGGCTATACTCTTTCATGCATTTGGTGGCGCTTCCCCTGCACTGCTCACAAGACATAAAGGTTTCGTCAAAAGCCGCAGCAGTTGGCACTCTGGGGCCTTGTGGGCAGGCAGAGCTGCCAGAAAATCTCTCACACAGAGGCTGGCAATAGCCAGGTCAGTGTCTTTGTCAATCCAGTCCTGCGTGTTCCTTCCAATTATTTCTTACACACTGATGCGTGTTTGGAAATATGCATTGGTACAAGTATTTGAAAGATTCCTAATGGCCCATAAGAAGTCCTAAAGTCTATGGGTTACCTTTACAGTTGGTTGAAACTATAATGTTTAAGGGAAGGGGAGGCCAGAGTATTGACTGGATTTTTTGATATTTTTTAAATACACTTTGTATTACTGTCAGGAGTGAGCTGGTAATAAATCACACTGTGCAAGCTGGCGTTAACTCTTTGTGAGCAAGAACACAATCTGCACTGACTTGGCAGGGTGCCAGGTCTAATGATTACAGCACCTCATTCATAGAATCATAGAGTTGGAAGAGACCACAAGGGCCATCGAGTCCAACCCCCTGCCAAGCAGGAAACACCATCAGAGCACTCCTAACATATGGTTGTCAAGCCTCTGCTTAAAGACCTCCAAAGAAGGAGACTCCACCACACTCCTTGGCAGCAAATTCCACTGTCGAACAGCTCTTACTGTCAGGAAGTTTTTAACCTCTCTAGCAAGCCTGAGTTCATTCTGTGCTTTAGCTTTTCTGACTTTGTGTCTACACGTGCTGGCTATTTGTTTGAATTCCTCTTTGGTGGTTTCCCCCCTTTTCCATGTTTTGTACACATCCTTTTTTAATCTTAACTCAGTTAAAAGTTCTTTAGATAGCCACCCTGGCTTCTTTAGGCACCTTCCATGTTTCCATCTCATTGGTATTGCCTGACGTGGTCCTTTTCTATCTCCCTCTTAACAAACTCCCAGCCATCATGAACTCCGTTTCCTTTTAGTATTACTGTCCATGGGATCTCACCCAGCACTTCCCTAAGTTTTATGAAGTCGGCTTTCTTAAAGTCAAGAAATTGAGTCCTAGTATGCTTGGCTCCTCCTTTCCGCTGTATAGTAAACTTCAGAAGAGCATGATCACTCGCGCCTAATGATCCTTCCACTTCTACCCCACTAACCAGGTCATCAACATTGGTTAGGACCAGATCTAAAATGGCTGTTCCTCTTGTTGCTTCTCCCACTTTCTGGACAATGAAGTTGTCTGCAAGGCCAGTGAGGAATCTGTTTGACCTTATGCTCTTGGCTGAGTTTGACATCCAACAAATATCCGGGTAATTGAAGTCCCCCATTACTACTATCTCCCTTCTTTTTGCATGCTTGGCCATCTGTTCCAGGAAGGCATCATCTATGTCCTCCGTTTGGCTTGGGGATCTATAGTAAACTCCCACAATGAGGTCATTCCTGGTAGCTTTTGCCCCATGGATCAGTTGCCAAGACTGAAAGTCCTGGCCTCCTCACAGCAACCTAAGTCCCCTCCTCTCCATGGCTTTTTGCAAGCAATCAGAGACTGTGCCACACTAAAGACCCGACTCCTTCTCTGTAAAGTACAGTTATCAATTGAATACATATGAAGTGAAACAACATTTTGGTATCCCAGTTCCAAACTGTACTTACCAGAGATAAAGGTAAAGGACCTCTGGATGATTAAGTTCCATTGAATTTGACTATGGGGTGCGGTGCTCATCTCGCTTTCAGGCCAAGGGAGCAGGCATTTGTCCTCAGACAGCTTTTCCAGGTCATGCAGCCAGCACGACTATATTGCTTGTGGTGCAACGGAACACCGTAACGAAAGTCAGTGCACACAGAAACACTGTTTACCTTCCCAGAACGAGACCCTGATCCTGCTAAGCCTGATGTGTGTGACCCAGGACTGCATCCAGGAGTGCTAACTTGAATAAAATATTGGGGGGTCTAGGTAAGCCCTGGCCTGCATAATCAATCACATGACACAACACAACACACATACTATTTGAATGGCAGTGACCATCAACTTGGGGGGTGGGGCTCAGCCCCTAGGAGTTGGCTCCTATGACTGTGTCCATCCACTGGATTTCAGCAGACCTAGTAACATACTGGTTCACACTGGTAGCACGAGATTCTCCTCTTCCACTAGCTGTGGCCCTCCCTTTCCAACACTTTCACACATTGTCCTATAGAGGTGTGGAATACATTTCTTATACTATAAGAAATCACCTTCCCACCCTCGCCCTGAAAGTTGTTTTCTTATATTCTACAATTTCAAGCTCATTATAAATGAACAATACTCTTTCCAAAGTGGTGCTGTAGTAGGAGGGGGGCGTGGCCCTGCGTGCAATTTTTGAGGGGCCACAACCAAACACTCCTACAGCAGGCTCCCAACCCAGGGGCAGAGGCCGCCTCTGCAGGGAGGCTGTGCCCCTTCCTCGTGCCTGGCTGCAGTTCTGCTCCCAGGTGCGCCCTGGGTGCGCTTTATGAAAGGAGCGACAGCAGGCTCCCACTATTCCCCCCTCCCTGTGCCCCTGCCCCAGGCAGCGTTTCCATACACTCCACTACAGCAAAGTGGGACTGTCTTCCTACTTGTGGAAACTGGACTTCTACACCTTAACCCCCCACGGTAACCTTGGCAACTCCTGTTGTGTGGACACCCAATAACACATTTGATGTGTTAGTGACCAACAATCAACACCTTTGTCTGTCAATGGCTTATTTCCCAGCCCCCAAACTAGGTGAGCTGCCTGGGCTTGTGATCCTAAACTTTAATGCAACTGCACTTGGCATACTTTTAACCAAACTTTGCTTAACCCCTGAATTTATGAGTTTGATCCAATTCTAACCCTCTACTGAATCTAGAGGTTATAGGGAGTCTGCCCCTCCCCAAACTTATGACAATACCTAAGCCCTGCTAAGCTTCTCCCCTCCCCCTGTGCTTGGTGCCTAGTTCATTTCATTTGGTAATAGATCATGATGCAATTGGCCTTCGTTAGATACTTTAGGAACACATTTACTTTATCTTTTGTTTCTTAGATTTGTTATATATATATTTAATATATATGATAAAATAATATATGCCAGTCATTAGTCTGCACCAGGCGTCCTATTGGGAAGACCCAGTTCTCTGAGTGCATGTTCTGGAAGTTGGGCAATAGGGGCAGTACAGGATTCTTACTGGTGTACCGACCTCCCCACTGCACCAAGGATTCCCTGCCCGAGCTGCTTCAGGTCGTGGTGGATATGCTCCTGGAGACACCTAGCTTGGTTGTCCTCGGGGATTTTAACATCCATGCCGACACGACCTTACAAGGGGCCGCTCGGGACTTCGTGGAAAGCATGGCCTCCATGGGGCTGTCCCTGAATAATTTTGGCCCAACTCATAGCCGCGGACATGCCTTACACTTGGTGTTTACCTCTACAGATGTTGGTGATCTGACATTAACTAAAAGTGAAACAAAAGAAGTGCCATGGTCAGATCACTTCCTGGTGCAACTGGACTTCTCTGCAACCCTTCCCCTCTGCAGGGAGGTGGGACCGATTCGGATGGTCCGCCCCCGCCACTTAATGGATCCAATTGGCTTCCAGAGAGTGGTAGGGGATGTTTTATCCCAAGTTAATGGCCTTTCAGCTGATTCCCTGGTGGCCCACTGGAATGCGGAGTTAACCAGGGCTATTGACTGTCTGGCTCCGAAGAGCCCTCTCCGATTGCATGGAGCCCGGACAGCCCCGTGGTTTCCCCCGGAGCTGAGGGTGATGAAACAATCGTTGAGACGGCTAGAGCGCCGGTGGCGGAAAACTCATTCTGAATCAGACCGGACACGGGCTAGAGCTCAACGTCGAGCCTACCAAGTGGCAATGGCGACGGCGAAGAGGGCCTTCTTCACCGCCTCCATTGCATCTGCAGAAAACAGCAGCAGGAGACTTTTTCAGGTGGTTCGCAATCTATCGGAACCACCTGCACCACCGGGGCCTGGTAGGGACCCCAAGATCTCCTGCAATGCTTTTGCAAAGTTTTTTGCAGATAAAGTCGCTCAGATTCAGAAGGAGGTAGACTCCACCGTGGGAACAGGGCCAGGGTGGGAGAGTGCTAGAGTTCTGTCTGGTCCTGTTACATGGGATCAGTTCCAATCTGTTACCTCCGAGGATGTGGACAGGCTGCTTGGACAAGTGAAACCAACCACCTGTCTCCTTGATCCTTGCCCATCCTGGCTTATAAAAGCTAGCCGGGAAGGACTGGGCGATGGGCTTCATGGGGTGGTGAATGCTTCCCTCTGTGAGGGAGCCTTCCCAGACCCGCTGAAAGAGGCGGTCATTAAACCGCTTCTTAAAAAAAATCTTTAGACCCAGCCAATTTGGCCAACTATCGCCCAGTCTCAAATTTACCATTCTTGGGCAAGGTGATTGAGCGGGTGGTTGCCAAACAACTCCAAGCACGCCTGGAGGATGCGGGCCATTTGGATCCCTTCCAGTCGGGATTCAGGCCTCACCATGGGACTGAAACTGCCTTCGTCGCGCTGGTTGATGATCTCTGGCGGGCTAGGGACAAAGGTGAGAGCTGTTTCCTAGTTCTGCTGGATCTCTCAGCGGCCTTTGACACCATCAACCATAACATCCTTCTGGACCGTCTAGAGGGGCTGGGAGCTGGGGGCACTGTTATACGGTGGTTCCGCTCCTTTCTCCTGGGCCGTGTCCAGAAAGTGGTGGTGGGGGATGAGTGTTCAGACCCCTGGGCTATCGCTTGTGGGGTGCCTCAGGGTTCTGTCCTCTTCCCCATGCTTTTCAACATCTACATGACGCCGCTGGGAGAGATCATCAGGAGGTTTGGGCTGGGTGTTCATCAGTATGCAGATGACACCCAGCTCTACCTCTCCTTTAAATCAGAACCAGTGAAGGCGGTGAAGGTCCTGTGTGAGTGCCTGGAGGCTGTTGGAGGATGGATGGCGGCTAACAGATTGAGGTTGAATCCTGACAAGACAGAAGTACTGTTTTTGGGGGACAGGGGGCAGGCGGGTGTGGGGGATTCCCTGGTCCTGAATGGGGTAACTGTGCCCCTGAAGGACCAGGTGCGCAGCCTGGTCATTTTGGACTCACAGCTGTCCATGGAGGCACAGGTTAATTCTATGTCCAGGGCAGCTGTCTACCAGCTCCACCTGGTACGCAGGCTAAGACCCTACCTGCCTGCGGACTGTCTTGCCAGAGTGGTGCATGCTCTAGTTATCTCCCGCTTGGACTACTGCAATGCGCTCTACGTGGGGCTACCTTTGAAGGTGACCTGGAAACTACAACTAATCCAGAATGTGGCAGCTAGACTGGTGACTGGGAGTGGCCGCCGGGACCACATAACACCGGTTCTGAGAGATCTGCATTGGCTCCCAGTACGTTTCCGAGCACAATTCAAAGTGTTGGTGCTGACCTTTAAAGCCCTAAACGGCCTCAGCCCAGTATACCTGAAGGAGCGTCTCCACCCCCATCGTTCAGCGCCGAGGGCCTTCTGGCGGTTCCCTCATTGCAAGAAGTAAGGTTACAGGGAACCAGGCAGAGGACCTTCTCGGTAGTGGCGCCTGCCCTGTGGAACGCCCTCCCACCAGATGTTAAAGCAATAAACAACTATTTTACTTTTAAAAGACAACTGAAGGCAGCCCTCTTTAGGGAAGTTTTTAATGTCTGATGCTGTACTGTTTTTAATATTCAGTTGGAAGCCGCCCAGAGTGGCTGGGAAAACCCAGCCAGATGGGCGGGGTATAAATAATAAATTATTATTGTTGTTGTTGTTGCTGCTGCTGCTGCTGTTCAAGCGAGCAGTGGGCTGCACAAATTTACCTAAACCTAAGCTAAATCTTTAGGTACATTTGTGCAGCCCACTGCTCGCTTGAACAGCAGCAGCAGCAGCAGCAACAACAACAATAATAATTTATTATTTATACCCCGCCCATCTGGCTGGGTTTTCCCAGCCACTCTGGGCGGATTCCAACTGAATATTAAAAACAGTACAAGGGACGCGGGTGGCGCTGTGGGCTAAAGCCTCAGTGCCTAGGGCTTGCCGATCGAAAGGTCGGCGGTTCGAATCCCCGCGGCGGGGTGCGCTCCCGCTGCTCGGTCCCAGCGCCTGCCAACCTAGCAGTTCGAAAGCACCCCCGGGGGCAAGTAGATAAATAGGTACCGCTTACCAGCGGGAAGGTAAACGGCGTTCCGTGTGCGGCTCTGGCTCGCCAGAGCAGCGTTGTCACGCTGGCCACGTGACCCGGAAGTGTCTTCGGACAGCGCTGGCCCCCGGCCAATAGATGTGAGATGGGCGCACAAACCCCAGAGTCTGTCAAGACTGGCCCGTTCGGGCAGCGGTACCTTTACCTTTACCTTTAAGCTAATATTGGAGGGCAATTGTTTACATGACTTGGATTAACATCTAAGGGATGGGAAGGAAAAGGGAGCCTACTCTGGTTCCTAGCCATCTTGTGCATACAAGTATTGCAGAAAAAGCAGCCCTCCATTAGATGTAGCTCCCAGAAGCCAAAACAAGTGGGAGACATAGTCCCCCAACTATTTTTTGGTCCAACATGGAACACAACATTCAAGATGCTACTATTCTTTATCTATAATACTATCACTGGGCTTGTTCCTTTCTGGCAGTTTGACCAACTGTGTTAAACTGAAAGGTAACTGACATTCTTTTAGTGCACATTTATTACTAATGCAGGAAAAAAGAAAAATGCTTCCACCTTGTGGAGTGACACATTATAGCATCTGTTTAGTTCATTATGGGAGCCAATTCATTTTGTGCATTCTTAGCAGCAGAGGAATCTTTGGGCATTTTCCACATACATGTCATGACCTTTGGACCTGATCTTTCTAAGGGTAACACCTATTTCCTCAAGGAGAAAGTCCTACCTACTAGTATGAAACAGACATACTAGACAGCAGGGCTTTTTTATAGGAAAAAAACGGTGCAGGAACTCATCACAAACAGACCTTTGTACTAGGAGTCCACATGCATCAGCTCTGCCAGTGCAGAGCAGCCCTGCCTCTCTGGCTTGCACACACAAGCAGGAGGGACAGGGTGTTTTGCAGAGCAGATGCGCAGGGAGGCTGAAGAGCCTCATCAAAGCTCCACTGCACCTCTGGCTCACAAGAACACCCTCTCTGGAGTCCAGAGGATGTCCCCTTTGCACTCCAGGGAGGGTCTTCTTGTGAACCAGAGGTGCAGCGGGCAAGTTTATGCCAGAACAGCGTTCCATAGAGTTCTGACTCCAAAAAAGCCTTGCTAGGCAGAAAGGTTAGCATCAACATTAGCGTCATTTTCCAGCCCTGCTTCTTGCTGACTCATGAATCATGCAGTGCATTCACCCAACCTGTAGTTATGGAACTTAGCTGAGAGTCCTGGAAGACCTGCTTCCTGCCTTGCAGGTCTTTTCCCACCTGGCCTGGTCTTGAACAGACTTTTGGCCTGGGGTGTTGCTTAGTGGCTGTGTGGTGCTGGGGGTGGGATGTTGCTCTTGTTTCTGTTAATTTTTTGTATCTTTATTTTGGATCTTATCATTTATGTGGAAATTGTTCAATTTGGTTGTGTAATTTTTAATGTTTTGTTTATTGTTTATGACTACTTTTGGTATGTCTGTAGTTAGGTGTTTTTTTAATACAATAAACCCACAACTTATGTGGGAGTTACATTCCAGGGTCTTGCGCCTAAAGCCAAAATAGTGTATACCAAAAACACATTGGGTTCAATGGTGGGCTGCAATGTCAAAGTCATTTCCCCCCAAACCCCATCCCCTTTTTATTTTTTTGCCCCACATGTAAAGCTGAATGTGCACAAATGCACGTAAGTTGTGGGCGTACTGTATGTTGTAAGCCACCTTGAGCATGGTTTTAACTCTGGAAAGTGGCATACAAATAAAATGGCTTCCTTGATGCCACAATTTCTGTCCTTTCATTCTAGGATTTTTCAGATTCATTTCATGGCAGCTTTCCCCCTTAATGTGTTGTCCTTCTGCCATTGATTTCCATGTGCGCCAACCACGCGCCGTCCTTGGTTCCACAATGGCAGGCGGGAGCGCTCTCTGCTGCTGCGCTCTGCTCGTCCGCTCAACAGCTGATGGGAGGGAAGTTGTTTCTTGCGGCCGGCTGAGTTGCACAGCTTCCCTGCCCTTCCTTGTGAGATTGAGGGCGAGAAGGGAGGAAGAGGGTCTCCGCTGCCCCTTGTTCCCCTCTTACCCTTCCAAGCAAAAGTGGGGGAGACAGAAAACAAGCATCTTACTTATGTGTGCGGGGCCCCGGAATGCAACCTCCATGTGAGTGAGGAGTCTCCTCTACTGAAAACAAATAATGTTGCTGCTTCTTTGACATTTTCAGCATACACACTATTTATCACTATTTCTCTATCATCTGATAAGACATGGAACAGACTCTTCTACATACAGCAAATGGTGCTGAAACAGGCAAAATCTCTTAAAGCAGAGATGAATGAAATTAAAAATGAAATCATAAAGGCAATTTGAAAGGACACGGACATTTTGAATTAAAAAACAGGTGAACATTTGACATGGTTAGGAAGGGGCTGTTAATAAAATAGAAGCCTTTTATATGAAACTGTCTGGAGAAATGAAGCAATTAAATGATAAAGTGGAAATTCTGGGAAGTCAGACAGAGAGATAGAAAGATATTTGGATAATTTGGCATTATTAGAATTGAGAGACAAAGAGTTCTACCTATGATTTAGAACAATTCCTGAAGAGAAGGGTGAAGATATTAGGGTTAAAGTCATTAATTCCCTGGCATGCTTTTTGGAAAAGACTATGGATAAAATCATAGAATAGAATCATAGAATTGGAAGAGACCACAAGGGCCATCGAGTCCAACCCCCTGCCAAGCAGGAAACACCATCAGAGCACTCCTGACATATGGTTGTCAAGCCTCTGCTTAAAGACCTCCAAAGTAGGAGACTCCACCACACTCCTTGGCAGCAAATTCCACTGTCAAACAGCTCTTACTGTCAGGAAGTTCTTCCTAATGTTTAGGTGGAATCTTCTTTCTTGTAGTTTGGATCCATTGCTCCGTGTCCGCTTCTCTGGAGCAGCAGAAAACAACCTTTCTCCCTCCTCTATGTGACATCCTTTTATATATTTGAATATGGCTATCATATCACCCCTTAACCTCCTCTTCTCCAGGCTAAACATGCCCAGCTCCCTTAGCCGTTCCTCATAAGGCATCGTTTCCAGGCCTTTGACCATTTTGGTTGCCCTCCTCTGGACACGTTCCAGTTTGTCAGTGTCCTTCTTGAACTGTGGTGCCCAGAACTGGACACAGTACTCCAGGTGAGGTCTGACCAGAGCAGAATACAGTGGCACTATTACTTCCCTTGATCTAGATGCTATACTCCTATTGATGCAGCCCAGAATTGCATTGGCTTTTTTAGCTGCCGCGTCACATTGTTGGCTCATGTCAAGTTTGTGGTCAACCAAGACTCCTAGATCCTTTTCACATGTCCTGCTCTCAAGCCAGGTGTCACCCATCTTGTATTTGTGCCTCTCATTTTTTTTGCCCAAGTGCAATACTTTACATTTCTCCCTGTTAAAGTTCATCTTGTTTCTTTTGGCCCAGTTCTCTAATCTGTCAAGGTCATTTTGAACTGTGATCCTGTCCTCTAGGGTGTTGGCCACCCCTCCCAGTTTGGTGTCATCTGCAAATTTGATCAGGATGCCCTTGAGTCCATCATCCAAGTCATTGATAAAGATGTTGAATAAGACCGGGCCCAAGACAGAACCCTGTGGCACCCCACTAGTCACTCTTCTCCAGGATGAAGAGGAACCATTGATGAGCACCCTTTGGGTTCGGTCAGTCAGCCAGTTACAAATCCACTGAGTGGTAGCATAGTCAAGACCGCATTTTACCAGCTTCTTTACAAGAATATCATGCGGCACCTTGTCAAATGCCTTGCTGAAATCAAGGTAGGCTACATCCACTGCTTTCCCTTCATCTACCAGGCTTGTAATTCTGTCAAAAAACGAGTTCAGGTTAGTCTGACATGACTTATTTTTCAGAAATCCATGCTGACTATTGGTGATCACAGCATTCCTTTCTAGGTGCTCACAGACTAGGTGCTCACAGACTGCTTGCTTAATGATCTGCTCCAGAATCTTCCCTGGTATTGATGTCAGACTGACTGGGCGATAATTATTTGGGTCCTCTCTTTCCCCCTTTTTGAAATAAAAAAAATCCTTCCAGTAGCACCTTAAAGACCAACTAAGTTAGTTCTTGGTATGAGCTTTCGTGTGCATGCACACTTCTTCAGATACACCCCTTTTTGAAAATAGGGACAACATTTGCCCTCCTCCAGTCTGCCCGGACTTCGCCTGTTCTCCAGGAATTCTCAAAGATGACTGCCAGTGGTTCTGAGATCACATCTGCCAGTTCTTTTAATACTCTTGGATGCAGTTCATCTGGCCCTGGAGACTTGAATACATCTAAACTAGCCAAGTATTCTTGTACTATCTCCTTAGTTATTCTGGGCTGTGTTTCCTCTGCTGAATAATTTGCTCCAAATTCTTCAGGTCGGGCATTGTTTTCTTTATCGGAGAAGACTGAGGCAAAGAAGGCATTGAGGAGTTCAGCCCTTTCTGTGTCCCCTGTTTGCATTTCACCATCTTCTCCTCTGAGTGACCCCACTGTTTCTTTGTTCTTCCTTTTGCTACAAACATACCCATAAAAGCATTTTTTGTTGCTTTTAACCTCCCTAGCAAGCCTGAGTTCATTCTGTGCTTTAGCTTTTCTGACTTTGTGTCTACACGTGCTGGCTATTTGTTTGAATTCCTCTTTGGTGGTTTCCCCCCTTTTCCATTTTTTTGTACACATCCTTTTTTAATCTTAACTCAGTTAAAAGTTCTTTAGATAGCCACCCTGGCTTCTTTAGGCACCTTCCATGTTTCCGTCTCATTGGTATTGCCTGAAGTTGTGCTTTTTACTATCTCCCTCTTAACAAACTCCCAGCCACCATGAACTCCCTTTCCTTTTAGTATTACTGTCCATGGGATCTCACCCAGCACTTCCCTAAGTTTTATGAAGTCGGCTTTCTTAAAGTCAAGAAATTGAGTCCTAGTATGCTTTGCTCCTCCTTTCCGCTGTATAGTAAACGTCAGAAGAGCATGATCACTCGCGCCTAATGATCCTTCCACTTCTACCCCACTAACCAGGTCATCAACATTGGTTAGGACCGGATCTAAAATGGCTGTTCCTCTTATTGCTTCTCCCACTTTCTGGACAATGAAGTTGTCTGCAAGGCCAGTGAGGAATCTGTTTGACGTTATGCTCTTGGCTGAGTTTGACATCCAACAAATATCTGAGTGATTGATGTCCCCCATTACTACTATCTCCCTTCCTTTTGCATATTTGGCCATCTGTTCCAGGAAGGCATCATCTATGTCCTCCGTTTGGCTTGGGGATCTATAGTAAACTCCCACAATGAGGTCAATGTTATTCTTCTCTCCTTTAATTTTGACCCAAATGATTTGTGAAGCCAGCTGTTCACTTCCACTATTTTTCCCTCTCTCCCTCGACCACGTCGTTCAACTGGGAGGACAGATGAGATGACAATTTGTACATTTAATTGCTTCAATTTCCTGCCCAGAGCCTCGTAGTCTCTTTTGATCTCCTGGAGGCTATTGCTTGCAGTGTCATTGGTTCCCACATGAACCAAGAAGAAGGGGTATTTGTCAGTGGGTTTTATGATTCCTTGCAGTCGTTCAGTTACATCTTGGATCTTAGCCCTGGGGAGACAGCACACTTCCCGAGACATCTTGTCAGGCCCACAGATCACTGCTTCTGTTCCCGTCAGTAGGGAATCCCCTATCACCACTACATGCCTCCTCTTAGGTTTGGTCGGGGTTCTTCCGTGAGCTGTCCGTTCCGAGGTCACCTGCACATTCCCTGAGGACTGACTTTGCTGCTCGTCTTCATATACGTGATCGGCTGTAATGAGGGAGAGATCCTCAAATGGAGTCTGCTCTTCATCTTCCATGCTAGGGGAGAGGACCTCAAAGCGATTGTGTATTTCTAAACAATCAGAGCGAACCCTGGGCCTCCTACGTTTCTCCATATATCTGGCTCCTGTGTTGGTGAACTAGCCTCCTTCTCAGGGGAGTCCCCTGTCTCCTCCTTGGTGGAGACGGTGTGCTCTGTTGCTTCCAAGAAGAGCTCCAGCTCTCTAATTCGTTGGAGCGTAGCTACACATTCCTCCAGTTCCTCCATCATAAAAAGCGTGAAGACAGGAGAAATAACTCCCCCCCAAAAAAAAACTAGGTCTCCCCCAACAAACGCTTGAGACTAGCTCCCCTAAATCTAAAAGATGGATCAAACTGCTCCTTCTTCAGCTGCTGCCCTGCAAGCTCTGATAAGCTCCTCCCACAGCTAATCCCCTGCTTCAACAGAAACCCTGCCCCCTCTGACCTTTACACAGGGAGAACAGCTAATCAGCCACAAAGAAACACACACACACACACACACACACACACACACAAGAAAACCCTTTTTGCTCCTTCTGATTTGGAGGCAGAAACAGACAAAATCTACAGAAGTAATTCACGTTTTGCAAAGCTAAGAAAGGTGCCAAGAGATATTCTGGTCCAATCTGTTAGAAAGAAAATTAGAGACAAAGTCCTGCAGCAGCATTTTGAGACTAGGTTGAAAATTGACAATATAGATGTGATTGTACTGAAATAAATCCCACAGGAGACACCGCATAAAAGAAAGTCAAGTAAACTTACGCAGAAAAGAATCCAAATTAGATGGAACACACCAGAGGGAGTGACTTTCACCTTTAAACATCACAGATATTGACTGGATTCAGTACAGAAAGCAAGAGAAATTTAAACTAGGTGTGGAAGTTAAGTAAATAGATGAGACTGAAGGAACAGAACTGGGAGCTGTAAGTACAGACTTGACAAAATAATCTGCCCAGATGTGGATTTCAAATATTTAATGTGAAATATAAACGGAGCAAATGCTCCTCAAAAGAGAAAAAAGTTACTGGTTTGAAAACAAATGAAACTGAATCTAATTTGTTCACAAGAGACACATATCAAGAAAAGGGATATAAAATATTTGATTAAAAGAAAATAGGTGAGGAATCTATCCCTGCAGGACTGAAGAAAAAAATGAGTTCTATATATACATTCCCGATTTTGCCTCAAACTGGTATTTTCCGATGAACAAGGTAGATATGTTGGGGTGGAAATTAATATCTAAGAGATTGAAACTTTGGTTGTAGGCATTTATGCCCCAAATGAAGAGAAATCTGTATTTTATAAAGAACTTGTGGACAGGTTGATGGACTTTTCATATGAAAATTTGTGCCTTATGGGAGACTGGAATGACGTGGTCTCCCCAATACAGGACAGTAGAGAGAAAAATGTGGAATCAAGGCGACTGTACAATTAAAACAAGGGAACAGTAAACAGTGAAAGGTTATGGCCTCCAACTGTTTTCTCATTTACAATTAACAGAAATATTTAACTTGGATAATAAGACTTTTGGTATAGAACAAAAAAAGACACATATTGAAATACAATTGCGTACAGATGACAAACACGTTATTGCAGAAATATATAAACTTAGTTGAAATTTGAAATGCAAGAAAAACAAGTTAAATAATTCATGATTAAATGGGCAAAATAAATGGTTCTAATATACAGATGAAACAGGAACAAATGTGGACTAAATGGTTAAAATACACATTGTGTTGTGATTTAAAAGAGAGTTATTACAAAATGATGTAAAATTGGTACCTAACTCCTGAGAAGTTAGGAGTTCTCTTCTCCCCCCCCCCTTTTGGTCTGTTTTTATTTAGATTAGTTTTTTACCCTGATAAAAAGATATCTGATATTAATCTTTGTATTCTTTTACAAACTTTAATAAAATATTTTTTTTAAATCCCGACTGGTGATAGAACACTTGCCATATGGAAAATAGCATGGACCAAGATCACTTCCAAAAAGCCTCTACATCCCTTTGATAGTCTATTGACTAGATTGAAAAATTGTGCCTCTTTCCTACCTGTGTTTCCCAAACAGAAAAAATGTGTAAAATTACAAAATGATCTAACCTTGCTCACTCAGTATCTCACACTACACAGAAACTGGAGTGCCTTACAATAGTGAAAATAAAAAATTAGAATTTTCAGCTATTAAAGCAATTCTATGACATAAGGACATAGGAATGCCATTTGAGTACTGGTGATCAAGATAAAAGCTGGTAAGTCACATTAACATTGCATTCACCAATGTGTAATGTCAGTAAGAGATGCAAATTTTCAGCTTCCAATTTTGTTTGACAGTTGGTCTAACTTGTGCAAGTTCTTTTTGTAAGCCACCAAATGCCACCTTAAGCAAGCCTGTAGCACCAACCCCTTCACCTCACCCCATAAAAAAGTACATGCATGCACCTGAGGGATGCAAAAACTTTGTACTAATACACTGAAAATAGAGGAAAATACTTTGCTTAAAACATTTGCTTATTTGTGTGAACTGAAGGTATGTTTCAATTCCTTAATGATTTCCAATGGTCTTTACAAACCTCTCAACTTCTCACTTCTCTGCATGTTTACTTGGAATCAGGTTCCACAGGCTGTGTTTGCATGTAATGTGAAGCCAGAAAATAAAGTTTATTAAACCACTAGGGATTAAACTTCAAGCTGGGCACTGATACAGGCATTCCTGCGTCAGGAAAATAAACCATGGAGGGTGCGGTTTCCTGTGACATTTGAACTCAAACAAATCATGACCACTAGCCAACTTGAAGTCATGGCAACCGTGGTTTGTTTGTGGGAAACAACTACAGTGGTGCCCCGCAAGACGAATGCCTCGCAAGACGAAAAACTCGCTAGACGAAAGGGTTTTGCAGTTTTTGAGCTGCTTCGCAAGACCAATTTCCCTATGGGCTTGCTTCGCAAGACGAAAACGTCTTGCGTTTTTTGCAAGTTTGTTTCCTTTTTCTTAACACCGTTAATACAGTTGTGACTTTACTTCGAGGAGCAACTCATAGAACGTGGTGTGGTAGCCTTTTTTGAGGTTTTTGGTGATTTTTGAAGCTTTTCCAAAACTTTTCCGACACCGTGCTTCGCAAGACGAAAAATTCGCTAGACGAAAAAACTCACGGAACGAATTAATTTCATCTTGCGAGGCACCACTGTATGATTCCAGGTTTCGATGACACTTTGTGGTTTGGTTTCCCCACTTGCAGAAGGCAGAAGCAAAGTAGGAATTCATATTTTCTGGCTTAGCATTAAATGTGAACACAGCCACTAGGTCCCACTGAACTTATTCCCCAATAGGTAAAGGTAAAGGACCCCTGAACAGTTAAGTCCAGTCGCAGATGACTCTGGGGGTGTGGCGTTCATCTTGCTTTCAGGCCAAGGGAGCTGGCGTTTGTCAACAGATGGCTAGAGCACAGAAATGCTGTTTACCTTCCTGCCGAAGCAGTACCTATTTATCTACTTGCATTGGCATGCTTTCAAACTGCTAGGTTGGCAGAGAGACACGGGTGGCACTGAGCCCCTTGGGCTTGCTGATCGAAGGTTGGCTGTTCGAATCCTGAAAGCGAGATGTGTGTCATACCCCATAGTCAGCTTTGACTGGACTTAACCGTCCAGGGGTCTTTTACCTTTTATTCCCCAATAAGGATACACGGGAACGTAGCTTTAAGCTGAAGAAGGTGGCAGAAAAGACGCATGGACAATAAACAGGATCTTAAAATTAATTAATTAATTAATTAATTAATTAAAAACCTCGTCACTTGTACCTTACAACATCCATACAGTCCCCCCCTCCAGAAGCACATATCCAGCACATGCAGTAATCATTATTCATACATGATCTCTTAATTTTGCATTCATACTTTCACAGCCAAAAAAAGAGAGCCACCCTTAAAAATACTAAGCAACTAGGCTCTAACCTGATTTGCATTTCACTCATATTCGGTCCCTGTGGGGACGCGTCTTCTTCCAGTGGTCTCTGCCTGCTACCCTTAAAGTGGGAGGCAACTAGGAGCCACAGTGAGACAGATTAGACACCCAGGACCCCAAAGCACAGGGAACAGCGCTGATTGTCATATCAATATTGTGATGGGATGCTAAAAATAACAAAATAGCCAAAACGTAGGGACAGTTCAGATAAACTGGGAAGCCAGGTGCATGATGAAGAAATTGGAAGGTTCCAATTCTACTTTAAAGCAAACCACAGTTCCCTGTAATTAATGAATTTAGGGAACAATGGTTTATTTCTGCCATATTTTATAATCCTATGCAAACGGATTTGGGAGTAAACCATTTGGATTTCTCAGAGCTGGATAGAATTGCACGGAGGGGACGCGGGTGGCGCTGCGGGCTAAAGCCTCAGCGCCTAGGGCTTGCCGATCGAAAGGTCGGCGGTTCGAATCCCCGCGGCGGGGTGCGCTCCCGCTGCTCGGTCCCAGCGCCTGCCCACCTAGCAGTTCGAAAGCACCCCCGGGTGCAAGTAGATAAATAGGTACCGCTTACCAGCGGGAAGGTAAACGGCGTTCCGTGTGCGGCTCTGGCTCGCCAGAGCAGCTTTGTCACGCTGGCCACGTGACCCGGAAGTGTCTGCGGACAGCGCTGGCCCCCGGCCAATAGATGTGAGATGGGCGCACAAACCCCAGAGTCTGTCAAGACTGGCCCGTTCGGGCAGGGGTACCTTTACCTTTTATGGTTTGAATAACTCAGAATAACAATCCCCCAGGTTTATCCATAAAGGGGAACCATAGGATTTGGGTTGTTGTTGTTTTTTTGTTTTTTTTTACATAAAAGCTGAAGCTTCCAACCTTCTCCTTGTTGTACCCTGGAGATAGGGAGACTCTCTTGGGCTTATCCGCACAGCATGAAAGCAGTTTCCAGATGTGTCTGAACAAAACCATAAAAAGTAAATTGTAACACCAGCAAGAAGCAACTTCTTCCAAAGAACACATTTTAAAATGTATATTCAGGAAAGCATGCAAATAATTAAAATATACTTATTTTCATACTGTTCATTAGTGCCCAAGAAACCTAAAGAAAGATTCAGTCCAATCTCCTTTATGGGACCTGTGTCTGACATTGGTGTCTGACCCTTAAAAAGCACACCTGACTATCTAGAGTTACAATTTTGATCTCCACTTGGTTTGCGCTGGAACAGAAGGTTCATCTTTAAGGCTTGGGGGAAGGTAAGGATATTAAAAATAGGGAAAGCAGTAAAATTCCACCTATTCACCTAAGTCTTTCTTTCAGTAATTGCCACAATGAGATTCTCCATATTTAGACAAAATCATTCAGGTTGAAAGAAATGTGATCAGCTATTGTGGCAGGTCTTGGCAAGCATAACTATCCTAAGCCATTTTAGACTATCCTAATCTGAGGTAGAACATCTTTCCAAAGATCAAGAAAAATTGTTCAATAATTTATAAAAACATTGCTTGGCAAATGTAAATCTAACAGCCAATGCTAGACCATAGGAGAATGCAGTCCTGTTTGTTAGCACCTTTAACAGAACGAAGTCTTCTCTTTTTTGTTTTTATTGGGGAAATATTGTCGAGTCCATGCCCCGTTTTCTCCTGTAGCATTTATTGCAACATCAATAAGGTAATCTGGTGTCAGCCACCTCAAGAGGATCAGGAAAAGAAAGCTGAGCACAGCAAAAAGAGCAAAAATGCAGCCGGTCACTGGGCCACAATGAGAGATTAGTCTGTCAAGTCGTTTGCCCATTGGTAATACAGTTTCACCTGCCACTCTGTCATACACCTAAGAAAGAAAGGGGGGAATACATGAGGGTTGTCTGCAATGTTTAGATTGCATCATCTAACAGGCAAGACATCTGCTTATAAGGCTGATTATATTCTAAGTCCAATACAGGGTGTACTTCTGCATATGCACAAGCACTTGTGGGGCTTAGGAGAGATCTCAGAAAGAGGTCCATAGGTAGCAGCTCTCTCTCAGCAGCAGGTCCACAGACTGTTTTGCAAGGGGAGGCTCTTGATTCTCAATAACATTGCATCTAGGGAGGAGAATTTACTCATCTGACTAGGGTTGCTCCAGTACAGAGTACAATGTATGTGAAGGTTTCTGGTGGAAATAAGTTAGGAGTATCTAGTAAAGACTGTTAGTTAGAAGGATTTCCACACCAAGCTAAATAGTGAAACAACTAGGAGATGTTATGCAAGGGCCCAAGTGAAGGCAATTTTAATGAAGCTTGCAAATTATGCTACCAGCACAAGGAATTTGAGAACTTATTTCTGTTACGTAATATCACAACAAAGTATGACATAAAAACAACATATTTGTAGAGCTGCTCACCCTCCACTCTGAAAAATACTCAAGCCTCCCTGCTGAACCTTTGACCCTTCAGATGCTGCTGGGCTGCCATTGCCACCACCCCTGACCACTGAGCACGCTTTTGGGGGCTGATGGGCGTTGCAACACCTGGAGGGCCACAGGTTCCCCCCCCTACACTAAAACAAAGACCAGGAAAATATAATGGGTCTCAGAATATGGAAGTGTACCTACTTTTTCAGTTCTCTTTGCAACATCCTTCCAAGTATAGAAAGTTTTAACGTTGTTGTGTATTATTTCTGAAGACAGAAGCGATCCCGACTTCAGTTGACGAATTGCCTTTTCCAAACCATTACAGAGAGATTTCACGGAAGGTTCACATAAGATTATAAAATTATCTGGCAGCACCTCAGGAATCCCACCAACCCTTGTACTCACCACCTAAAATAGCAGGAAAATTTATATTATACTTATTAGGCAATTTAGGTTTCAAAAATACTATAGCAATAATACAACACAGTAATGAATGTTTCACCTCCAAATGATCAGCTGTAAATGTATAAATAAATGTGTTGCCTTGCCCTTCCATCTAGGTGGCATAAATGGCCTTCTCAGCTTCTATCTCAACTTTTATCCTTATAGCAACACAGTGAGGTAAATCAGATGAAGAGTATATGAATGGCCCAAAATTACACAGGGAGACTCATGACTGTGGAAACTCCTCAAGAAAGGAGACACTTTGATTCAGCGCCATTTCTCTCTCCTTTGACCCCCCGCCCCGTTGTCAAAACAGGTCACTTCTTGCCCAAACACCCTCCACCAGTACTAATATCTTACAAATCCATTAGACAAGCTGTTTTAATTTTGCTCTTTTGTATTAGACTGAAGGTGGCGTTTTGACATTATAAATCCATATTTTTATTTTTGCTATCAGCTTCCTTCAGTCTTTTTGAGGATAGACTGGATGTGGGACTTCCAGGAGAAAAGCTGGCTGGCTAGTCATTGACTGCTGACACTACAACAAGATAATTATGCTGTGATTAACAATAGGCAAAACATAAACCTTTGTTATTACTCTCTACCTTTGAAGATAGGGAGATTAAAGGACCACAAGCTTAATGTAAGTCAACCGTGTGATGCAGCAGCATCAACAGATGTATAATGTCCTCATCAAGGGAAGTCGTAATCCCACTCTACTCTGCCTTGGTCTGCCTTGGAATACATTGTCCAATTCTGGGTGCCACAATTGAAGGATGTCGACAAGCTGGAACATGTGCAGAGGAGGGCAACCAAGATGACCAAGGGTCTGGAAACCAAGACTTATGAGGAATGGTTGAGGGAATTGGGCATGTTTAGCTTGGAAAAGAGGAGACTGAGAGGGGATATGATAGCCATCTTCAAATATCTCAAAGGCCGTCACATGGAAGATGGAGCAAGCTTGTTTTCCCAATGGCTCCAAGTTACAGGAAAGGAGATTTCAACTAAACAGTGCTGACAGTAAGGGCTGTTCAACAATGGGATGGTCTCCCTCAGGAGGTGATAGACTCTCCTTACTGGGAGGTTTTTAAGCGGAGGTTGGATGGCCATGTGTTATGGATGCTTTAGCTAAGATTCCTACATTGCAAAGGGTTGGACTAGATGAAGTTTTTGGATGGAGGGAACGTGTTGGGAGCAAGGAATCACCATTGTGCCTGCATAATAGCCCTGAAGGTTAGTCCTCGGGACATCAGATCAGCTAAAGCTCCCTTCTTTTAATTACTTCTGAGACTGGGATGAATTACGACGGACGTGAATCTACCCACCACTTAATTTTCACCTAGAACACAAATGGACTGCTGGCGTAAGATGAGACATTACCTAACAGCCAGAAAAGAAAAGAAAAATATCTTAATTATTTGTGATTAAGAAAGATTATAAATGGATAAGGGTGCTTAATAATCTTTATTTTATATTACTTTTAATGCTCTGACCTTTTTGTGAAGTGCTACAAAAGTGAAAATAATTTCTTCAGCATAAGAAAGGAATGCAATTCTCTATTAAAGAGATGAAAGTCATCTTTATTTCTCTTTTTTCTCTCTTTCTTTTTATTTTTTATTACCTTTATTTCCTGCTTTCTCTACTCTGGATTAATGAAGGTATGCACAAAAGGTGTTGGATGGAAGGTGAAAGACCATGCGTGAGAGGCAGGGAAGATCTCCCAAGTGGGAGCTGGGAGGGTCCCCCACCTTCTGTGGGGGACAAGAGCTAAGCTGCACCTCTGAAAGATGGCTTTCTATCCCCCCCTTTATGCTTCTTCTTTTCTTCTTTTCTTTTTTATTTGGATTAGTTGTTTTTTAATTGTAGTGTATGCTGAAAAGTATACACACACACACACAGAGTGCTTTTTTCTTTAAAAATATTTAGGGGTACTCTCATTTTGACTCAAGAAAATCGGGGGAAACAAATGGACAAAAGTACAAAATTCACAAAATGTTTAGGTGTATGCGTACCCCTGCATACCCCCAGAAAAAAAGCACTCTGTGTGTGTGTGTGTGTGTGTGTAAAGGTTGGATGTAAATAAATCAAGCAAATGAAGATGAATTAATCAAATGAAGTAATCAGTGTACTTTATGACCTCTTAAGCCAATTTTATATGAACATACGTGAAAATATTAAATAGAGTAGAAAAGGCCAGCACAGCAGAATCCTCAAAACTGAGCAGCACAACAGATATGCATAGCAGTTCCTAGAGGCTACATTTTTTATGTCTTCCTGCAATAGCCAGAAGGGGCGGTTTATCAATCACCTGGCAGGACACAATACATAGCTGGTGGATCATAAATTGAGAACTATGTGACAAAGGTGGAAATGCACCTTTCAGGGTTCATCATCCCACTGGAGATGTGAGCAGTCACACCCCTGAGAAACAGAGAGAGGGCTTCTCCCAAAGTTCTGCAGGGCTGAAGGATACCAAAGAGTCCAGAGACCTCAGACTCCAGCCTCCCTGCCGCTTCAGAGAGATGCAAGGAGGAGAAACCAAACTCCTTCCCTTTGCTGTAGAAGCACCATCTCAACAACTTGCAGCAAGCAGAACCAATGAATAGATGAGCTGGATTGCTCCTCACCCATTCCTTGGTCTATGCCAGCCAAACATTTCTAGAATAAAAAGAGCCAGTTAGGAATCTATAATTCCTCCTGTTCAGTTTCAGCAGTGCTTGCGACTTGCACTCTTTTCTGCCTAGCTTAATCTAGCAGCCACGTCAGAAAACATGGAAGTCTGTAATTACTTGAGAACATTCAGCGACTCAAAATGATTTTTTTAATTTAATCCAAACAGTGAGTGATCTCCTTCCAAATGAACCAAAATAAAATTTGATTTAATTCAAACTTTTACCTCAACATTTTCATTTTATATTGTTTTTCTTTCTCCTATATTGCTAAACTGTAGTATAATCTCTCCTTCACTAGATACACAATGTGGCAATCTAATGTTTGAAGCTGTCAATGAATTTTTTTAAGGATAATGATTGAGTCTTCAGTTGTCCAAATGCTTCTTTCTGAATCAAAGATGAGAATAAACCAAATATTCAAGGTTCAAACACACCTTGCATTCCTGAAATATGCAAGCCAGTTATGTTAAAATTCTACATAATGAATACAGAGAACTGACAATCAAGTTGTAAGTCCCATGCAAACTGATTCTTCATTTCCAAAGAACTTGTAGTTATAAGTGTAGACACTTCTGTCAGATATGTTATTCAAAAGTCTGCTTGTTAATGCGTAGTTGTATATTATGTTATTAAGAAAATGTCCAACTAGTCTCTCTAAACAAGGAAACTGTTTTTACCTGTAAACCACAACTGGCAGCTTCCACAATTGCCATGCAAAATGCTTCGGTGAGAGAAGTGTTGAGAAAAATGTGTCCCTGAACCAAGACATTTCTAACATCCTGATGTTCTAAAGCTCCCAGGAGACGGACTCTGCATGCAATTAGAGAAAACAAGTTTTTTAAAGGTAATCTTTGCAAAAGTCTTCATAACCATGTGTATGATCACAGTCAAACGTAAGCACTTGTCAATATCACTAATTTTGTGGCTTATGAACTTTCTTAGCTATTTACACTACTGACACTGATGGGCTGGACTGCATATCAAAACAAGCTCCACAATGCTTTTAAATGGCATTGGTTCACACATTCGGATACAATCCATAACGGGCATAATTCAGCCAACATTTAATGACACCACATAGAGAAAACTTTGTGATGGGTATCCATTATGATAGTCTCCAAAATGGATTGCCGTCATGTACTGTGAGGCTGACTTTTAAAATGGTGCAGACAGTTTAGCAGGCCCAAAACAGAGCAATGCAGTTATCTGCACTAGTTTCCATGTCATTTCTGGGCCTGATTTTAAGTCCTGGCATTATTTTTTAAAGCCCTAAACATATTGGGGCCAGGTTACTTAGAGGATTGCTCTTTGCCAATACAGTCAAACCTCGGTTGTCGAACATAATCTATTCCAGAAGCTCGTTCGGCTTCCAAAATGTTCGAAAACTGAGGTGCAGCTTCCGATTGGTTCCAAGAGTTTTCTGCATTCAGCGGAAGACGCATCGAATGTTCAGCTTCCGAAAAACGCTCAAAAACCATTCGGGAGCGGAAATGGTTTGGGAGCTGAAACATTCCAAAATGGAGCTGTTCAGGAACCGAGGTTTGACCGTATATACATTTTTCCTTTTCCACTTTCACTCGCCTAAAGAGATGAGCAACTAGCTGCCGTTTTATTCATTTAATTTTTTATTTTATTAAATTTGTACCCTGCCTTTCCTCCTAAAGGAGCAAGTATGCTTATTGGAACACTCTTCCCCAGGGAATGCCAACATTAAGATTTTTGTGCCAAGTAAAGAGCTGACTTTTGATAAAGTCCCTCACCAAAGGCTCACGGGGTAAGAGGAGAAGTCCTCTTGCAGATCAGTATTTTGTTAAGAAACAGGAAGCAGACTGTAGAATTAAAAGGACAGTTCTTTCAAAAGAGTGATGTAGAAAATGGGAGTTCACCAAGGATCAGTGTTATGACATTTGCTTTTTAACTTGCTCATAAAATGATCAAGGGCTAGGAATGAGCAGGGAGGTAGCCAAATTTGCTAATGATACCAAGTTGTTCAAGCTGAACAAAACAAAAAGGGACTGTGAAGAGCTCCAGAAGGATTTCTCCAAACTGGGTGAATGGACAGTAAAATGGCAAAAAAAATAAAAATAAATCGAAACTTCACATACAGTCAAACCTCGGTTGTCAAACGTAATCCATTCTGGAAGCCCGTTTGGTTTCCAAAATGTTCGACAACTGAGGCATGGCTTCTGATTGGCTGCAAGACCCTCCTGCACTCAAGCAGAAGCCGGGTTGGGTGTTCGGCTTCCGAAAAACATTTAAAAACCCGAACATTTATTTCTGGGTTTTCGGCTTTTGAGAGCCGAAATGTTCCAAAATGGGGGTGTTTGGGAGCCGAAGTTTGACTGTATATGCTAATGTAATCTGGACTGGTGGTGAATGACTAGGAACAAGACTTTGGGGCTATAGTGGCTAGTTCAGGGAAGAAGCTCAATGTGGACCAACAAGGAATAGAAGAAATACAAGTATCTTAAGAAAGTAACTGGACATCTTATTTAAACTGAGCAAGAAAGCAATTTAGAAAAGATTTTGAAGAACTGAATACTGATTGACCATCAAGCACCTTCCAGATTACAATTTTACATATTTGGGGGATTATCCACAGCGGATTATCAAACTGGTGTGCCATCCCCCACCCCCATGTGCACTGAGCTGCATACATGGAAAAGAGTGACTCACCTAAACGAATTTTGTAAGTTTATAATATCCCAGAATTGAGAGCACTCTTCCAAAACAAGAATGTTCCAGAAAAATCACAGCATGCTACCAAGTGCTGCTCAGTATCTGGCAGGATGGTTGAAATTATATGCAAATTTCATTAGCCATATGCACCTCCCCCTTGCAGCCTTCCTCCCAATGCTCACCCAATTCTTCCTTTGACCCTTCAATCACCACAACAGTATTAAAACAAGAGCAAGGCAAGTACCTGTCATGCAGCTGGTATCTTTCCCGTACCTCTTCTAATACAATTCTTTTTGGTCCTTCTCCTCCAACTAAGAAATGTAAATCTGGATACTTCTGACAAAGTTCAGGAATTATACCACTAAGCAAATCTATACCTGAAGACATAATATTTAGAGGCAGTTGGTATTTCAGATTTGTTACTTATCTACCTGACAAAGCATTCCATCATACGTCAGCATCAAAAGAAAATGACAAAAAAACTGTGTTAATAAAATTGCAAATAAAAAACTATAGTGTACTGTATTGGGTTCCTTGATTTTTTACTGTGACCAGATTTAGAGTTTATTTCTGAAGTTTACAAATTTACTTCAACTCTATCTTACTCCTTAAAAATTTCATTACTGCTGCGAGATCTCAGTGGTACCTGATTTCTAAGTATCTGCTACACTACAAGCAAAGCTTTGTGCAAAAGCTGCTTTTTGGGAAGTAGACAACATTCATATGTCCTACCCACAGAAGCAGGGAGGATAAATGGAGAATATATAAGGCAGAACGAAACTTAAGAGAAAGAGAAGATAAAGTGTCTTGAACAATTACTTTCTTCTAGCAGTTGCACTAGAAAACCTGTTTCCTCAAAAGTAAGTCCTCCTGGGTTCAGAAGAACTTACTCCCATGTAACACAAGACTGGAAGCCGTGAGGTGGCATGGCTACTGTCAGGAACAGCAGGGAATCAAGTCCACTAAGGTAGCACACTGCACTTTCACAATCATTCCCCCTAAATTAATTGCAGTCATATCCTGCCTTTCCTCCAAGGAGCTGTGCATGGCTTTCCCTTGCTTCATTTTATACTACGAAAAGCCCCGTGAAACAGTACAGGGCTGAGAGATGACGTGACTCAGGGTGACTCAGGGTCATGCTGAGCTTCACGGCAGAGCAAGAACTTCAACACTGGCTCCCCAATCTTAGTGTGACACTTACACGACAGCAAATTTTTTAAAGGCAAAACATTGTGCCAGTCAGTATTTTTCTTCTAAAAAAATATATATGGTGCCGGTACAGCGTATCCCTGAGCATCCCAGAAAACAAAACATTGGTGCCAGTGCTGAAGATAAAAATGTCTGCTAGAAAGAGTTAATGGGCCAATGCCTTTTTTGCTCTTTGCTCTGAATTTGTTGTCTATCCTAGGTTTTTGGTTTAGGCACCCCTATATCTCACAACATTCCTTTTTATTTTATGTATTTAGAATCATAGAATCATAGAATCATAGAGTTGGAAGAGACCACAAGGGCCATCGAGTCCAACCCCCTGCCAAGCAGGAAACACCATCAGAGCACTCCTGACATATGGTTGTCAAGCCTCTGCTTAAAGACCTCCAAAGTAGGAGACTCCACCACACTCCTTGGCAGCAAATTCCACTGTCGAACAGCTCTTACTGTCAGGAAGTTCTTCCTAATGTTTAGGTGGAATCTTCTTTCTTGTAGTTTGGATCCATTGCTCCGTGTCCGCTTCTCCGGAGCAGCAGAAAACAACCTTTCTCCCTCCTCTATGTGACATCCTTTTATATATTTGAACATGGCTATCATATCACCCCTTAACCTCCTCTTCTCCAGGCTAAACATGCCCAGCTCCCTTAGCCGTTCCTCATAAGGCATCGTTTCCAGGCCTTTGATTTGGAGGAACAGAACCAACTGTATGCATTATGACCGTTCTTCTATGCCCTCTACCTGCAACAACAATAGCTCTTGCTCAGGTCATCATGATCCTATGATATCACAGCATGTAGTTTCACTTGTTAAAACTGGCAGCCCCACGCAGTGCCTGCCAAGCAGCATGTGAATCCACATGCAACTGCATGCGGTCTGCCACAGATCTAAACAGGATTTTATACTTGCCAGGTCTTAAAATATTTAGGTGCCAGGCAGAAACTTTCCTCTATAACCAGGTCTTTGGCCTTTAACTATCTGTGACCTTTTAGAAGTGGGTGGGGTGCTTTTAATGTATTTCTCTATTCTCTTTGTTTCAATGCATCTGTGTGGGATTTATAGTCTTTTTGTTTGGCTGTAAGTCACTTTGGGCTTCCCTGGGTAAGATAAAACAACTGACAAATTTAGTAAATAATAAAATAATAATAAAACCAGCCATAATATCATGCAGCAAAACTTAAGTAAATTTAAAAGGTAGATACAAACAGAAAGGCAATTTCTGATCAACTCTATAGCATTAGAAAGAAGCTACATTAAGTGCCACATATATTTTGGATCTCATTACCTTTTCTATATACAAGCCTGCTGACAACAACAACAGTTATTGTGCTTTTGTTCCTTCTAGATACATCTGGAGTGAAGTCAGTAGGATCAACGGCATTGGGAATGACAGAAACTATTTCAGGATTCAGTGCTGCTCTCAACACAGTATTTTCCTTGCTAGTGTAAGAAACACATATTATGTGGTTTGTATCACATAGCGACACAGTCAAGAGTTTGTTTGTAAGCACCGAACTAACATCAGCAAATCCAAAAAGGGAATGGTCTGTAAAAACTGTCCGTAGTTGCATTGTCTTGGCATGGAACAGGGCATCATGAGCCATAGCAGAAAATGAACTATGGGCATGGACAATGGTGACTCTTTCACGTACAAATATATACCTGAGCAGAGGCAGGCTATGGAAGAGAGTTGTTGCAGTAGACTGGTTGTACATAACTCTTAATGGCAAATAATAGACTTTCAGTCCATTGGTGAGGTAACGAATGCCTTTACGGTCTTCATAAGCATGAGTGACAATGATAACTTTGTGTCCTCTTTCAATTAGGCACTGTGACAATTGGTAGATGTGGCTTTCCACTCCTCCCATGTTTGGATAAAAAAAGTCGGACACCATGCAAATACTATGAATTTTACTTGAACATGATGGAGATTTATGACAGTTCACCGTGGAAGAAGACAAAGGGGATAGGAACTGCATGTGATTTCCTCTTTGACCTGCCATAGTAGTTTAGCAATCAGTCTGAAAAGTAGACATTCAACATGAAGAAAAGGCTCCATCCATTTCCTAAAAGAGCAAAGAAAAAAATACACATTACACATCAAGGCTAAAAAAAAACCTCACCACTTACAGAGGTCTTCATTGTACAGCACAATACTATGCATGCTTCTGTCAGAAATAAACCACATTCTGTTCAATAGCATTTATTCTTGTCCCTAGTAAGTGTGTTCAGGATTGCAGTGTTAGAATAAAGACTTTGGGGGAAGCCATTATCATGCAATTTATCTGCGTCCCGCCCAGCGTTCAAAATTAACCAGTCATCAGTTGCTTTCTGCAACTCAGGAGTGAGTGCCCCCCTTGCAACCGTTGAGATTTCCAGTCACGTGGTTTGCAACCGAAATCTCCTGTGGCTGGGTGAGAGCAGTGTCACTAACTGAAGTGTTCCCTTTCCACTTGCTCCTTTTGATGTGCTGAGGAAGAGAAAACCCTTTCATTGTTGTACAAAGCTCTTTCACAGTTAAATGGATTAAGTGTATCTGAAGAAGTGTGCATGCACACGAAAGCTCATACCAAGAACTAACTTAGTTGGTCTTTAAGGTGCTACTGGAAGGAATTTTTTTATTTTAAATGGATTGTTTTTCTCTTGCGAGGGAGGGGTGTTACTGTCCCATACATGCCTAAACTTAAGTCCCACTGTGCATGTTCACTGTACGACCTGTACCCGCCAAGTACCACAAAAAGGACCACATAAATTCTCTATGCAGTTTTTTTTTTACAAATTTATGAAGATAAAGGTTTCAGTAAGCTATCTGCTCTAATTGCGTAAAAGAGGTTTAGTTTTTACTTTTGCTGGAATGAAACTGCTTTGCAACTTAGAATCATAAAATTGTAGAGTTGGAAATGACCCCAAGTCATCTAGGCCATGCATAGTCAACCTTTTTATACCTACCGCCCACTAATGCATCTTTCTTGATGGTAAGATTTCCTTACCACCCACCAGTGCTTGATGGAACAACCCCTGATCTAGACCAACCCCCTGCAATGCAGGAATCTCAACTAAAGCATCCATAACGAACAGCCATCCGACCTCTGTTTTAAAACCTCCAGTGAAGGAGACTTAATTGATTCTTTGTTTCAAAATAACTTGTCTTTTGTGCACAGCATTCATTCCATCTTTAGCTAAATCCCCCATCTTATCCTCATTTGGTTTAGTAATTGTTTTAAAAAAACGTGCCTGTATGTATTGTTGTGGTGACTGAAACCTAGGTTGAGGGTGCCATTTCTCCTAGCTTTTCTGAATTATTATTATTTATTTATATCCCGCCGATCGTGCCGGGTTTCCCCAGCTACTCTGGGCAGAACTCAATAGAATATTAAAAACTTCAACCATTAACAACTTCGCTATACAGGGCTGCCTTCAGATGACTTCTAAAAGTCAGGTAGCTGTTTATTTTCTCGACATCTGAGGGGAGGCTGCTCCACAGGGCGGGCGCCACTACTGAGACGGCTCTCTGCCTGGCTCCCTGTAACCTCACCAACCCTGGTGCTGCCACTGGGAGCTGCATTTCTGCAAGACTGGGGACTACAGCACCAGGAAAGCCAAGCTCAGCACAGGGATGCTCCAAGGGCACGAGGCTCTTCGGATCCCCGCAGGCGCCGGAGCGGGAGCATTTCAGAGAAACGGGGCCTCGTGGGATGACTATTCCTTACGACACCTGCCCAAGGCGACCCAAGGAGGCTTCCAGGCGACCAACAGCAGGCAAAGCCCCGGGGAGGGAGGCGGCCCACTCCCGAGAGGCTGACGGGCTCGTGGGAGAAGGGGCGCGGCGGGGGGGGGGAGGCCTCTCGGCGGCGGAGGCCCGCGGCTCACCTGGCGCCCGCCCGAGCGAGGGACTGGAGCGGCGCTTCTCCCGGCGCCCGGCTGCTCCCTCGGCCGCCGCTCCTCGGGGACCCTCGCGGCGGGAGGCGGCTCTTGCCCTTCTCGGAGCAACAGCAGGCGCCGAGACCCACGCACCGCTTTGCCCACACGCCGCCTTCGGAGCGCGAGAGAAAGCGTCCAATGGAAGGGCAGCGCCCGGAGCACGTGGTGCAACGAAAGCCAATGCGGGCGCTCGCGGCGATTTCTCGAGGACGCGACGCTGGACTGCGCGTTGACGTCTCCTCCGGCGCCTCCCTCCCTCCCGCTCCGCCTCCGGCCTCGAGGAGACGCCTCCGAGCAGGCCGCCGTTTGCCTGCCTGCCTGCCTGCCTTCACGTGGCCGCTTCCCAACCTCCCGCCCTCGCCCCTCCTGCGAGGCCTCAGAGGGGCCTTGGACTACAACTCCCATCAGCCCTGGCGCCTGCCCTGCTCGCTAAGAGCAGCAGGGGGCAGGTTCTGCCCAGCCGCCCCGCAGCCCAAGCGCCCTCTGCAGGCAGCGATGGCCAGAGCCAAGCAGGCGGCTGCTGGCAGGGCTCAGGCTGGCAGGCTCACCATCAAGTGGCACCAGCACCCGCGTGCCTGAGGCCGCCCAGCAAGCCGAGTCTCCGTGCTCTTTCACCCCGTGGGGGCGTCTCCCAGGCCCGCTTGCTGGGTGGCACCAGCGGCGCATGCCTGCATGTGCCTTCCATGCTGATGTTCAGTGTGATCCTGGTGTCAAGCGTCCTCCTCCTGATGATCTAGAAGGGCATTCTGGCAGAGGTGGAACCCCCACTGCTGCACCCTTTCTGAGGTGAGTTCCAGGTGTGGTAAACAAAGTCTGCCCTTTTCCCCCAATAATAATAATAATAATAATAATAATAATAATAATAATAATAATAATTTTATTTATACCCCGCCCATCTGGCTGGGCCTCCCCAGCCACTCTGGGCGGCTTCCATAAAAACCAAAAATACAATAAAATATTACACTTTAAAACCTTCCCTGAACAGGGCTGCCTTAAGATGTCTCCTGAATGTCAGGTAGTTGTTTATCGCTTTGACATCTGCTGGAAGGGCGTTCCACAGGGCGGGCGCCACTACCGAGAAGGCCCTCTGCCTGGTTCCCTGTAGCTTTGCTTCTCGCAATGAGGGAACCGCCAGAAGGCCCTCGGCGCTGGACCTCAGCGTCCGGGCAGATATGGGGTATCCAAGAGCCCGTATAGAGTCCTTACATGGGTTCCCTATTGGTAGGAGAAAATAACAGAGGCCAACCAGAGAATATTGAGAAGCAACGCATCTAGTGAGCCTGATCTTTATTGATCTTTAAATTCCCTGCCCTGGAACTCAAGACCACCCCTCCATACATACATCACAGAAGGGGTGTAACCCAAGACCATCCCCCACAAACATACCTACATCACAGAAAAGGTGGTCCACAACAGAAATTTGAATGTTGTTTTTCCTGTCTGCCATGTTATCTGATAATGCCATATCTGATTGCCTTTCCTGGTAGTCTGTCACCCTTTGAAATGGTGATTACTCAATTCCTGAGACAATGGGAGGGCTCCCTGACCTCCTCCCTCCTTGCAGAAAAAACATTTGGTCAGCTTGGGAGTCAAAATGGTTTCAGGTCAGTCTTCCTGTGTTGATCTATATGACCTTAAATTTTATTATTACACAGGCTAGGCGTGGTGGCAGTGCCAGGGTGGAGGACATGGCTGTGCCGCTTCTGCGTGACATCTGCAACCGGACCATCCGTTCTGCGTGCGGTCAAGCAGATGCACCTCGCATGTGGGAGCTCTCGGCAGCAACGGATGGCACTCAAGCACCTCCTGGTGAATAACAAGCACTGCTTCCTGTACTGCTACATGTCCAAGGTGGCCTGCTCCAACTGGAAGCACATTCTCAAGGTGCTGGACGGCACCCTGGGGAACGTGAATGCAAAGCATAAGCTCTCCCATCATATTGGACTTGAAACCGAACTTATGGGTGATGTTGCACAAGTGCAGACTAGACAGCATCATTTTTAGTCTTGGGTGCCTTGGGTTAGCAAAGCCAACTTTGTCTAACATATTTCCATTCACTTTATTATCGTCTACATCTCTGTCAGTGCTGGAGTATGTGTTCCTACATATCAGGAACAAGCTTCTGGGAGTCACATGTCTGCAATGGGTGGGGAGAGAGTGAAAGGTACACAGAGAAATGGAAGTGACATGACTCCAACATGTCACTTTCTCAATGCCCTCCAGCCTTCATGCTCCTTAATATTGATAAGTCCTATTAAATTCTGAGAAGACATGGTTAGGATTGTGATGTTAAAACTGTTCCTTATATGTTTTCAGAGCTTTCCATCATACTGCTGGCTTTAAAAAATATCAAGAAATCAGTGAAGAGACAGGATTTTAAAATTCATGTTCTAGGCCCTTTACCTCAAAAGGAAACTTGAAATAATCACAGATCAATAAAAGACAAATATCTCAGATTGTTTACTTGTATCCAATGGTACAAACTGCTTGCCTATTTAAAAATAGTGAGGGCCCTTATTTTACTACTACTGTAGCTGCACAAAAAATGTGTAAGCTTTCAATGAATATACCGTATTTTTCGCCCTATAGGACGCACCGTCCCATAAGACGCACCTAGTTTTTTTGGGGGGGGAATAAAGGGGGGGAAATTATTTTCCCCCCCAGGCGCGGGGCTGGGGCAGCCCGAGCTTCCCCCGACCCCAGCCCACAAACAGGCAGCTCTCTGCAAGCCATGGGAGCCCAGCGGTGGTTCCCACTGCTTGAGGAGAGATCCGCTAAGCCTGGACGCGCTGAGGTCAGCGCGCGCAGGCTTCGGGATGCCGGCAACTCTTCCCAAGCAGCGGGAACGTTCCCACTGCTTGGGCAGAGATCCGCAAAGCCTGGACGCGCTGAGATCAGCGCGCGCAGGCTTCGGGATGCCGGCAACTCTTCCCAAGCAGCGGGAACGTTCCCGCTGCTTGGGGAGAGATCCGCGAAGCCTGGACGCGCTGAGGTCAGCGCGCGCAGGCTTTGGGATGCCGGCAACTCTTCCCAAGCAGCGGGAACGTTCCCGCTGCTTGGGGAGAGATCTGCAAAGCCTGGACGCGCTGAGGTCAGCACGCGCAGGCTTCGGGATGCCGGCAACTCTCCCCAAGCAGCGGAAGCGTTCCCGCTGCTTGAGGAGAGGTCCGCGAAGCCTGGAGAGCGAGAGGGGTCGGTGCGCACCTACCGCTCTCGCTCTCCATGCTTCAGCGAAAGCCTGCGTTCGCCCCATAAGACGCACCCACATTTCCCCTTCATTTTTGGAGGGGGAAAAGTGCGTCTTATAGGGCGAAAAATACGGTATTTTTGTGCCTAGAAACAGAAACATTAAGGGAGCTTGATATATGGAGTGTTTTTTTAAAAAAATCAACAAATATTATGCTGTCTACATTTTTCAGTCCAACATGAAACAGATTTATTTCCTCATTCAACTGGATAGAAAATATATTTCAGTTGATACGAAAAGGGGGGGGGGCATGCCTTCCTTCACCCTTCTACCGGCCACCAGAGGGTCCGAGGCTCCCAGCCCCACGTGGACCCCTCAGCCCCCACACCGTTGCACGGGCGCCACACTCTGCCCCAGGCCCCATAAGTGGAGTGCCTTTTCCCTTTCCTACACCGATCCGCTATTACGGGCGAAATAAGCCCAAATTCTTATGCCTCTTTCCCGCTCTATCTTTACTGTGGGTTGACCATACGAAGCTGTATCCCCCATTCTATCCAATCAGAACCATGCATTTGCTTTGCAGAGCTTGCTCAGCGAGCTCCTGCACCCTGTTGTAAATAAAGATACAGTGGTGCCTCGCAAGACGAAATTAATTTGTTCCACAAATCTCTTCGTCTTGCGGTTTTTTCGTCTTGCGATGCACGGTTTCCCATAGGAATGCATTGAAAATCAATTAATGCGTTCCTAGGGAAACCGCCTTCAGACCAGGTCCGGGGACAGTCTGTCCCCCGACCTCTTCTGAAGGCGGGGGGGGGGGGGACAAGGGCTTTTCTTCCCACCCCCAGCATTTTAAAAAACCCTGGGACAGCAGAGGACTTCTCCGCTGTCCGGGGCGATCTTAAAATGCTGGCGGGCGGCATTTTAAAATCGCCCCGGACAGCGGAGGACTTCTCCGCTGTCCGGGGCGATTTAAAAGCCCCTGGGAAGGCAGGCAGGGGGGACAAAGACTTTCGCCCCCTGCCCGCCTTCAGAAGGTGTCCCCGCCCCCCCTCCCCACTTCGGAACAGCTTTCCGAAGTGGGGCGGCTGGGGCAGGCGTCCCCGCCCCCCCTCCCCACTTCGGAACAGCTTTCCGAAGTGGGGCGGCTGGGGCAGGCGTCCCCTCCCCCCCTCGGAACAGCTTTCCGAAGTGGGGCGGGCGTCCCCGCCCCCCCTCCCCACTTCGGAACAGCTTTCCGAAGTGGGGCGGCTGGGGCGGGCGTCCTCGCTCCCGCCCGCCAGCATTTTAAGATCGCCCGGGGCAGGGGGGGGGAGCAAAAACTTTTGCCCCCCGCCGGCCTTCAGAAGAGGTCCTCTTCTGAAGGCCGGCTGTGGGCGAAAGTCTTTGCTCCCGACGGCCAGCATTTCCCTATGGGCTTTCGTCTTGCGATGCAAGCCCATAGGGAAATTCGTCTTGCGAAGCGCCTCCAAAACAGAAAACCCTTTCGTCTTGCGGGTTTTCCGTCTTGCGAGGCATTCGTCTTGCGGGGTACTACTGTATGCCCTTTTCCCTTATGGGGTATCTAAGAGCCCATATAGAGTCCTTATATGGGTTCCCTATTGGTAGGAGAAAATAACAGAGGCCAACCAGAGAATATTGAGAAGCAAAGCAGCTAGTAAGCCTGATCTTTATTGATCTGTTGCAACAGGGTGCTCCCCTCACACGCAGGAGAGGAAGAGGACCCCTTAAAATGCCGTGCAAGGGCTTATAAAGACTTTTGAAATTCCCATTCTCTAGATCAAGACCACCCCCAGAAACATTATGCATACATCACAGAAGGGGTGTAACCTAAGACCACAACGCCTCATTTAACCTCTTGACAAGCTGTTGACGGCTCCCTGCTGGGAGAACAATGGAACCGAAACTTGTGAACTCATAAGTGTCAAATCTTGCTACAATGTATCTATTTTGTTTCAGACTTCAATCACCAATATAAAATGGACTAAAATGGTCTAAAATCTTTAGAAATTCGTATAAAATCAACCACAACTCCGATTTCCTTGCTTTTGGTGTCAATCGGCTCAGTCTCCTCGGGACTCCATGACACCTCCCCTGCCTCCATGATCCCCCGAGCGAGGCGTCACGTACTCAGGAAGACCCTAATCCGGTCAAATCGCTCTGCCAAGCCCTTCCTCCGGGCAATGCCAGGTGACAGACCATGCATACATGGACCATTGTCTTCCCATCACCGGCACTCAGGAAGTGCTTATCTGCACATATCTCCAGCTCTGCATATTCCCCCTCCCTCCTCCATATGTTAATCCGGTGTGACCCAACCTCTCCTTAATGTATTCATGATGTAACTGGGATGTATTTTGCACTGTATTCTGGGACATGGAGAGAAGTTTCAAAAGTTCATGTCACCCCTTTCTTGCTGTTCAATCTCGCCTTGAACCTGTTGCGCAATAAACTTGGATCTTCTGCAGTTTGCTCCTGTCTCCGGCTGAGCTCATTTTTCTTCCGCAGGGACCCGTGGACTTAGTCCGACGAGCTGGGTGGCAGAGTAGCCCCGCACCCAGATTTTACAGTGAAGCACAAATCACTGCAGATTTGAAAAAACACATGTCCATGCATAACTTTACAAAATATTTCAGAATGTTAAACACCCAATTATTGGTTCCAAGGCTGTATCCCAAGGGGTTTGTGCACTTATATAAAAATGGACACTAGCAATAAACTATGTCTGTGATACCAAAACTGCACATTTTCCATTTGGAGCCACAAAATTAAGTTTATATATATTAAAGCACTGATTATAGACTTTATATTAATTGAGGCAGTCTTTTGGGCAGAGGTAGAAGTTACTTCCTGGCTTTTAATCCAAACTTCTGGCTTTCCCCCCAAACCCATTTATTGACTTTGGAAACAGTAATCATGACTACAATCAGGGGGTTGGACTCAATGGCCCTTATGGTCTCTTCCAACCCTATGACTCTATGATTCTATGACTACTGTGGTATTTGTTTTCAAGCTAAGAAGTTACTGCACTCTTAATATGTGTCCCTAAATATAGGCTGATTAGGTTCCTAAACTCTACACAAATAAAACGAAGGCATCAACTTCCTTCATTTTTCACTGAGAAGCAAAGGAAACTCACACTATGCCTGGAACACAATTTGCAAATTATGAAGATGATCCAAGGATGCTTCCAGATGCACAGCTCCTAGACCTACCCAATGACTGCTTTACATAGTGTGAGTTATGAGCAGACTTGCAATAGATTTTCCACACTGCAGGGATTATTGTGCCTTTTCCACATAAACACTCCACTAAGCTATGTTCACACTCACACCAGTGCAGAAGAGTACAATTCACATCCAGGCAACTGTTCATTAATAATTCCTCAATGGGATTTTTTAAAGCAGTTTCAATGCATTATAGTGCTTTTTAAAGAGCAACTGTCTTATTACTTAGATGCCCTTTAAGGAACTTTTAAAAACAACCCTGCTTTTTGTTCAACAACCCTAGCAACGGGAGAAGAAACAAACAGTAGCAGCAACGACCTTCTTTCAAATATTTACTCAGAAGGAAATCCCACTGAGTTTAAATGGAGTTTATTCCTGTTGTTAGCATTGTTGGGATTCAGGGGCATATGTGTTGGGATAAATCTTTGTAAGTTTCTGCTGGTGGAAGAAGAGTAGTCAGGTAACAAATGACCTTGAACTTGTCTAATTCAACCTATGCCTGATGTAAATCCCAAAGAAGTCACTTTAAATTTATTTGATTACTTCTTCAAATTGTTTCATTCTCTCTCATCAGGTGCTTCAGGAAATAGTTACTTATTGCCGCACACCATTCTTAAATGCTTGTATTTTCCTTTCCTTATTGTTTATTTTTAATCTGTTAAATTTCACCACAGTGCATTAGCACCAATTTAAAAATAGCCACTACACATCTCAAAATGGAAGAGAAGTGCTAGGCCATCTGCACCTGTGGAACTAGCATTGTTCTTTCTTCTTTTAAAGTCTGACTTTATGCAGCATGGGGAAATATGAAATCACCACAGTGAAAGCACAGCAAAAACTTAATGATACTGTAAAGTGAGTAAATAAGAGTAACAGTTCTGGAGTATAAACAGCTAGTATGGAAACACCCCAGAAAAAGAAGTTCCACTTTTTGGTGACTCAAGCAAAATGAACACAAAATCATTAAAAATAGAAGTGAACTACTTATTTACTTTGATTGTAAAACATTTGATTTACAGAGCTATGCTTAAAAAAAATTCAAGACAGAATAGCCACATATCAGTCTATTGTACAGTAGAGTGGGTAACATAATGCTTAATGATAAAACCTCATTGTTAGTTCAAAAAGTTGCCTTTCTGAGCTAAATTGCATAAGGCTTTTCTGGTACCAAATTGTCAAAAGTTGTCTTTGTCAAAGTCGTAGCAGTCACTTGCTTATTTTTTTCCGTGGTTGTTCTCCGAATCCAGAAGTGCAGAGCGAATTCCTAATTTCTTAAGCTCCTCCACTAGGTCCCCGCTTTGATGCATCTGAAGTAGTATATCACAGCCCCCTACAAATTCACCATTCAGGAAGACCTGGGGAATAGTAGGCCAGTTGGAATAGTTTTTGATTCCTGAATCAAAACAGAAAGACGAATTAAACCAAATACATTAGACAACTTATAACAGTGTTTTTGAACAGGCAAGGCAGTTAAGACTATACTGGAGAAAAGAAAGGAAGCACACAACCCATAGCCTTTTAGCAAATCTTATTGGCTTATTGTATCACCTTCTCTCTTCTCCTCCTCGACTTGGGGTAGGCGACCTGTCCTTTTGCTACTGTGTAAAACACAATTTAAGCTGACAAAACTGACTAATTAAAGACCTGAGGTTTCCAAGCATGGAATTGTGGAATAGAATCAGTTCATTCAAATTTAAAAAATGCTGCAGAACCAATTATTTCAGATTAGAGACAGAAGTACCAAGGAGAAACACAAAACTATACAAGGGCATTTTGGAGCCAGGCAAGTGGAAAGCAGTAGTATATTGTTTAAGCTATATGGGGAACAGAGCAGCATTTCATTCCAACAACCCCATAGATTAAGCTTGTCCATTGCAATTTGAAATGGGGTTTCCCCACAATCAAATCCAGTACTGTACTTTAGCTACTTACAGAAAATTAGTGTGGTGCTGTAAACAGATAGAATCATAGAGTTGGAAGGGATCCTAAGGGTCATCTAGTCCAGCCCCCTGCACGCATAACCCCCTGTACACACAGCAAGTTTCCAAGATTGGTGTTAGGGTATGGAGGATCCAGGATAATCTCATAACATTTGAGAAACACTGGCCTGAGGAATCATCAGTTCGGTTTGATTAATTCCCACAATTAAAAAAAATTGCTATCTAGATTTTTTAAAAAATATTACAATAGAGGCAACAACCATTTTGTATGGGGGCTATGTTCCTGACCCCTGCGCACATCAGTGGAGTGTGCATCAGCCCACTCTGCCCCCCAGTCCAACCTCTTTTCTGCTGCATATTAATTAGGCGTGTATAAATCAATCATTGCCTGCAAAACACATGTTGCAGTTTATCCTTCCTCCAAAAAGTAGAGACCCTGGTTCCAGATTCTATCCAGCCACTTTCCCCCAAAGCAAAAGATTCTGCTCTCACTGCCCCATTTTTCAATTGTCTCTCTATATTCAGTGGCTACTTAGCATGTTGAAACAGCACTGCATTCTTATCTTTACTATTACATTTATATCCCACATATCCTTTCAAGGAGCTCAAGGTAAAGCACATCATTCACCTCCACATTTTATTTTCACAACCAACCTGTGAGGAAGGTTCAGCCAAGCCTGATTCACACAAGGTCACCTTCATGATTGAGTAGAAATGTGAAAATGTCTCCCAGGTCCTAGGCTAACACTCAAAACACTGCATTGGCTCTTGTTTCCTCCGTTAAAACTTTTCTTCTTGCAACTCATTCAAAATTCAAATTCTAGCCCTGATCCCTGGCCAACAGATTCACAGAAACTACATGAAGACTTTCCTAATGCATTAAACAGAAACTTTTGAACAAAGATATAGCACTTCTTGCACCTAACCTTAAATGTATTTGCATATTTAAAAAAAATTAGGATATTTTACTGCTTTTCAACACCTATTTGCTCTCTTTGGCAAATACAAATTCTTTATCTCTGTCCAAATTATTTATCTATTCCCGACAGACATTTGGAGTTGAGGGAGTGGTGCAAGCTCTTGTGTATACTCTAGATAGAAGTGCTCTGAAAAATGATACAATCTCATAACTCTTTAGAAGCCAGGCAAAAACGTTCCTCTTCAACCAGGCCTTTGGGTGATTTATATTCTACAGCCTTTTAAATGTGTTTGTGGGAGGGGGGTGTCATTGTTTTGCTTTGTTTTTAAGTATTTATTTTGTGCTTTTATCCTGTATTTTTATCTTCTGAACCACCCCGAGATCTTCGGATGAAGGGCAGTATATAAATTTAATAAATAGTAAAATATTAAGAACAACTTATGCAAACCCCAAACTGGAAATCTCAATTTGGTCGCAGAGCCCTCCTGAGTTGCAAAAAGAGACTGGCGATCCTACAAGGATCATCCGAGCACTTGCACGGACATCTCCATCCAGCTCCCAAGCTGCGGGGAAGGCAGGACCAAAGAGCAACCGCTTCCCCTCACATTACTCGAGAGCAGGAAAGGCCGGTGGAGAGAAGCGCTGGAGGCTACGGCAGCCTGGATGGGTCCGCGTGTACACGCAACACTTCACACAGCCTTTCGGGAAGCATCAGATTGAAGGGGAGAGAGGAGGGTTGTGCTCTTCTGCCGAAAGAGGCTCGGGGCGCCTGCAGGCAGTGGCACCCAGCAGCACCCACTTTCCCCCTTCTGCTCCTTGGGAAAGACTGGGCGAGGGGTGGCGGGGAGCGAGAACGGGGTCCCACGCCCGGCCACACAGGCGGAACCCGCAGCCACGCTTCCCAGCCGCCAGGCCCAGAGACTCCGTGGAACCACAGCAGGCCCTTCTAAGGAAAGAGGGGCGGCGGCGGGGGGGGGCACTGCTCAGGCCTTGGCAAATGCAGGCGGGCAGCAGCAGCAGCAACGAGGTTTCCCTGCCGCCCCGCAAGGCCGCCTTCCCCTCAGAGGCCCCTCCGCCGAGCGCGCCTACCTTGGCGCAGGCCGGGGTCCTGCAGGACGTCGTAGGCGCGGTAGTCGCTGACGCCGTGCAGGCGCAGGATCTGCACCACCGCGTTGCTGAAGCCGCACTGGGGCTGCGCGGGGCTGCCCTTCATGAACACCACCACCGGGTGAGCGCGCACCAGGCGCCCCACCGCCTCCTTCGATCCGGCGGCCGAAGCCACGTCCTCGCCGCCCTCCGCTCCGCCGCCTCCGGGGCCGGCCTGGCTCAGCGGCCGCGCCAAGAGTGTCGTGGGCCGCGCGCCGCGCCACCGCCGCAGGGCTGCGGGCAGCCGGCAGAAAGACCCGCTCATGGCTGCGGGCTCGCCGGAGGCTCCCTCAGGCGACCTCGCGGCCTAGCCAAAGGGACGCAGGCCACGGTTCCGCTTCTGTCACTCACGCTCGGGCTACCAATAATGTTTAAGCGGGGCTGCCTGCGCTTCCTTAGCCCCGCCCCGTACGCGCCGCGACGGAAAGGCAGGCATTCCTGTCAGTCGAACTCAAGCTACCAATGACTATTGAGGCCAGGCCGGCCGGCCGCTTCCTATTCGTCCCCAGTGGGTCCTTTGAATAAAATCTCTCCTGCGGTAGAGGAGCTGTTGCTGCCTCCTATGACTGCGCAAAGGAAGTACCGCGACGCGCTGTGCTGTGATTGATGGGGCTTTCTGTCACTTTCCCATGGGAGGCGGGGAAAGTTGGAGTCTTGAAGAAACGAGATTTGCGGCGGCGGCACTTCCGCTTCCGGCGTGGTGGTGGTGTGTTTGTTTTCTGTTTTCCGGCCTCCGAAGCTAAAGGGCTTCAAGGCTGAGCGTCTAGCCGCCTCAGACCCGCCGCCCGCCCGATCCGGCCCCTCGGGAAGAGAAGAACAGCCCGGCCCGCGTCCGTCGCATCCTCCGTGGGATCCGCCTCGCTTAGCCCTGCGCCGGGCGAAGAGGCCTGGGGTCCGTCCGAACCCCTCCGCCCCACCCATTGGAAGTCCCAGCAGCCCGAGGTCGGCCGAGATGGGGCTTGTGGGACCAAGGAGACAGCAAGAAGGTATTTGTGCAGCGCTTTCTGTTTAAGGCGCTTCCCGCCCGTCATCCAACCCCGTATTCCTCTACGGCAGCCCACAAGGTTCGTAGGGACATCAGGAGCTGCCTGCTACCGACTCAGACCTTTGGTCCTTTCACCTTCCTCAGTCTGCAAAAAATGTTAGGAATCAAAGGGTAGTAAATGTGCAGAAATAACTACGCTCATTTCCTACTTACTGGCGATCTGTATTCTAGACTTCAAAGGGGCAGCCTCAAGGAATTATAATCTCCTTATCAATGTAACTATCGGCCCTGCATGAGCATTAAAATTTGGGGGTAAAGATGAATGACTATATAGTATGTGGGACTGCTTGGGGACTCGTCCTCCTTCAAAAACTCAGCGAAAATCCAAGAGGTGACATGGAAGGCAATTTTTGGGTGGTGGTGTGCCCGTTAGACTTTATCAGAGTGACCATCTTTGTCTCTGATATGATGGATGGGATGTGGGGAAAGATTGGTCTTTCATATGTGGTGGTGTTGCAGATAAATTGGACACTTCTAGATCCAGGTTTTCACCACGCTCGCTGACATCACAGGTTAATCTCTCCATTCAGAACCAGGTCTTGCTTTACTGTCACATGAACCCCTTGGTACAATTCAACAGCATGTCCTTAATTTGCTCTTTGTCAGAAGTGTGTAGTGCTTTCTGAACATCTAAGGTAAAGGGACCCCAACCATTAGGTTCAGTCGTAACCAACTCTGGAGTTGCGGCGCTCATCTCGCTTTATTGGCTAAGGGAGCCAGCATACATGACTAAGCTGCTTCTGGCAAACCAGAGCAGCACACGGAAACGTTGTTTATCTTCCCGCCGAAGCGGTACCTGTTTATCTACTTGTACTTTTTGGTGTGCTTTCGAACTGCTAGGTTGGCAGGAGCAGGGACCAAGCAATGGGAACTCACCCCGTCGCGGGGATTCGAACCACCAACCTTCTGATCGGCAAGCCCTAGGCTCTGTGGTTGAACCCACAGCGCCACCCATTTGCCATGCTAGGGTTGTTCAAAGTACCTACAGTATGGTACTCATTCTTATGCTTTGTAAATAAGCAGATGTAAATTTCTCCTCTGGTCACTTATGTTATCTCCTTGGAGAGGACTAATCTTCTCAATAAATAACATGAGTTAAAACAGTTTGTTTACATATGTATGTACAGTGGTACCTCGGCCTACAGACGCTTCAGGTTACAGACTCCACTAACCCAGAAATAGTACCTCGGGTTAAGAACTTTGCTTCAGGATGAGAACAGAAATTGTGCGGCGGGGGGAGGCCCTGTTAGCTAAAGTGGTATCTCAGGTTAAGAACAGTTTGAGGTTAAATTAAGTTCGTAACCTGAGGTACCACTGTATGGGGTATTTTTTTAATTTCCTGTGTGTATTTGACTGATAAACCAATAAAAATTACCTAACTGGTAATTAGTTTCAAACAGCCATTTTCCATTGAAGTTCCTTGCTCAAGAGATTACTACATCTAGGTCAATAATATAGTGATCTTCTCAGCTAAAAAGGTAAAGGTATCACTAACCGTTAGCTCCAGTCACAGACGACTCTGGGGTTGCGCACTCATTTCGCTCTATAGGCCGAGGGAGCCGGCGTTTCTTCGCAGACAGCTTCTAGGTCATGTGGCCAGCATGACTATAAGCCACTTCTGGGGAACCAGAGCAGCGCATAGAAACGCTGTTTACCTTCCCACCAGAGCAGTACCTATTTATCTACTTGCACTTGACGTACTTTTGAACTGTTAGGTGGGCAGGAGCTGGGACCGAACAACAGGAGCTCACCCTGTCGTGGGGATTCAAACTGCCAACCTTCCGATCAGCAAGCCCTAGGCTCAGTGGCTATTGACTATTATAGTTTGTCGTTGTTTGTGTTGCTCATGGATGCTCCATGACTGCTGGGAGGAGTACAGAGAGAAGAAATACCATGGTGTATCTGCAGCAGCGCAACCGGACGCCTTCATCTGCCCCAACTGTAACAAAACTTGTCTCTCCCACATCTGACCTTTAAAGCCCTAAATGGCCTTGGTTCAGTATATCTGAAGGAGCATCTCCACCCCCATCGTTCTACCCGGACACTGAGGTCCAGCACCGAGGGCCTTCTGGCTGTTCCCTCCCTGTGAGAAGTGAGGTTACAGGGAACCAGGCAGAGGGCCTTCTCGGTTGTGGCGCCCTCCCTGTGGAACTCCCTTCCATCAGATGTCAAAGAGAAAAACAACTACCAGACTCTTAGAAGACATCTGAAGACAGCCCTGTTTAGGGAAGCTTTTAATGTTTAATAGACCATTGTATTTTAATATTCTTTTGGAAGCTGCCCAGAGGGGCTGGGGAAACCCAGCCAGATGGACGGGGTATAAATAATATACCGTATTTTTCGCCCCATAGGATGCACCGGCCCATAGGACGCATCAAGTTTTTTTGGGGGGGAAATAAAGGGGGGGAAATGCATCTCTGGGTTATTTGTGGGGCATAGAAATTTGTTAATCCCCCCCTTCAAAATATAGTCTGGCCCCCCAAGGTCTGAGGGACAATGGACCAGCCCCCTGCTGAAAAAGTTTTCTGACCCCTGGTTTAGGGGGTCTGGTGTTGTGGCCATTAGGTCTTCTGCAAAGAGCCCCAATTCATAGGTTCTACCTTTTATTTCAGGTGTTGCTTTTGTGATTGAACAAAATTACCTCTTCACTGAGCATATCAATGGCTACATTTGACACTGACCTAGAATTCCTGCCTGAAACCAACTGCAATAAGCTGTCAATGAGCTGACTCATTGGAATGGAAGTTAGTAAAGAACGGCCAAATTCTCAAAAAGGCAAGTACTTCCCATCTTAGTTAATATTAATGGAAATGTGTTCAGTTGAATTTAATAGAACTGGGACATAATATGAAACCAGTCTGGGAAGATCAGTATTGCTGATCATTCCAATTGCTAAATGGAGCCTCCAGGACCAGAGGTGGTATTATTTGGCATGCTAATTGCTAGGAGTGGGGAACAAAATTCGGAGAATGGCTGGTTCATATTCGCCTATGGGCTGTGCAGAAGCATACAGCTGTCTGCTGTTGAAAACCATCAGCACTGAACATTTACTAAGTGTTTTGAATAAATTGTAGAAAGGTACCCATTGTTGGCTGACCACAGAGAAAGCAACACTATTGTGCTTCTTTAAAGACTAGTGCATGTGTAGTTTAAACTTGTAGGCACGGGCCTCCTTCAGTAGCATTTGTACGGGCTCCTACCAAAACATACCACAATCAATTTGTTGGTTTTGAAGGTATCACAAGACTCATTTGCATGGCATGCCAAGCTTATCCATTCATTGCAGTAAATCTGCAGCCTTGGAATTGCCCTTAGTTGCTCTTGTACTCTGGGCATATTGGCTTTGCAGAAAGAGTATCTGACTGAGGAAGCCGAGGCAGGACTGTAAAAAGTAGCATCCGCTCCATGTGCAATGTTCCTCTGACATATGCAGTACTGTTGCCACGGAGATAATGATTATCCTAGTGTCATTATCCATCTATCAACAGTAAGAGTGAATTTGCTGTATGATATTGTTCAGCAAATGGAGCATTTCTGCTGAACACTAAAAACTGCTACATATTTGAGTAGGTTCTCTAAAACCAATTGGAGCATTATATGTTTCATGTTCTGAAAATACCAAAATCACTAACAATTGCCCTTTGTACGTTTTGCTTTTTAGGTTAAGTGACTGAAATCTTTCACTTCCAATCCAGACCTGAAAATTATATGCCACAAATGCAACTGGTCAGGAACACTGTTAAAATTCTTAAATGTACTACAGCTCGTTGCCATTTCCTGCCTTGAAAATTCAGCACCACGGGGGCCGAGGTGTTCAATGGGGACTTATTCTAAAGTGTGCGGAGGATGGCAGTCTTAATGTCTCTTGCTAGTGAGATGGTGTGTGGTAGCTTTACAATCTCAACTACTCATAGATGCTGCATAAACTGCAAAGCAGATTTATAAATAACTATGACAGGAGACCACATGGTCAAATGTACTAAACACCAGCTTTTCTGTTTAGGCTGTGGGGGCCCAAGCTGTCTTCCCACCTGCCAAATTTATCTCCCCCTGCAAAGTTTGCTGAGAGGCAGTAGGTTGGCTTTTTTGTTGTTCTTGTTTTCATTATGTATTTTTATGCCGTGAGCCGCCCTGAGATCTTGACATGGAAGGGTGGTGGGAGACAGTCTCTTTCGAGGAGGAAAGTCGCCATCCTGTGCCTTCCTCCTCATAAAGTCCACATGCCTCAAAGAGTTGTTTAGCAGGCTGAAAAGACTATGCTCTCCTGTATGCACTCTTGCACACACATTGGCACATGGACCCCAACTGCCCCCCTCCACTGGACTGGATGTAGCCATTGGAGGCAAAGTTTGCCTACTCTTGATTTAGCTACTGGTTTATGCATTGTTCCAATTATAAGTTGACCAGTAACCTGATGACTGTGAGTAGTATTATCAAATTGAAAATAAAATTTTATTTGATCATAATTTGTATGCTACTTAATTGTAAAAACTACTACGTTGGGTTTACAGAGAATCTAAAATGTACACAAAAATGAACAATAAAAGTCAAGTTTAATGTAAGTTTACCTTAAACTCAAAATATAAATAAAATAAGCAGTTTATTTTTTTTTAATAGTTTTTATTTGCTTTTTTTTCCAAGGTCAAAATACATCGTCATTGACACAACAAAAGCAGTTTTACAAAAAAGGAGAAAGTTACAAAAGAAAAAAAAAAAAAAGAGAGCATAACTTTTCCAGATCTATTTTCATAATCAACTGGACCCCAACTGCCCCCCTCCACTGGACTGGATGTAGCCATTGGAGGCAAAGTTTGCCTACTCTTGATTTAGCTACTGGTTTATGCATTGTTCCAATTATAAGTTGACCAGTAACCTGATGACTGTGAGTAGTATTATCAAATTGAAAATAGAATTTTATTTGATCATAATTTGTATGCTACTTAATTGTAAAAACTACTACGTTGGGTTTACAGAGAATCTAAAATGTACACAAAAATGAACAATAAAAGTCAAGTTTAATGTAAGTTTACCTTAAACTCAAAATATAAATAAAATAAGCAGTTTAAAATATACATCATAAAATAAAATTGCACATTAAAATACACACTAACTTTACATATTTGGATAGGTTCATCTAAACACATTTATTTAACTGGTGTTGAAAACAGTTATAGCAAAGGAACCTGATGAATGTTAATGGTATGAAAGTTCCAAATCGATTTCTACATTTCAGGTTCTGGCACCAGCTGTTTTATCCCCATCTACCATTTTAATTAGAGAACATATAGAAAACAGTGCTTTTATAATGCCTGTAACATGCACACTGTTATAGAATGCAAAGCAGGTCATTGCAGGGAGAGGGGGAGTGATGCCTCCTTCCACAAGTAGAGTTTTATGAAACGGCTGTACACAAAAATTATATAAAATCGATGCATCCACTGAAAATATATCTAAAGTAAGGTTGACTTCTTTTTAGAGTAGATTAAGTTTATACCCTGCTTTTCTGTTAAAATTGTCAAAGCAAGCTAACACTGAAAGCACAATATAAAAGCATTAGAAGTACCGTATTTTTCGCTCTATAGGACGCACCTTTTCCCCTCCAAAAATGAAGGGGAAATGTGTGTGCGTCCTATGGGGCGAATGCAGGCTCCTTGGCTTCAGTGATAGCAACGCGAAGCCTAGGAAGCCTGCGCTCGCTGAAGCCAGGAGAGTCTGCTCTTTGAGGCTGGCGGTGGGGGAAAGCAGTGCTTCCCCCCATCGCCAGCCCCACAAGCTGGGTTGAAAAGCCAGCAGGAGCTGCGCAGCCTTTAAAGAGCGCACGGCTTTTGCCTGCTTTTCCCCAAGGAGGGAGAAGGGACTGACTGGCCGAGTCCGTCCCTTCTCCCTCCTGTGGGCTTTTGCGGGAGATGGGGGAATAAATAGCGCACTGCTCTTGGGGGCTTTTCCCCGAGGAGAGAGAAGGGACTGACTGGCCGTTTCAGTCCCTTCTCCCTCCTGGTCGAAAAGCCCGCAGGAGTCGCGCGTGGCTCCTGTGGGCTTTTGCGGGAGGTGGGGGAATTCCGCCACCTCCCGCAAAAGCAGGAAGAAGGTCTTGGAGTAGAGCACAGGCTGCATGCAGCCTGTCCGCTGCTCCGAGAGCTGCGGGGGGGGGGGTAATATTTTTTCCTTGATTTCCCTCCTGAAAACTAGGTGTGCCCTATGGGCCGGAAAATACGGTTCATATTTAGCATGACAGTATAAAGGATAATATTTTCCAGCTGCTGCTGCTCATTGTTGTTTCCAGAGCAGAATTTCTAGGGTTTGGACTTTGATCTCCAAAACACCATCCTCTTGGGAGCCATCTATGGTTTGTTTTTCTAATTTATATTAGAACCGGATAATGCAAGACACTGGAGAATGCCAAAAAATTATTACTACTACTATCTGAATGAGAAAGTGAAATATGAATATGCAGTCACAACTTATTTAAAAGGCAGAAGATAGTGCAAATTGTACTTAACATTTGTTTACATGCATTTTATATTTGGAAAACAAAAGCACATTTGCTACATTTGTTATCTTTTTATATGCAAACATTGTATATAATAGAAATGTAAGAATCTCTGCATTGGAGGATTTGCATTGCCACATTGCAATCCTGGATTTGCATAAAGTGATGGCAGGGGAGGGTGGGAGCACTGAAACAAAAAGGAGACATTTTAAACAATGGTAGAAGTCTAAGTAGAGCAAGCCGGGGTGACACTGACGAGAGGAAGTGACTGTTTAAAATAAGGTTTGAGTACAACAAGAAGGAAGTTAGGAATGTTAGCTTTTTGGAGTTAGCGTCTGTGTTGAACCCATCTCTTTAATTTCTTGTTAGAACTTTTTAAAAATCCCTCAGTGTTCCACCGTCCTTGCTTTACTCAAACCTTTACTTTTGTTTAAAACTGCCATTTCTCCTTTCAATGTTACTACATAATTTATGTGGAAATGGTTTAATTTGGTTGCATACTTTTTGATGCAATCAAACCCATCGGCTGGGTGAGGACTGCAGGGCCTGCTCCCTTCCAGGGCCTTCTCCAACTGGCCCAGGGGGCGTGGCCCAGGCCCTTTCTCCCAGCTATAAGGGGACTCCTGCTGCAGGGAAGCCTCGAACCATCGGCTGGGTGAGGACTGCAGGGCCTGCTCCCTTCCAGGGCCTTCTCCAACTGGCCCAGGGGGCGTGGCCCAGGCCCTTTCTCCCGGCTATAAGGGGACTCCTGCTGCAGGGAAGCCTCGAACCATCGGCTGGGTGAGGACTGCAGGGCCTGCTCCCTTCCAGGGCCTTCTCCAACTGGCCCAGGGGGTGTGGCCCAGGCCCTTATTGGGAACAAACTTTTGGGGAAGCTGGGAAGTGTTCTGCAATTGCTTCCCTGTTCCAATGTGTTTTAAAATGTCCTCAAGCATTCGGTGGCAATTTAAATTTGTATTTCTTTTTTTCCTTTTTTCCTTTGTTGGGGGTGGGTGGGTGTAATGGATATTTGGTTGGGGATTAATTTTAATATAATTGTTATGTTTTTGTTTTCTTTTGTTTTATTGGTTCTGTATAGTTTGTGTTTTGTTTTTAAGGGGCGGGATCGGGGCTGCCTGGGAGTGAGGCCCCAGCCAACACGATGGCTGGGACAAGCTCCACAGGGGGGGAAGCACTGGGACATCCGATCTCGGTGATCATGGGCAGGAGGCGGAGTTACGCTAAGACCAGACCATGTCATTACCGAGGAGGCAGGTTTAGTCGTTGTTTGAAGACTATCCCTGCCTCCGGGTCTGGCCTTGACCAGATGGATACTGGAATCAACAGGGGAAACCCACATAACCTGAAGGTGTTGCTGTGTAATGCCAGGTCAATGATGAATAAAACCACTGCCATCCACGACCTGATTGTGGATGGAGGATTTGACCTGGCTTGTGTGACAGAGACCTGGTTGAATGAGGCAGATGGGCCTGTCCTTGCTGCCGCCTGCCCGCCAGGTTTCTCTTATGCACAGCAACCCAGGTCATGTGGGCGGGGAGGGGGGGTTGCAGTGATTTTTAGGAAGTCATTAGTTTGCACCAGGCGTCCTACTGGGAAGACCCAGTTTTCTGAGTGCATGTTCTGGAAGTTGGGCAATAGGGGCAGTACAGGATTCCTTTTGGTGTACCGACCTCCCCGCTGCACCAAGGATTCCCTGCCCGAGCTGCTTCAGGTCGTGGCGGATGTTCTCCTGGAGACACCTAGTTTGGTTGTCCTAGGGGATTTTAACATCCACGCCGACACGACCTTACAAGGGGCCACTCGGGACTTCGTGGAAAGCATGGCCTCCATGGGGCTGTCCCTGAATAAGTTGGGCCCAACTCATAGTCATGGACATGCCTTAGACCTGGTATTCACCTCTAGCGACGTGGGTGATCTGACACTAAGTAAAAGTGAAACCAAAGAAGTGCCATGGTCAGATCACTTCCTGGTGCAACTGGACTTCTCCGCGACCCTTCCCCTCTGCAGGGAGGTGGGACCAATTCGGATGGTCCGCCCCCGCCACTTAATGGATCCAAATGGTTTCCAGAGAGCGGTAGGGGATGCTTTATCCCATGTTGATGGCCTTTCAGCTGATTCCCTGGTGGCCCGCTGGAATGCGGAGTTAACCAGGGCTATCGACTGTCTGGCTCCGAAGCGCCCTCTCCGATTGCATGGAGCCCGGACAGCCCCGTGGTTTTCTTCGGAGCTGAGGGCGATGAAACAATCGCTGAGACGGCTAGAGCGTCGGTGGCAGAAAACTCACTCCGAATCTGACCGGACACAGGTTAGAGCTCAACGTCGAGCCTACCAAGTGGCGATAGCGACGGCGAAGAAGACTTTCTTCACCGCCTCTATTGCATCTGCAGAAAATAGTAGCAGGAGACTCTTTCAGGTGGTCCGCAATTTAACGGAACCACCTTTACCACCGGGGCCTTGTAAAGACCCCAACATCTCCTGCAACGATTTTGCAAAGTTTTTTGCAGATAAAATCACTCATATTCGGAAGGAGCTAGACACCACCGTGGGAGCAGGGCCGGGGCGGGAGAGTGCTAGAGCCCTGTCTGGTCAAGTTGCATGGAATCAATTTCAATCCGTTACCCCCGAGGATGTGGACAGGCTGCTTGGACGCGTGAAACCAACCACCTGTCTCCTTGATCCTTGCCCATCCTGGCTAATAAAAGCAAGCCGGGAAGGGCTGGGCGATGGGCTCTGCGGGGTGGTGAATGCTTCCCTCTGTGAGGGAACATTCCCAGATCCGCTGAAAGAGGCGGTCATTAAACCGCTTCTTAAAAAACCATCTTTAGACCCGGCCAGTATGGCCAACTATCGCCCAGTCTCAAATCTTCCATTCTTGGGCAAGGTGATTGAGCGTGTGGTTGCTGAACAACTCCAGGCACGCCTGGAGGATGCGGACCATTTGGATCCCTTCCAATCAGGGTTCAGGCCTCATCATGGGACTGAAACTGCCTTGGTCGCACTGGTTGATGATCTCCGGCGAGCTAGGGACAAAGGTGAGAGTTGTTTCCTAGTTCTGCTGGATCTCTCAGCGGCCTTTGATACAATCGACCATAACATCCTTCTGGACCGTCTAGAGGGGTTGGGAGCTGGGGGCACTGTTATACGGTGGTTCCGCTCCTTCCTCCTGGGCCGTGTTCAGAAAGTGGTGGTGGGGGATGAGTGTTCAGACCCTTGGGCCCTCACTTGTGGGGTGCCTCAGGGTTCCGTCCTCTCCCCCATGCTTTTTAACATCTATATGAAGCCGCTGGGAGAGATCATCAGGGGGTTTGGACTGGGTGTCCATCAATATGCAGATGATACCCAACTCTACCTTTCTTTCAAATCAGAACCAGTGAAGGCGGTGAAGGTCCTGTGTGAGTGCCTGGAGGCGGTTGGAGGATGGATGGCGGCTAATGGATTGAAGTTGAATCCTGACAAGACAGAAGTACTGTTTTTGGGGGACAGGAGGCGGGCTGGTGTGGAGGACTCCCTGGTCCTGAATAGGGTAACTGTGCCCCTGAAGGACCAGGTGCGTAGCCTGGGAGTCATTTTGGACTCACAGCTGTCCATGGAGGCGCAGGTCAATTCTGTATCCAGGGCAGCTGTCTACCAACTCCACCTGGTACGCAGGCTGAGACCCTACCTGCCCGCGGACTGTCTGGCCAGAGTGGTGCATGCTCTAGTTATCTCCCGCTTGGACTACTGCAATGCGCTCTACGTGGGGCTACCTTTGAAGGTGACTCGGAAACTACAGCTAATCCAGAATGCGGCAGCTAGACTGGTGACTGGGGGCGGCCGCCGAGACCACATAACACCGGTCTTGAAAGACCTACATTGGCTCCCAGTACGTTTCCGAGCACAATTCAAAGTGCTGGTGTTGACCTTTAAAGCCCTAAACGGCTTCGGCCCAGTATACCTGAAGGAGCGTCTCCACCCCCATCGTTCTGCCCGGACACTGAGGTCCAGCGCCGAGGGCCTTCTGGCGGTTCCCTCATTACGAGAAGCGAAGCTACAGGGAACCAGGCAGAGGGCCTTTTCGGTGGTGGCGCCCGCCCTGTGGAATGCCCTCCCATTGGATGTCAAGGTGATGGACAACTACCTGACATTCAGAAGACATCTTAAGGCGGCCCTATTCAGGGAAGCTTTTAATGTATGATATTTTAGTGTTTTTTGGTTTCTGTGGAAGCCGCCCAGAGTGGCTGGGGAAACCCAGCCAGATGGGCGGGGTACAAATAATTTTTTATTATTATTATTATTATTATTATTATTATTATTATTATTATTATTATTTGTTTATGACCACTTTTGTTATATTTGCAATTTATATTTTTTCATGTTGTAAGCTGCCTTAAACATGATTTGAACTAGGAAAAGGTGAAACAAATAAAACTATGTATGGCCATTACTGCTTTATTCAAACTTCTGCCATTTTTTAAAACAACCACTTTCCCCCTCTCACCATACTACCCTTCTTGCTGTACTCAAACATCTCTCTCTGCCATTGCTCAACTGTCTTGTGTGAGATAAAGGATGCAGAGCCTGCAAATATTCCATAATACCTTCCCACAATGTATTTCACTTCTTGTACAATGTGGTGTGCTCAACATTAAGTGCAAGATTCAATGTAGTAATTTACAGCAGAGGAGATATTTTGTGAGCAGGCAAACCACCCACATGTGTGCAACACCCCCCAACTGATCTTAACTGAAGAAGCTAACTGGGAGGCTTGCTGTTAAGATTCCATTCATCTTAAAGATGGAATAACATATCATGGGTGCATGCAAAGGGGGATGCAGAATAGAAGAGAAGCTAAGGTGTGGATATGGGGGTGGTCTGTGCAAGTATTGTTGGCATCCAACTTGTCTCAAGAAACAATGAAGTGCATCTCTGGGGGTGAAGTCAAACCACTGTGTTAGCAGCATTGAAGTGAGCTCCCTGTGACACAAACCTGGACTGTGTATGGAGGTTCTGTGCTGTCCAGACAAGACCCCACCCCTTGGCCTTGCTGATATGGTCCAAAGGAAAGCAGAGCAATACATTTGGCACCAGTTCAGCTGCAGGTGTTATCAGATGCGTACCATTTTCATCTAAGCATTTTAGGGACTCCACTCCGGAATCGTGTAGGGTTTACTTCTGAGTCTTTACTTCTCCTGAAGATATCCCACAAGGCAGCGGAGGTTTAGGATCAATTTCCTTCTAGATGGGCTACCTTCCCAGGTGGACAAGCCCCATCTGCCCCTCACATACCTCAACACCTGCAGAAACTGCCTTCTTGATCGTTGGACCCCCTCTTGCTCTCATCCACTCAATCTGCTGGAGCCTGCCCTTCCATGCAGGAGAAGTCCCTAACTCGGCAAGGGTTTGAGACCCATTGGCTCCCCTCACCTGGTTTAGCTGGCCAGATAAATCCATTCTGGGGGGTGGGGGTGGCTGCTATCGCATACTGACAGCTTCTAGGAGCCAAAGGTGAGAGCTGAGTGCATGATGGGGACCGAAGGTGGGCAAACTACCCCTGGAGGAACAGGACATGTCCACCAGCAGAGGTGCTACCCCTCTCCAAATACCCCCATATATCTGTGTGAGTAAGAGGCATCAAAATAGGGGTGAAGATTAAAGCAGGGGCATAAAAGGGTCCACAGAGTAGAAGGGTATGGTGGCTTCATAATTAGAAGGAGGAAGGATGCGGGAGGAGGAAGGTGCACGTTACCATGGGGTAGTTTTTGTGTGCAAGGGGGTGTTTGGGATATCAGGAAGGCAGGTTCATCCACAGGTCAGAAGGAAAATTTGAAGTGCGATCAGCTTTTTAATTCAAAAAAGTCCAGGTGAATACATTGCTGAGACTTGTCTGGCCCCTCCTTCCCTTTCTAGTCCTTTTCCTCTGGACTCCTCCTAAGCAGCCATAAACTACGAGGAGGAGGAGCCCCTCTGGGCTTCCTCTTCTGGGGCATTATTGGGTGGTTAATGCGCACAACTCTTCCTCACCCAGCGAGGCCCTGACATCGGGGTGCACAAAAGGAAGGGGAGGAGGTGGCGGCATGGGCATAAATGTTAAAAAGGGCGCAAAGCAGGTATGCAGAACAGAAGAGAGAAGTGGGGTTAGGACAGGGGTCTGCAACCTGCGGCTCTGGAGCCGCATGTGGCTCTTTTACACCTTTGCCGCGGCTGCGGGGCAGATACTAGCGAGGGGAGGAGGCGCATTGCGCGCCCCGACACTCCCCACTGTGGCAGGCGCTGTACTGGCTGTGATGTCGCATGGGGGCGGTGCGTGCGTCAGTCACCCACCGTCCCAACGTCACCTTCCCTCCCGCTGTCAGATCAGAGGACAGCGGCGCGCATGCTTTAAATGTCACAATGGTTTTGCGGCTCCCAGGTGTTTTTTTTTCCTTCGGAAACGGGTCCAAGTGGCTCTTTTTGTCTTAAAGGTTGCAGACCCCTGGGTTAGGAAGATGAAAGTGAGCTTAGTAGTTGTAAAGTTGTAATGGTTGAGTGTTGATGTGGTTGGAGGATGGGTGGCGGCTAACAGATTGAGGTTGAATCCGGACAAGACAGAAGTACTGTTTTTGGGGGACAGGAAATGGGCAGGTGTGGAGGACTCCCTGATCCTGAATGGGATAACCGCCCCTGAAGGACCTGGCGCGTAGCCTGCGAGTCATTTTGGACTCGTAGCTGTCCATGGAGGCGCAGGTCAATTCTGTGTCCAGGGCAGCTGTCTACCATCTAGTACGCAGGCTGAGACCCTACCTGCCCACAATCTGTCTCGCCAGAGTAGTGCATGCTCTAGTTATCTCTCGCTTGGGTTACTGCAATGTGCTCTACGTGGGGCTACCTTTGAAGGTGACCCAGAAACTACAACTAATCCAGAATGCGGCAGCTAGACTGGTGACTGGGAGAGACCGCCAGTACCACAACACCGGTCTTGAAAGACCTACATTGGCTCCCAGTATGTTTCCAAGCACAATTCAAAGTGTTGGTGCTGACTTTTAAAACCCTAAATGGCCTCTGTCCAGTATACCTACCCCCATCGTTCTGCCCGGACACTGAGGTCCAGCTCCGGGGGCCTTGTGGCGGTTCCCTCACTACAAGTAGCGAAGTTACAGGGAACCAAGCAGAGGGCCTTCTCAGTAGTGGCGCCAGCCCTGTGAAACACCCTCCCACCAAAGGAAAAAACAAACTACCAGACTTTTAGAAGACACCTGAAGGCAGCCCTGTTTAGGGAAGCTTTTAATATCTGAAGGATTGTATTTTAATATTGTGTTGGAAGCCCCACAGAGTGGCTGGGGAAACCCAGTCAGATGGGCGGGGTATAAATTATTTATTTATTTATTTATTTATTTATTTATTTATTTATTTATTTATTTATTTATTTATTTATTTGTGGATCCTGCTGGTCCACATTCTTAACACTTCTGGATTCACCCACAACAGGGAAACTAGAGAGAAATGTCATGATTAAATCTGATATATGTAATTCTAGTGTTTCACTTTTACCTGCAAGATAAAAAATAGATGGGTGGGGTATAAATAATAAATTATTATTATTACTATTATTATTATTATTATTATTATTATTATTATTATTATTATTATTATTTTATTGTTATTATGGAGAAGCCCATGGGGGTTAACGTGGGGGGAATGGTAAGGTGTTGGTGAGTGGAGTAAGGGGGTGCAGCCTCCCATAAACCTAAGCATAAAGACCAATTGTTCTAAGAGCTCATTGGTTCCCACAGTCAGTCCGCTCTGGAGGAAAATACAGTGGCACCTCAGGTTACATACGCTGCAGGTTACAGACTGCTAACCCAGAAATATTACCTCGGGTTAAGAACTTTAAGAACTTAGATCATGGCCACTGGTCCCATCACCTCCTGGCAAATAGAAGGGGAAGAAATGGAGGTAGTGAGAGATTATACCTTCTTGGAGTCCATGATCACTGCAGATGGTGACAGCAGTCACGAAATTAAAAGACGCCTGCTCCTTGGGAGAAAGGCGATGGCAAACCTAGACAGCATCTTAAAAAGCAGAGACATCACCTTACCAACAAAGGTACGTGTCAGGGGTTCAGGAGCAGAGGCGAGGGAAAGGGAGGAAACAGAGAGTGAAGGGGAGGAGTCCGAAGGAAAGATGAGCGATGACGACGACCCGAGATCTCCGAGTCTTTCCAGTGAATCGGAAGATTCACAGAAAGGAGCGCCAGTGACCAGAGCAAGGGGGGAGCTTAGGGGGACACCCCAGGAAGAAGGGACAAAAGGGGGTTCAGAGAGCAGCAGTTGGAAATCGGGGCCAACATCCCCAACAGAGCGCAGTGGGGAAGAAGGGCGCCAGGCATCGGGATCAGGCGGCTCGCCGCAGGGGGGAGGACATGAGTCAGGAGTGGCCACACCTCCATCGGAAAGAGAAGAAATGGTCAAACGGAGAGTGGGAGGTTGGGCGCGCGCGCCAAGTTCAAATCCACAGGAAGACGGCACAGTAAGCAGCCCGGAAAGGGAGCCAGGTCCTAAAGCCCGCCGCAAGGAGACAGAAGGGTCCGGGGGGTCAGCGTCAGAAGAGTCCCGGAAGGAAGAGACCACGGGGGGCAGAGGGACCCAGAGAAGAACGGTCAGGAGGAAAAGGTGGAGTAAGGCTAGGGTATTAAGTTGGTGTACAGGAGGCGGAGACTCAGACGGAGCTTCGCCGGTCTAGCTTATAAGACGTAGGGCGGCACGCTGCAGCTTGGAATTGGAAACTGTAACTCAATAAAGACTTTTATAAAGTGAACGCTGGCTAGCGTGATCCTCTGTGAGCTGGGATCTGGAAGCAGCCCTGACAGTACGTATAGTGAAAGCCATGGTTTTCCCAGTAGTGATGTATGGAAGTGAGAGCTGGACCATAAAGAAGGCTGATTGCCGAAGAATTGATGCTTTTGAATTATGGTGCTGGAGGAGGCTCTTGAGAGTCCCATGGACTGCAAGAAGATCAAACACATCCATTCTTAAGGAAATCAGCCCTGGGTGCTCACTGGAAGGACAGATCGTGAAGCTGAGGCTCCAATACTTTGGCCACCTAATGAGAATAGAAGACTCCCTGGAAAAGACCCTGATGTTGGGAAAGATGGAGGGCACAAGGAGAAGGGGACGACAGAGGAGGAGATGGTGGGACAGTGTTCTCGAAGCTACCAGCATGAGTCTGACCAAACTGCGGGAGGCAGTGGAAGACAGGAGTGCCTGGCGTGCTCTGGTCCATGGGGTCACGAAGAGTCGGACACGACTAAACGACTAAACAACAACAAAGAACTTTGCTTTAGGATGAGAACAGAAATCGCATGTCGTCGGCACAGCAGCAGCAGGAGGAGGCCCCATTAGCTAAAGTGGTGTTTCAGGTTAAGACCAGATCTCCGGAACTACGTTCTTAACCCGAGGTACCACTGTACCTGTGCCAACAACCACCTTGCTATGTTGTTGTACATCTGAGTCTTCTGAAGAGGCAAAGCATGGACATAACCATGGACCCATTTGACCAGTTAGACTCCTGTACCTGTGATGCTGGATGATCTGTGCATATTGTAGAGTTCCTGTCTGCTGGCACCAACCACATATCCAGCACGAGTGCTCTATCTTTTTTTTTAAAAAAAAAAATTAACTTTTATTTTGCTTTAAACAGGTACAAATAAACAGGTACATATAAATATAGACAACCAAAATTACAAAGGAAAATTCCTTAATAGTAATGAAAAAAAACTTTTAAAACTACAAAAAATATCAAAGTACATGACACAGAACATAAGCAACTATGGGAAAGATAAAAGAAAAGAAAAAAGGAAGATGAGACAAAGCAGGAAAGCTCATCTATTGTACACTTCTGTCAAGCTCACAACAGATCATTATTCTTATCAATTAACTCTATCTGCATTCCAAAGGAATCCCTCATCTTGATATAAGGGAACATTTCTCTCTCTTCCTAGGAGTAAGAGCTGTTCTGAGGGTTACTTTATGCCCTAGCCCTCCAGGGTCATGGTGCTTGACCATCAGCCATAGCCACTCTGAAGGCCAGGTCTTGTAGAGGTCTGCAGTTTGTCAAGCATTGCCACCCATAGGGTCTCCTACCTGTTGAGGAGGTGACCCTATGCTATCATCATCCTGGAGCTCATCCTGATTTCCAAAACACGGGCCCATCTACCCATGTGAATGCACAAGGCAGGGACCATTTCAGCTGCCACTGCTAATCTCATCATCCTTTTCCCTACACTACAGCTTTCTTTTCAATACCCACTTTAATGGAATATTCCTTTTCATTCAACCAGAGTAAAGAAGGGAGAGGCCACACAGCTCCTGCAGGACCTCATGACGGGTGCCAGAGGTGTTCCAGGACCTTCTAAGAAACAAAAGGAGAAAAGAGGATTGGGGTCATCCCCAGGTCATCCCAGTAAACCTAGCCAGGACCTCTGAGCCACTGTGAGACCAGGGCAGCCTAGGGAAGGCCAGCAGCCGCCACCATTTGGGAAAGGAGTGGAGTGCTAATGCTGGCAGTAAGAAGGCTTTTTCCTGGATATAAAATCTGCAGAGAGGATGGGAAAGGTTGTACTGATGCTTTCCATTCTCTTGCTAAATTAGAGATCTGCCTGAAGACTTCTAATTCATTGTGCTCAACGTCCTCTATGACACTCTGTTATGATAAAGGGAAATATTCATAAACCAGAAAAGAACTTGTAGCGTCTTTTGACACTCTCCTGTGGACTTGTAAGGGGCCAATATTTAACAAAGAAACCTTTTTTTAAAAAAAGGGTGACATCAGCATGAAGCCACAGAATCTCATCTATAATTTCTGGATTGAATAGTAATTTTGGGATGTTTGAGTTATCAAATCCTACTGTTGCAAATTACTGTGTTTATTTTGCAATCATATAAATTTTAACAAATTTGCCCAACTGCATTTTTTCCCCATTTCATCTCTAATCCTGTATCAGGAAGTTGTTTATGTTTGATGTTTTATTATGTTTTATATATGCTGTAAGCCGCCCAGAGTAGCTGGGGAAACCCAGCCAGATGGGTAGGGTATAAATAAATATTATTATTATTATTATTATTATTCCATTTGACCTCATTGTTTACATTCCCCCCTCTACAAACATGTATACAGACACCTACCAATTGAATATAACACTTCATGGAACTGATGAAATAGCTTCTAGTCAGTCAGTTAGGTCAGTAAGGCAGAAAAACTTTTCCCAGAAGGAGCATCTGAGGAATAAATTCAAGCATGTGCATTGGTGGTTCAGTGGTAGAATTCTCGCCTGCCACGCGGGAGGCCCGGGTTCGATTCCCGGCCAATGCAACTTAGTTTTTTTACATTACAAATTCATAATATATTGTAACAAGTGTTTTCTTACAATCTAGAAAATCCGCAAGAACCGTGCTACTTAAAATGAGGAAGAAAACTCACGTATAAGCCTGTATTTTCAATGTTCTAAGTAATGAATTTCAAACCGTCTTAGAAACACATAAACTCAATAGACAAAAGTATGCATGTTTTATATGTACTGGCAGACAGAGGGGATTGAAATTGGAAAATTTGCACAAGAGAATAAAAAACACTGGAGATGCCGGGGATTGAACCCGGGACCTCACACATGCGAAGCGCGCGCTCTACCACTGAGCTACATCCCCCAGCTCCCAGTGCCTGCTCAGTGAAGTAAATGCATTCTACACTTATCCTTCAGAAAAATGTTAACCCTTTAATAATGGTTGTGTACTTGTCTCAGCATGAAAGGACAAGCAAAAGAGCAGAGCTGAGCCACAACAACCACAATGCTACACAAAAGGATACAAAAGATCGCTCGCTGAAAGTTCCCTCAAGTGTCAAATTGCATTTTGCACAACTCCTCCTCTGACAAGCTGGCAGGCTAGTCTGAGAGGAGGATTATCTCATTGTGCTGATATGAAGCTAGAGACCTTGACCCCTGCCTTTCTTGTCAGAAAAACACACAAAGGAAAAAGCTACCCAAGGTGCTTAGGTAGAGATTTACAATTGCTGTTTTCCTTTACTATTTTATCAGTTGGCATATCGAAGAATACCGAGTTTACCTTTCAAACCCATGTGAAAGCCATAAATGAGCAGCAGACCTTGGAAGCTCCCCAGTTCCTCACACCCGCCTGACTAATTGTCCTAACGGGGCTCTGCTTCCTCTTTGGGGGGCGAGAGGCCCGCGGGGGGATGCGCAGGCAACGTCCTCGCGCTGGCGGGCTTCCCGGGGGCGGCGGGGGGCCTTGGTCGCGGCGAGGCCGAGAGGGAGGCTGGCCTCGAGGGGTCCCTCTGGAAGCGCGCGCGCGCCCGCCCATCCCGCCGCGGCCCGCCCGCCCGCCCGCCCGGCTGACGTGGAGGCGCCTCAGCGGCTCCCGCCTTCCCGGCGACCCGTCCCAGCTCAAGGGCCTCCCTCGTGACGTCGCCACCCCCGAGCCAATCGCGGCGCGAGAAGTGGCTCTCGTTGCCACGCCCCGCCCTTCAGGATTTGCCGGCGCTTCCCCCCGAGTGGCAGGCCGCGATTGGTGGTCTTCCAGGCTTGTCCAATCCGAGAGAGGCACCTCAGGGCATGCTTGCAGTGTGCGTGCGCCTGTCAAAGGGGAAGCGGCGGAGCGGCGGCTGCGCGTGAGGCGAGCGCGCCTGGCGGCTATAAGGGCTGCGCTGCTCCTGCCGAGTCCGCGGAGCGCCTGGTCCGAGGCCGCCTGGCGGGGAGCCGGAGCCGGGGAGCGAGCGAGATGGGCGCGGCCAAGGTGCTCGTGCTGGCGCTGCTGCTGGCCGTGGCGAGCCTCGCCTCGCCCGCCAGCGCCCAGGCGGAGCGCGAGGGCCCCGCGGACGGTGAGCGCGGAGCGGGGTGGCGGGGAAGGGCGGATGGACGGACGGGCTTGCGGGCCCCGCGGCGCCTTCAGAGCCTCTTTCCCGGCCAGGCGCCCCGGGCTCTCGCCTGCCTCTGACAAGACTGGCGGAAGCGAGCAGCCGCTCTCAGAATGCGAGTTCCCGGGGCTGACTGGAGAACGGCCCCAATCTCTCCTGAGCGCTTGGTCCGTCCAGTGGTTGCCGCTTTCTCTGCCTCGGGCTGCAGGGCAGCTGCAGCAACAGGCCAGAGCTGCAGCCTCTGGCGTCGGAGGAAGGGGTCGGCCCTCTAGGGAAGCTCATGCGTGGTAAATTGGTTAGTCTCTTAAGGTGCCACAAATACTCTGTCTGGGGTGGTGGTTCTTCCTGCAGGAAGATGTAGAAAAGAGTGCTGAACCCCTTTGTCTCATCTGGAAAGATGATTCTTGTCTCCTTATGTACGTAAATCTAGGCACAAGGAGCACCAAAAGGCAGTAAATGAAATATTTGAATGCAAGTTTCTATTAATTGCCAGATCTGTTTCTGACTTGAGTGACCTTCGGGGTGGGAGGTCTATAACACGGTGGCAGAGCACATGCTTCAAATGCAAATGGTCCCAGGTTCCCTTCATGGCATCTCCCGGTAGGACTGGGAAGATGCCTTCCAGAAACCCTGGAAAGCTGCAGCTGCTATTTAGTATTGAAGACAAAGCAAAAACTATGGTCTGACATTGTGAGACAGCTTCCTGTGTGCACAACTTTGTCTGTTTTTTTTTACTTGCATCCTCTTTTGCAGAAAATGGAACCAGAGTTGTGTTGTGTACTGCTCTGAGGCACTGTGTTTTCACAGTAGATGTTCATACTGGATTGTGCCAGTTGTTTGCATTGTTATACAAATGAGTTCTCTGGAGACACTTGTTTGCAATTTTAACCATACTGATTTAAACACATGTAATTAAATCTGCCTAAACCCTATTATCAGTTCAGCTTGCATGTGTAAATTTGGGTTAATGGCAACATTCAGGATAAAAGCTCTTCATTTATATACTGGGCATGAAACAATCATTTCTCCCTCACACAATTTGCTGTTATCCCAGCATTCTTTTTCATTTCATCTTGTTGGAAGAAACTTATTCCAAGGTCAGTGTTTTAGGGACCTTTAGAATTAAATATTCTAATTTTGGAAAAGGTACTTAACAGTTTTTAATGACTGGTGTTTTAATGTATTTTTAATCTTTTGTTGGAAGGCGATGAGCAGGGTATAAATAATAAATTATTATTATCCAAGTACCTTTCAACATGGGTTCTGTTGTAAGAATCTTCTATAAATGATTGTAGATCAGGGCTGTGAAAGCTAGAAAATAAATGTCATGGCTTGAATTGTCTGTTCTGGTTTCTTTTATTTATCTCTTTTGCTACTGCTCTACCCCGCCAAACACCTGATTGGCGCAGCAGCAAAAAAAGGTGCATCATTTGCTGCCACGCTGCTGGGGGGATAGCGCTTTAAAAAAAGACATGTATTGATAGATTTAACGTGGCTTGCAATGACAAACCAAGTGCAATGTGCTATGCATCAGGCTGCCTTTTGAACAACTTGGGAACTGTGGCTGATGCAGAATTCAGTGGCCAGGATTGCTTACTAGATTGCTGACTGGAGCACGATGGTCTAAGTATAAATCTTGGCATGACTTCATTGGCTACAAAGTAAGTTTGGGGCTCAGTTCAAAGTGGTGCTTAGGACTTATAAAGCCTTGCGCAGCTCAAGGATGCAGGTGGCGCTGTGGTCTAAACCACTAAGCCTCTTGGGCTTGCCAATCAGAAGTTTGGCAGTTCGAATCTGCACAATGGAGTGAGCTCCTGTTGCTCTGTCCCAGCTCCTGCCTACATAGCAGTTCAAAAGCATGCCAGTGCAAGTAGATAAATAGGTACCGCTGTGGCAGGAAGGTAAACGATGTTTCCGTGCGCTCTGGTTTCCGTCACAGTGTTCCGTTGCATCAGAAGCGGTTTAGTCATGCTGGCCACATGACCTGGAAAGCTGTCTGGACAAACGCCAGCTCCCTCGGCCTGAAAACAGACAAGTGCCGCACCCCATAGTCGCCTTTGACTGGACTTAGCCACCCAGGGGTCCTTTGCCTTTTTTACCTACGCAGCTCAGCACCCCAACATCTCAAGGGCTGCCTCTTCCCAAGTGAACCAACCCGAACCCTGTGCTCTTCATTTGAAGGCCTTCTCAGTGGTGGCTCCCCATTTGCCCAGGGAGGGGCAGCTGACACCACTCTGTTTTTAGACACCAGATTTTGGGTCATGAATTAAGAGGGTACTTGGGTATGTTTGTGGTCTCTTGCTGTGCTCATCTTTTTGGGGGTGGTTTAGATCTGTCATTTAATATATTTCTATGTTATGTGCATTTTAGGTTGTTATTTTATTCTTGTTCTTATAGCTGATTTTAATGTTATGGGGTTTTTTACATTATGAAAAAAGTTACAATAATATTATATTTTTCCCTCCCCCGTAATTAGACTTTGTTGCCCCAGGGGAGACCAGTGTTGATGATGACGAGGACATTGATGATTATGATGAAGATGATAGTTCAGAAATCAAAGAGGAAAATGGTGTTGTCGTATTGAATGATGCAAACTTTGATACTTTTGTTGAAGGAAAGGACACTGTGCTTCTGGAGTTCTATGCCCCTTGGTAAGTCTGGTTCCAGTGTTTCCAGCCTCCTCCTTGAAGTTAATTCATATTTCATGTCTGCCATGCTGCAGTAGGATGTTTCTTCTTCCCGCTGTGAGTTCCCATAAAACAGGACGAAATCTACTTAGTGCTCTTTGTATTTATTTTAAATCAGTGTGCTATATATTAAATACCCTTTTATGTACTTAAGCACAATTGTTGATGGAGGAAATTTAAAGCGTTCAGAAAAAAAAATATGGTTGGTGCTGTTAAAATGTGCATGCTGGAGTGGGAGTGCACAATCTCGTGGTCCACTTGCATCCAATTGCAAAAAGTGTGTGTGTTATGTCTGCACTGATGATGCTGATGATAATGATAATGATAACAATAATAATTTATATGCTGCCCATCTGACTGGGTTCCCCCAGCCACTCTAGGCAGCTCCCAACAAATTAAAACAATATCACATCAAACATCAAAAACTTAATTGAACATGGCTGCCCTTAGATGTCTTCCAAAAGTCATATAATTGATTATTTCCTTGACATCTGATGGGACGGTGTTCCACAGTGGGGGCTCAACTACCAAGAAGGCCCTCTGCCTGGTTCCCTGTAACCTCACTTCTTCCAGTGAGGGAACCAGCAGAAGACCCAGTTCTCTGAGTGCATGTTCTGGAAGTTGGGCAATAGGGGCAGTACAGGATTCCTATTGGTGTACCGACCTCCCCACTGCACCAAGGATTCCCTGCCCGAGCTGCTTCAGGTTGTGGCAGATGTCCTCCTGGAGACACCTAGTTTGGTTGTCCTCGGGGATTTTAACATCCATGCCAACACGACCTTAAAAGGGGCCACTCGGGACTTTGTGGAAAGCATGGCCTCCATGGGGCTGTCCCTGAATAAGTCTGGCCCAACTCGTAGCCACGGGCATGCCTTAGACCTGGTGTTCACCTCTATGGATGTTGGTGATCTGACACTAAGTAAAAGCGAAACCAAAGAAGTGCCATGGTCAGATCACTTCCTGGTGCAACTGGACTTCTCCGCGACCCTTCCCCTCTGCAGGGAGGCGGGACCAATTCAGATGGTCCGTCCCTGCCACTTAATGGATCCAAATGGTTTCCAGAGAGTGGTAGGGGATGTTTTATCCCATGTTGATGGCCTTTCAGCTGATTCCCTGGTGGCCCGCTGGAATGTGGAGTTAACCAGGGCTATTGACTGTTTGGCTCCAAAGCGCCCTCTCCGATTGCATGGAGCCCGGACAGCCCCGTGGTTTTCCACGGATCTGAGGGCAATGAAACAATCGTTGAGACGGCTAGAGCGCCGGTGGCGGATAACCCATTCTGAATCTGACCGGACACAGGTTAGAGCTCAATGTCGAGCCTACCAAGTGGCGATAGCGACGGCGAAGAAGACTTTCTTCACCGCCTCTATTGCATCTGCGGAAAACAGCAGCAGGAGACTCTTTCAGGTGGTTCGCAATTTAGCGGAACCACCTGCTCCATCAGGGCCCAGTAGGGGCAACATGATCTCCTGCAATGACTTTGTAAAGTTTTTTGCACATAGTCGCTCAGATTCGAGAAGAGGTAGACTCCACCGTGGGAGCAGGGCCAGGGCGGGAGAGTGCTAGAGTTTTGTCTAGTCAAGTTGTGTGGGATCAATTCCAATCTGTTACCCCCGAGGATGTGGACAGGCTGCTTGGACGAGTGAAACCAACCACTTGTCTCCTTGATCCTTGCCCATCCTGGCTTATAAAAGCTAGCCGGGAAGGACTGGGCGATGGGCTTCATGGGGTGGTGAATGCTTCCCTCCGTGAGGGAGCCTTCCCAGACTCGCTGAAAGAGGCGGTTATTAAACCGCTTCTTTAAAAACCATATTTAGATCCGGCCACGATAGCCAACTATCGCCCAGTCTCAAATCTTCCATTCTTGGGCAAGGTGATTGAGTGAGTGGTTGCTGAACAACTCCAGGCACGCCTGGAAGAAGCAGACCATTTGGATCCCTTCCAGTCGGGATTCAGGCCTCATCATGGGACTGAAACTGCCTTGGTCGCACTGGTTGATGATCTCCGGCGGGCTAGGGACAAAGGTGAGAGCTGTTTCCTAGTTCTGCTGGATCTCTCAGCGGCGTTTGATATCATCGACCATAACATCCTTCTGGACTGTCTTGAGGGGCTGGGAGCTGGGGGCACTGTTATACAGTGGTTCCGCTCCTTCCTCCTGGGCCGTGTTCAGAAAGTGGTGGTGGGGGATGAGTGTTCAGACCCCTGGGCCCTCACTTGTGGGGTGCCTCAGGGTTCTGTCCTCTCCCCCATGCTTTTCAACATCTACATGACGCCACTGGGAGAGATCATCAGGGGATTTGGGCTGGGTGTTCATCAGTATGCAGGTGATACCCAGCTCTACCTCTCTTTCAAATCAGAACCAGTGAAAGCAGTGAAGGTCCTGTGTGAGTGCCTGGAGGTGGTTGGAGGTTGGATGGTGGCTAACAGATTGAGGTTGAATCCTGACAAGACAGAAGTACTGTTTTGGGGGGACAGGAGGCGGGCAGGTGTGGAGGATTCCCTGGTCCTGAATGGGGTAACTGTGCCCCTGAAGGACCAGGTGTGCAGCCTGGGAGTCATTTTGGACTCACAGCTGTCCATGGAGGCACAGGTCAAATCTGTATCCAGGGCAGCTATTTACCAGCTCCATCTGGTACACAGGCTGAGACCCTATCTGCCTGCGGACTGCCTCGCCAGAGTGGTGCATGCTCTGCTTATCTCCCGCTTGGACTACTGCAATGCACTCTACGTGGGGCTACCTTTGAAGGTGACCCGGAAACTACAACTAATCCAGAACACGGCAGCTAGACTGGTGACTGGGAGCGGCCGCAGAGACCACATAACACCGGTCTTGAAAGACCTACATTGGCTCCCTGTATGTTTCCGAGCACAATTCAAAGTGTTGGTGCTGTTTACCTTCCCACCAGAGCAGTACCTATTTATCTACTTGCACTTGACGTACTTTTGAACTGTTAGGTGGGCAGGAGCTGGGACCGAACAACAGGAGCTCACCCTGTCGTGGGGATTCAAACTGCCAACCTTCCGATCAGCAAGCCATAGGCTCAGTGGCTATTGACTATTATAGTTTGTCGTTGTTTGTGTTGCTCATGGATGCTCCATGACTGCTGGGAGGAGTACAGAGAGAAGAAATACCATGGTGTATCTGCAGCAGCGCAACCAGACGCCTTCATCTGCCCCAACTGTAACAAAACTTGTCTCTCCCACATCTGACCTTTAAAGCCCTAAATGGCCAAGACTTCCGGTTCGGCGCCAGCGCTAATGGCTGCTCCCTCTCCGAGCTCCGGAGAGAGGACGGCTCTGCGAGTTCGGGTCTGACCCGCTACGGCAAGCGGGGGACCCCTAAAATCACAGGAACGGATCCTGTGAACAAGGAGATTCGGTGGGCACCCGAAGCGCCCCCTCTTTACCGCAGAAAGAGCCTTTTTAAAGGCTCCGGAACGACAACGGGGGAGCGCGGTGCTGAGAATCGCAACCCAGCCCGCAGAGTGAAGCCGCGTCGCCATTAGTGGAGAGCGCCGATTCCCTTCCTGAATAATCTGGACAAAAAAGACCCGTGAGTAAGACTGAACCTCTACTTGAACTAAAACTGCCTGAAATTAGGCTGAAAACGGGAAAGGCAAAAATTAAGGAAGTCTGCCTTCCCCCGACTGCATGATAACCAAAGCAACGGAAGTTACTAAGCTGCATCCGTAAGGGAAAATCGCTTTTAAATGCTTGAACCCGACATTTGGACTTTGACTATCCCCTCCAGCTTGCAGGGCAGAGGGGAGGAAAAAGTGACTTTATAAGCTGCATGACTAATTTAAAAGAAAAGGAAACTTTCTGCAGCCTCCAACCTGGTACGAACTGCTCATAAAACAAAGGAACACTGAACTGACTTCAGATTCCTGTGAAAGTAACAAAGTGGAAGCTTTATTGTTTATTTGTTACAAAGTTTTGGGACTTTGTGGATACACTATATCAGGGAAGGCTGGGACTCTATTTACTGGGAAAGTGTTGCATTATACTTATAGAAGCCTCCTGATAAATTTGCTTTTTAACACTCTTTATTTCGGTTTGTGGACATTTTGATTTGCTCCCTCTAGAGGGTAAATTAAAAGTTGCTACGCTTTGGGACAGTGGAATTTTCCTTTAGGAGAAGGCTCTCGTGGGAAACGACCTTGGGATATGAGTGGCCCAGCAGACGAGATAAGCACGAGAGCCAAGACAAGGCAATATCAACAACAGCTACAGCAACACAAGAAAAGAGGCTCGATCTCAGGCATAACCTCTACAGTGACAACAGGACAAGAAAAAGGTACAGCAGTCTCCATGGATGCAGTGTCGCAAGCCCTTTTTAAGATAAACCAGTCTTTGGAGAATCTAACAAAACAGACGGCAGAAAATACCAAGAAATTGACAGAGAATTCACAGAAATTGACAGACTTAACAACAAGACTTGACCTGAATACAGAATCTATAAACAGGCTTACGCAAGAAAATTCTGCCACACGTCAAATTGCGGAGGAAGCCAGAACTATTGCTGGAGAGACCCAGGAAAAATTAGAACCGATTGCTAGGAAGGTCTATGATCACGACACAACTCTGGCATTGTGGGAACTACAAAGAAAAGAAAGGAATTTGAAATTACGATCAATTCCAGAGGACGAAGGAGACAATCTCACGGACTATTTAACGAAAGAGTTTGCTGAGTCCTGGGAAGATCTAGAGGAAGACGAATTTAAAATTACAACAGCATTTAGACTGGGCAGAAGACAGAACAGAAAGGCGCCGAGAGACTGTCTGATTACCTTGAGATCGAAGGAGGAAAGAGACAGAATTTTAAGACTGCATTTTGAAAAGGCCTTACAAATTGGGAACTCACCGATACAGATCTTCAAAGACATTCCTAAACACATTTTGGACTTGAGAGCTTTTTATAAAGACTTGGTTTACTTGTTGAAGAAGAACACCATTCTCTTCAGGTGGGAATTTCCACAGGGACTGTCTTTTGACTATAGGGGGAAGAAGGTGAAAATAAAGACGGTACAGGATAAAGACAGGTTCCTGCAAAGAAATCAAGAAGATCTACAGAAAGGAACTGTAGACCCAATTGCTGAGCAAAAGAGTGCAATAGACATCCTGAATCTTTCGTTTGGACAGAACCTTCCACCACCAACAGAGGAGGAACAACAACTGGGAGCTGTTGGAGGAATACCAGAAAAATAACAAGATGGCCCTGCAATTCCTTAGCTGGAATTGTAATGGGATGAACAGTCCTTTGAAGAGACGACAAGTATTCCATATTTTGTATAGAGAACAACTGGACTTGATTTGTTTACAGGAAACCCATATAACCAGAGCACATAGGAGACTGCTTCTGAATAAAAAATTGGGACAAGAATTTATTTCGTCGGACAAAGTGAAAAAAAGAGGAGTTGTGATTTATGTAAAAGAGAAGTGGGCCCCAAAAATGATGTTCAAAGATGAACAAAGAAGATATTTGGCGGTGGAGATCCAGGTACAAGGAGAAAAATTTTTGATAATTGGGATCTATGCACCAAATGAAGGTAAAGCAGAATTCTTCAAAAAACTTCATGAAACTTTGACGGATTATTTGGAATACAATATGATAATCATGGGAGATATGAATGGTGTAGTTTCTACAAATATGGATAAGACACAAAGATTGACACTTACTAAAGAAGGGAGACTCCCCAAGACTTTTTTCGAAATGACTGACAATATGGACTTAATAGACATTTGGAGAACAAGGAACCCTCTTGAAAGAGAGGGAACCTTTTTCTCCCATGCAAAGATGACCTGGACCAGAATCGACCAAATATGGGTTACTAGTGGAATGGCTCCGAAGATTAAGAAGGTAGAAATCTGCCCAAAAACCTGTTCCGACCATAACGCCGTGAAGATGGAAATGAAATTTACAACAACTGGTCAGTTTAGATGGAGAATGAATGACACCCTGTTTCGAGATAGAGAGATCCACATGAAGGCCCAAAAAACTCTAAAGGACTATTTTGAAATTAATCTAAAGGGCGATGTGGAGAAAAGAGTGATCTGGGACGCAAGTAAAGCTGTGATGCGAGGATTTTTGATTCAACAAAATTCAATAAAGAAGAGAAAACAGATTGAGAAAAAGGAAAAAAATTTGGAAAAGATAAAAGAAGGAGAGAAAAAATTAAGATCAAAACCAAAGTCCCAGGAGATTTTGAGAGAGATTAAATTGCATCAAACGCAATATATGGAATTGATGAACCAAGAGATAGAATGGAAAATAAAGCAAATGAAGCAAAAGACATTTGAGTCGGCAGACAAATGTGGTAAACTTCTGGCATGGCAACTTAAGAAAAGACAGAAATTAAATACAGTCACAAGCCTAGAAGTGGATGGAAAAAATATATCTAAACCCAACGAGATAAGAAATTGTTTTGTGAGTTATTTTAAAAAACTTTATTCCCAAGGATTACAAAATGAAGAGGACATAGATAAATTCCTTAATAAATATGGATTACAAAAGATCTCTCATCATAGCAAGGTGGATCTAAACCAGAGAATAACAGAACAAGAGATAGAGGGGGCCATTCAGGACATGCAATTGGGCAAATCTCCAGGGCCAGACGGACTGACTTCCAGATATTACAAATCTTTAAAGGAATGGTTGATACAACCGTTAAAGGAGGTGTGTAACGAGATCTTAGAGGGAAAAAAGGCACCCGAATCGTGGAAAGAAGCATACATTTCACTCATACCAAAGACAGAGACTGAAAAGACTCAACTGAAGAACTACCGCCCAATTTCGTTATTGAATGTGGATTACAAAATTTTTGCAGACATTTTAGCAAAAAGATTTAAAAGAGTATTGATGGAGAAGATTCACAGAGACCAAGCAGGCTTTCTCCCAAAAAGACACCTCTCAGACAATGTTAGGAACATAATAGATATTTTGGAAAAGTTAGAGGTGAACATAAATACTAAAGCAGTTTTGATATTTGTGGATGCGGAGAAAGCCTTTGACAATATTTCGTGGAGTTTTATGAAAAAGAATCTTCATGGGATGGGGGTAGGACAAGGATTTGAGAATGGTATGGGTGCAATATATTCCGAACAAAAAGCTAAGCTGATTGTAAACAATGTAATAACTGAGGAACTTAAGATAGAAAAAGGAACACGACAGGGGTGCCCAATTTCCCCATTGCTTTTTATTTCGGTCCTGGAGGTGTTGCTGAACATGATTAGAGATGACCAGCAAGTCAAAGGTGTAATGGTCGGAACCAAACACTATAAGTTAAGAGCATTTGCAGATGACCTTGTATTGACCTTGCAGGAGCCAAACACTAGTACAAAAAGAGTGTTGGAAATAATCCAACAATTTGGACAGGTAGCTGGATTTAAATTGAATAAACAAAAAACTAAAGTCTTAGGGAAAAACCTAACAGATATGGAAAAGAATAAGTTTCAAGAAGAGACAGGTCTGACGGTGGTTAAGAAGGTGAAATACCTAGGGGTTAATTTAACATCTAAAAACTTGAATTTGTATAAGGACAATTATGAAAAATGTTGGTCAGAAATTAAAAAAGATCTAGAAATATGGTCAAATTTGAGATTGTCAATGTTAGGCCGAATTGCAGTGATTAAGATGAATGTATTGCCTAGAATGTTATTTTTATTTCAAACTTTGCAGATTATTGACAAGATGGACTGTTTCAAGAGGTGGCAGAAAGACATTGCGAAATTTGTCTGGCAGGGCAAAAAGCCCAGAATAAAATATAAAATATTAACAGATGCAAAAGAAAGAGGGGGATTTGCCCTGCCGGACTTAAAATTGTATTATGAAGCAGCAGCATTCTGCTGGCTGAAAGAGTGGATGCTCCTCGAGAATACAGATATCTTGGACTTAGAAGGTTTCAATAATGCATTTGGCTGGCATGCATATCTATGGTATGACAAAATCAAAGTGCATAGTGCCTTTAAAAATCATATTGTAAGGAAAGCATTGTTTAATGTTTGGATGAGATATAAAGATCTGTTGGAAAACAAAACCCCTAGATGGTTGTCACCCTTAGAGGCTAAGGCCCACAAGAAAGTTAATATGGAGGTCGGATGGCCAAAGTATTGTGAGATCTTAGAACAGGATGGAGAGAAACTGAAATTAAAGAGCCATGAAAAACTAAAACCCAAAGTACAAGATTGGCTCCACTATTATCAAATAATGGAGGTTTTCAAACAAGACAGGAAAATTGGCTTCCAGGTGGAAAAATCAAAACTTGAGACAGAATTGTTAGAGCCCAATACTAAGAATTTGTCAAGAATGTATAACTTGCTGTTGAAATGGAATACACAAGATGAAACAGTTAAATCAGCTATGATTAAGTGGGCACAGGACATTGGTCATAATATTATGTCTGCTGACTGGGAAAGGTTGTGGAACACCGGTATTAAATTTACGGCATGTAGTGCCTTAAAGGAAAATGTGATGAAAATGGTCTATAGGTGGTACATGACCCCAGTTAAGCTAGCAAAAATTTACCATTTGCCTGATAACAAATGTTGGAAATGTAAGGAAACTGAAGGTACTTTTTATCACCTTTGGTGGACATGCCCGAGGATTAAGGCTTTCTGGGAGATGATATATAATGAAATGAAAAAGGTATTTAAATATACCTTCCTTAAGAAACCAGAGGCCTTTCTCCTGGGCATTGTCGGCCAATTGGTGCAAAAAAAGGATAGAACTTTTTTCATGTATGCAACAACAGCAGCAAGAATACTGATTGCAAAGTATTGGAAGACACAAGATCTACCCACCTTGGAGGAATGGCAGATGAAAGTGATTGATTATATGACATTGGCGGAAATGACGAGCAGAATTCGTGACCAGGGAAAGGAGGCTGCGGAAGAAGACTGGAAGAAATTTAAGATCTATCTTAAGAACTATTATAAACTTGATGAAGTTTAGATTGTCGAGATTTTACAGAAAGAAAGGGTTGCAGTAATATAAGAATAGATCAAGAAAGGACTATGAGGAACCAGGATGGGAAAAAACATTTATAAGTTGCTATAAAATTTGGACATGAGGATGCAGAAAGGGGAGGTATGGGGAAGTCCGAGGAAAGAAGTTTATGAAAGGATATTTTGAAATTATATTTCTTTGTTTGTCTGTTTTTCTTTTATGTTTGTTTGTTATAAAAACTTTTGTAAAACTAATAAAAATTTTATAAAAAAAATATAAAGCCCTAAATGGCCTCAGTTCAGTATATCTGAAGGAGCGTCTCCACCCTCATCGTTCTACCCAGACACTGAGGTCCAGCACCGAGGGCCTTCTGGCGGTTCCCTCACTGCGAGAAGCCAAGTTACAGGGAACCAGGCAGAGGGCCTTCTCGGTAGTGGCGCCTTCCCTGTGGAACACCCTCCCACCAGATGTCAAAGAGAACAACAACTACCAGGCTTTTAGAAGACATCTGAAGGCAGCCCTGTTTAGGGAAGCTTTTAATGTTTGATGTATTATAGTATTTTAATATTCTTTTGGAAGCCGCCCAGAGTGGCTGGGGAAGCCCAGCCAGATGGGCGGGGTATAAATAATAAATTATTATTATTATTATTATGTCTGGGCTGGATGATGGGGGGTGGAGACACTCCTTCAGGTATATTGGGCTGAGGCCATTTAGGGCTTTAAAAGACAGCACCAGCAGTGAATTGTGTGCGGAAACATCCCGGGAGCCAATATAGGTCCTTTAAGACCACTGTTCTATGATCCTGGCAGCTGCTCCCTTCCACTGAGCCCTCACAGGAACATCTGACAAGTAAGGAGTTTTCACATCTGTTGTCGGAAGTGGCACAGTCTTGGGAATTCTGCACCCTATGACTTTTCTGAACGTGTGGGTCAATTCTAAATCTTCTGTGCTCAGGCTTGACTTACTCGGTACTGCTTTTAAAAAAGTAATGGAGAGTTTCCATGATTACGCTGTGCTGTTTCCTGCAGCCACAGGTATGGCTTACAGCTCTGCGCTTGCACAGTGTAGTCCATAGTCATTTTGAAGAACACCTAAAATCTGCTAGTCAAACTGCTTTCTTAACACGACTGTATGGCTGCATACGTGGCTGTATGGAGCAGTGTGAGCAGACCAGAAGCACTTGGCTGGACACAGCTTCAGTAATTCCTGCAGCCAGCAAAGCCCCAGTGTTTAAGTGACCCTGGAATTTATTTCCTGATGGGCTTTGGCCTTCTGGGCAGTGACTTTGTTTCTTTCCAGAATTTGAGCCAACCTGTTCAAGCTACCCAGACATGTGACATACCTGACTGCTGTGTTGTAAAATCAGCCCTATCGTTTATCAAAAGTTGTGCTGTAGAAACTGAGTGCTGAAGTTAAACTCTTGCAGAATTAATTTGTTTTTCTTCAGGTGTGGGCATTGCAAGCAGTTTGCACCAGAATATGAAAAAATAGCCCAAGCATTGAAAGAAAATGACCCTCCCATCCCAGTTGCCAAAATAGATGCTACAGCAGCCTCCACGGTGTCAGGGCGTTTTGACGTGAGTGGCTACCCAACCATCAAAATTCTGAAGAAGGGGCAGCCTGTGGATTATGAGGGCTCAAGAACAGAAGCAGGTGAGCAGCAGCACACTTCTCATCCTGCAGGCTTTTCTTAGGCTGTTTAATACACCCTTTCATTCACTCAAAATCTGAGTGGTGTCTTCTAAAATACAGGAAGGTAAGGATCCTTTTTCAGCCTGGGGCCCCCATGCCCGTGGTAGCGGAAGGGCCAGAGGAAAAAGTGAGCAGAACAAGGCCTATACCTTTTGTCTTTGTGCAGTAAACTAGCTTCTACACCCACACCTAGACACCCCTCTGTCCTCCATCCAGGCAAGGCAGCAGCATTTTCAGAGGTCAGGGACACCACCCAAGCTGTGAAGTAGAGCCAGTGAGGTCTGAGGGTCCTATCTGTGGTTCCAAGGGCATGTTACAAGCTTGCATTGATAGAGGATGTACAATGGACTTCCCATAATACTCATGTATTGTGTAATTGACATCCATGTTTCTGGATATGATGCAAAAGGAATTGTGTAATTCCCTCCACAGGGAGTTGTGCTAGCTGTCCCCACACCAGGGGCCTCTTCATCTCCACTTGGGGCAGAAGCTCCGGAAAAGGGATGCATGGGATGCTTAACACAGCACTGTAATATGAAAATAATCCTGATGCAGAGTATTTTGCATTAAAAGCTTTTAAAATGGCTTAAACACATTGCAGTATCACCAGAAAAATAAGCTGTATTAACTGAAGGATTTTCTAGGAACCATGCCTCCTGCCCCCAGCTCCAAGCTAGGTGAGCTAGCAGCAAATCTGTAGGTGATTTTTGTAATCAGCAGTACTGTGGTAGCAAATTCCTTTTTCTGTGGAATTGTAGAACTTCAACATAGAATTTCAGAGCAAAGTCAGTTAAGAAGGGCTTGTTTTTGTGCATTTTAACTCCTGTGGGATGTGAAGTAGAATCAGAGCTGGAAGGGACCATGAGGGTCATCTAGTCCAACCCCCTGCAGTGCAGGAATCTTTTGCCAAATGTGGGGCTCAAAGCCACAACCCTGAGATTAAGGGTCTTGAGCTTTTTTGATAGCTCAGCCGGAAGAGCCTAGGACCAACCTGCCAGTTCTCCATCATTCTAAATGGGTGGCTGGAAGACTGATAGTGCCGTGTACAAACAGATTAGGTTTCTATGTGATTAACATTTAGTATAATGGATTAAAAAAAAATTATCTGTGTGCTGACATGCTGTAACATGACTTAGAATTCAAGGCGAGTGTATGTAGATAAGAATAGGCAGGTAAAAGAATTAGTCAGCAGGCAGTTTTCTGCCAAGGTTCTTTCCGCATAAAGGGATAGTTGTTGTCAAGGCGAAGGCGACCTGGTTCCCTCTCCACATGCAAGGTCTTTGCAGTAGACAAGCTGCCCCTTCCACCTGTCATTGCTCATTTTTCTCTTCATATTCTTTTTGTAGAAATTTTGGCTAAAGTGAAAGAAGTTTCGCAGCCTGATTGGGTCCCACCACCTGAAGTCACATTAGTGTTGACCAGCGAAAACTTTGATTTAGTCGTGAACGAGGCTGACATAATCCTGGTTGAATTCTATGCTCCATGGTAAAGGGAAAGAGAGTTTTTTGCCTTTTAGCTTTCACAGTGTTTATATATTCCTTCATTTGATATAGGAACCCCAAGCAGACTTTGTGTGCCCTGCCCCTGGTTCAAAATTATAGGGCATGTTCAGTTTGGCTTTATGGAGTCAATATTCCTGCTGCATTTAGAGCTTTGGAAAAAATTGGAGCTAGTGGGAGGGGACTGACTGTATCTCCGTAATCTCCAGTGCACACTTTTATCTGGTATGTGCAAAAACATTACACCATGGTTTATCTTTTCAAAGAGTTTGATTTGTTTAAAAGGCTGGGTAACAAAAATTATAGCTGTATGTATGGTGTATTCAGTTTTTGATGTGGGCTGCTTCTAGGTAGTACTTGGAGTAGACCTGTAATCTTATTAGTTTTGTGGCATGCCTTCAGATGAAATGAAAACGTGTAATGTCTTGAGATGAGGATTGGCAAGATCATTTTTTATTTCTGCCTTCCTGTTTGCTGCATTTGAATACAGTGGTACCTCGGCTTACAAACTTAATCTGTTCCTGAAGTCCGTTCTTAAACCGAATTCTTTCTTAAACTGAGGTGCGCTTTCCCTAATGAGGGCTCCCGCCACTGGTGCCCTCCCACCTTTTGGATTCCATTCTTAGACCAAGGTAAAGTTTGCAAACCGGGATACTGTTTCCAGTTTTGCGGAGTTCATAAACCAAATTGTTCTTAAACAGGACTGTTCTTAAACCGAGGTACCACTGTATTGACAAGTATTCAGTCTGTTGAACCTCTATGCAAATGTGCAATTTTCACTGCTTATGTAAGTTATTAAGCAGCCACTGGATAACCAAGGTCCTGTGTGTGTGTGCCTGTTATCTGCAATTTGCATAGGAACTTGAGGATCCAGCTCAAAACATTGACAGTATTTTCAAACCAGCTGCATCTCTGGGGCACTTGCCTACAAAATGGATACAGATGTATGCTGTGATATTTTATCTTACCCAATCAAAGTATTGGCACTTCAGAAAAGACAGGAAGTTTAAGTACTAGGGGAAGGGGAACAGAGCTATCTTTTCAAGCAGTGAGAATAGATTTCTCTCCATTATCTTTGAGAGCTTTTGGCTACCAAGTTACCCATTCTTGTTCCCTGTTGAGGTGTGGGCACTGCAAGCGGTTGGCTCCAGAGTATGAGAAAGCAGCCAAGGAGTTGAGCCAGAGAACGCCTCCCATTCCCCTTGCTAAAGTTGATGCTACTGCTGAAACCGATCTTGCTAAGAGATTTGACATTTCTGGATATCCATTACTCAAGATCTTCCGCAAAGGCAAACCTTTTGATTACAATGGTCCAAGAGAAAAATACGGTATGGTTTGTAAAGCACCTTCTTTTTCTTCACAGTAAATACATGAGTTTGGACCTGTTTGTGTTTCATAGACAGTGAGCTAAGAATTACATTTTATATGTATGTAAGATGATGTTGAAACTGCCCTGGACTTAGGCAGCATTTCTTGTTTCTATTAATGCTATTTGTATAATTGGTCTGTGATTGGTAATTGCCTGCACCTTATTTTGAAATGTTATAGAAAGTTTTTGTTAATGTATAAGGGTTTATGCATGCATAGAAAAAGGACAAAATGGTTAATTTCAGTGTTTTGTTTAATTTGGGTGTGTTTTGTCTTGCACCTGCATCTAGTCAAGCAAGTGGGAATGACTCACCACAATCTATAGTATAAATACTGTTGTGTTTAAGGCAAGTTTGCTCTTGGCCAGAGCCTAGTCAGTCTGTGCTGGATCTACAATTCTGTGTAACTGAAAATGCATTATGCTGTCAGTAAAGCAACTGACTCTTCCTAGATCTGCTTGGTGTTTCTGTTGCTTTGGCACACTCCATGGGCATTAGGATGGGACGTGTCCAACATTTTTCATGCCTAAGGCATAAATGTATCAATGGAGGGAGAGAGTGGAATCTTGTTTCTTCTGTGGATTTAAGCTTCCAGCCTGAGAGCTCATTCCACACCAACTGAGGAACTCCTGAAGATGTGACACAAAACCTCAATGTATTCTGAAGATTGCTAGGATTTTTGAGCTTCACTATTTTCTCACTGGCATTAGCAAAGCACCAGGGAACCGTAATCAGACAAGCAGTAACTATAGCACAAGGATATCATTTTGAACCAGGATAAACTCCGTACTGTATGATGACAGCACTTTTAAAATTGTTTTGAATCTTGGCACTGCTTGTTGTGTTTGGTCATATATAAACTTTATTTATTTTTTAATATGTATTACTGCTTTCAGTTTGAAAACTTGCAACATGGTTCATCTGATGTTTTATTTGCTACTGTAATTTAACACTAATAAGGCAATAGTTAGCAGCTACATAATAGAATAAAATTAGTAGCAATAATAAAACTATCAACAGGGTTTTTTTATTTAAAAAAAGCCCTGGGGGAAACAAGTCTTTGGAACATGTTAATTTTTAGTGGTCACCTAGTGCCTCTTTCAGAGAATAGAGCACTTGCAAAACATAACCAGTTTTCACTTTAGAAAATAAAATGCTTTTTGTCAAGCAATAACACAAGTTTGTGTTTTTCTTTTTGTTAACCAGGCATTGTTGATTACATGATAGAACAGGCTGGCCCTCCATCCAAACAGATACAGGCTGTCAAACAGGTACAAGAATTTGTGAAAGATGGAGACGATGTCATTATTATTGGGGTTTTCAAAGGAGACCAGGACCCAGCCTACCAACTGTATCAAGATGCTGGTAAGCCCTTCCTCTCTTGTCCATAGTATGTCAACATTTGCTCAATTCCTACACTTGGAAAGTGCTTTGTAGACATTTCTGATAGTGCAGACTAGGAGACAAACTTGCATCTTAGAAATATTAGTCTATTTTCTTGTAGCTACAGTGGCTTGTCAGTTCTCTTTTTTATAATATTTTTATTGATTTTCATCATGAAAAATACATATCACACCACATTACAACTTTAACAAATTTTCCCGTTTTTTTGGACTTCCTTCAGCCTCTCTGACAATCATCCGAATTAAACTTTTTGATTACACATTTCCTAAATTAGCTATTGCCTTCTAACAAACCCTTCCACACCTATTTTTCTTTTTTACAATATTTCTTAGGTTTTTACAGAGCTTCTTTAAATGCCACTAACATTATTTCATTGTCACTTATGCATTCCCAATATTCCACTAACTTTCCCCAGTCCTCGATGAACTTTTGATCTCGTAGATATCTGATCTTCCCTGTTGGTTTATCAAGCTCTGCATAGTCCATCAGCTTCATTCTCCGCTCCTCCAATGTTGGTACTTGTTCCTGTTTCCAGTTCTGGACCAGTAATATTCTTGCCGCTGTTACTGCATATTGGAAAAGTTTACAATCCTTTCTATTTATTTCATTTCCTATAATCCCTAAAAGAAAGGCCTCTGGTTTCTTAACAAATGTATATTTCAACATTTTTTCAATTCATTATATATCAATTCCCAGAAGCTCTTCACTTTCTTACATTCCCACCACATATGATAAAAAGTATCATCCTTTTCTTTACATTTCCAACATTTCTTGCATGTTTTATACATTTTTGCAATTTTTACCAGTGTAATATACCATCTGTAAATCATTTTCATAACATTTTTCTTTAATGCAGTACATGCGGTAAATTTGATATTTTCGTTCCATAATTTAATCCAATCATTAAATTGTATATTATATCCAAAATCTCTGGCCCAATGTATCATAACAGATTTAACTTCTTCATCCTTTGTATGCCATTCCAGCAATATCTTATACATTTTAGATAAAATTTTATATTCATTATTTATTATTTCCATTTGGAATTTTGAACCCTTCTCTGCAAATCCATATTCCTTAAGATGTTTTTTAAACATTTCATTTATTTGAAAATAATGCAACCAATCATATACATACTCTTTTACTTCTTCATAGGGTTTCATTTTCCATTTTCCCCCTTCCTTAACAATCAAATTTCCATATGTAATCCAATTTCTTCTCATATTGATTTTTTTGACACTCATAACCTCTAATGGGGATAACCAGTGCGGAGTTTTTGGTTTGAGTAGGCTTTTATACCTATCCCATATTTCTATCAACAATCTTCGGAAAATGTGGTTCTCAAAAACTTTATGGATTTTCTTCTTTTCAGACCATAGATACGCGTGCCACCCAAATCTGTTGTCAAATCCTTCTATATCTAACAACTCTGTGTTTTCTAATTTTACCCATTCCTTTAACCAACAGAGACATGAAGCTTCATAATATAATTTCAGGTCTGGCAGGGCGAAGCCTCCTCTCTCTTTAGCATCTGTTAGTAACTTAAATTGAATTCTTGGCTTCTTACCCTGCCAGATATAGCTTATAATTACTCTTTGCCATTCTTTAAAGGTCATAGTCCCTTTGATTATTGGAATTGTCTGAAACAAAAATAACAGTTTTGGCAGCACGCTCATCTTTATCGTTGAAATCCTTCCCCACAACGATAACTTCATTCGTCCCCAAACCTCCAGATCTTTCTTTATCCCATTCCACACTGGTATATAATTATTCTGTTACAAATCAATATTCTTAGGGGTTATCCAAATACCCAAATATTTCACCTTCTTCACCACTATACCTATTTGTTGTTGCATTATTCCTATCGTCTCTTGATCCATGTTCTTAGCAATTATTTTAGTCTTTTTCTTATTCAATATGAATCCTGCTTGACCAAATCTTTCCACCTCTATAAGTATGTTTTTAACACTTTCCAAAGGTTCCTCCACCGTTAGAACCAGATCATCGGCAAAGGCTTTAACCTTATATTCATTCAGGCCTACTGCAACCCCTTTTATTACCTCATTTTCCCTTATAGATTTTAGAAAGACTTCCAGGACCATGATGAATAACAGTGGCGAAAGTGGACACCCTTGTCATGTACCCTTGGTTATCCCTATTTCTTCCGTAATCACATTATTAACAATTAATTTAGCTTTCTGTTCGGTATACAGTGGTACCTCACAAGACGAACGCCTCGCAAGACGGAAAACCCGCTAGACGAAAGGGTTTTCCGTTTTGGAGGCGCTTCGCAAGACGAATTTCCCTATGGGCTTGCTTCGCAAGACGACAGCCCATAGGGAAATATCCGGGACAGCGGGGAAGCGCAGCGCGACCCCCCTCGCTCTCCAGGCTTCAGCGAAAGCCTGCATTCGCCCCATAGGACGCACACACATTTCCCCTTCATTTTTGGAGGGGGAAAAGTACGTCTTATAGGGCGAAAAATACGGTATTATAAATGTTTTAACATAAAATCCCAAGATATATTATCAAAGACCTTTTCAAATATTAACATAGCTTGTTTCTCATTCCTGGCAGTCAGATATTCCAAAATATTGATTGTATTCCTTACATTGTCTTTCATCTGTCTGCCAGGTGGGAAACCCGCTTGATCCTTATGAGTAACTTCTTGTAATTTTTTTTAATCCTCTTTGCTAAAATAATTTTGTAATCTGTATTTAACAACGAAATAGGCCTGTAGTTTTTAACTTGTGTCAAATCAGAGTCTTGTTTTGGAATAAAAGTAATAAATGCTTCTTTCCATGTTTCTGGGATTTCTCTTTCCTTAAGAATATTTTCCATAACTTCTTATGGATCCATAACTTCTTATTGACAGGATGTGTTTCATTTTTTTTATAGTAACTTGCTGTAAATCCATCTGGTCCCGGAGCTTTCCCTTTTTTGAGTTCTTTTATAGTCTCTTTTATTTCATCAATTTCTATTGGGGCGTTCAGCTTATCTTTTTTTTCTGTCGGGATCTTCTGCACCTTTTTTTCATTTAGATATATTTCTATCTTCCTCATATTGTTCTTCTCTGTTCTTTTATATAGATGTCTGTAAAAGTCCAAGAATCCTTTTTTAATACCTTTTGAATCATAGAATCATAGAGCTGGAAGAGACCACAAGGGCCATCGAGTCCAACCCCCTGCCAAGCAGGAAACACCATCAGAGCACTCCTGACATATGGTTGTCAAGCCTCTGCTTAAAGACCTCCAAAGAAGGAGACTCCACCACACTCCTTGGCAGCAAATTGTCTATTTCTTCTCCCTTCATGATGATTTTGTTGATTGTATTCTGTTCTTTTCTTTTCTTAATTTGCCATGCCAGCCATTTGCCTGATTTGTTAGCTGATTCAAAGTTCCTTTGTCTCATTCTTTTTATAGTCAATTCTACTTCTTTGTTGATTATCAGCGCAAATTGAGTTTGCAGAGCCTTTATATTCTGTTTTGCTTTATCATTATTCGGTTTCTTAACTAATTTTTGTTCGTTTTCCATTATTTGTCTTAAAATTTCCTTCTTTCCTTTTTCTCTGCTTTTATTTTTGATTGCATTCTGCTGGATGAAAAATCCTCTCATAACCGCCTTGCTGGCATCCCATACTGTATTCATTTTCGTACCCTTGTTAGAATTATTTACAAAATAGTCCATCAGATTCTTTTGGGCTTTCTCAACAATTTTTTGATCATCTAGGAGATAATCATTCATTCTCCATCTGAACGATCTTTCTTCGTATCCTTGTAATTCAAGTTTTATTGGACTATGATCTGAAATTACTCTAGGTTGAATTTCTATTTGCCTGATTCTTGGAGTTAATTCATTTGAGACCCGTATTTGATCAATTCTCGACATTGACTGATTTGGGTCTGAATAGAATGTAAATTGTTTTTCCAGTGGGTGTCTCAATCTCCAAATGTCAATTAAATTGCAGTTTTTTATCATCGAAAAAAATGTCTTTGGTAATTTCCCTTCTTTGCTAAGCCCTGCTGCTCTTAGTCTGTCCATTTCCATTGACACCACACCGTTCATGTCTCCCATTATTATAATCTTTTGGTCTATATATTCGAACAGCTTTTCTTCCAAATTGTTTAAAAAGTCAGGTTTTTTTCCATTTGGTGCATAGATCCCGACAATTATTATTTTTTCCCCTTGCCATTGGATCTGGACCACGATGACTCTTCCTTCTTCATCTTTAAAAATTTGTTGAGCTTCAATTTTATTCCTTACATATAATACAACCCCCCTCTTCTTACTCTTGTCGGAAGAAATAAATTCGTTTCCCAATCTTTTGTTGGTCAAAACTTTCCTATGTTTTCTCACCACATGAGTTTCTTGTAGGCAAATTATATGCAAATTTTTCCTTTTTAAACATTGTTCAATTTTGTTCCTTTTATTCCTATCATTCATTCCATTAATGTTCCAATTCAAAATTTTTAGTACCATTATGACCTCTTAATTAAATAAGGGATTTTGTTACTATTTATAGTCCATCTGTTTTTCTATCTTCTTCTTCTTGTTCCTCTTCCACTTCTTCTGTCTCTTTTCCATTCTCCTCTTCATCATCTTTAAGATCCACTCCTCCTGCTCCTACTCCTCCCACAGCTCCTTTTTCTTCATCTTCTTCTGCTCTTAATTCCTTATATTTTCTTAGGAACTTACTTGTCTCTTCTGGGCTTGTCAGTCTATGTTTCTTACTTTTATAGAAGAAGGAAATTCCTTCAGGGAATTCCCATCTGAATTCTATGTTATTTCTCTTAAGAATTTGGACAAAAGCTTTGTATGGGTCTCTTCGTTTCAGTAGTCTTATTGGAATGTCTCTAAAGATAATAATGTACCGTAACTTCCTTCAATATTTAATCTTTTTTCTCTGTTCCTTTGTAGTATCAGATTTCTCATGTCTCTGTCCTTAAATGTTATTAAACAATCTCCTGGAAATTTCCGTGTTTTCGCTGATCTTACTCTCATTCTGAATGCATTTTGAATTGTTTTTGCAACCTCTTCTGGTTCTGTCTCTTTTTGCATCCAAAACTTCCTCCTGGGTTTTATTCATCTCTGACGTGCCTGTTTTCATTTTCTCTTTCTCTCTTTTCATCTCCTTCATTTCCATTTTCGTTTTCTTCCACCCTTCCTCTAATTTTTGTGTTCTTTTAGATACATCTTTTATTTGACCTTTGAGTTCATTGTTTCATCTATTTTATCCATTTTACCAATTCTATTGTCCACATGTTATAATTTAGTTTCTAAATTCTTTTCACTTTGTTTAATTTCTGCAAACATTCTCAAAATTTCCGCTTTAAACTCTGACTCCTGTTTCGACCCTTTCCTGTCCGCTGGTGTTCCTTCACTCGCTTTTTTCATTTTTCCAATGTATCTATTTACAGCCAACAATAAATTTCAGATTATAACAACCAACCTTCTGATAATATCGAATCACAGCAGATAGCAAAAGTATATTAACCCCCTCTCCAGACCAGGAAGAGTAGAGCCAGCCGATCTAACCAAAGGAGGGTAGAAGTCACTAAACAGTTCCAAATTCAAAATTTTTGACAGTTACTAATTCAGAATTCTTAATTCCACTGGGAGATGATAGTGAGGGAAAGATGGTATGGCCCGTATAGCTTCTTGCCACCAATTAGGCTAATCCTTAATGGTATCTTCTGCCACCAATTAGGCTATTTCCAATTAACTGAGGATAGCAAAAAGCCAAAGTCCAAAATGATCCAGAACAGATGAATCACGATAAATAAAAAGAATTATAGCCAATTATAAGATTGTAATCCATTCATGAGAATTATAATCCACTGTATCCAATTATAGTAATTGTGTTTGAATAATGTCTCACGAAGACACCCACCTGAATCAATCCAAAAATGTAAAATAAAACTTCCAAAATCTGCGATAGGAGCAGGCCACACATAAAAATTTGGGTGGAAAGATATTAGTCCATTACTGCATTGACCATACATAAATTCTTGCAGAAATAAATCCAAAGTTGTAAGGAGTATAAGAAAGAAAAATAGAAGAAATTCCAATTCCAAATAAAAACGATTTTAAAGCCGAATAAAAATACTTTAGACAGTTTCTATATTTGGGGAAAATATAATCCACAAAAACCTTCCATAAGTCTAAAATTTTAATTTAGATATTCTGTATCTAGCCAATTAAATTTGTTGTATCCAATCAGTCCATAAATTTACATTAAAAAAGAAAGCAAAAGCCACCCACGTTTAGAAGCAGTTCCTGCCACTGTAAAATCAGCCACCAGTAAAGCAGCCAGGCAAGAAAAAAAAATAGAAGGAGGAAAAACAAGCCAGAACAGAAAAACAAGTTGTAATTCCCTGTTTGACCACAGGGTTCTAAGTCTCATATATTATGTTGTAATATAAAAAGTTTTGGTGACTTTATAGTTTAAATTTCCCCTATTCCAAATAATAAAAATATTACCAATTACCTAATTTCAGTCCTTCCAAGACAAAAAACAGAAAAGAATCCAGCCGAAGTGGCATCCAAATATTACCTTCTCTCCTTTTATTTCCCAACAAGAAACACAGCTCTATAAATAGTAACAATGGAGTCTGGAGCTCCGTTGCGCAGATATTCCAAAAGTAAAGCTTGGATTATTCACAGACTCCTTCCAATTCAACTCTTTGTATCTTCGAGGACTTTCAAAATTTCAGCCCTCCTCCTCCTTTTAACTTTGTTATTTTTCCACTGCTACTTCTCAGAGAGTTACTTTTAAAAGTTTCGAAAGGAGGAGAAAAATCAAAGCCGCTAGCGGCAACTCACTTCCCGTTTCCAGCTCTGCTTACAGTTCTGCGTCTGAGCTGATTTCATAAGACGGCTGACCTCCATAGTTTTAGCTTTTTAATCCAGATCCTTCCTTTAGCCAAATCAATCCTTTTTTACAAATTAGGTCCGAATTTCTTAGGGTTTTTGAGAATTGAGCACTTTCCCTGCAAGCTGAGGGCTTCGCTCTCCGAAGGCAGCAATGGCTTCCCTTCAGCCCGCTTCCCTGCCCGCCGTTCTCTTCGCTCCAAACAGGAGTTACCTGACGGCCAGACGGTCAGCATTCCAGCATCCGCGGGAACCAGAACTCCAGGGCATCCACCAGAGAGTATTTTCGGGGGCTACTGCGCCCTGTAGCACCCACTTTTCCTTCGGAAAGCCCGGGATTCTCCAAGCGGAAAAATCCCCGCTTGCGCTGGGATCGGGCTCAACCGGAAGTCGAAGTTGCTTGTCAGTTCTCAAAATGTTGCCCACATCCATTTTCTGGCTTTCCCCCCTTGATGTTTTCTGGGGTGACTGCCTCAAGAATGGAGGCAAAAAAATTTTGAAATTTATAGGGAACATGAAACATAGGTATAAAAACACAAACACATGAACACATGAAAATGAAATTTAAGCAAGTGGAATCAGCATCTGTGTCTCTTGATGTAATTGAGCATGTGCAGAGCAACAGAAAAGAGCTAAGGCAGGAAAGAATGGTTTTATTATCTGGGACTTGAAGACTTCAGTCCTGTTCTAGTCATCCCAGCTCAGAAAGGGCATTCTCCAAACAGAGTACTAGAAAGAACTACTAAATTGTTTAGGTGTTTAGCACTCTTTCCCTATAAAGAGAGGCAAATGCAATTGAGACTGTTTGAGAGGGGGATGACTACGGGGAATACATGAAAAGTTCTTAAAATTATGAATAATATGGAGAAATTAACAAGTGTAACTTTCTTGGTCATCCACTGAAATAGATTTGTAGTAGCTTCAGGACAGAAAATATTAGGTTCTACTGTACACATTGGTTTGGTTCCAATGTAATGTTACAAGAACAAACCCAGCAAGACTCCATCCTTCATGCAAGACAGAAGGAGATTTGAAAACTCCCACACCCAGTTTTGAATTAGTTGCAGTTCACCATCCCTTGGAAGAGCAAGGGAGCCCATGAGCCTCATATTTTCCCCAACTAGGTCTCATGATGGCAAATGCTGATGTCCAAACCATGCCAATGTGTAATTAATTTACAGAATGCAAAACCACAAGAATGGGGGTGAGGCCACTAGTAAACAGGCCTTTTTTTAAAAAAGGATTAGACAACGTTCATGGAAGAGGTCTGACAACAGTCATTAGCCTTCATAGCTACATGGAAGCATGTGATCAAGAGAAGAGTGTGCCTCTTAATTCTCATTGCTGGGGACAAACTAGAGATGAGCATTGCCTTCATGCCCTTTTGTGAGCTTCCAGATCCATGTGGAGGTTGGTAGTGGTTCATTATTGGATTTGTGTGTACCGTTTGAAGCTTTGTCATGTAAATTGTTCCAAAACTAAAGAATAGTAATGCTATGCAAAATAATTCAGATCGTTCTGCATTTATTTGAGTTTTCAAGCTCAACATAAAATGCATAAAACAAATACAGAAGGAAAAAAGGAAAAACAACAACCGGATGTCTCTGTAAGAAATCATATCATTACATAAGATCCCTAATAGCAACAGAACTTTAGACCAGGGTTGTCTGGGCAATAAATCCTTCCAAGAGGAGATCTGGGAACTCAGCAGTGCCATAGACCCAGATGGTCTGTTTACAAACCCTCACTCCAGGTGTCAATACTTTTGCATTTCTGACCCAGCAATTTCTTTTCTCCTCTTTGGTATTCCTCCAAACCTCCCTCCCTCTCTCTCTCTCTCTCTCTCTATATATATATATATATATATATATAATTTTTATTTTTCAGCTAATAACCTAAGAGAAGAATTCAAGTTCCATCATACCTTCAGCAATGAAATTTCAACCTTTTTGAAAGTGGACCCAGGAAAACTGGTGGTGATGCAACCTGAAAAATTTCACTCAAAATATGAACCTAAAATGCATGTTTTAGACATTAAAGTGAGTACTTCTATCAAGGCTATACTGGGTACAAACAAGTTGGTTTTCTTTCATTCATTTTATTTCTTGGTGCTCCAGCTTGCATCTTAAATCTAATGCTCAAGACCCAATATAGCTAGAGCTGTGGCTACTGAAATGAACATATGAGAATTCTGAGTGTGCCCAGTTGAAGCAAACCCCAGCAAGTTCCAAAGTGATAGATGTGCAAAATCTGAACAGTCACTTGCAGGAGAGACTAAGCTAAGAGAAAATGGAAACAGGCTCTTAGGGAGACTTCAGAAATGAAAAATCTTGGTGGAGAGTAGAGCACAAAAATCTAGGCTTGGCGGGGGCGTGTATAGTGGTGGCAGGGGTGGAGAGAAAGAAATCTACCCAGCCAACATGGCATGGAATAAGCTGTTTCACTTAGCAGACACTTGGAAGGAAGCGACACATCGCCAGAGCCTGTCACCCAACCTGTCTTGTAATCATGGTAGCCAGGCTTTCTGTGAGATAGCAGGAAATCCTGAATTCTGCTAATCCTATTTTCTGAGTCTGAAAACTGAAATATTTTCAACACACCTGTTGTTTCTTCTGGGTGGTGGTGGTGGTTTTTTAAGAAAAGGTTTTTTAAGAAGAGGCCTTCTGTAATGTAAACTCCTCCAATGGTCACATCCCACTGATTTTTGTTTCTGTAAACAGGATTCCACTGATGCCACTGAAGTGAAAGACCACGTGGTGAAGCATGCCTTGCCTCTTGTGGGTCATCGCAAATCTGCCAATGATGCTAAGAGATACACCAAGAAGCCTCTGGTAGTTGTTTATTATACAGTGGACTTCAGCTTTGATTATCGTGTTGGTAGGTATTACTTTTAGTTAGTGTTGTACCCAATGTCATACTTGGAGTGGCCCCAATGAAGTCATACAAACATAGAAATGTAGAGTTGGAAGGGACCCCGAGGGTCTTCCAGTACAACTGCCTGCGATGCAGTAATCTCAGCTAAAGCATCCATGTGAGAGAGCCATCCAATATCTGCTTAAAAGCCTCCCAGGAAGGAGAGGCCGCAACCTCCCAAGGGAGACCGTTCCACTGTAACAGCTCTTACTGTCAAAGTTAACTGGAGGAGAGCTCAGTCAGCAGAGCATGAGATTCTTAATTTTAGGTTTGTGGGTTCAAGCTCCATGTTGGGCAAAGGAACCCTGCATTGCAAGGAGGTTGGACTAGATGACCCTCGTGGTCCATTCCAATTCTATTATTCTGAATCCATTGGTTTGAGTCCTACTCTCTAGAGCAGGAGAAAACAAGCTTGCTCCATCTTGCATGTGATACCCCTTAAAATATTTTAAAATGGCTATCATATTTCCTCTTAGTCTCTTCTCCAGGCTAAACATACTCAACTCCCTTAACTGTTCCTCATACGGCTTGGCTTCCAGACCCTTGATTATCTTGGTTGCCCTTCTCTGCACACGTTCCAGCTTGTCAATATCCTTCTTAAATTGTGGCATCCAGAATTGGACAGAGTATTCCAGTTGTGGTCTGACCAAGGCAGAATAGAGTGGTAGTATTACTTCCCTTAATCTGGACACTCGGCTTCTGTGGATGCAGCCTAGAAGAGCATTAGCTTTTTTGCTGCAGCATCACACTGTGTACTCATGTGACGCTTGTAGTCCACCAAGACCAAGGTCCTTTTCACATGTGCTACTGGCAAGCCAGGTGTCCCCCATCTTATATTGGTGCAGCTGGTTATTCCTGCCTAAGTGCAGAACCTTACATTTGTCCCTATTGAACTTCATTTTGTTAATTTGGGCCCAGTTTTCTGATCAAACAGTTCAGACAAGCAACCAGTCTTTCCAAAAGAGACACGCTCACCCGCTTTCAGTCTCCTCCACCAATCTCTCACAAGCGCCCCTATTTCCAAGTCCTGGTCATGAGCTCCCAGAATCGGCAACCAGGTAAGTATAACTGGGTTGAATATAACCTGCTCCAGAATAAACCAGATGTCTCTAACTTCATTGTGTGTTTGTTGTCTTCAGCTACTCAGTACTGGCGAAACAAAGTCTTGGAAGTGGCTAAGGACTTCCCAGAATATACTTTTGCAATTGCGGATGAAGAAGACTATTCTTCTGAGATAAAGGATCTGGGACTTGTTGACAGTGGAGAGGATGTCAATGCTGCTATCTTTGATGAAGGTGGTAAAAAGTATGCCATGGAACCAGAAGAGTTTGATTCTGATGTGCTGAGGGAATTTGTTGTCTCATTCAAAAAAGGTAAACTGTAGTTGGATTGTGGACAATCCATGCTTCCTGAAGGCAGCCCTGTTTAGGGAAGTTTTTAATGTTTAAAGTTTAATATTCTGTTGGGAGCCACCCAGAGTGGCTGGGGAAACCCAGCCAGATGGGCAGGCTATAAATATTATTATTATTATTATTATTATTATTATTATTATTATTATTATTATTTATTATTTACAGTATTATGCTTCCTTAAATTTGCGTGTAGGTTCACTAGCCCCCTGTGTAATTCATGAGCTTAGTTCTCTCTCACACTTTCCCAGAAGCTGGATAAACCTGGATGTAGCACCATTTAAAGAGAATACTGAGCCTTTTCCCCTTCAAATGGCAGCAAAAATAGTTTGAAATATCTAGTCCTACCCTCTGCATACTTGATATTACTATTTTATCATAGGGAAATTGTCTTAAGATGAACCACCCAAAATGTCACAAATAGTGAGCCAGCTTTTCAGTTCTTCACCAGGTTGTTATTATTATTTATTAAATTGGTTAGTGGCTTTAGCTTGCACAGGGCAACGCAAGGGAACAAAAAACCCCACATAAATACAGTAAAACCAGAGGTGTGGGGGGATACATTAAAACCATCCCACACACTTCTAAAAGGCCACAGACTGCTTAATTAGCCAAAGGCCTGGTTATAGAGGAAAGTATTTGCCTTGCCTCTAAAGAGATGTAACAAAGGTGCCAGGCAAGCCTCCCTGGTGGGCAGCCACTTCAAAAAAGCCCATTCTCATGTTGCCACCCTCTGGACCTCCTTTGGAGGGAAGGGAGCACACAAAGGGCCTAAGATGATGACCGCAGAGAGGTATTTTGGTCCTGAGCCGTTTAAGGCTTTATAGGTAAAAACCCAGCACTTTAAATTGGGCCCTGAAACTGATTTGCAGTCAGGCCCGTCTTTCCTCAGTGAGCAACCTGGCTGCTGAATTCTGTATCTTAAATTGCAAAAAAGGAAATATTTTAGTTTTGTTCTTCCCTATGGGCCAATATGCCGTATGTCCCAAATGCTGTGAAAGGTAATTTTCGTCAAACTGTACTTTGTGATCTAAACTTTTCACAAGTGATCATTCAAGGAGCTATTTACAGAAAAATTGGAGCTGTGGATTGGGGGGGGGGCAGGTTGGCAGTAACTCATCTATGTTAGTAGTGTTGTTGCCAACTTCTGTGAACTAACTGCAAGGGACATGGTCTTTTATGACAGTTTTCCTCTTTCCTAGGTAAACTGAAACCCATTGTGAAGTCCCAACCAGTACCAAAAAATAACAAGGGTCCTGTGAAGATTGTAGTTGGCAAAACGTTTGAATCTATAGTGATGGATCCAAAGACTGATGTTCTCATAGAGTTCTATGCTCCCTGGTGTGGACACTGTAAGAAGCTTGAGCCCATTTATACTGAGCTGGGTAAAAAATACAAAACTCAGAAAAACCTGGTCATTGCCAAAATGGATGCTACTGCCAATGATGTCACCAATGAAAATTACAAAGTAGAAGGATTCCCGACCATCTATTTTGCTCCTAGCAATAAGAAAAAGGATCCTATTAAATTTGGAAGTGGAGAAAGAGATCTGGAAAGCTTGAGCAAATTTGTAGAAGAATATGCCACCAAACTAAGTAGGACAAAAGAAGAACTTTAGGTGGAACAACAATCATTGGTGAAGAGTTAATGCAAACTTACTGAAATATTGATTGGGGAAAACAACTTAGCACCTGGAGCAAAGAGAATTTGGGGGTGGCAAAACAATGCTGTATGAGATTTTTGTATTACAAAAGAAATCTGAACACTGAACTTTTTGATGTAAATGGTTTTTATTAGTTTCAACAGTTTTGATCTAAGAAAAATACATTATTTTTTGTTACTAACTTGAGCTCCCCCCTCCCCCGAAAGCAAAGCTATAATACTTTTTTCAGACCCTTGTAATAAAATCACTTCTAGAGCTGTTGTCCCTTCAATATTGCCTCTTTCTCCTTCTTCCCCCTCAACAAGAGAAGCACACACCCCAGGCCTGGGACCCAGAGCACCAACTGGGGGCTGAAGTTGGGCGCTTGAATCTCACCGCCAGCTGCTGCGTAATCCTGGTCATGTGGTTGCTCTTGCCTTTCCCCGCAAGACATCCTGCTTTTCCTGTGTGCTCAAATTATGCAATGTCCAAAATAATAAAAGGAAAACTCCAAAGGAACAAAAGGTTCCAAAGCTTGGCAGAGGAGCAGCCACAGTGAGTGCAAAGCAGGTGGGGAGGGAGGCTGCCATGAGCGTCACCAGAATTTATGTTGCGGGTACAGGACATCCTTTCGTCATCCTCTATCTGGCTCAGTCTAGCAGATTTGGAATGAAGTGCCTCAACAACAGTTGTTTTAAATTGCTTTTGACCTCAGCAAGCAGTTCAGTTCCAAATTTTCTGATTATTTCTACCTTTAAGTATTTTTATTTATTTACGTGTTTTAGGGGATCAGCTGCCCCTGCCTACACCCATGGATGCTGCTGCTACAAGCCCCCCGGAATAGCATGCTGCAAGGTTGCTGGTACTCTGTGAAAGGCAGCCCCACGGCTCACGGGTGAGGTTAGAGGCAGGAGGGCTGGCCCAGTTGGCCTCGCAGGGAGGATGGAGACTGAGCAAGTGCCTTCACTGTTGGCTTTCATGCATGCCCAAATGTTGCAGAGGGCCACAGAAAACGCCTCAAGGGCTGTGTGATCACCCACCCTGACCTAAGGCCACAGGGGATGCTGCTGCTGAAGAGTGCCAGGGGGGTGTTATGCCAGGCAGTCTGTCCTGAACTTCCTAAGAGAGGCCACTGCGTTCAAGTTCAGGGCAGAATGCTTGTCCCTCATCCTTGTTGGAAGTAAAATTCAGCTGCCCTCCAATCGGCTTTTTGTACTTTGTTTTTTTAAAAAAATATATTTATTGCATATTTTAAACAAAAAACAAACCAACAAGCATATACAATATGCTTTTTGTACTTTGAATGGTAATACAACTTAGGTACTGTACTCTGAACTGCACCATTATATTGTAAACTGCCCCGTCGTCTTTGGATGAAGGACAGTATATAAATTTAATAAATAAATAATATTATTTTATTTTATCCTCCTACTTTTGCCTTAGGTAGGAGGATGTTAGGCTGGGCCTTACTAAGAAGCTACTTAAATGTTAGGAGAAAGCATGTGATAAGGTGCAAATAACGGGGGAGAGGAAGCCAACCTGAAGCAGATTCCAAAGCCAGCGCATGAGAACTGGAAGCCCCCCTTGTAGAAAGAACTCTACAAACAGAAAGAGGTGCTGCATGTACTTTTGTTACCCAAGAAAATCTTAATAAAAACATTTTTTAAACCAAAAAACCCCCTCCTTATTTCCTCCAACAGACAGACAGGAGTCGGTGATGCTATTGACCTCCTCATTCAAACCATTTAGGCCAGGCCAAGGAGAATGATCTGACCTTCCAGCCAATGGTCAGGGGGGGTGGACATCTTCTTGAGCAATTGCCTTTATAGTGGGCCTATAGATCTCTTATAACTTTCTATGATTTTACTGCATAGTTTTAATGTTTTGTAAATGACTGTGATGTGTGGCACATCACAGTGGCATATAAATAACCCAATAACCCCCCCCCTCCAAGAAAACCCCCCACATTTTAAAAGGGCATAGGATGTCAATCAAATCAACCAAAGGTCTGGTTAAAAAGGAACATTTTTGCCTGGTGCCTGAAGGTGTATAATGAAGGTACCAGCTGAAACTCCCTGGGGAGAGCATTCCACAGATGGGGAGCCGCTGCAGAGAAGGCCCGTTCTCGTGTTGCCACCCTCCGAACCTCTTGAGAAGGAGGCACACAAAGAAAGGCCTCAGAAGATGATCTCCGAGTCCAGTTAGAGTGATATGGAAAGAGGTGGTCCTGAGCAACTTAAAGCTTTATAGGTCAAAACCAGCACTTTGAATTGGGCCTGGAAACTAATTGGTAGCCAGTGCAGTAGGACCAGGATCAGTGTAATATGCTCAAACTGTCTTGCTCCGGTAAGCTACCTGGCCGCTCAATTCTGCACTAGCTGAAGTTTCCGAACCATCTTCAGAGGCAGCCCTATGTATAGCACATTGCAGTAATCTAACCTTGAGGTTACCAGAGCATAGACTACAGTAGTTAGGTTCATAGAATCCTAGAGTTGGAAGAGACCACAAGGGCCATCGAGTCCAACCCCCTGCCAAGCAGGAAACACCATCAGAGCACTCCTGACATATGGTTGTCAAGCCTCTGCTTAAAGACCTAATGATCCTTCCACTTCTACCCCACTAACCAGGTCATCAACATTGGTTAGGACCAGATCTAAAATGGATGTTCCTCTTGTTGCTTCTCCCACTTTCTGGACAATGAAGTTGTCTGCAAGTCCAGTGAGGAATCTGTTTGACCTTATGCTCTTGGCTGAGTTTGACATCCAACAAATATCTGGGTAATTGAAGTCCCCCATTACTACTATCTCCCTTCCTTTTGCATGCTTGGTCATCTGTTCCAGGAAGGCATCATCTATGTCCTCCGTTTGGCTTGGGGATCTATAGTAAACTCCCACAATGAGGTCCCTGTTATTCTTCTCTCCCTTAATTTTGACCCAAATGCTCTCACTTTGGCTTTGAGGTTCTAAATCTTGGATCTCTTCACAGGTATACACATCCCTGACATATAACGCCACTCCTCCTCCTTTCTTGTCTGGTCTGTTTCTCTGAAATAGATTGTATCCCCCCATTGTTACATTCCAATCGTGGGACTTATCCCACCAGGTTTCAGTGATGCCTATTATGTCATATTTAGTTTGCTGTACCAAGAGCTCAAGCTCATCTTGTTTATTTCCCATGCTTTGTGCATTAGTGTACAGACATTGAAGTCCATTAATCATTCCCCCGTGTCTCTTATTTAAGGATTTTTTCCTCCCACCACTAGGTCTGCGTGCTGTTTGCTCCATTTGGTCTATGACATTTGGATGATCATCTTCATCAATTGATAGGCTCCTACCTTCAGGAGCACTGTCTCCCTCCCCCACAATAGTCAGTTTAAAGCCCTCCTGATGAGGTTTCTGAGATTTTTGGCAAAAACATTTCTCCCAACTGTTGTGAGGTGCAGCCCATCGCTTGCCAGAAGTCCATCTTCAAGAAACTGCAGTCCGTGATCTAAGAATCCAAACCGTTCCTGTTTACACCATCTGCGAAGCCAGCTGTTCACTTCCACAATTTTTCCCTCTCTCCCTGGGCCATGTCGTTCAACTGGGAGGACAGATGAGATGACAATTTGTGCATTTAGTTGCTTCAATTTCCTGCCGAGAGCCTCGTAGTCTCTTTTGATCTTCTGGAGGCTATTGCTTGCAGTGTCATTGGTTCCCACATGAACCAAGAGGAAGGGGTATTTGTCAGTGGGTTTTATGATTCCTTGCAGTCGTTCAGTTACATCTTGGATCTTAGCCCCGGAGAGACAGCACACTTCCCGAGACATCTTGTCAGGCCCACAGATCACTGCTTCTGTTCCCCTCAGTAGGGAATCCCCTATCACCACTACACGCCTCCTCTTAGGTTTGGTCGGGGTTCTTCCATGAGCTGTCCGTTCCAAGGTCGCCTGCACATTCCCTGAGGACTGACTTTGCTGCTCGTCTTCATTTACCTGATCGACTGAAATGAGGGAGAGATCCTCAAACGGAGTCTGCTCTTCGTCTTCCATGCTAGGGGAGAGGACCTCAAAGCGATTGTGTAATTCTAAACAATCTGAACGAACCCTGGGCCTCCTACTTCTTTGAGTCACGTTTCTCCATATATCTGGCTCCTGTGTTGGTGAACTAGCCTCCTTCTCAGGGGAGTCCCCTGTCTCTTCCTTGATGGAGACGGTGTGGTCTGTTGCTTCCAAGAAGAGCTCCAGCTCTCTAATTCTTTGGAGCGTAGCTACACGTTCCTCCAGTTGCTGGACTTTGTCTTTTAAGAGGACAATCAACATGCAATTGCTGCAGATAAAGCTGCCTGCAACCTTTGGCAAGATGGCAAACATTGCGCAGGAACCGCAGGCGACAGCAGCTGTTCCCTCCCCCTCCATCTGGAGAATGTGTCGTTGGGGGTGGCTACAGCGGTCCTCCATCATAAAAAGCGTGAAGACAGGACAAATAACTCCCCCCACAAAAAACCTAGGTCTCCCCCAACAAACGTTTGAGATTGCTCCCCTAAATCTAAAAGATGGATCAAACTGTGCGTGCCACGAGGCGCGCGCCGCTGCCCTGCTAGCTCTGATAAGCTCCTCCCACAGCTAATCACCTTCCTCAACAGAAACCCTGCCCCCTCTGACCTTTGCACAGGGAGAACAGCTAATCAGCCTCAAAGAAACACAAACACACAAGAGAAAACCCTTTTTGCACCTTCTTCAACTGCTTCCCTGCTTTGGAGGTCTTTAAGCAGAGGCTTGACAACCATATGTCAGGAGTGCTCTGATGGTGTTTCCTGCTTGGCAGGGGGTTGGACTCGATGGCCCTTGTGGTCTCTTCCAACTCTATGATTCTATGATTCTATGATTCTAAGACCTCCAAAGAAGGAGACCACCACACTCCTTGGCAGCAAATTCCACTGTCAAACAGCTCTTACTGTCAGGAAGGTCTTCCTAATGTTTAGGTGGAATCTTCTTTCTTGTAGTTTGGATCCATTGCTCCGTGTCCGCTTCTCTGGAGCAGCAGAAAACAACCTTTCTCCCTCCTCTATGTGACATCCTTTTATATATTTGAACATGGCTATCATATCACCCCTTAACCTCCTCTTCTCCAGGCTAAACATGCCCAGCTCCCTTAGCCGTTCCTCATAAGGCATCGTTTCCAGGCCTTTGACCATTTTGGTTGCCCTCCTCTGGACACGTTCCAGTTTGTCAGTGTCCTTCTTGAACTGTGGTGCCCAGAACTGGACACAGTACTCCAGGTGAGGTGTGACCAGAGCAGAATACAGTGGCACTATTACTTCCCTTGATCTAGATGCTATACTCCTATTGATGCAGCCCAGAATTGCATTGGCTTTTTTAGCTGCCGCGTCACACTGTTGGCTCATGTCAAGTTTGTGGTCAACCAAGACTCCTAGATCCTTTTCACATGTACTGCTCTCAAGCCAGGTGTCACCCATCTTGTATTTGTGCCTCTCATTTTTTTGGCCCAAGTGCAATACCGTTTTTTTCTCTCTATAACACGCAGATTTTTTCTCCCAAAAAGGAAGGGGAAATGTCTGTGCGTGTTATTGAGCGAATGTGTGGTCCCTGGAGCCGACTAGGGCAAGCGCAGGAACAAAAATCAGTCAAAAATCAAATCGTGTGTCGGAGAAGGGAAACCTGAAAAGAGGAAGTTGCGGCTTTCCTGCATTCTGCCTCAGGGTCTTACTGCCCACCCAGTTCTGTTCCGTTGCTGTGTTTGCTCAAACAGAACAAAGAGCAGGGAAAGCCCCTCCCCTCCAGGCAAGCAGAGGGGAAAGCAGAGCGTCCTTCCTTCTAATTCCTCTCCCTGCTCCTCACAGGCAGCCAGAAAACATGCAGGTGGGAGAGAGGGAGAGAGAGAGTGAGAGAGAGCTGGCTTGGGTGGGTGGGAGGACTTTTGCCTTTCTTTCTTTCCTCCCTCCCGTTAAATTCCTCTCCTGCATTCTTATGCTCCTTGTCCCTTCTGTGTTTTTCTTCCCTCCCCACTTAAAATGCAGTTACAAAGCATGGATCCACATGGATCCTCAGGATCTTTGCATTGGGTCACCCCAAATTCACCATCAGATCACATAGCATGTCCATGGCTACAGCCTGCCCCCCCAAAATCACGCACCCACTGTTGCTTGGGGCTGCAATGGTGCAAAAACATGGTTACAAAGCATGAATCCACAGGGATTCTCAGGATTTTTGCACTGGGTCACCCCAAATTCACCATCAGATCACATGTCTGTGGCCACAGCATGAAGCACAAAAATGATACATCCACTGTTTCATTCAGAATTTCCCCCCCCCGTTTTCCTCCTCTAAAAACGATGTGCGTGTTATGGTCAGGTGCGTGTTATAGAGCGAAAAATGCAGCACTTTACATTTCTCCCTGTTAAAATTCATCTTGTTTGTTTTGGCCCAGTTCTCTAATCTGTCGAGGTCGTTTTGAAGTGTGATCCTGTCCTCTGGGGTGTTAGCCACCCCTCCCAGTTTGGTGTCATCTGCAAATTTGATCAGGATGCCCTTGAGTCCATCATCCAAGTCGTTGATAAAGATGTTGAATAAGACCGGGCCCAAGACAGAACCCTGTGGCACCCCACTAGTTACTCTTCTCCAGGATGAAGAGGAACCATTGATGAGCACCCTTTGGGTTCGGTCAGTCAGCCAGTTACAAATCCACTGAGTGGTAGCATAGTCAAGACCGCATTTTACCAGCTTCTTTACAAGAATATCATGAGGCACCTTGTCAAATGCCTTGCTGAAATCAAGGTAGGCTACATCCACTGCGTTCCCTTCATCTACCAGGCTTGTAATTCTGTCAAAAAACGAGATCAGGTTAGTCTGACATGACTTATTTTTCAGAAATCCATGCTGACTATTGGTGATCACAGCATTCCTTTCTAGGTTATTCCTGTGCAGAAAGGGGCGTAGCTAGGTCACCAGCCGAAGCTGATGGAAGGCGCTCCGGGCCACTGAGCAAAGGATCCAGGAGTAGCCCCAAGCTACGAACCTGCTCCTTCAGGGGAAGTGTAACCCCATCAAGAGCAGGCGACCTCCCACCCATCTGGTCTAGGGAACCACCCACTAACAGTCTTATCTGGATTGAGCTTCAGTCTGTTGGCTCTCATCCAGTCCATTACTGAGGCAAGACACTGGTCCAGCACTTCCACTGCCTCACCTACAGATGTAAAGGAGAAACAGAGCTGAGTGTCATCAGCATACTGCTGACAACATACTCCAAACCTCCGGATAACCCCACCCAGCAGTTTCATGTAGATGTTAAACAACATGGGTAATAGGACTGAGCCCTGTGGAACCCCATACTGAAGGTTCCACAGGGCAGAAAAGCATTCCCCAAGGAACACTCTCTGGGAACAACCATCCAAGTAGGACTGGAACCACTGCAAAGCAGTGCCACCCATTCCTAGTTTAGAGAGTCGCTCCAGAAGGATACCATGGTTGATGGTATTGAAAGCCACTGAGAGGTTGTGAAGAATTAACAGGGACATGCTTCCCTTGTCTCTCTCTCAACAGAGGTCATCATACAGGGCGAACAAAGCAGTTTCTGTGCCAAAACCCCGATTGAAATGGTTCCATAAAATCAGTTTCTTCCCAAAGCGCCTGGATCTGGTCTATTTATTTTTATAAATAAGGCAAATAAATAAATAATATTACTAACGGGCTCTCAGAGATGTTGCTGTTCCTTTGGACCATTTTTTCCAGGACTGCTGCATGCAAATGGAGGAGCGAGCAGGGAGCAAAAGCCTTTGCTGAAGTCTGTGTGTGCATGACCATGGAGCTGTTGGTTCTGCCTTGCATTTGCCCAGTGCCAGACTTTGGGCTCTCAAACTTCAGTGGTGCCATGTGCAATGCTAAAATTCAGCACCGCTCTCCTCTCATGCTCCACTCTGCAGCATTGTTTTGGCGCCCCGTGAAGTGACCATCCATCCTATGCACTATATGTGGGAGATTTTGCAGTCAGTCTAACAATGCATATTCTTGCTTGTTAGCACATGAAAGTGTCATGACAATAAAGCTTTATAGCTGATTGGTAGAGAAGGCTCTGTTCAACATAATTTCCCCTCCTCTCCTAAGAGGAAAGGAGCATACAGTGGAACCTCAAGTTGCAGACATAATCTGTCCTGGAGGCACGTCTGCAACTCAAAGTGTTCACATCCAGAAGCGCCGTGTCTACACATGCACGCAGCGCAATTTAGCGCTTCTGCGCATATGCAAGCAGCAAAACCCAGAAGTAACCCATTCCAGTACTTCCTGGTTGCCACGGGACGTAATGCGAAAAGACGCAACATGAAGCGGACACAACACAAGGTATGACACTATAGTATTTCCTGTTCCTTTTCTCTTTCTCTCTTTCTTCAGCCAACGATGGAGGAAGACAGGCTTCCTCTTGTTCCATCATGAGTCACATGCCTGAAGCTGTTTTGCTGCAAATACAAGTATTTTCCCTGCAATTATTTTAATGCTATTGCTGCTAAGGATTAATGCTTGGCTGTGATTAAACTATGTTTTTCAGTTTACTTTTCAATCTCTAGTTTGTTTCTTTGAAAAATAGGTAACAAAGGGGGAGATCAGCCTAATGGCTAATTCCTATGCTTTCAATTAAACTGCCTAAAATGAGGTTGAAACTCTGCTTAGCCCTATTATTTAAAACAAAAGCGATAAGCTGATTTTGTCTGTTAACTCACACATGTCTGTCTAGATGGATAAAATACAGTTAATCTATTCCCTTGTCACCTACCTAATAAAACATTTCACTTTACACCAGCGTTTCCCAAACTTGGTGTTAAGTTGTGGGTGAACATATCAGACGACACAGCGATTCTTCAAACAGCTCTTGTTTATTCACAGGCCAGGACATAACTGAATACTGTAACAACTTTCTAAAACTATCCAATCACTGAAAGTCACTTTTGATCCTTCATTTGCATAACTATCTACAGAATCCCCCTGCTGGCCCAGGGTGAGAACTTCAGTACATAACACTTGGGTCTACAGCTGTTTGGGGGCTACAACTCCCATCCTCCCTGCCCCTCAGGTACCCACTTACCCAGAGACACACAGAGATAGGCTGAAAAGGATTACAGATAAGGACATGGAAGGATAATGTCCAACTCCTCATGCCCTGTCTCTAGGCTGAACCTAATGTATCTATCTGGAACACAACCTCCAAGCAAAGCAGTTCTTGTCTCTAAGCGGAATCTATAGTATCTATCTGAGTATGTGTAATGCTGTAACTTTTGATTGGATAAAGACCTGATTCAAGAATGTATAAAGGGAAGCTTCTCCTGTTGGGAGAGGCCGGACTTTGGAACTTATTCCTCGGTGCCACTGCTTGTTGCTGGCAAACAATTAAAACTTTCTTGCTGCGTGGTCATTTGACTGGCCTAACCTATTGCTACAATGGGAGTTGTAGTGCAGCAAAAGCTGGGTGCCCAAGTTTGGGAAACTATGCTTTACACTGTGATCAGAAACCAGGCATGTTGATCAGGGTTTTAAAATGCTGAAGTTATACCTCCTGCACCTGGTTGCTTTCTGATAATAGCTGTTTGGGGTATACAGCAAAAAGTATCCCACGCTAAAAAACCTACAAAATCCATATGTTTTGCAACAAGGATAAATCTATCTATATTTATAATCTATTTCTGCTTGCGCGTCACCTGTCACATGTTACTACCCCACCACAGTGCCCCTGAACTGTCAGTTTCTCTTTCCCCCCCACCGCCATGAATGGGCTGTTAATTGTCAGGCGGCAGAGGAACTAATCCCCATGGCAGGTTGCCAGGAACAGATAAGACAAGGAAAAGTCCTTACCATTTGCTTTTATTCAATATTTACAGAGAGGCTTGGGAATGCAGCCTCTTGGAATAATGGCATTGTCCCAAGTAAATCTCCTCTACCCTTCTCTCCCACCTCATTCGTCAACAGCACCACCCCCTCAAAGGTTGCCACTAAGTGCCCTCTGTCTCTGAGCTCTTTGCTCTCCTATTTTTAAGGCTTGCTGGGTTCTGGGAGATGGAGGGTCTGGGATGCTTTCTAGTGATAACTGTCAGCCAGCTGCTCCGGCTCTGCCTGCTCCTCCTCTCCCATTATTTCCCAGCTTTTCACCTCATCTGCTTCTGAGCACAATATTTGGGCATCCAAATCACAATGAAAAGCATTAATTTGTATGACGACAACTACAAAAAGACCTGGAAAGAAATTAGTAAAGATTTAGAAATCTGGTCAAGATTGAAATTATCATTTTGGCGAAGAATCTCGGTAATAAAAATGAATATATTGCCCAAGTTACTTTTTCTTTTTCAGATGATTCCAATCATAACCAAAAAAAAAAAAAAAGATTGGAGGAAAGTGCTGACAAAATTTATCTGGCAAGGAAATAAACCTCACATCAAATATAAATTATTGACTGATAGGAAAGAGAGAGGAGGATTTGTGTTGCCAAATTTCAAAATTTATTATAAAGCTGAGTGTTTAATCTGGATAAAATATTGGATTCTATTGGAAAAATTAGATATATTAGATCTAGAGAGCTTCAACAAGAGATATGGGTGGCACATAAAATAATAAAAGTCCACAAAGGATTTAACAACCATATTATCAGGAAGCAACAACCATATTATTGGAGGCATTTGCGGTTAAAAAATGAAACATGACAGGGAATTGGGAAACGTATAGGCAACTATTAAAGGAAGAACAAGACCAGATAAAGTTGAAATCATTTGAAGATAATAAGGCACCACCTCACAGACTGGCTCCAATATCACCACTTAAACAACGTTTTTAATTTGGATAAAAAATTAGGCTTTGAAAAGGAAGAATCAAAATTACAAAAAGTTCTATTAAGAAACTGTTACATTGTGGGTGAACATATCAGACAACACAGCGATTCTTCAAACAGGTCTTGTTTATTCACAGGCCAGAACAGAACTGAACTGAAGGGTTCAGCCAGCCTGCTTATATAGAGCTCGACTACAATGCAACTGTAACAACTTTCCGTAACTATCCAATCACTGAACGTCACTTTCAATCCCTTATTTGCATATGTGGACCTGAGTGAAAACTATCTACAGTTTCGATAATATATCATGGAACTTTATGTTAAACAACCTAGAGTATATGGAAGTGGGTAAGGAATTTTATTATGGGATAAAGGCAATATATACAGAACAGAAAGCGAAGCTAATAGTAAACAAATATATCACAGAAGATATTAAAATAAACAAAGGTACAAGGCAGGGATGCCCACTGTCACCACTATTATTCATTATGGTGCTGGAAGTTTTGCTAAAATCAGTAAGAAAAAATGAAGATATAAAAGGGGTGTCTATAGGGAAAAATGAATACAAAGTTAAAGCATTCGCGGATGACTTGGTATTGACAGTAGAAGAACCAGTGGAAAGTATTGAAAGAATCTTAGAAGAAATAGAACAATTTGGTCGAGTTGCAGGATTTTATCTCAACAAAAAAAAGACGAAAATCATGGCTAAAAGCATGAATCAAGAACTAATTGAGGAAATACAACAAAGGACAGAGATAGAAGTGGTGAACAAAGTGAAGTATTTAGGAATATGGTTAACCCCCAAGAACATTGATTTGTTTCAAAACAATTACTTACCTATGTGGAATCAGATAAAAAGGGATTTGGAGGTGTGGGGAAGACTAAAATTGTCCTTTTGGGGGAGAATATCCACGATAAAAATGAGTGTGCTACCAAAGATGTTATTCCTTTTCCAATCATTGCCGATAATTAAGGGGGCATCAATTTTTAAAGAATGGCAAAAAATAATTTCAAGATATATCTGGCAGGGTAAGAAGCCAAGGATTCAGTTTAAGTTATTAACAGATGCAAAAGAGAGAGGTGGCTTCGCCCTGCCAGATTTGAAATTATATTATGAAGTATCATGCCTCTGTTGGATAAACTCTGCCAATTTGTCCTTACCCACAACAACTTCAAATTCGGTGATGACCTGTTCCTTCAGATCAGCGGCACAGCAATGGGCACCCGCATGGCCCCACAGTATGCCAACATCTTCATGGCAGATTTAGAACAACGTTTCCTAAACTCCTACCCACTCAAACCTCTCTTGTACCTGCGATACATTGACGATATTTTTATCATCTGGACACATGGTCAACAGACCCTGGACACCTTTCACCAGAAATTTAATGATTTTCACCCCACAATCAACCTTACAATGAATCAATCTATGCAAGAAATACATTTTTTGGACACTACTATAAAAATACAGGATGGACGCATAGACACCACCTTATACCGTAAACCAACTGACCGACAAGCATATCTACATGCCTCTAGCTACCATCCCAAACATACCAAACAGTCCATTGTATATAGCCAGGCACTACGTTACAGCCGCATCTGTTCCAATTCTACAGACAGAGACTCTCACCTAAGAGATCTACAGCAAACCTTTTCAGAACTAAGATACCCAGCAGATGAAGTTAGACAACAGATCAACAGAGCCAGACTGATACCCAGAGAGAACTTGCTGCAAGACAGACCCAAAAAAGAAAATAACAGAACACCACTAGTCATCACATACAGCTCCCAAGTTAAAACAGTTCAACGCATCATCAGAGATCTACAACCTCTCCTGGACAATGACAGTTCTCTTTCTCAAGCTCTGGGAGGAAGACCTTTCATTGCCTACAGACAGCCACCCAATCTTAAACAACTCCTAACCCACAATAATACTACAACCAGACTTAACACGGACACTGGCACCAGAGCCTGCAATAAACCCAGATGCCAACTTTGCTGCCACATACACCCGGACAACACCATTACTGGCCCCAACAACATCACACATACCATCTCGGGACTATTTAATTGCTCATCGTCTAACATTGTGTATGCCATCAAATGCCAACAGTGTCCTTCAGCTCTCTATATTGGACAAACAGGCCAAACCTTACGCCAAAGAATAAACGGACATAAATCTGACATCAAGAATCACAAAACAGAGAAACCAGTAGGAGAACACTTCAATCTCCCAGGACATTCTATACAAGATCTCAAAGTAGCTGTTTTACTACAAAGGAATTTCAGAAACAGACTGGAAAGAGAAGCTGCTGAATTGCAACTCATTACCAAACTTAAAACAATGGAGACACCTGGTCTGAACAGAGACATTGGATTCTTATCTCATTATACATGACTAAGCCACTTCTCACCTTCTCACCCCTTGCCTTTTCCTGTAAGACCTACTACAGTCGTTAAGAGTCGTCAACAGGCTCATCAGGCTCATCTCAGCTATCTGCCAATCTCCGATTCCCACCACCCTTCTGAGTAATACCCCTCCCCACCTTCTCACTATATAGAAGGATCTGGCAACTTCTGTTTCAGTGTATCTGAAGAAGTGTGCATGCACACGAAAGCTTATACCAAGAACTAACTTAGTTGGTCTTTAAGGTGCTACAGGAAGAAATTTTTTTATTTTGACTATGGCAGACCAACACGGCTACCCATCTGTAACTGGAACCATGGAAGGCACCACATTGAGCCGCATGAAATGGAAGTCCATCAACCTCACCAAGAAACTTGCACAGGTACAGACTGATATCTTCTTTCTTACTAAATGCAAGAACCTGGACATTATACCCAAGGGTCTTAGAATTAAGAACCCTCTACAATCCACGTATCCCACTGAATATGCAAGAAAACTATGCAACACTTTCTCTAAGAAGCTGCTCAAACATCTGATCAGCGTTCTCTACTCTAAACAGAAGCTAATAAAGGAGGAACTCCTTGTATTAGACAACTCTATCAGGAACCACCAAGCTTGGCAAGAGTTCCAAAAGGAAAAACAAAACATTTACCACTCTCAACTGGAGCTACTGAAAAAACAGAAAAACAAGAAACTCTCTAACATTTCCAACCTACAGGCTACTAATCAAAACAAGATCAACAATATTGTCAATCTCTCACAGCAAGCACTCAGCCCAGCTGAGGAATCAGTCCTTTCACGTGGACTGTCATTCTGCCCTGCCAAATCCCCACACATGATCCAGTTCTACGGGGACTTGGAAGCATTTTTCCGCCGTTTACGCCTGAAGGAGTATTTTCAACACACACAACAACAAGACAAATCAGAACAAACAACAACTTCACAACACAACACCTCTCAACCCACTGGAGAACAACAACCACCCTCCCAACAGAACACTGACCACCAACTACCACTGAAAAAGTGTTACACAAAAAGGGACTCCACATGGACCCCTCCTGATGGACGCAATACCACACTGGACTTGTACATTAACTGCTTCCGCCACAGAATCCAAACAGATGTAACCAGAAAACACCATCGCTTACAACAAAATCTAAACCATGCTGAAAGGAGAGCCATTGATAATCTCAGAAACAACCCAAACATTATAATTAAAGAAGCAGACAAAGGGGGAGCTGTCGTCATTATGAACAAAACTGACTACATACAGGAGGCTCACAGACAACTTTCCAACACCGCCTTTTACACAAAATTGGACTCAGACCCCACACAAGAATACAAGAAAGAACTGAACAAGATTGTTAAGGAGCTACCCCCACACATCCAGGAACAGATCCTCACCAACACACCAACAGAACCTCGACCAGGAACTTTCTATCTTCTACCTAAAATACACAAACCAGGAAATCCAGGACGCCCCATCATTTCAGGTATTGGCACTATTACAGTGGGTGTCTCCGGTTATATGGACTCTGTTCTGAAACCATATGCCATCAGTGCTCCCAGCTATGTACGTGACACCACAGATTTTCTGAGGAAAATACAATCTTTAAATAACCTTCCCAACAATACTATACTAGCTACTATGGACGTGGAATCTCTGTATACCAACATCCCACACAACGATGGTTTACAAGCTATAAGGAACACCATTTCAGATAAAACCACAGCGGACCTTGCCACCAAACTCTGCCAATTTGTCCTTACCCACAACAACTTCAAATTCGGTGATGACCTGTTCCTTCAGATCAGCGGCACAGCAATGGGCACCCGCATGGCCCCACAGTATGCCAACATCTTCATGGCAGATTTAGAACAACGTTTCCTAAACTCCTACCCACTCAAACCTCTCTTGTACCTGCGATACATTGACGATATTTTTATCATCTGGACACATGGTCAACAGACCCTGGACACCTTTCACCAGAAATTTAATGATTTTCACCCCACAATCAACCTTACAATGAATCAATCTATGCAAGAAATACATTTTTTGGACACTACTATAAAAATACAGGATGGACGCATAGACACCACCTTATACCGTAAACCAACTGACCGACAAACATATCTACATGCCTCTAGCTACCATCCCAAACATACCAAACAGTCCATTGTATATAGCCAGGCACTACGTTACAGCCGCATCTGTTCCAATTCTACAGACAGAGACTCTCACCTAAGAGATCTACAGCAAACCTTTTCAGAACTAAAATACCCAGCAGATGAAGTTAGACAACAGATCAACAGAGCCAGACTGATACCCAGAGAGAACTTGCTGCAAGACAGACCCAAAAAAGAAAATAACAGAACACCACTAGTCATCACATACAGCTCCCAAGTTAAAACAGTTCAACGCATCATCAGAGATCTACAACCTCTCCTGGACAATGACAGTTCTCTTTCTCAAGCTCTGGGAGGAAGACCTTTCATTGCCTACAGACAGCCACCCAATCTTAAACAACTCCTAACCCACAATAATACTACAACCAGACTTAACACGGACACTGGCACCAGAGCCTGCAATAAACCCAGATGCCAACTTTGCTGCCACATACACCCGGACAACACCATTACTGGCCCCAACAACATCACACATACCATCTCGGGACTATTTAATTGCTCATCGTCTAACATTGTGTATGCCATCAAATGCCAACAGTGTCCTTCAGCTCTCTATATTGGACAAACAGGCCAAACCTTACGCCAAAGAATAAATGGACATAAATCTGACATCAAGAATCACAAAACAGAGAAACCAGTAGGAGAACACTTCAATCTCCCAGGACATTCTATACAAGATCTCAAAGTAGCTGTTTTACTACAAAGGAATTTCAGAAACAGACTGGAAAGAGAAGCTGCTGAATTGCAACTCATTACCAAACTTAAAACAATGGAGACACCTGGTCTGAACAGAGACATTGGATTCTTATCTCATTATACATGACTAAGCCACTTCTCACCTTCTCACCCCTTGCCTTTTCCTGTAAGACCTACTACAGTCGTTAAGAGTCGTCAACAGGCTCATCAGGCTCATCTCAGCTATCTGCCAATCTCCGATTCCCACCACCCTTCTGAGTAATACCCCTCCCCACCTTCTCACTATATAGAAGGATCTGGCAACTTCTGTTTCAGTGTATCTGAAGAAGTGTGCATGCACACGAAAGCTTATACCAAGAACTAACTTAGTTGGTCTTTAAGGTGCTACAGGAAGAAATTTTTTTATTTTGACTGTTGGATAAAGGAATGGATTAAATTAGAGAATGGAGAGCTGTTAGATTTAGAAGGATTTGACAACAGATTTGGTTGGCATGCTTACCTATTGTATGAGAAGAAAAAAATTCACAAAGGTTTTGAAAACCACATCTTTCGAAGATCACTGATAGAGGTGTGGGAGAGGTATAAAAACTTGTTGGAACCTAGACTCCCCCATTGGATTTCACCATTAGAAGTGATGAGTGTGAAAAAAAATAATATGAGGGGGAGGTGGATAACATATGGAGAATTGGTAACAAGAGAGGGGGGGAAATGGAAAATGAAAACATATGAAGAGGTGAAAGAATTTGTTTACGACTGGTTACACTACTTTCAGATTAATGAAATGTTTAAAAAAGATTGTAAAATGTGTGGGTATGAAGGTAAAGAATCAAAATTCCAAGTGGAGGTTTTTTCGTCTTGCGAAGCAAGCCCATTAGCGGCTTAGCGCTATTAGCGGCTTAGCGGATCAGCTGATAAGCGGTTTAGCGGCTTAGCGGATCAGCTGATAAGCGGCTTAGTGGATCAGCTGTTAAGCGGCTTAGCGGCTTGGGAAAAAGGGGGGAGGGAAAAAACCCCCGCAGGAACTCGCAAGACATTTTCGTCTTGCGAAGCAAACCCATAGGAAATTCGTTTTGCGAAGCACCTCCAAAACGGAAAACCCTTTCGTCTAGTGGGTTTTGCGTCTTGCGAGGCATTCGTCTTGTGGGGCACCACTGTATGTGCATATTAAATAATAAAAGTAAAAAAATTAAAACGGAAGGGGTGCAGTTCAAATGCAGCTCAAACTAGGCAAATAATAAGCAATTAAGCCTCTAATACAGAGGTCGGCAACCTAAGGGCCATGGATCACTGCCTTGCCGTGGCGAAGGGGCTTGAATAACTCAGAGAAGCTATGGACTATGCCGAGCAGGGCACCCAAGATGAACGGGTCATAGTGGAGAGTTTTGACCAAACGTGATCCACCTGGAGGAGGAACCGGCAAGCCACTCCAGTATCCCTGCCAAGAAAACTTCATGGACAAAGGCAACAGGCATATAAAAGTTATGACTCTGGAAGATGAGCCCCTCAGGTCGGAAGGCATCCAACATGCTACTGAGGAAGAGCGGAGGACAAGTACAAGTAGATTCAAAGCTGATGAAGTGGCTGGGCCAAAGCCGAAAGGACGCTCAGTTGCGGATATGCCTGGAAGCAAAAGGAAAGTCCAATGCTGTAAAGAAAAATATTGCATAGGAACCTGGAATGTAAGAACCATGAACCTGGGTAAGTTGGATGTGGTCAAAAATGAGATGGCAAGAATAAATATTGACATCCTGGCATCAGTGAACTAAAATGGACGGAAATGGGCGAATTCAATTTGGATGACCCTCATATCTACTACTGTGGGCAAGAATCCCATAAAAGAAATGGAGTGGCCTTCATAGTTAACAAAAGAGTGGCGAGAGCTGTACTGAGATGCAATCTCAAAAATGATAGAATGATCTCAATACGAATCCAGTGCAGACCTTTTAACATCACAGTAATCCAAGTTTATGCACCAACTACTGGAGCTGAAGAAACTGAAATTGACCAATTCTATGAAGACTTACAACACCTTATAGAAGTGACACCAAAGAAGGATGTTCTTTTCATCATAGGGGTAAAGGTAAAGGTAAAGGTACCCCTGCCCGAACGGGCCAGTCTTGACAGACTCTGGGGTTTGTGCGCCCATCTCACATCTATTGGCCGGGGGCCAGCGCTGTCCGGGGACACTTCCGGGTCACGTGGCCAGCGTGACAACGCTGCTCTGGCGAGCCAGAGCCGCACACGGAACGCCGTTTACCTTCCCGCTGGTAAGCGGTACCTATTTATCTACTTGCCCCCGGGGGTGCTTTCGAACTGCTAGGTGGGCAGGCGCTGGGACCGAGCAGCGGGAGCGCACCCCGCCGCGGGGATTCGAACCGCCGACCTTTCGATCGGCAAGCCCTAGGCGTTGAGGCTTTAGCCCACAGCGCCACCCGCGCCCCATCATAGGGGATTGGGATGCTAAAGTAGGGAATCAAGAGATAAAAGGAACAACTGGCAAGTTTGGCCTTGGAGATCAAAATGAAGCAGGGCAAAGGCTAATAGAGTTCTGTCAAGAGAACAAGCTGGTCATCACAAACACGCTTTTCCAACAAGACAATAGACGACTCTACACATGGACATCACCAGATGGGCAGCATCGAAATCAGATTGATTATATTCTCTGCAGCCAAAGATGGAGAAGCTCTATACAGTCAGCAAAAACAAGACCTGGAGCTGACTGTGGCTCAGATCATCAGTTTCTTATAGAAAAATTCAGGCTTAAACTGAAGAAAATAGGAAAAGCCACTGGGCCGGTAAGATGCAATCTAAATCAAATCCCTTATGAATACACAGTGGAAGTGAGGAACAAGTTTAAGGATTTAGATTTGGTGCCTGAAGAACTATGGGTGGAGGCTCACAACATTATACAGGAGGCAGCAATGAAAACCATCCCAATGAAAAGGAAATGCAAGAAAGCAAAGTGGCTGTCCAACAAGGTCTTACAAATAGCGGGGGAGAGAAGGCAAGCAAAATGCTAGGGAGATAGTGAAAGATACAGGAAATTGAATGCAGATTTCCAAAGAATAGCAAGGAGAGACAAGAAGGCCTTCTTAAACGAGCAATGCAAAGAAATAGAGGAAAACAACAGAATGGGAAGAACCAGAGATCTGTTCAAGAAAATTGGAGATATGAAAGGAACATTTCGTACAAAGATTACCATAATAAAGGACAAACCATAATAAAGGACCTAACAGAAGCAGAAGACATCAAGAAGAGGTGGCAAGAATACACAGAGGAATTATAGCAGAAAGATATGGATGTCTCGTACACCCCAGGTAGTGTGGTTGCTGACCTTGAGCCAGACATCCTGGAGAGTGAAGTCAAATGGGCCTTAGAAAGCACTGCAAATAACAAGGCCAGTGGAAGTGATGGTATTCCAGCTGAACTATTTACAATTTTAAAAGATGCCGTTAAGGTGCTACACTCAATATGCCAGCAAGTTTGGAAAACTCAGCAGTGGCCAGAGGATTGGAGAAGATCAGTCTACATCCCAATCCCAAAGAAGGGCAGTGCCAAAGAATGCGCCAACTACTGCACAATTGCACTCATTTCATACCCTAGCAAGGTTATGCTTAAAATTCTACAAGGAAGGCTCAAGCAGTATGTGGACCGAGAACTCCCAGAAGTGCAAGCTGGATTTCGAAGGGGCAGAGGAACCAGAGACCAAATTGCAAACATGCGCTGGATTATGGAGAAAGCTAGAGAGTTCCAGAAAGACATCTACTTCTGCTTCATTGACTATGCAAAAGCCTTTGACTGTGTCGACCACAGCAAACTATAGCAAGTTCTTAAAGAAATGGGAGTGCCTGATCACCTCATCTGTCTCCTGAGAAATCTCTATGTGAGACAACACCTTGCCAACAAAGGTCCGTATAGTAAAAGCCATGGTTTTCCCAGTAGTGATGTATGGAAGTGAGAGCTGGACCATAAAGAAGGCTGATCCCCGAAGAATTGATGCTTTTGAATTCTGGTGCTGGAGGAGACTCTTGAGAGTCCCATGGACTGCAAGAAGATCAAACCTCTCCATTCTTAAGGAAATCAGCCCTGAGTGTTCACTGGAAGGACAGATCGTGAAGCTGAGGCTCCAATACTTTGGCCACCTCATGAGAAGAGAAGACTCCCTGGAAAAGACCCTGATGTTGGGAAAGATAGAAAGATAGAGGGCACAAGGAGAAGGGGACGACAGAGGACGAGATGGTGGGGAAGTGTTCTCGAAGCTACTAACATGAGTTTGACTGAACTGCGGGAGGCAGTGGAAGACAGGAGGGCCTGGCGTTGTCTGGTCCAGGGGGTCACCAAGAGGCGGACACGACTAAACAACAACAAAGCATGTGGGACAGAGAAGCGCCGTGCGCATGTGCATACACTATTTCTGGTGCACTTCTGGGTCGGAGGAGCGCCAGAAATAGCGTGTGCACACATGCACGGGCGCTCCTCCCACCTGGTTGGGATAAGTTTGCCAACTAGTAGCTCTAAAACCATAGGTTAGCAGTGCTGGGGGGGGGGACGGGTTCAGTGGGAAGATCCAACAGCAGGACAGGCTGCCAGTTCCTGCCCCAACTTAATCCGCATCATACCTCAGTTAACTCCCAAGAATTTGAATCCTGCATTGCAGGGGGTTGGGCTAGATGACCTGAACTGATTTGGGCAGATCTTCTTGAGCTAGGCGTGCAAAGCACCTCCTCATTTGAAATCTCCCAAAACAGCCATTCAAAAGCTCTTGGGGAAGCAAAGCTGTGTGCCCCCACGTTCTCTCTGTAGTCGCTGCAAGGCAAAAGACTGGTCAAGTGAAGCAGTGGGAGTGGAGAAAGAACAAAGAAACCTGTAACTGACTGTGATCAATTAATTATAAGTACCACTGCAATCGGACCAGCCGAAACTACTGGGTGTCTCCAAATGTATTTATACCTGTTCTTTGTATTGACACAAAGGATATGGTGAATGATTCTCCCCCCCCCCGCCCCGTAAACAAAAAGCCAACTGGATTCTGAGGGTAATTACAACGACGACTTCGTCCAAATATCAAAACTTGCATCCAGACGTTATAAAAGCAAACTATCTCGGGTTTTTTTATTTCGATTCTTGCATCAAAGGCAAGGAAAACCGCCGTGTAGCATTATGGGTGCGTCCTATGCAAACGAAAGAGGGCTCTCGGCCAATCAAGAGGGCTTGCAGATGACGGGCTCCCTGCGAGGTTTCGATTCCGCTTGCAAAGCGGTGCAGCGCGTGGGGTGGTGGGCAGAGACGGGAGGCCGAAGCCGCGCTGCATCCGCTGACCCCGAGGGCTGGAACCGCGCGGGGCGTCGGGCTCCCCGGGGCGCGCCATCCGCCAGAGCAGCGGCGCCTCCCGCTGAAGCGCGGCCTGCGTGGCCCGGCAAAGCTCTCCCGGGCTGCGGCTCTCGCTCCGCCCCCCGGCCTGGCTCGCCCCCCGGCCGCTCTCGGGCGCGCCTTCCCCTCGCGGCGAGGGACAAGCCTGTCTCGGCCTGCCGGGCTTCCCTTCTCCCCAGCCCCCGAGGGAGACGCCGGGGGGGGGCTCGGGCTGGAGAGCCCAGAGCGCATCGCCGCTGGGGAAACGGAGCCAAGTCGGGGTGGAGCCCGCAGGGAGGGCCGGGCCAAGAGAGGGGCTGCCTGGGGCGGCGGCGGCGGGGGGGGGGGATGCAGCGCTGCAAAAGACGAGGAGGAAGACCCCTCCCGACACGACACCAGGGGGGGACCCTCCCCCTAGAGGCAGCCCCGGGGCCACTCCCCCCCCTCCTCCACCAGCCAAGCAGCGCCCAGAGCGCCTGCCCTCGAGGGACGCAGGCCCACAGCTGCCCAGGCTGGGGGGGGGGGATTCCTGGGTCCCACACGCCCCCGACCCCCCCCCCGGCTGCTACACAAAAGAAGGAGGGAAAGCCAAGCGGGTGGGTAAGCAGAGAGCCGGCGGGAGGAGGAGGAGGAGGAGGCGCCTCGGCCCATTCCTGAAGGCGAGAGGGCGCCTCTCGGAGGAGGGCTGCCATCTCCGGAGACCCCGGCAAAGACACGCCGCCCCCCGCGCTGATGGAAGCGGGAAGCGGAGCAGGATGGCCGCGGGGGCGGGGGGGGCTCCCGATGCGGGGCCGGCATGAGATGCTGCCGGGGGCCCGTCCAGAGGGCAGAGGCCTCCCCCTGCCAGGAGAGTCTTCAGATGTCGAGGAAATGACCTGACTCCTCTTAGAAGACACCTGAAGGCAGCCCTGCTCAGGGAAGTGTTGGAGGTTTGAGGTCTTGCTATGTTTTTATATCTACTGTAGGCCGCCCAGAGTGGCTGGGGAAACAGCTAGAAAGCGGGGTGTAAATCATAAAATTATTAGTATTCTTATTAATTATTACTACTGCAGCACCACCCTACTCTCCATCTCCTGGCAGGCAATCTTGCCCCATGGGATCCTTGTTCCATGAAGCTGCTCCCCGCCAGGACTCTGGTCCAAAAAGTGGGGTCACCTGTGTCAGATTTAATGCAGACAATTTCTCATAGATGCTTCACTGCCTGATTTGCCTCTGTGTTGCTGTGCAAACTATTAAACTCTGCTTGCAAGAGGCCGTGAGGAGAGAGTCAAGCCTCACGGGTTGGAATGCAAGTCACACAACCCTTAGCCCCAATCAGGGTCCCCATCTAGGTGGCGCCAAGGGCCTCCCATTCTCTCCCCCCCCCGCCCATTTTCTGTGGCTGGCCCCGTCAAGCCTTCCCACAGCTGCGCCAGGCCTTGCGGCATCCTCTCACTGTGTGACACCACACACATGGGCCTGCACACCCACCCAAAAGTTGGGCGGAACCTGGTACCTGTGGTCCCATTGTTACTGTGTAAATGCAGCATGTGGGTAGCAGGGATCACTGTAAAGTAGGGTTGTCAGGTGTCCCTGGGGACAGTCCTCGGATTTGCAGATCTGTCCCCGGGAAACGGGTCGCACCAGCCTCAGCCCTGCCTGGTGAGCCGACTGCGCTACCAGCCGGGCTCCGGGCTGCCACTGCTGCCGCCACTGCCGAAGGGGAACCAGGGATGTTCACTGGTACAGATCTCCTGCCCCCTCCCCCTTTGTTTTGACTGATTGGGGGGAGGCTTGGGAGTTGCTGGCAGGCGGCCGTTGCCCAGTTTTAAAAAAACTCTGCTCATTTATGTTGCACAGGGTGCGAAAGAAGGACTTTGCACCTTTATACAATATGCATGTGTGCTTGGGCCCAGGATCTTTTGCCTCACCATCCCCACTACAGACTCCCTGTTGCTACTCAACTTAAAAAAAAAGAAAAAAAGGGTCCCTGGATTCATTGAAGAAAATCTGGTAACCATACTGTAAAGCATTCAATATCTACCTAACTCCCTATCAAAAAGTCATGGCCCCAGCCATATGGTAGCTTAATCGCAGAGCTAAAAGTATTTTTGAGAGATTTTGAACATTTTTCGATTTTAAAAAAATGAATTTTAAACAAGTTTTACTGTTGCAATTTCTGCTTTGGCCAATAGATGGCAGTGTTGTGCTGTGACGCAGCCAAGCTATTGTAAAAGGATCAAGCTTCTCGTTTTTTCTCTATGCTTTAAATTCAATGCAGGTACCTTGGCTCTCAAACAACTTGAAACCCAAACACTGCAAACCCAGAAGTAAGTGCTCCAGTTTGCGAATGTGCTGAATGTGCTCCGTTTTGAGTGTTACGCTTCCAATTTGAGTGCCACACTTCGGTTTTGAGTGTTATGCTGAGGTCTGTCTGATTTTGCTATTTTGCGTTTTTGTTTCTGCGGTGCTTTTTTGTTTGTTTTTGTGACTGTGTGGAACCCAGTTCAGCTACTGATTGCTGGATTGTGTGACTGCAGTACATTGTTTATTGTTTTCATTTTATGGACCAATGGTCTCGTTAGATAGTAAAAATTCATGTTAAATTGGGTTAATTCATTTTGCATTACCTTCTATGGGAAAGCACACCTTGGTTTTGGAATGCTTTGGTTTTGGAACGGACTTCTAGAATGGGTTAAGTTTGAGAACCAAGGTACCACTGTACAGGCAGGATTTTTTGTTTTTTGTTTTTTGAATTTTTGTTTTTTGCATCCTGAGAAAGTTTTGAAATACTAGCATTTTTGCATTCTATTTGTGCATTTAAAAAATAATAATTTTTGGAAGCTTTTTTTTTCCTTTTTGAATTTTTTAATGTATTAAGAAATCAAAACCCGATAGAGGTGAAGACTCAAAGTCCTGGGGGAACCAAAACAAGTGAGCAGTGTTTATCATCTTCAGAAATTTCACAGGGCCCCAGATGATTTACACCAAAGAAGGTAAGAGGCATATGGATTCACAAGCGTATGCATTGTATATTTGCGAGAGATTTCTTTAATCTGAGGCTTGAATCCAAGAAGGGTTGTAATGAGTATGTGGCAGAGTTCCTAATCATTAATAAAAAGGTAGAAATTTTAGAATACAAAATGGATGAACAACACACATCTTCCTGGCAGTTTTAGAAATTGGGATAGAAAAGCTATTGGCCACATGGTTCCTGCAACCTGGTTACAGGCGTAAATAATGAATGGCTAGTTGCCTTTTGTCCCCCCAGTGCAGCAGCACTTTCTATTTATATTTTTGTACAGAATCCGAATCTAATCCCTAACCCAACCCTAAACCCCCTAACCGTCAGCTCACCCCAATCCCTAACTCCAACCTGCTAAACCTATTCCTAACTTAACCCCAGCCCCTCCCCCTACCTTAACCCAAACTCTACATCCATCCTAACAAACCTTCACCATAACCATCACACTAAATCCAGGCCTAACCCAAATCTAACATAAAAAAATTCCTTCCAGTAGCACCTTAAAGACCAACTAAGTTAGTTCTTGGTATGAGCTTTTGTGTGCATGCACACTTCTTCAGATACCTTCTTCAGATATTCTTCAGATTCTTCAGGTATCTGAAGAAGTGTGCATGCACACGAAAGCTCATACCAAGAACTAACTTAGTTGGTCTTTAAGGTGCTACTGGAAGGAATTTTTTTATTTTGACTATGGCAGACCAACACGGCTACCTATCTGTAACCCAAATCTAACAGTAACTCTAAACCTCACCCTTGCCTCTAAACCTACCCCAACCCCAGCCCTAACCCTCACCCCACCCCAACCTAATCCCCTAACCCAACCTTCACTCAACTCTCACCCACTCCAAACCCTCATCCATCTTTCACACAGACTTGACCCTAACCCCCAACCTTTGGGTGTAGCAGGAGACCCTAATTAATAGGAGGGTGTACCTGATCAAACTAAGGGCACAGATAAACTCCCCTCAGCTAGACCTAGGAAAGACATCCAGAAAGAAGGTTTGGGGTCACTTGGATAGAGGCAGAGTGGTGATTTCATGCCCGTCTGGTTCATATGTTATGGCTTCTATCCGCATTTAAAGCTAAACTTAACGCGGGTGGCGCTGTGGGTTAAACAACAGAGCTTAGGGTTTGCCGATCAGAAGGTCGGTTGTTCGAATCCCCGCGATGGGGTGAGCTACCTTTGCTTGATCCCTGCTCCTGCCCACCTAGCAGTTCGAAAGCACATCAAAGTGCAAGTAGATAAATAGGTACGTTCCAGCGGGAAGGTAAACGACGTTTCTGTGCACTGCTCTGGTTCGCCAGAAGCAGCTTCGTCATGCTGGCCACATGACACGGAAGCTGTACGCCGGCTTCCTCGGCCAATAAAGCGAGATGAGCGCCGCAACCCCAGAGTTGGTCACTACTGGACCTAATGGTCAGGGGTCCCTTTACCTTTACTAAACTGCAACATGCCTGGGAAAAATCAAGCAGGTCACCAGAAGAAACAGTGACTTCGAATCATAGAATCATAGAGTTGGAAGAGACCACAAGGGCCATCGAGTCCAACCCCCTGCCAAGCAGGAAACACCATCAGAGCACTCCTGACATATGGTTGTCAAGCCTCTGCTTAAAGACCTCCAAAGTAGGAGACTCCACCACACTCCTTGGCAGCAAATTCCACTGTCAAACAGCTCTTACTGTCAGGAAGTTCTTGCTAATGTTTAGGTGGAATCTTCTTTCTTGTAGTTTGGATCCATTGCTCCGTGTCCGCTTCTCCGGAGCAGCAGAAAACAACCTTTCTCCCTCCTCTATGTGACATCCTTTTATATATTTGAACATGGCTATCATATCACCCCTTAACAACCTCTTCTCCAGGCTAAACATGCCCAGCTCCCTTAGCCGTTCCTCATAAGGCATCGTTTCCAGGCCTTTGACCATTTTGGTTGCCCTCCTCTGGACACGTTCCAGTTTGTCAGTGTCCTTCTTGAACTGTGGTGCCCAGAACTGGACACAGTACTCCAGGTGTGGTCTGACCAGAGCAGAATACAGTGGCACTATTACTTCCCTTGATCTAGATGCTATACTCCTATTGATGCAGCCCAGAATTGCATTGGCTTTTTTAGCTGCCGCGTCACACTGTTGGCTCATGTCAAGTTTGTGGTCAACCAAGACTCCTAGATCCTTTTCACATGTACTGCTCTCAAGCCAGGTGTCACCCATCTTGTATTTGTGCCTCTCATTTTTTTTGCCCAAGTGCAATACTTTACATTTCTCCCTGTTAAAGTTCCTCTTGTTTGTTTTGGCCCAGTTCTCTAATCTGTCAAGGTCGTTTTGAAGTGTGATCCTGTCCTCTGGGGTGTTAGCCACCCCTCCCAGTTTGGTGTTGTCAGGGGTTCAGGAGCAGAGGCAAGGGCAAGGGAGGAAACAGAGAGCGAGGGGGAGGAGGCAGAGGAAAAGATGAGTGATGACGACGACCCGAGATCTCCGAGTCTTTCCAGTGAATCAGAAGATTCACAGAAAGGAGCACCAGTGGCCAGGGCAAGGGGGGAGCCTAGGGGGACACCCCAGGGAGATAGAGCCAGAGGGGACTCAGAGGAGAGCAGTTGGAAATCGGGACCAGCGTCACCGCCAGAGAGCAGGGAAAAGGAAGAGAGCCAGGGATCAAGCGCTGGCAGCTCACAACAGGGGGGAGGGCATGAGTCAGGAGTGGCCACACCTCCATCGGGGAGCGAAGAAATGGTCAGACGGAAAGTGGAAAGTTGGGCGCGCGCGCCAAGTTCAAATGCACAGGGAAGTGACGCAGTAGGCAGCCCTGAAAGAGAGCCAGGTCCTAAAGCCCGGCGCAAGGAGACAGGAGAGTCCGGGGGGTCGGCGTCAGAAGAATCCAGGAAGGAAGAGACCCCGGGGGGCAGAGGGACCCAGAGGAGAACAGTCAGGCGGAAAAGGTGGAGCAGGGCTAGGATATTAAGTTGGTGCGCAAGGGGCGGAGACTCAGACGGGACTTCGCCGATCTAGCCATTAGACGTAGAGTTGCACGCAGCAGCTTGAGAATGGAAAATGTAACTCAATAAAGACTTTTACTAAATGATCGCTGGCTAGCGTGATCCTCTGTGAGCTAGGATCTGGAAGCAGCTCTGACAGGTGTCATCTGCAAATTTGATCAGGATGCCCTTGAGTCCATCATCCAAGTCGTTGATAAAGATGTTGAATAAGACCGGGCCCAAGACAGAACCCTGTGGCACCCCACTAGTAACTCTTCTACAAGAGTGTGCTGATGCCTCAGAAGACAAACCTGAGAATGAGCTGCTCTATGCTGTTCAGTGCAGGTGGTGTCAAGAAGACTGAGTTCATCGCTCCAAAGCAGGGGTCATCAAACTTTTTCGGTAGGGGGCCGGTCCACTGTCCCTCAGAACTTGCGGGGGGCCGGACTATATTGGGGGGGGGCGGAAATGAACAAATTCCTATGCATACTGCTAATATTGTATTTGTAGTGCACAAAAAAACAGGAAAAACTACAATATTTAAAATGAAGAACGATTTTAATCAACATAAATAAACTTATAAATAATTCAATGGGAAGTATGGGCCTGCTTTTAGCTAATGAGATGGTTGATATCCTGTTCCATATTTGTCACTGCTAATCATAGCAAGTGATGCAAGTTAGTCTGGATCTAGTTGGAGATTTCAGATGTTTCATTTGGGAAAAAGTCTGTTCACAGATATAGGTGCTGCCAAAGATGGTTGCAAATTTGAGTGCATAGTTCCTGAGATTCAGATATGTCTCAGAGGGGAAAGATGCATAGAAATTTGTGAGGCTGCTTGATTTGAAAGTGTCTTTCAGAGAGTCACAATTCTGTAGTTCGACCAATTCCATTTGGTAAATTGGATCAGCAGTTTCAATGTCAAAAGAAAATAGGTTCCGAAAAAGCTGTATGCCCTGCTCATGGATGTGAAGCTCTTTAAATCGAGTTTGAAACTCCTTTTGCAAAATTTCCAGTAAATCCACACGTTTCATTTTGGAATGCAACTGGTGGTTTTCCCGCCAACAGGTTTTGAGTTGTGGAGAGATGGCAGAAGTTTTCTTCCTTCACTTGTTTAATGAGAAGGTCGAATTTTGCTTGAAACGCTTTCACGTGAAAACATATCACAGTTGAGCTTCCCCTTTCCTTGAAGTTGAACATTAAAAGTGTTGAGTATTTCTGTTACGTCTGTCAGAAAGGCAAGCAGCCATTTCCATTCTGCATCTTTGTTTTGTTTTTTTTAAATATTTTTATTGGGTTTTCACATTTTATATAGACAAAAACAAAACACAGAACACCAAAACAAACATAAAAGACGACAAACATGTACAATTTCCTAACATCTTATTTTCTAACCCTAGTCCTTGACTTCCCCCCACCCCCACCCTTGCCTCCCTATTCCCAAATTTATGTCAGCAAGTTGGCATTTCCTTTTCCATCTTAATATTAGTCCTTTTATAAGAAAAACAAAAATAAATTTTCCCTAAGTTGGACCCCAATTCTCTTCCCTCGATTTCTCATTTTTTCTTGAATAATTTTCTTATTAACTAAACCCCCTGGTCTTGAGTGTTGTTTGAATTTAAATGCTTCCCTCCCTCCCATCCCCGGTTTGCGTCCTTTCCCAAGACATGTCCAAAATAACAGTTTTTAGCCTGGGTTCCGCACGTCCGAGGCTCTCAAATCCCTTTCAGTCCCTCTCCGCCGGTTTTGTTGGTAGTCCTTTTTGTCGGTCATCGAGTCTCGAAAGAATTCCTTCACAATCAATCCAATCAGTCCATAGTCTCTTCCCATATTTAGAAACAACTGCTGAAGAATTTCCACGAGGCCTGAGTCTTGATGATAATCAAAATCAAAGTCTATGTGAAGGCCCCAATTGTACTTCTTTATTTCAAGTTCCTGAATTCCATAAACTCCCGGGGCCTCCACTTTTGTCTTCTGTATCTTTCGTAGGCTTAAAATGGATTTAATCCAATAGTCTCCTTGCTTGTGTTCTCCAGATGTCGGCTTCTGGTTAGTATTTTCCCACTTAACTTGTTCTCTTTCTTGTTTTGTCTTCTCCTCTTCTTTGTTTATTATTTCGAATTCAGCTGTGGGTTCTTTCTCACTCAAGTCCTCATTACATTCAGCAGAGCTACTTGTTTCAGAATTCAAGGTCATCAGTTGTTTACTCATAGCTGTAGTCTGCTCCTGTAAGGTTCCCACCAGTGAAAACATCCTTTCGATTTCTCTCAGTATCTTTCCACCCACAGCCATTGTAATTCCACAGAATTCCCCCTAGAGGGAATCTGGTTACTTAATGTTCTTTTCTCCAACAATCCTCTGTCCTGTTATTGTTTCTTTGTTTCCAACAATTTTAATTCAATTGTAACTCCTTTTAATCCGGAGAGATCTTAAATAGCAATTTTTCCACTGTTAACAGTCCATTTGACAGCTTTGACAGCTGTCAAATTCTACTCCTCTATACAGGCTCCAAAGCAGGTCGCTCCCGGGCCCGGGAGGGAGGGTTGTTTACAACAAAACAAAGTCTCTTCCAACACTCCACTCTCCTGCTCAAATTTGCCTTTCCAAATCTTGGAAGTTACTGTCTTTTTGAAACTCACCCTTTACAGGGTAGGCACTCCAGCTTAGCTCTTATATCGTTGCTCTGGATCGTCTGCAAGGGGGGGGTGGGGACTTCCTTTTAGCACACCCCCCGGTCGTCTCAAATTCAGAAGGTAAAATTTTTAAAGTTCAGTTCCAGATTACTCACGGGTTCTTTTTTTTTCAGTCCAAATTTCAAGGAAGGAAGTCAGCGCTCTCCAGTTATGGCTCGCGGCTTCGCTCAGCGGCGGTAGCGATCGACTCTCAGTGCCGCGCCGTCCCCCGTATCCCCTCCGTAGCCTTTAAAAAGGCTCTTCGCGAATCAGGGGGGGCGCTTAAGGCACCCGCCGAGTCTTCAGTCCGCAGGCTTCCGCGCCTGCGGTTTTTAAGGGTCCCCGTGTCGCCGGCACGGCAAAGACCCATCCACCGCTGAGCCGATTCCCTCCGGAGCTCGGAGGGAATCCGCCATTTCCAGATCGCGCCAACCCGGAAGTCCCCATTCTGCATCTTTGAGCTCTGGTACTTTATCGTTTTTCATAAGCATAAAATAATAAACATGTGGAAGTAAGTCATAAAAACGTTTCAAAACTCTTCTTCGACTCAGCCAACAGACTTCTATGTGGTACGGAAGATCTTCATGTTCAACATTCAACTCAGACAGAAATTCCTGAAACTGTGGTTTAGTAAGGTAAGGGACCCCTGACCATTAGGTCCAGTTGTGGCCGACTCTGGGGTTGCGGCGCTTATCTCGCTTTTTTGGCCGAGGGAGCTTCCGGGTCATGTGGCCATGACTAAGCTGCTTCTGGCAAACCAGAGCAGTGCACGGAAACGCCGTTTACCTACTGGAGCGGTACCTATTTATCTACTTGCACTTTGACGTGCTTTTGAACGGCTAGGTTGGCAGTTTAGTTTAGTGGTTTATTACAGTTTAGTGGTTTAGTACATGAGCTCTAATGAAGTTAACACAAGATACCACAGTTTTCATGACAGAGTCCAACTTCAGTGATTTTTTACAACACAGTGCTGGTTGGTGCATGAGGCAGTGTATGCCTATTGGATGTGAATGGTTGCGTTTGTCCATCTCTTGGTTAATGTGTGCAACCTCTCCTCTCATAAACCCCATCATGCTAGGAGCACCATCAGTTGTCACACTGGCTATTTTAGCCCAGTCCAGCTCCAAATCACGCATAGTTTCGTAAACTTTTTCAAATATATCCTCTCCTGTTGTTGTTCCTTTGATGGTTTGCAGTGCAGTAAGCTCCTCTGTGACTTTGAAATTATCATTTGTCCCACGAATGAAAATTAGAAATTGTGCAGAATCATGAACATCAGTGCTTTCGTCGAGTGCCAATGAAAAATAATAGTTTTTTTGAGGAGTTTTGCAAATGTTGATGCAATTCCCCCCCCCCCATTTCTTCAGTACTGTGTGTAACTGTACGTCCTGAAAGACACAGTGTACTAAATAAATCAGTCTTAAGTCTAAAGGTAATCAAAAGTCCACTGTTCGTTGAAAACCCTGCACTCGGAGTCAACTTTTCTTTTACTTGACATGATTTCCTAGGGATAGAAAATTGCTATTAGGTAAAGGTACTCCTAACCGTTAGGTCCAGTCACGGACGACTCTGGGGTTGCATGCTCATCTCGCTTTATAGGCCGAGGGAGCTGGCGTTTGTCCACAGACAGCTTCCAGCTTCCCCCTCCAAAAATGAAGGGGAAAAGTGTGTGTGTCCTATGGAGCGAATGCAGGCTTTCGCTGAAGCCTGGAGAGCAAGAGGGGTCGGTGAGCACCAATCCCTCTCACTCTCCAGGCTTCAGGAAGCTATCCGCAAGCCTGCAGAGCCCGGTGAGAGTTCCCGCCAGGCTCCGCAGGCTTGCAGACAGCTGCCTGCAGCCCGAAGTTCGGGGAGCGCGGCGCTGTGCACCCCAGGCTTAGGGCAGCTATCCGCAAGCCTGCGGAGCCCAGCGGGAGTTGTGGACAGCAGCCCGCAGCCCGAGGAGTGCGGCGCTGCGCACAAGCTGCACAAAGCCGCCGCCGCCCTGCGGAGGCTTGAAAGGCTGCCCCCGAAGCTGCGCTCCAAAGGTTCCAGGGATCTTTGAGGTTGGTGGTGGGGGAAAGCAGCGCTTCCCCCGACCGCCAGCCCCACAAGTCCGGGGGCAACGGCAAGGCTGCGCGCAGCCTTTGTGCTGTTCCCCGACCTGCTCTTGAACACACCTTGTTTTTGAGGGGGAGAACAAGAAACCCCCCCCCTTCGGTGCGTCCTATAGAGCGAAAAATACGGTATTTATCTTCTTGCACTTTGACGTGCTTTCGAACTGCTAGGTTGGCAGGAGCAGGGACCGAGCAATGGGAGCTCACCCCGTCGCGGGGATTGAAACTGCCGACCTTCTGATCGGCAAGCCCTAGGCCAGGGGTCAGCAACCCGCGGCTCTGGAGCCACATGTGGCTCTTTTACACCTTTGCCGCGACTCCGGGGCGGATACTAGCGAGGGGAGGAGGCGCATTGTGCGCCCCGACACTCCCCACTGTGGCGAGCGCTGTACTGGCTGTGACGTCGCATGGGGGCAGTGCGTGCGTTAGTCACGCACCGTCCCGACATCACCTTCCCACCCGCTGTCAGATTGGAGGGCAGCGGCACGCACGCAATGGTTTTGCGGCTCCCAGGTTTTTTTTCTTCGGAAACGGGTCCAAGTGGCTCTTTTTGTCTTAAAGGTTGCAGATCCCTGCCCTAGCCTCTGTGGTTTAACCCACAGTGCCACCCGCATCTCTATGCTCTTAGTCAAATACCAATAAATACAGAGCTACAAAAACAATATACCAGCAATAGTGACTACTAAACTAAAATACAAAAAGTCAGTGCTCAGAAATAGTGTCACATATACCACATTCTTCAGTGTATTCGACAACCCCCTGTATAAGGAGACCCAGAGATGCATTTTAATTTATAAAAGGACACAACATTCCATGCAAGGACACATGTAAAAACACCAGGCAGGCCCCACATATAACACAGAGACGCATTTTAAATAAAAGGACACAGCATTCCATGCCAGGACACAGGCCCCACAAAGATTCCACAGATGCATTTTAAATAAAAGGACATAGGTTACCTGTGCCTTGCAAGTGGCAGGGGCTGGTGGCAGCCGGATGCTGAGCAGCGCAAAAGGGCTGGCTCCGGAGAGGGACTGCTTAACATGGTGTGCAGCCAACTGCGGCTCAACAAAGTCCAGCCCCCTTCCTCCTCTAGGCAGGGCGAGGAGAAACCAGGAGGAGGCGCCGTTGCGGTGTGCGTGAGGGAGAAGGGAGGGAATGGCACAGCCTGAATGATCAGAATCCCCACGCCAATCCACGGACCATCTGTGGGCCAGATCCTGAAGGCAATTGGGCCGATTCCGGCCCGCGGCCCTTAGTTTGCTGACCCCTGCTCCAAAGAGTTCAGATTCCATTGTTCTTTGAAATACTGACTTTTTGCCATGTCTCCAGAACCCACCCCTGTTACACCTACTGTTGTAGGTGTTGTTCTACTGTCATGTAAATCATTAACAAATCATGACACCTACAGTACATTCCATATTATGGGCACTCTCAGTCCCATTACTTGAGTTATTTGGTTGTGATTGCAAAACGTTATTTGGTTGTGATTACAAAAAGTTATTGGTGAAGGAGGGGGGGGTTGGACTCAGGTTGGCAGGGGGTTGGACTCGATGGCCCTTGTGGTCTCTTCCAACTCTATGATTCTATGAAGGAGACTGATACTTCTCTTGTGTCTCGTGCCCAGGGGTCTACTAGCCGTATAAGAAACACAGCTTACAGCGCCAGCGCAACCTTTGCATTTTCTTCAGTGCAATCATAATCAGATGTAGCATTAGCACCTAGCAGGGCCCAGCAAGCATTGGGGTCCACAGCTACAGGTGCCAGTCTCAGTTTTAAATTATTTAAGAAGAATAATAATAATAATGGCACAACACTTTAAAGAGCCCCACCACGAGGCACAGCAGCTGCAGCTCCTTTCTCCACAGACCTGGCGCCGGTCCTCACTATGTATTTTGTGAAGCAGCTGTACCTTGGTCTCCTGCCTTCCACCATCCTGTGAAGAACATGTCAGTTGCAAAGTGCTGCCAGCCATGTCTCCAGTGGCTTATCTCCCCCGGTGGCACGTGTCTGCCCTCCCTCTGGGAGGAACAAGGTGCTAACCCCGAAAGTGGGTGAGTGGACCCATTGTCTGTCTCTTGCAAGAACAGCTGCTCATTCCATTCTCTCTCTATCTGCTGCCCACAGAGCATACGGACATGAGAGTTGGCACCACCTGTCACTTGGGGGAGCAGCTGCTGCTCACCCCTCCCTCTCTTGAAAGATGGGGGTGGGGGAGGAGAGGGGGCGCCAGAGCCACTTGCCCCCCTAACCTCCAGGCAGTAAGTTGCAATTCCACAGGCAATGGTCTGATCCAAGGTTCTGTGGGAATAAGTTTCCAGAACTATTTTAGTTTTTCTTGAGTGCTTCTCACTGTTTTCAGTGGGAAGCAAATTATGCTTTTGAAATATATTTGGTTCTACATTTCTTGCCCAGCTCTGACACAAGCAAACTATTCCAAAGGCAGAAAATGGCCACCAGGCATTTTCCTCACAGCACAGCTGCCTTTGCAGTTAGGCTATACACTCATAATGCATCCAGTAGGAACACTCTCTCAGAAACAGCTCCTTTGGTTCTCCCTCCCAAAGTGCTCTCTCCTCCTCCCCTCTGGCTGCTGTCTTGATAGCCAATCAGAGAAAGGCTCTAGCCCTCTGGTGGAATTCTGAGGGACTGCATCACCAGCCCGGCCAGGCTCTGCTATCTGTCACAGAGCTGCAGCCCAAGATAGGAATAATAATAATAATAATAATAATAATAATAATAATAATAATTTTTATACCCCGCCCTCCCCAGCCAAGGCCAGGCTCAGAGCGGCGAATAGAGGTGGTCCGGGAACACCTGGTGATTTAAACGAATTCAGATCTCCAGGGCCTGATGAGCTGCAGCCAAGGGTACCAAAGCAGTTTGTGGATATAATCTCAGAGTCTTTGTCTATGTTCTTTAAGAATTCTTGGAGAACAGGGGAGGTCCCTGCAGACTGGAGATGGGCAAATGTCCCCATGTTCAAAAAGTGGGAAAAAGAAGACCCAGGTAACTGGGTACGTTTCCAAGCACAATTCAAAGTGTTGGTGCTGACCTTTAAAGCCCTAAACAGCCTCGGTCATACAGCTGTCATACAGTGGTTCTGCTCCATCCTCCTGGGTCGTGTTCAGAAAGTGGTGGTGGGGGATGAGTGTTCAGACCCCTGGGCTCTCACTTGTGGGGTGCCTCAGGGTTCTGTCCTCTCCCCCATGCTTTTCAACATCTACATGACGCCGCTGGGAGAGATCATCAGGAGGTTTGGGCTGGGTGTTCATCAGTATGCAGATGACACCCAGCTCTACCTCTCCTTTAAATCAGAACCAGTGAAGGCGGTGAAGGTCCTGTGTGAGTGCCTGGAGGCTGTTGGAGGATGGATGGCGGCTAACAGATTGAGGTTGAATCCTGACAAGACAGAAGTACTGTTTTTGGGGGACAGGGGGCAGGCGGGTGTGGGGGATTCCCTGGTCCTGAATGGGGTAACTGTGCCCCTGAAGGACCAGGTGCGCAGCCTGGGAGTCATTTTGGACTCACAGCTGTCCATGGAGGCACAGGTCAAATCCGTGTCCAGGGCAGCTGTTTACCAGCTCCATCTGGTACACAGGCTGAGACCCTATCTGCCTGCGGACTGTCTCGCCAGAGTGGTGCATGCTCTGGTTATCTCCCGCTTGGACTACTGCAATGCACTCTACGTGGGGCTACCTTTGAAAGTGACCCGGAAACTACAACTAATTCAGAACGTGGCAGCCAGTCTGGTGACTGGGAGTGGCTGCCAAGACTATATAACACCGGTCTTGAAAGACCTACATTGGCTCCCAGTACGTTTCCGAGCACAATTCAAAGTGTTGGTGCTGACCTTTAAAGCCCTAAACGGCCTCAGTTCAGTATATCTGAAGGAGTGCCTCCACCCCCATCATTCTGCCCAGACACTGAGGTCCAGCACTGAGGGCCTTCTGCCGGTTCCCTCACAGTGAGAAGCCATGTTACAGGGAACCAGGCAGAGGGCCTTCTCGGTAGTGGCGCCCTCCCTGTGGAACGCTGTCCCACCAGATGTCAAAGAGAACAACTACTATCAGACTTTTAGAAGACATCTGAAGGCAGCCCTGCTTAGGGAAGGTTTTAATGTTTGATGTTTTACAGTATTTTAATATTTTTTTGGAAGCCGCCCAGAGTGGCTGGGGAAGCCCAGCCAGATGGGCAGGGTATAAATTGTTGTTGTTGTTGTTGTTTTTATTATTATTATTATTATTATTATTATTATTATTATTATTATTATTATTTATTATTACCCACAATTGGTTTTCTATGTCAAGCCTCATTAAGTAACCTAATTGTTTTTTTTTTAAGAGTACAGATGGACTTCTATAATTAAGTATTCAACTGCTTTACTTAGACTTGAAAGACTTGATAAAGATGAAAGAAGAAACAAGACAGCGCTTGTTAATATGACGCAGCACGGAAAAATGAGAATTCCTCCCTTTTTTGAGGGAAGCAGGAAATATTTGCTGGCTGACTTTACAATGACTTGAGATAACAATTTGGGACAACATATTGTGCAGCTGTTTGCAGAAGTTTTTCATTATGAGCAAGAGAGAAGGCTGAATGGATGTCCAGCAGCCCCCCCCCCGGGCCCGGGGGGGGGGTTGTGTGGTCTCCGAGAGGCTGATCAATCGCCAAATGACTTATATCTGTGGAATACAGTTCATTTACATTGCAATACTGCAAACAGTATGCTCAACAATTTACAGCAATAAGTTAACAATGTGGAAGCTACTATGTTATTAAATCTCAAACGAAAAGCTTGGACAACAGCCTGGATTGGAATGATGTAACAACTTCGGAGTTGCTGCATCATTAAACTTCAGACGATAGACTTGGACAACAGCCTGGAATGGAAGACTGGAATGGTGTCAGGGAAAGCTGCACTGGCAGTTGAAATATATATATACAGTTGAATATACACACACACACACACACACACACACACACACAAATAAAGCTGTATTAGACGGATGAAAGGATATATGATTTCTGACATGACTGAGAATCGCAGAACCAGGGACAGAACTTTAAAGTGTTAAGATAGAGATGTGGAAAATATGAAAACAAGAAGAAGAAGGCAGGAATGAAGATACTGGAGATACACTTCAAAGGTCCAGACTGTGGGGACCCCCCAAAAAAATTATAATTAGTATTTTTCGCTCTATTGGACGCACCGGACCACAGGACGCACCTAGTTTTTAGAGGGGGAAATCAAGGGAAAAAATATTATCCCTCCCCCCAGCCCCAAAGAGCAACGGACAGGCTGCGCGCAGCCTGTCTGCTTCTCCCAGAGCTTCTTGGGGCTGCGGGGGAAGCCCGGGTTCCCCCCCCCAGCCCCAAAGAGCAAAGAAGCCAAGACAGCGCGCGGGATCCATAGCCGCGCAACCTCTCCAGCCAGGAGCTAAACCTCTCCAGCGCGGCTAAAGAAGAAGACAAGGCAGTCCAGGGCAGGCACTCACTGCCCTGGCTTCCTCTTTAGCCTTGCACAGCATCTTTAGTCTTGCACAACGGGATGGATTGCGCCCGCTGTCCACCGGGGCTGGACTAGATGACTCCTGGGGTTCCCTTCCAACCTTGCAATTCTATGACCTCGGAAGGTGTTTGGGGTCTCCACCACTGGAGGCTTTTAAGCAGCGGTTGGGGGACCATCTGCCTGGCGTTCTTTAGCTGTGATTCCTACATTGTGAGGGGGCTGGGCTAGATGACCCTCAGGTGGCCATCCCAACTCTATACAGTCCTACAGTTCTGCAGCAGGAGATCCACAGCCACTTAGAATCATAGGATCATAGAATCATAGAGTTGGAATAGACCACAAGGGCCATCGAGTCCAACCCCCTGCCAAGCAGGAAACACCATCAGAGCACTTCACACAATGCCCACACCATCAGAGCACTTCACACAATGCCCACTCCCAATTTTCATCTGAGAGACATGTGGCTTCAGTGTCTAGGTAGGTACCCCCCTACTTGCCACACTTCCCCCACCCCACATAAGCTGAGGGAATTCCTGCCCAGAGAAGCTCCCAGGTGAGGCAAGGGTTAAGATCTACCTCTGGTAGATCTCTTGCGGCTGGAGAGGAACGCAAGTCTAAAGAGGAAGCCAGTGCAGCGAACGGGATGGATTGCGCTCCCTGCCCTGGCTTCCTCTTTAGCCTTGCGAAGCCTCTCCCCCCCCCCCCAGAGCCGCGCAAGTCTAAAGGGGAAGCCAGGCAGTGAACGGGATGGATCGCGCTCGCTGCCCTGGCTTCCTCTTTAGCCTTGCGAAGCCTCCTCCCCCCCCCCTGGAGAGGCGCGCAAGTCTAAAGAGGAAGCCAGGGCAGCGAACGGGATGGATCGCGCTCCCTGCCCTGGCTTCCTCTTTAGCCTTGCGAAGCCTCCTCCCTCCCCCACCCCTGGAGAGGCGCGCAAGTCTAAAGAGGAAGCCAGGGCAGCGAACGGGATGGATCACGCTCCCTGCCCTGGCTTCCTCTTTGGCCTTGCGAAGCCTCCCCCCCCCTGGAGAGGCGCGCAAGTCTAAAGAGGAAGCCAGGGCAGCGAACGGGATGGATCGCGCTCGCTGCCCTGGCTTACTCTTTAGCCTTGCGAAGCCTCCCACCCCCACCACCCCCGCTGGAGAGGCGCGCAAGTCTAAAGAGGAAGCCAGGGCAGCGAACGGGATGGATCGCGCTCCCTGCCCTGGCTTCCTCTTTAGCCTTGCGAAGCCTCCCCCCCCCCCCGGAGAGGCGTGCAAGTCTAAAGAGGAAGCCAGGGCAGCGAACGGGATGGATCGCGCTCCCTGCCCTGGCTTCCTCTTTAGCCTTGCGAAGCCTCCTCCCCCCCCCCCGGAGAGACGCGCAAGTCTAAAGAGGAAGCCAGGGCAGCGAACGGGATGGATCACGCTCCCTGCCCTGGCTTCCTCTTTACCCTTGCGAAGCCTCCCACCCCCACCACCCCCGCTGGAGAGGCGCGCAAGTCTAAAGAGGAAGCCAGGGCAGCGAACGGGATGGATCGCGCTCCCTGCCCTGGCTTCCTCTTTAGCCTTGCGAAGCCTCCTCCCCCCCCCCCCGGAGAGGCGTGCAAGTCTAAAGAGGAAGCCAGGGCAGCGAACGGGATGGATCGCGCTCCCTGCCCTGGCTTCCTCTTTAGCCTTGCGAAGCCTCCTCCCCCCCCCCCCGGAGAGGCGTGCAAGTCTAAAGAGGAAGCCAGGGCAGCGAACGGGATGGATCGCGCTCACTGCCCTGGCTTCCTCTTTAGCCTTGCGAAGCCTCCTCCCTCCCCCCCCCCGGAGAGACGCGCAAGTCTAAAGAGGAAGCCAGGGCAGCGAACGGGATGGATCGCGCTCGCTGCCCTGGCTTACTCTTTAGCCTTGCGAAGCCTCCCACCCCCACCACCCCCGCTGGAGAGGCGCGCAAGTCTAAAGAGGAAGCCAGGGCAGCGAACGGGATGGATCGCGCTCCCTGCCCTGGCTTCCTCTTTAGCCTTGCGAAGCCTCCTCCCCCCCCCCGGAGAGGCGTGCAAGTCTAAAGAGGAAGCCAGGGCAGCGAACGGGATGGATCGCGCTCACTGCCCTGGCTTCCTCTTTAGCCTTGCGAAGCCTCCTCCCTCCCCCCCCCCCGGAGAGACGCGCAAGTCTAAAGAGGAAGCCAGGGCAGCGAACGGGATGGATCACGCTCCCTGCCCTGACTTCCTCTTTAGCCTTGCGAAGCCTCCTCCCTCCCCCACCCCTGGAGAGGCGCGCAAGTCTAAAGAGGAAGCCAGGGCAGCGAACGGGATGGATCGCGCTCCCTGCCCTGGCTTCCTCTTTGGCCTTGCGAAGCCTCCCCCCCCCCGGAGAGGCGCGCAAGTCTAAAGAGGAAGCCAGGGCAGCGAACGGGATGGATCGCGTTCGCTGCCCTGGCTTACTCTTTAGCCTTGCGAAGCCTCCCACCCCCGCTGGAGAGGCACGCAAGTCTAAAGAGGAAGCCAGGGCAGCGAACGGGATGGATCGCGCTCCCTGCCCTGGCTTCCTCTTTAGCCTTGCGAAGCCTCCTCCCTCCCCCCCCCCGGAGAGGCGTGCAAGTCTAAAGAGGAAGCCAGGGCAGCGAACGGGATGGATCGCGCTCACTGCCCTGGCTTCCTCTTTAGCCTTGCGAAGCCTCCCCCCGGCTGGAGAGGTTGTGCAAGGCTTTTCTAGAGGAGGGAGAAGGGACTGACTGGCGGCGTCAGTCCCTTCTCCCTCTTGGGGAAAAGCCCGCAAGAGCCGCGCGAAGCTTGTGTGGGGCTCTTGAGGGCTTTTCCTGCCTGCCTCCTCCCTGCATTCGCTCCATAGGAAGCACAGACTTTTCCCCTTAGTTTTTAAGACTGGAAAAGTGCGTCCTATGGTGCGAAAAATACGGTAATAATTCGGACAGTAATTTGGTCGTTTTTTATTTTAGTTTATTTTTTTTTAATTGGATTATGATATGGATATATTAATTGGCTGTTTTTATTGTAAAATCAATAAAAATGATTTAAAAAACAACAACAAAGACGCACAAAGGGGGTGCCGCCTGACTGATAACAAAGCTGGTGTAGCTCAAGCGTATGAGGCAGCTTGTGAACCTCAAAGTTACCAAGAAGTATGGTATTAGAGTTGCTATGAGAAGAAGCTTTGCTCTGCGAAGGGGCAATGAAAGAAGAGATGCAATCTCTTCAGGAGCACGAGGTGTTCACATCCACTTCGCTGCCAAAAGGCGGTGGGGTGTAGAAGGGTATTCAAGTTAAAGCCTCTTGCTTCAGGCAGATTTAAACACAAGGCATGCCTGGTAGCAAAGTGTTTTTCCCAGAGGCCAGGGCTTGACTTTGATGAGGTGTTTGCACCTACTGCATGGAGGGAGAGCATGCACTTGCTCCTCGCCATTGCAGCAAAACGCAAGTACAAAGTCAATCATTTTTATATCCAGACTGCATATCTGAATACAAACCTGGAGGAAGAGCTGTATATGTCTGAAGCGCCAGGTTTTGAGACAGGCGCAGATAAGGTGTATAGGTTACACAAAGTTCTGTATGGCTTACGCCAGTCTGCCTACAATTGGAACAAGTGCTTGGACAAAACCCTGGTATCTTTAGGGTTTAAACGCAGCATAGCTGACAACTGCATGTATGTTCATGGGGCAGGAGAGAAGCAGGAATTCTGTTTGGTTTTCATTGATGACCTTTTGCGTATGGCAAAAGAAAACAATCAAATCAAAAGATTTTCCACACAACTGGGCAAGAAATTCAAGGTTAAAGATTTGGGTTGTGTTCAAACTTACTTGGGCGTGGATGTGTGCAGGGCTACTGATGGCAGCTTTCTGCTGAGCCAGAAAACTAAGATTGTGCAGCTGCTGGCAAGGTATGGCATGCAGAACTGCAAAAGTGCAAAAACTTTGCAAAATCGTTGCAGGAGATCTTGGGGTCTTTACAAGGCCCCAAAGGTAAAGGTGGTTCCATTAAATTGCGAACCACCTGAAAGAGTCTCCTGCTACTATTTTCTGCAGATGCAATACAGGCAGTAAGAAAGTCTTCTTCACCGTCACCATCGCCTCTTGGTAGGCTCGAGATTGAGCTCTAACCCATGTCTGGTCCGATTCAGAGTGAGTTTTCCACCACCAGCGCTCTAGCATTTCAGCGATTATTTCAACACCCTCAGCTCTGTGGGAAATCATGGGGCTGTCCGGGCTCCATGCAATCAGAGAGGATGCATCAGAGCCAGACAGTCAATAGCCCTGGTTAACTCCATATTCCAATGGGTCACCAGGGAATCAGCTGAAAGGCCATCAACATGGGATAAAGCATCCCCTACCACTCTCTGTAAACCATTTGGATCCATTAAGTGGTAGGGGCGAACCATCCAAATTGGTCCCACCTCCCTGCAGAGGGGAAGGGTTGCGGAGAAGTCCAGTTGCACCAGGAAGTGATCTGACCATGGCACTACTTTTGTTTCACATTTACTTAGTGTCAGATCACCCACACCACTAGAGGTGAACACCAGGTCTAAGGCATGTCCATGACTATGTGTTGGGCCAGACGTATTCAGGGACAGCCCTATGGAGGCCACGCTTCCCACGATGTCCTGAGTGGCCCCTTGTAAGGTCGTGTCGGCATGGATGTTAAAATCCCCTAGGTGTCTCCAGGAGAACATCTGCCATGACCTGAAACAGCTCAGGCAGGGAATCCCTGGTGCAGCAGGGAGGTCGGTACACCAAAAGGAATCCTGCTCCAACTGGTGGTGGTCGAAGGTGGTCGAGTGAAGAGGTTCCATGAATACCTCTACGGCAGGACTTTCGACCTCATCACCAACCACAAGCCGCTCCTGGGCCTCCTCGCTGGTGATCGACCAACTCCACCAGTCCTCTCACCGCGCATGCTGCGATGGACTGTTTTCCTGCCTGCCTACCACTATCAGATCGTCCATCGCCCGGGAAAATCAATGGGCCATGCCAATGCCCTCAGCTGTTGCCCTCTTCCAGTGTTTGTGGAAGACCCGGCTCCTGCTTCATCGCTCCTCCTGATTGAAGATCTTCCTGCAGCGCCTGTATCGGCTGCTACCGTGGCCTCCGCATCTGCCCAGGATTGCACCATCAGCCGTGTGCTCAACTGGGTGTGGAGGGGGTGGCCACAAGGGCCTTTTGCATCAGAGTTCCAGCCGTTTGCAACCAGACAACATGAACTCTTGGCTCATCGCGGCTGTCTGCTGTGGGGAGACCGTGTCGTGATTCCCCAAAGACTCAAAGATTAGTCAAAATGAAGGCGTTGGCTTGGTGTTACGTCTGGTGGCCTAACATGGACGATGCCATCACTGCCTGGGTTTCCGCCTGTCAAGCATGCCAAGAATCGAGGCGTGCGCCACCGGCAGCTAAGGGACAAACCTGGGAGATGCCCAAGACACCAGGGTCGAGGGTGCACATCGATCTTGCTGGCCCCTTTCACGGCTGGACCTTTATGGTAGTGGTGGATGCCTATTCCAAATGGCTGGAGGTGGCTCTGATGCCCTCCCCCACTACCTAGGCCATTATCCGGGTGCTGTGAGGCCTGTTTGCAAAGCATGGGTGTCCTGATGTCCTTGTCTCCGACAACGGACCACAGTTCGCGCCAGGCACTTTTGAGACTGGGCATCCACCATGCCCGAATGGCACCATTTCATCCATCCAGCAACGAGCAAGCAGAGAGAATGGTGTGCTCAGAAAAAGAGGCACTGGCGTGCCTGGACCAGGGAGACTGGCACGAGCGAGTCGCTGAATACTTGTTTGTGCAACACATCACACCTCATGCCGCCACAGGGCGGAGTCCTGCCGAACTACTTATGGTCCGCCACCTCAGATCTCCTCTTGACCAGCTGCACCCGGACTTTGCCGTGGCCGAACCCCCGGGCTGTGCTAACGCTTTCCTTTGTTCCAGGAAACCAGGTCTTTGCCTGGAATTTTGTGGGGGGCATTCCTTGGGTGCCAGCCACAGTAGTGGGAGTCACTGGACCTCGCTCGTACCAGGTGGCACTCGAAAATGGAGGTTTGTGGCGCTGGCACATAGACCAGCTTAGGCGCAGGGTTGGGGATTTGGACACTACCGCGGTGCCCCCAACCGCGCTTGTGGCTCCGTAACAGACACTTACAGATGGTGAGGCTCCACCTACATCTCTTTTGCAGACTGCAGGCGGGGAGCCGAACCAAGCCGTTTCAGAGGGTCTGCCGAACTCCCCATAGACTCAGAACCCAAAGGGTGCTCATCAATGGTTCCTCTTCATCCTGGAGAAGAGTGACTAGTGGGGTGCCACAGGGTTCTGTCTTGGGCCCGGTCTTATTCAACATCTTTATCAACGACTTGGATGATGGACTCAAGGGCATCCTGATCAAATTTGCAGATGACACCAAACTGGGAGCGGTGGCTAACACCCCAGGACAGGATCACACTTCAAAACGACCTTGACAGATTAGAGAACTGGGCCAAAACAAACAAGATGAATTTTAACAGGGAGAAATGTAAAGTATTGCACTTGGGCAAAAAAAATGAGAGGCACAAATACAAGATGGGTGACACCTGGCTTGAGAGCAGTACATGTGAAAAGGATCTAGGAGTCTTGGTTGACCACAAACTTGACATGAGCCAACAGTGTGACGCGGCAGCTAAAAAAGCCAATGCAATTCTGGGCTGCATCAATAGGAGTATAGTATCTAGATCAAGGGAAGTAATAGTGCCACTGTATTCTGCTCTGGTCACACCTCACCTGGAGTACTGTGTCCAGTTCTGGGCGCCACAGTTCAAGAAGGACACTGACAAACTGGAACGTGTCCAGAGGAGGGCAACCAAAATGGTCAAAGGCCTGGAAACGATGCCTTATGAGGAACGGCTAAGGGAGCTGGGCATGTTTAGCCTGGAGAAGAGGAGGTTAAGGGGTGATATGATAGCCATGTTCAAATATATAAAAGGATGTCACATAGAGGCGGGAGAAAGGTTGTTTTCTGCTGCTCCAGAGAAGCGGACACGGAGCAATGGATCCGAACTACAAGAAAGAAGATTCCACCTGAACATTAGGAAGAACTTCCTGACAGTAAGAGCTGTTTGACAGTGGAATTTGCTGCCAAGGAGTGTGGTGGAGTCTCCTACTTTGGAGGTCTTTAAGCAGAGGCTTGACAACCATATGTCAGGAGTGCTCTGATGGGGTTTCCTGCTTGGCAGGGGGTTGGACTTGATGGCCCTTGTGGTCTCTTCCAACTCTAGGATTCTATGAGATCACTGCTGTGCCTGACATTCCAACTCCACTCGCAGAGGTTCCACCCACAGCAGCGGATCCAGGGGACTTGGGTTCAATGCCACCTAGGGTTGCGCCACAGCCTCAGCAAGAATTGGGTGACCCCCCCGGACCTGGGTACCAGTCCCCGCCGGTCCAGCAGAGTTTCCAAGCACCCAACCTATTTAAAGGACTATGTTGTTGGACATGGAACACTGTTGGTCTAATGGAAGTGAGTGAAATGTAACCGATATGCTTTTTTGCCTAATTGAACCATTATGTGTAGTGTTGTATGTATATAAGGAAACTATTACGATTGTAACTAAAAATAAATAATAATAATAATTTTTTTTTATTTATATCCCGCTCTCCCTAGCTGAAGCCGGGCTCAGGGCGGCTAACAATAATAAAATAATACAACATTCTAAAATCATTTCATTATAAAATTAATTCAAATCAAATTGATGGCAACCATTGGGCTACAGTTCTGTGAAGCAAAAACTAACGCCTTATCTCAGTGGGAATGGGTGTTATGTACTGAAGTTCTCACCCTGGGCCAGCTGGGGGATTCGGTAGATATAGTTTTCACTTATTTGCATATGCAAATAAGGAATTGAAAGTGACATTCAGTGATTGGATCATTACAGAAAGTTGTTACTGTTGTCATGTAGTTGAGCTCTGTATAAGCAGGTTGGCTGAACCCTTCAGCTCTGTTCTGTTCTGTGAATAAACGAGCTGTCTGAAGAATTGCTGTGTCGTCTGATATGTTCACCCACAACTTAACACCACGAACTGCTTAAGGACATTTTAAAACACATTAGACACTTGGAACAGGGAAGCAATAGCAGAACAACCCCCGCACTTCCCCAAGATTTTGTTCCAAATGAGTCCAGCCCAGGGACTGGACTTAGGCAGGAAGATGGGAGACACCTTGCTTGCCAGTAGTTCATGTGAAAAGGATCTAGGTGGGGGTCTTATTAGGCCACAAGCTGAACATGAGTGGACAATGTCATACAGCAGCAAAAAAAGCTAATGCTCTTCTAGGCTGCATCAAACAGAAGTCGAGAGTCCAGATGAAGGACCATTCTATTCTGCCTTGGTCAGACCACACCTGGAATACTGTGTCCAATTTAAGGAGGAAGGTGCGCAGAGGAGCGCCACCAAGATGTTCAAGGGTCTGGAAACCAAGCCTTGAGAGGAACAGCTGGAGGGGCTGGGTGAAGACGAGCCGGAGGGAGATAGGATAACCTCGAGGGCTGTCCCATGGAAGAGGGAACCAGCCCCGGGCGAGGGAAGGGCACCGCCGCCTGCCTCTCCTTCGCCGGCTTCTCCGGGGGGGGGGGGCTCTTCCCGGAGAGGCGCGCCCCGCGGGAAGCGGCGCCCAGCGCAGCCGCCGCCCTGCCCCGCCCCGCCCCGCCCGTCCCTCCGGCTGCTGGGTGGGGGGGGCGCTCCCCGCCCGCCCGCGCCACGGGCCCCGCCCCCTCTCGGTCCGGGCGGAGCGCGCAGCCAATGGGCGCGGGCGGAGGCGGGGCGCGGCGGGCGGGCGGGCGGCGGCGCCGGAGACGCTCCACTCTGTCGCTCGTCCGCCTCGCGCACGCCATGGCATCCAAGTGCCCCAAGTGCGACAAGACCGTCTACTTCGGTGAGTGGCTCCTTCCTCGCCTCCATCCCTCCCCAAGACGCGCCCGCCAGAGCGAAGATACTGGCTGCCGCGCCCGGGCGCTCTGCCCATGCTCAGAGGCCATGCCCGGGCGGGGACAAAGCAGAGGAAGCCGGCGGGCGGCGCCTTGGCGAGCTTTGCGCTTAGCCACGCCTTCGGTGGCTCCTCGGGCGTGCGCGGTCCCCTGGCCGCGCCATCCTCTTCTTGCCCCCGGGCCCGAAGAAGCTGCTTCTGGGCTCGATGGAGCCTCCCTCTGCAGAGGCAGTCTAGCGCGGAGCAGCGGGCCCGCCTTGCCAGTGCCCAGAAGCAGATAGGCGGCCGCTCTGGGGATCTGCCGGGACCGGATGGGATGCTCTTCTGCAACAGCCAAACCTCAAGCCGCTCCACTGGTCCAAATGTACGGAAAATACTTTCTCGTTATCGAATCCTTTGCTCTCGCAGGCCTCCTCCTCCTCCAATCATTTCTCCTTGTCAAAAATTCACTTTCCCACCCGGCGCATTCATTCCTGCCAGATTCCCTCTCCTACTGAAAGAAAACAGTGGACGTGTCTTCTTCATTCTTACAGAACTCAGATTGTTGCTAGGTTACCCGCTCCTCTTTTGAGCACAGGGCTAATCATGCAGATGTCTCCTAAACAAAATGGTCAATTAAAAATGAGCAGCAAGAACAGGCCGGTGGGTGTGTGAGAGAGAGAGAGAGAGAGAGTTGGGTGAAACCGTTTGCTAAGAGCGTGTCGAGTGTGTTGGCGGTTGTAGAAAAGTGGAGCCACTCCCCGGCTTCACCCCATCCCACTTAGCATACCATAGGCTTGCAGTGAGCGGCTGCTACTGGCTCGTTCCCATTTTTTGTTGTTATTGGAAGCTGTTTCTAGGCATGCAGTGCAGGTGCCTGAGGTCAAGGAATTGAGAGGCATCCTGCATCCTTCTTTAGAACCTCTGTGGCCAAGAGCAGGACAGAGATAACTGGAGCTTCAGTGGGATGCAGTGGGGCTCCCCATGCATAGAACCACACATTAATTTTGTATATTGCACGAGAGTTTGGAAATCCAATGTCCAGGCAGGACCATAGCTAGGGGGTGGCAAGGTGGGCCCCGCCAGGGGCGCCGGCGATTGGGGGGCACAAAATTGGCTAAAAATATGTCCATAAATATAAATATTGATTATTGCCTCATAAGAAATGGTTTTACATAGAGGGTGAATTGAATGGGTGGAGGGGGGGGTGGAGAAGAGGCGGCAAGAAGAGCTCATTTGTCCATGGCTAGAGGGTGCAATCTGGACGGTTCTGCCAGAGGCGCAAGATCACCTAGCTACAGCTCTGCTTCCAGGATGACCAGAATATCATATTCTCTGCCCCAAATGCCATTAATACAGAATGAAGGTGAATAAGTGAGACCCGGGCAGTTCATGAGCCACCACGTGATGGGTTTCTGGACATCATTTTAGGGTCCTTAACTTGGCAGCTTGACTGTTTTCATGTGTTAAATTAAGCGAGTGCTGAACACCTCAGAAAGGCAATTTCTAAATCTTGGGTCCAGTTACAGATAGGTAGCCGTGTTGGTCTGCCATAGGTAGCCGTGTTGGTCTGCCATAGTCAAAATAAAAAAATTCCTTCCAGTAGCACCTTAAAGACCAACTAAGTTAGTTCTTGGTATGAGCTTTCGTGTGCATGCACACTTCTTCAGATACACAGTGTATCTTCAGATATCAGTGTATCTGAAGAAGTGTGCATGCACACGAAAGCTCATACCAAGAACTAACTTAGTTAGTCTTTAAGGTGCTACTGGAAGGAATTTTTTTATTAAATCTTGGGTGTTGGTTTGTTTAGTTCAGTCAGTCAAAGGAGGCACGAAGAATGCAGGCAAGTCCTCTTTTACTGCCACTTTCTTGCCTTTGTCAAGGGAACGTTATGGCCTCTTGTTCAGCAGCAGATGGTTCAAAATGTGGTTTGTAGCCACTGCATAATGGCCCGGCCAGATTCTGTTCTCTGTCTGGACAGCTTTTGTTCTGGGAATTGCTGTTTTAAATTAGACTGCCTTTAGGGGACCCAAGCGCTCACCAGATCACTTTCTAATGGAATTAGGGTGCAGCATTCCCTTGTTACACCCAGTCGGGCATCAATTCCATTCTGATGATTTGCTGTGCATTGTTCGCTTTTCCTTCCTGGAATTGGTTGAGGCTCTGTAAAGCATGACATCACAATGGTATCTTCCTGCTTGTTTCTGTTAAGGAGTTATGCATAAGCCAGTGTGCTTGTTTCTCTCCCACCATCTGCAAGTAAACACACAAAGGAAGACAAATTCGTTGTTTTCTATTTAAAGACATTTGAGTGGGGGTGAAAAAACTCATTACCCCTTTCCTTGGGATCATGTTTGTGATGGGAATAACACATATTCTTTCTTCTGCTCTCTGGGGGAGTTCTGTTCTCTTGAGCATGATATGAGAGAGACAATCTTTTTTTTTAATGACTCCTGTGAGAAATATGCATGGGAAGCATTAAAGTCAGAACTGAAAACCTGAATGAATTTCTCAGGAAAGATACTTGACCAGTTACTGGCCTGGTTTAGGCAGAACTATACTGGACCAGGAATTAGCCATGTGGTCTTCATTGCACTCCCAGCTTTGACAGAGCTTTCCTGGTTTCTTAAGTCATAGTTTCTCTTGCTATCCAAACTGGGAAACTGGTCTGAGTGATCTTGGAGATGCTGTTTTTTTTCTTTTCCAAATGATATTTATTCAGAGTTTCATCAATACATATGAAAAAGCCCAACCCTAACCCAAAAAGGAAAACAGTAAAGAAAGAAATAGAAAAATAAAAATAAAAAATAAAAAATATACCAGTCTCAAATTACAGTTTTCATTTGCTTAATTCTTGGACCTCCTCACACCTCCCTTTTTGTATTCTAATTTAGTTCGTTATTTCAGCAAATTCTTCCCATATTTCTCAATTTTAATTTAAATAGTTAATCTTCACGCTCTATCTTATTTATTAATCAACATAGACTTTCCCTCTTTTAGCATAATCTATTATTCAGTTTACCTTATTCCATTTATCCTTATCTTATATTGAAAGTCTTAAAATTTCAGAAACACACCACATTCCTACATTTCTCCTTGAAAACATTTCTACTAAAGCCAATTTAGTTCCTTTCCGATAAAACCCTCAAATTTCAATAATTTTACACTGATTAACATAAAAAAATAAAATAAATTCCTTCATATTTCTAATTTTCATCCAACGTCCCTTCGTCTGGTTTCAGGTCGTATCAGTCCTTTCTGTCATTTACTTAGTCCATCAATCTGGAGTTCTAATGTCCGAGGCCCTTAAGTCCCTTCTAGGCCCCTTCTGCAGATCTTTTTGTTCTTGTTTGTACTTACGCAGTTCCTTGTCTATTGTTGGATTATAAGGAAGTGGCTCTCCGGAGGGTTCCATCCAATAATAATTTCCATTTTTCTTCGTCTGGTTGTCTCCTTCCCCCCGGCTCCACTCTTGGAGATGCAGTTTGATATCCTGGTTTGTTGGTAGTACTCAGATCCCAGTATCTCAGTTCAGATGTTTCTGGAAGCAGTGCTTTAAACAAGAAAAGCTTTGCTGAAGCTGGATGTGTGAGCAGAGGAAGATGGTGAGGTGAATAGGGAGCACACAAACATACAAGTTGTTCCTGGTACAATAAGACAGGTATCTTCAGACCCAGGACCCGCTTTTAACCCCATGCATTTCTTAACATTTTCCCTTATATTTGCATGTGATAGTTCTCCTGTTTGGGGCCCAGGCCTCCGCCTACCAATGGGTCCTCAGAAATGGTTTCTGTTGTCCCTTCTTTAGAGATATTTCCTGAAAGATTTATTCCCACATGGACTTGTGCTTTTACTAATGAAATGCATCAACAAGGTTCTATGATTCTATGCGACAATGAATTCTTATACAGTATTGTGCCTGGCTCTCGCTCTTAGCTGTAGAAATCACTACAGTGGGACCTCGGGTTAAGTACTTAATTAATTCCAGAGGTCCGTTCTGAACCTGAAACTGTTCTTAACCTGAAGCAGCACTTTAGCTAATGGGACCTCCTGCTACCGCTGTGCCACCGGAGCACAATTTCTGTTCTTATCCTGAAGCAAAGTTCTTAACCTGAAGCACTATTTCTGGGTTAGCAGAGTCTGTAAACTGAAGCGTATGTAACCTGAGGTACCACTGTATTGTGTTTGGAATTACTTAGGTCATGTGTACAGTTGTACCTTGGAAGTCGAACAGAATTCGTTCTGGAAGTCCGTTCAACTTCCAAAACATTTGGAAACCAAGGTGCAGCTTCTGATTGGCTGCAGGAAGCTCTACTATTAATGAATTCTACAAATGGATGCCATGTAGCATAGAACAAGTCTTTTGGGTAGTGCCTCTCATGACTCAAAAATGCCGGTCAGTTTTTCTGACTGGACTATGTATCTGCCATAATCTGTTCAGCCATATGTTGTATGACAGTGCACTGATGTCTAGTGGGCTGCTAGTTATGATCTGGCCGCTGCTAGGCCAGGAATGTTTTGGTAGGAGTTGGTATGCAGTCTATAATTGATGTTTGACAGGAGAGTCACTGTTGGGAAAGGTGGCAGCTCGTGTCTGGAGATGGAGGAGGGTGGCAAATATCTCTTCCCCAAAGTGGGTGATCTTTGCACAGGTCCACCACATATGAATGGTGGTGTCCAGCTTGGAACAGCCTCACCAGCTGATGGTGATAGAAGGGGAGTCAATCTTGTGCAAACAAAGGGGTGTGCTGTGCCATCAAAATATTGTTTTTAGTGTCATCTCCTGTGTTTTGGCCAATATAGATTTGAGCGGTGGGTTAACCCATAGCCTGTTCCATGTGTCTTCATCAACCTGGGTTCCCACATGGCTCTACAAGATATGGATGAGCCCTTCTTTGTGTCAGTAGTTCATAAAGCTGAGAAGACATACCTTTGTGTTATTGATTAGTTTGGGTGCAAAAACGTCATCTGTGAGCGCATTGCTTGTGAATGAATCACAGAACTGGGGTTGCAAAGCCTGCCTACAAAAGTTCTTAGTTGTATGTATTGTATCCAGGAGTGAGAGACTAAGTTTGGAAGCTAGTGCTTCTTCTTTACCCATTGGACTCTATGGAGGATGTCCTGCAGACTGCATATGCCTTTTGACTTCCCGTCCAGCTGCTATCATCTCTTCCAAGCTTTGTTTATTACAAACCCTGAAAGTTAATTTTTTTAAAAAATGGGAATATAATTAAATATGTAGCAAATAAGTTTGTCTCTGAAAAGCCTGGCAAGCTGATAAGCAACGAGTTCCTGAATGTTGGTTTTCTCTTAACTACCTATCTTGACTGTTAGAACAAATGAATGTGTGGATCACTGTTTGAGGAAAGGTTGGGAGCAAAACAGTGGATCTCTCCCTTTTTCACAGTTTGAACTGGATGAAGGAGAGATTTGAGATTTGAGAAGGAGGAGAGATTTGAGAAAGTTGTCTTGAACCTGAATTACACTAGTCTTGAATCTGCCATGGGTGTATTTTTTCTCCAGGATGTGAATTGCAATGACAGTTTCTGAAATGTAGGTTCCTATTGCTTGTTGTTGATGCCTCCCTGAAAAAAACAGGAGGAGTTTGATTTCCATTTTCTCTTTTGTGGACTGAGGGAGAATTATTAGCTCTCACAGTAGCTCGGGACATAACAGGGGGTTTGGCAAAAGACCTGGGAATCAAGTATGAGTGAACTTGTACAACCCTTGCCAACTTCTAGGTTTGCCTTATTCCTTCTCAATGCCTTCATTTTGCTTTAGGAACTATTTGCACCACTCTTTATTGAATCTCAACTCATAGAGTCTGATTAGGAGGATCCTATTTCTCCTTAATAAAGCAAGATATGAACAAGCCTTTTGCCTGTTAACTCAGCTCCGTCACAACTCCCTTGACGGAGTGAACAATCAGATGAGGAAAACTCTAATTAATCATGAACCACTTCAAATAGTAGTTTAATATTCTGGCTTGTTCCAAAGCTGATGACTATAGTTTCCCAGTTTGGAGCGTATGGGAAGCTATGGTTCATGAGAGACTTTCTGGATTGTTTTATTATTCATTCACTACACTCCGTTGTCTTTCAAGACAGACAGGTGTGAACACAATAGGCAAAAGACTTGTTCTTCTTATTGTCCCATCAAGGATCCTGTTTCACATTTCTGTTCATTTTAAAATAAATTCTGTCAAGCACATTTTTGTCAAAGAGTGGCTGAAAATTTACTGCTTGGGGGTGCTGTGTTGTGCTGTGCCGTTTTCATTAAGAAAGGAGGAAAATGGGGGTTATTGCATAGAGTACTGAGGACTCATGTACCTCATGTGGTACCTCAGGTTACAGACGCTTCAGGTTACAGATGCTTCAGGTTACAGACTCTGCTAACCCAGAAATAGTACCTCGGGTTAAGAACTTTGCTTCTGGATGAGAACAGAAATTGCGCGGTGGCGGCAGAGTGGCGGCGGGAGGTCCCATTAGCTAAAGTGGTACCTCAGGTTAAGAACAGTTTCAGGTTAAGAACGGACCTCCGGAACAGATAAAGTTCTTAACCCGAGGTACCACTGTACAAGGAAAGTGAAACGGAAAACAACTCTCTAGTCTGCTTAACCTGACAAAGATGAAGGAGGAGCAGATGGAGCGCACAGTCATATTCACAGAGGGGAAATAATTGTCAAACCAAACTGTACCCATTTAAAGATTGCCAGGCTCATTCGCACAGAAACAACTAGGTCACTTGGTAGCAGAGAGATAGTTGTGGCTGAAGGTGAGCTGCAAAGAGCAGGAGCTAATCACTGTATGAAAAACATCCTGAGGCCAACTACCTGTAATGCAGAACAAGTGTAAGATAACTTAGGTTTAATTTTTAAAAGAGAAGAGAGAAAGGTCACTTTTGGAGCAGGAATTTGCATTGGGGAAAGAGTTTTAACCAGAATGAGTTGATTTTTTAATCAAGGCAATGTATTAGTTTCAAATCCCTAACAAAGATTAGCATGGATAAATCAAAGTTTCTCATTTTGTAGTACAGATTTCCAGAACGAGCTTGCATTGTATACAGTTTGGACCATAATTGGAGAGAAGCAAATTTGAGGAGGTGAGATCCTGAGTGTTAGAACTTGTACGTCCCCCTGTGCTCTCTATGGGGGTTTTCACCCTTGTGCGATCAGGCAGATTCCTGAAGAGGGTTTTTCTGAGGCTTATAGGAACGAAGTGGGTCTTTTGATTAAAATGTACCTTTGCAAAAACAAGGGCTGATGGAAAGTGGAAAGTGGGATGGAAATTAAATGTTTACAGTGTTTGGTTCATAAATACTCTGAATTTGAGAAATGAATATTTGGACAGTTAGTTGAAAGGCATAAAATATTAGATCACCCACATTGAGAGTGAAATGAAACCTCTAATTAAAGCTCCCACCCACAAAACAGAAACTGACTAATTTAAAGACAGTGGAGAATGCAGTTATGCATTTGCAAAGTTATAAAGCAGGGCTAACCTACAACTGCAGGGTGAGGCTTCCTTCTGCTTTGGCATGGAAAAGGGCATTCCTTTTTGCGACTGGCAATCCGCCTTTCGCAACTAGATGGAGATGTCCAGGAGCAGCCCTTGGCACCTAGCGCCTCCACCTGTCTGGCTGCAGTCAGCTGGTCTGCTGGCCCAGCGGCAGCAAAAGACACACATCCTTTTCTGTAGCACTAGCCCTGCCAAACACCTAATCTGCCCAGCAGTGCCGCAGCAAGAGATGCATCTTTTGCTCCCATGCTACCCTGCAGACCACCAATTCACCCAGCAGATTTTTTGGTTGTTGTTGTTACAGGGCTTCCTGATCTGGTAGCAAGGCAGCAAAAATAAAAGTGGGGGGGGAGGGGGGAGTGCCTAGACATTTTACTTTTAGACAGACCACAATCTAGGTCCCAGGAGCCCCACGGCTCCTAACATTCCTATCCCAGATCCTAACACTGGGTGTTAGGTTAGGGACAGGAAATGATTTCCTTCAATATGATATAATTATCCCCTTTTACTATAGAGGGCCTAGGCTAAGTGCCTGCCCTCTTTCCCCCAATGCTTCTCCTCAGAGTGTCTTCTTCCCACCAAACTATGAAAACCCTCTGAGGCTGCTGCCGCTGCCTACAGTTTCTTTCCTGGGCCATGCTGCCCTTCGCAGGCCTTCCTGATATTGCATGCCTTGCTGCAAGGGCTGCCTGCACAGTTGGGAAGGACCCCAAGACCAATATCAAAACTCCCTGGCTCTCAGACCACAGGTGCACCTTTTGCAGATTTGGAGAGGTCTTGGCCTTCCTCTAGAGGAGCTTGGAACAAGCTCTCTCTTCTGTAGCTGAGCTGCTGGAAACTGTCGTCACAGCCCACCAGCCACCACATGCCTCTGAATGCATACGCCCCGCCAGCTGCTGTGTAGCAGCAGGGGAAAGAATGACATCCGTGGAACTGCCACCTCTTTGGAAATGCATGCAGTGGATATGGTCGAGCTTAATCCCGTGTGTGGAATTAACAACTGCATATAGATACCCCTGACCCTTGGCTACGTCCCAGATGCTGGCTTCCCCCCTTCCTTTCCCACTAAGTTGCCTGCTGTGTCTTCCAGCCATGAAGGCAGGGAAGTTGGAAGAAATAAAGCAGGCTGTCATCTTTTTACTTTCTGAACTGTTGCATTCCGTACAGTAGGAAACATTTCTCTGCTTCATGACCAGCTCACTTTCCTCTCTGGAAAGAACACTGGGCTTCTGTCTGGCTGCTGGCAGGCTGTCTCTGGGGCATCATGTTGTTGCTGCTTCCTGCACTGGCTGCTTGTTAGAGGCCGAGTTTTGCTTTCTGGGTTGGATTTTGTTTCCTATGTTCCCTTTATGAGCAGCCCAGAAAGTTGGACTGATTGCAGTCTGGTTTCTTTCTTTTTGCTTTCCTTTTTATAGCACACCATCACTTCTTCCCTTAGTTTGCTCCATTGATTTTGAATGACAAAAACATTAGCAGTTTCTCAGATACTTAAAATGAAGTGCTCTTTGAAAGCTTATGGTGTTTGTGGTTTAAGATGCTACAGAACTTTTTGTTTTGGCTGCAACATGGGTAATGTGGCTAATTGTGCAGAAATTTGTACCACTGAAAACAGTACCACAGTGAATAGCTAAGCTTGGTGTGGAGTATGAAGAGAGCAAGTAGAAGCATTTTTAGATTTTCCCTTAAGATTTTTTTGTGAAGTTCCAGAGATTACATAATCATCATGATCTGGTTTAGGTTGAAGCATATAGTGAACATTTGACGGGGGTGATACCATGTGCACGTGTGCATGGAACAGCAAGTGCCTGGGTGTTTTCATTCCAAAGTGCTTTTTTCATTTGGGTGCTTTTTCTCTGGATTTGCCATCTTTTGTTTACTTACTTACTATGGAGCAGCTACATGATTTTCAGAGTAAACCTTCAGCGTTCCCCCCCCATCAATTTGTAGCTAAGATAGGCTTTTTACTTCCAATGCTTTGCAGGACTCAGAGGAAACGGCCTCATTCCAAGTCAGACCATTGATCCCTGTAGCTCAGTATTGTTGACTATTAGCAGCTGTCCAAGGTTTCAGGTGGGTGTCTTTCTGGTATTCTACCACCCAGCTATGGCCCTTCCCACTATTTAACCATTGAAAAAATCAAATAAAAAATAGAGGACATGAGTAATTTTAAGATCTCCCCCTGCAGGAAGAGAAAGTGTCATCAGGGTAATTTCAAGGAGCAAATCAGAAGTACAGTACTCATCATGAATCCCTAGCCCAGATCAACAGGAAGCAATAACATTTGCAAACAGAAGCCTTTCACTTAGCAACACAATGGATCTTTGCTAAATGAGATATACTTGCGAGTAGACACTATAGAAAGAGCATGGTTATGAAGAAGGGCATCTTTGTTGGGTAATCTAGAAAGCTATATAGGACTGCGTGGACCACCTTTTAATCCCATGTCCAGGTTATTGTAGAAAATACTGCATCAGCTGTGCTGAAGGGCTTTAAGGGAGAAGCACCTTCTGTTTGTCTTTACTTTCCTGCAGAGCTTCAACAGCACCATGGGATGAGCCACGAAGAGCCAGTTCTCCTTAGACTACTGTATTATGCAGTAGGGTGTGGTCCTTACCAGCTGCTGGGAATCCTTCATGGGGAGAGTGCTGGCCCAGAATGTGGCCTTCCTGTGGGGGTTGGTTTGGCCAATGTGAAACAGGAGGCTGTGCTAGATGGGACTTTGGTCTGAACCAACAGGGATTTCCTTATGTTCTTAATTTAAACCTTTGAAAAAAGTGCTCACTGAACCTCACTGCTACATCCTGCAAAGAATGGATGAAGACATCTCTCTGATAATGTGAGAAATATAATTAACATTATAGAGAAATTGCAAGAGAATATAAATACTAAGGCAGTTTTGATATTCATAGATGCGGAGAAAGCCTTTGACAATATTTCTTGGACTTTTATGGAAAAAAACTTACAGGGTATGGGGGTAGGCCAAGGTTTTGAAAATGGTATAAGTGCAATATATTCAGAACAAAAGGCAAAATTAATTGTGAACAATGTGGTCACGGAAGAATTTAAAATAGAAAAAGGGACACGAGAAGGTTGCCCAATTTCCCCATTGCTTTTTATATCGGTCCTGGAGGTTTTGCTGAACATGATTAGAAGGGACCAGTTGGTTGAAGGTATACAGGTCGGAAATAGACAGTACAAACTGAGAGCATTTGCAGATGACTTAGTATTGACTTTGCAGGAGCCAGAATCTAGTGCTAAAAGGGTTTTAGAACTGATTCAAGAATTTGGTCAGGTTGCTGGGTTTAAACGGAACAAGTCAAAAACTAAGGCTTTAGAGAAAAACTTAACACAAACAGAGAGAGAGAGGTTTCAGAATATGACAGGTTTAACAATGGTCAAGAAAGTTAAATACCTGGGGATCAATATGACAGCAAAAAATGGGAACTTATTTAAAGATAACTATGAAAAATGCTGCGGCGAAGTGAAAAAAGATCTAGAAATATGGTCAAATTTGAAACTTTCTTTGTTGGGCCGTATCGCAGCTATAAAAATGAATGTATTGCTGAGAATGCTGTTTTTGTTTCAGGCATTGCAAATCGTAGACAAGATGGATTGTTTCAAGAAGTGGCAGAGAGATATTTCAAGATTTGTCTGGCAGGGCAAGAAGCCTAGAATAAAATTTAAAATATTAACGGATGCAAAGGAAAGAGGCAGATTTGCCCTGCCAGACCTTAAATTTTATTATGAATCAGCAGCTTTTTGCTGGTTGAAGGACTGGCTGCTTCTTGAGAACACAGACATTTTGGATTTGGAAGGTTTTAATAATGTATTGGGATGGCATGCGTATCTGTGGTATGATAAGGTCAAAGCGCATAAAGCATTTAAAAACCATATTGTTAGGAAAGCATTGTTTAATGTTTGGATAAGGTACAAAGATTTATTGGAAAATAAAACCCCAAGGTGGCTGTCACCAATGGAAGCGAAAGCTCAGAAAAAGCTCAATATGGAGGCTAAATGGCCGAAATATTGGGAAATTTTGGAACAAGATGGAGATAGATTAAAATTGCAGAGTTTTGAGAAACTAAAGAATAAAGTGCGAGATTGGCTCCATTATTATCAGATAATGGAGGCATATAACTTGGATAAGAAAATTGGCTTCCAGGTGGAAAAATCTAAATTAGAAACAGAACTGTTAGAACCCAAAATTAAGAATTTGTCAAAGATGTATAACTTGCTGTTGAAATGGAATACTCAGGATGAAACGGTTAAATCTGCTATGATTAAATGGGCACAAGATGGTGAACATGACATAATGTTTGCTGACTGGGAACAGTTGTGGACCACAGGTATGAAATTCACGGCATGTAATGCCTTAAGAGAGAACATTATAAAAATGATTTATAGGTGGTACATGACCCCGGTCAAGCTTGCAAAAATTTATCATTTGCCCGATAATAAATGCTGGAAATGTAAAGAAAATGAAGGCACATTCTTTCACCTTTGGTGGACGTGCCCAAGGATTAAGGCTTTCTGGGAGACAATATATAATGAACTGAAAAAGGTATTTAAATTTTGAAGAAACTGTTGTGACGTGGGGTTTGTGATTTCAGCTCTCTTGATATAACATGCTGGAGACAGTTCTCTAGTAACACTTCTTTATTAAAGCAACAAGACTAAAGACTGGGGAGAGGAAAGCTACATTTATAGGGACAGGGAACTAGCAAGAAAGGATACATTTTGGAGGGAACAATATCAGGCAATCACAGTCCTGCCTTTTGGAGGGAACCAATAAGACAGAGGATCCAAATACAGCAGCTTAAATGAACCAATAGTAGCTGTACCCTCTGGAACCAAAAGGCAGTTACTTTACCCTAATGCAAATACAGACAATAATAATACAGATATAAAATCCTTTGACTCAATACACAACAGAAACCAGAGGCCTTTCTTCTGGGCATAGTTGACCAATCGGTGTTAAAGAAGGTCAGAACTTTCTTTATGTATGCCACAACAGCAGCAAGAATACTTATTGCAAAATATTGGAAGACACAAGATCTACCCACTCTGGAAGAATGGCAGATGAAGGTGATGGACTATATGGAATTGGCGGAAATGACCGGCAGGATCCGAGATCAGGGGGAAGAGTCAGTGGAAGAAGATTGGAAGAAATTTAAAGATTATTTACAGAGACATTGTAAATTAACGAACTTTAGAATAATGTTGGATTAAAATTAAGAGGTTTCTAGCTGTAATGGGTTAAAAGAATATGAAAAAATGGGTTTATAGAAGTAAAATTTCAAGATCATAAAAATTTAAGAATAAAGATTTGGGTAGGATAAAGAGGGAAACAAATTGCTGAGCTAATAAATTGAATTGGAATACAAAAAAGAGAGGTATGAGGGGGTCCAAGAAACAAGTAAACGAAAAATAATGGCTGTATTTTTTCTTTTTTCTTTTTTTGTTTGTTTTATCCCTTTTTTGTAATGTAAAAATCTTAATTAAAAATCTTATAAAAAAAAACAAAGAATGGATGAGAAGCTGAAGAAACCATGTCCCTCTTTTCTCATAGTTTATTTATTTATTTTTCCTTCTTAAGTCCAGCTCCTTGCAGCAAACAAAGAGAAGGATGAAGAAGGGAGAGGTGGCTTCTGTTCCACAAGTTGGGCTTCAGAAGGAAGTGCCATCAATGTCTCACTGCTCCTGCTGTTAAGCTGTGGGTGAACATATCAGACGACACAGCGATTCTTCAAACAGCTCTTGTTTATTCAGAGGCAAGAACAGAACTGAACTGAAGGGCTCAGTCAGCCTGCTTTTATAGAGCTCCAGTACAACGTTACTGTAGCAACTTTCTAAAACTATCCAATCACTGAACGTCACTTTCGATCCTTCATTTGCATAACTATCTACAGTATCCCCCTGCTGGCCCAGGGTGAGAACTTCAGTACATAACACCACTCCCCACCGAGATAAGGCGTTAGTTACAATCGTAATGATTTCCTTATATACAGCACTACACGTAATGGTTCAATTAGGCACAAAAGCATATCCGTTACATTTCGCATACCCCCACATACTTAGACCAACAGTGTTACATGTCCAACAACATAGTCCTTTAAATAAGTTGGGCGCTTGGAAACTCTGCCACCCAATTCTTGCTGAGGCTATGGTGCGACCCTAGGTGGCGTTGAAACAAAGTCCCCTGGATCTGCTGCTGTGGGTGGAACCTCTGCAAGTGGAGTTGGTGGAATGTCAGGCACGGCAGTGGTCTGAGTCTGTGGTAAGTCCGGCAGACCATCTGAAGTGGCTTGGTTTGGCTCCACGCCGGCAGTTTGCGAGGGAGGTGTAGGTGGAGCCTCACCATCTGTAAGTGTCTGTTCCAGAGCCACGAGCGCAGTTGGGGGCACCGCGGTAGTGTCCAAGTCCCCAACCCTGCACCTAAGCTGGTCTATGAGCCGGTGCCACAAGCATCCGTCTTCAAGTGCCACCTGGTACGAGCGAGGTCCAGTGACTCCCACTACTGTGGCTGGCATCCAAGGAATGTCCCCCACAAAGTTCTGGGCAAATACCTGGTTTCCTGGAACAAATGACCGTGGTGCATTGGCACAGCCTGGGGGTTCGGCCACGGCAAAGTCTGGGTGCAGCCGGTCGAGCGGGGACCCGAGGCGGCGGCCCATAAGCAGTTTGGCAGGACTCTGCCCTGTGGCCGCATGAGGGGTGATGTGTTGTACGAACAAGTATTCGGCGACCCGCTCATGCCAGTCTCCCCGGTCCAGACGCGCCAGTGCCTCTTTTGTCGAGTGCACCATTCTCTCTGTTTGCCCATTGCTGGACGGATGAAATGGTGCCGTTAGGGCATGGCGGATGCCCAGTCCCAAAAGGTACCGCTCAAAAGTGCCTGATGTGAACTGTGGTCCGTTGTCAGAGACAAGGACATCAGGACACCCATGCGTCGCAAACAGGCCTCGGAGCACCCGGATGACGGCCTCGGTAGTGGTGGAGGGCATCAGGGCCACCTCCAGCCATTTGGAATAGGCGTCCACCACTACCATAAAGGTCCAGCCGTGAAAGGGGCTGGCCAGATCGATGTGCACCCTCGACCAGGGTGCCTTGGGCGTCTCCCAGGTGTGTCCCTTAGCTGCCGGTGGCGCAGGCCTTGATTCTTGGCATGATTGACAGGCAGAAACCCAGGCAGTGATGGCATTTTGACGATTCCTGGGTGGCCAACGTGCAGAGCCTCAAGGACGCGTTGACGGAGTCTTTGGGGAATCACGATGCGGTCTCCCCACAGCAGACAGCCGCGATGAGCCGAGAGTTCATGTTGTCTGGTTGCGAAGGGCTGGAACTCCGATGCAAAAGGCCCTTGTGGCCACCCCCTCCACACCCAGTTGAGCACACGGCTGATGGTGCGATCCTGGGCAGATGCGGAGGCCACAGTGGCAGCCGACACAGGCGCTGCAGGAAGATCCTCAAATCAGGAGGAGTGATGAAGTTGGAGCCGGGTCTTCCACAAACGCTAGAAGAGGGCAACGGCTGAGGGCGTCGGCATGGCCCATCGATTTCCCCGGGCGATGGACGAGCCGGTAGTGGTAGGCAGCCAGGAAAACAGTCCATCGCAGCATGCGCGGAGAGAGGACCGGTGGAGTTGGACGATCACCAGTGACAAGGCCCAGGAGTGGCTTGTGGTCGGTGATGAGGTCAAAAATCCTGCCATAGAGGTATTCATGGAACCTCTTCACTCCAGCCACAAGTGCCAGTGCCTCCTTGTCAAGCTGGCTGTAATTCTGTTCAGTCAGAGATAGTGTCCTGGAAAAGTAGGCAAGCGGTGCTTCTCTTCCGTCTGGAAAACAGTGGCTAAGGACAGCGCCGATGCCAAAAGGTGAGGTGTCGCAGGCAAGGACCAGCAGCCTGGCTTCACTGTCCTGTACCAGCACACTGTCCGATGAAAGGAGAGCCTTGACCACGTTGAAGGTGGCCGTCTCCTGATGACCCCAGGACCAAGGTGTCTTCGTGCTGAGGAGTCGGTGAAGAGGTTCAGCCACCGTGGCTTTGTGGGGCAGGAACATGTTATAAAAGTTCAGCAGTCCCAGGAACGCCTGCAACTCCGTCTTGTTCTTTGGGATGGGGGCCTGCTGGATAGCGCAGATCTTGGTTGTGGTCGGGTGAAGGCTGGAGGCGTCGATAAGATAGCCCAGGAACTCCACCTGTGGAACGGCGATCTGGTACTTCTCCCTCTTTACCTTGAGCCCGGCCTCCTGGAACCTGGTCAGCACGGCACGGAGGCGCTCGAACAGCTGCTGGTGTGAGTCTGCGGACACCAAGACGTCATCAAAATATGGCACCACGCCCGGAAGCCCTTGCAGGAGACGCTCCATAAGGCTTTGGAAGATGCCAGGAACCACACTCACCCCAAACTGCAAACGGTGGCAACGGAATGCCCCTCGGTGGGTGACGATCGTCTGGGCTTCAGCAGTGGCATCATCAATGGGCAGTTGTTGATAGGCTTGGGCAAAGTCCAGCTTAGCGAAGACCTTACCCTCACCCAGGGAATGCAGCAGATGTTGGACAACAGGAACCAGATAAGCGTGCTGCTGAAGTGCCTTGTTGATCGTGCACTTGTAGTCAGCGTAGATTCTCACCGACCCGTCCGGCTTGACAGGCGTGACGATGGGGGTTTCCCACTTGTCAACCGGCTCCAAAACTCCTTGGACGGTCAGCTTGTCCAGTTGTTCGTCCACCTTAGCCTTGAGAGCAAAGGGAACCTGGAGTGGCTTTAGCTTGATGGGGGCGACTTGTGGATCAAGGCTAAAGGAGATGGGCGTAGCTGTATATTGCCCCAAAGTGCCGTCAAAAACCTTGGCAAAGTCTTTGACCAGACCCTCAGTCTCTGTGTTAGAGATGCAGTTGATGCCGGTGACTTCCAGGCCGAGGGCATCAAACCAGTCTAGTCCTAGGAGGCTTGGCCGCTGACCTTTGACCACTACCAGTTGGAGCAGGCCTGAAAAATACTTGAAGGCGATCTGGAATCGGCCAGCGCCTACCACGGGAATGTCGTTTCCCTGGTAGTCTCTCAGGTGTACGCGGTGAGAGTCGAGTTGCCTTTTGGACACTCTGGGTACCAGTCTTTTGATGGTGCTCCAAGACACGATGGACAGGGCAGACCCGGTGTCGATCTCCATGTCACATGGAGCTCCTTCAATGAGCACCATGACATTCAGCTTGTGTCGCGTAGGCGAGTCGGTTTGGCCAATCGTGGTTCCAGACGGGTAGCGGCAGTTGGTGAGAGCGAAACAGCTTTCCTTCGCGGACTGGAGTGAAGACTTAGACTTGCAAGTCGGTGAGGGGGGGGTGTCAGACGGAGCCGATCGACAGACCTTAGCGATGTGGCCCCTTCTGGAACACTTCCGACAGATGGTGTCTCTGAATTGACACTTGGCACGGGAATGGTTGCCTCCGCAGCCGGCACATTCTGATTGGCCCTTGGACCTCTTTTGGAACTTCCTGCACTCCCACTTTGTCTGGTGCATGTCATTGTCTTCACTGGAGGATGCCTCATCACTGCTGGCCTCTTCATGATGCCCTGGAACTGGCTTCCTAGCAAGACGCGGGCTGCTGGGTGAGAACTTCAGTACATAACACCTGCCTTCTATGAAATCCTGAAGAGCCTGAGAAGCAGTGGCCCCTTATTTTCTCTATGGGTAGCATGTGGCAGGGAGGGAAGGTTGTTTGCAGGAGGGAGCAGCATGAGGCACTGCTGCTGCCTTTCCAAGAGAGAAATCCTTTGTCCCACCTCCCAGAGGGACATGTAGTTTTTTGCACTTCCCAGTTGGGCTTTGCTGTGAGGTGCTGTTTCTGCAAAACCCAGAACAAGGGCAAAGCCACTGTCTTCCCTGAATTCTAAGCATGTGATTTGTGTCCCATGAAATGGAGGGTTAATAGCAGCCATGACTAATGAAGCAGTGGTGATGATGTGTGACTGTGGCAATTCCTGCAACACTAGTATGGCACGATGTATATGCGTGCAGCAGCAAGCATATTCTCCTGTAAATATGTAATTATAACTTAGAAGAACCCTGGGTCCTGCAGTCTTTCTAAACAGCAAACACCTTCCCTGTGGGTGCTGGGTGGGGAGAGAGGAAACTGTAAGTGGCAGACAGCCATCAGCCCTGTCATCCTAATCAACTTGTCTGGACTCTGTCACAAGCGGCTTATCCTCACTCACTTGGCCACAGTGTCAACGGCTGGTTTGATAGCAAAATAAAAATAGAGGTTGGTTTTATCACACTGGTATGTCCAACCTCTGGACAGTTTCATGCAGCAGCTTCATTTGGCATCCCAGAGGTGATGGCACCGATACTTTCAGGACATTTCCAAAGTAGCACAGAAACTTGGCCAACTTGGTCTGTGGGGGCAACTTAACTTTTAAAACTCTTTCTTTCAAGATTCCACAAGCAGTTTGCCAGAATTTGCCACCCTAAAGTATTAAAAACTGCTGAGAGTTCTAAAGACCATAATGCAATAATGATTTGTGGATCTCGTGAGATTTGTGAGAGAACATAACATAGCGGATAATTTGTGAGACTGCAGCTGCCTCCCTCCCTCCCTGCCACTTCCATGGGTCCATTTACAACCAACTGTCCACAGAGTGTGAAAGTAATATGTACATATCAGCATATTTGCATTGAGAATTACAATGCCTATGGACATAAAGGTTGTGTTTGTCTGCAATAGTGACTAGCCGTTGGTAGGCCTCTACTCTAGGAACTCTTCCTTTAAGAACATCTAAGCTAGTGGTGATAACTACGGTACTTCTTGGGGAAGTGACTTCCCAAAGGAATTGGATTCCTTGGGTAAGAAGCTGGAAGCATCTGAAATTTTGTCAGTAGAAAATCTGCCTCTGTTTGGATTTCCTGCGGAGGGTGGGGTCTTTGCTTTGAGTGAGGCAGTTGACTTTGGATGGCCCCCATGGGCACCATGCCTTTCTGAGGAGGAAGAGCTGTAAGTTTTTTGACAGAATTACAAGCCTGGTAGATGAAGGGAACGCAGTGGATGTAGCCTACCTTGATTTCAGCAAGGCATTTGACAAGGTGCCCCATGATATTCTTGTAAAGAAGCTGGTAAAATGCGGTCTTGACTATGCTACCACTCAATGGATTTGTAACTGGCTGACTGACCGAACCCAAAGGGTGCTCATCAATGGTTCCTCTTCATCCTGGAGAAGAGTGACTAGTGGGGTGCCACAGGGTTCTGTCTTGGGCCCGGTCTTATTCAACATCTTTATCAACGACTTGGATGATGGACTCAAGGGCATCCTGATCAAATTTGCAGATGACACCAAACTGGGAGGGGTGGCTAACACCCCAGAGGACAGGATCACACTTCAAAACGACCTTGACAGATTAGAGAACTGGGCAAAAACAAACAAGATGAATTTTAACAGGGAGAAATGTAAAGTATTGCACATGGGCAAAAAAAATGAGAGGCACAAATACAAGATGGGTGACACCTGGCTTGAGAGCAGTACATGTGAAAAGGATCTAGGAGTCTTGGTTGACCACAAACTTGCCATGAGCCAACAGTGTGACGCGGCAGCTAAAAAAGCCAATGCAATTTTGGGCTGCATCAATAGGAGTATAGCATCTAGATCAAGGGAAGTAATAGTGCCACTGTATTCTGCTCTGGTCAGACCTCACCTGGAGTACTGTGTCCAGTTCTGGGCACCACAATTCAAGAAGGACACTGACAAACTGGAACGTGTCCAGAGGAGGGCAACCAAAATGGTCAAGGGCCTGGAAACGATGCCTTATGAGGAACGGCTAAGGGAGCTGGGCATGTTTAGCCTGGAGAAGAGGAGGTTAAGGGGTGATATGATAGCCATGTTCAAATATATAAAAGGATGTCACATAGAGGAGGGAGAAAGGTTGTTTTCTGCTGCTCCGGAGAAGCGGACACGGAGCAATGGATCCAAACTACAAGAAAGAAGATTCCACCTAAACATTAGGAAGAACTTCCTGACAGTAAGAGCTGTTCGACAGTGGAATTTGCTGCCAAGGAGTGTGGTGGAGTCTCCTACTTTGGAGGTCTTTAAGCAGAGGCTTGACAACCATATGTCAGGAGTGCTCTGATGGTGTTTCCTGCTTGGCAGGGGGTTGGACTCGATGGCCCTTGTGGTCTCTTCCAACTCTATGATTCTATGATTCTATGATTCTAAGTCTGATTCATTTCCTCTTGTTCTTCAGTTCTTTCACTGTCATACTATTGAGGACAAGTTGAACTGTCAAGGAATTACAGTGGTGCCTCGCAAGACGAAATTAATTCGTTCCGCAAGTTTTTTCTTCTTGCGAGTTTTTCGTCTTGCGAAGCACGGTTTCCCATAGGAATGCATTGAAAATCAATTAATGCGTTCCTAGGGAAACCGCCTTCAGACCAGGTCCGGGGACAGTCTGTCCCCCGACCTCTTCTGAAGGCTGGGGGGGGGGGACAAGGGCTTTTCTTCCCACTGCCAGCCTTCAGAAGGCTGTTCTGAAGGCTGGTGGTGGGAAGAAAAGCCCTTCTTCCCACCTCCCGCCCCGCAAGCTCCGGGGACAGGAGGGCTTTGCTGCTGACCGCCAGCATTTTAAAAGCCCCTGCTGTCCCGGGGCGATTTTAAAATGCTGGCGGGCGGGAGCGAAGCCTCCGCTGTCCCGGGGAGATTTTAAAATGCTGGGGGTCGGCAGCGAACGCTTCGCTCCCGCCCACCAGCATTTTAAGATCGCCCGGGACAGCAGAGAAGTCTCCGTTGTCCCGGGAAGGCAGGCGGGGGGGGGGAAGCAAAGACTTTTGCCCCCCGCCGGCCTTCAGAAGAGGTCCAGGACCTCTTCTGAAGGCTGGCTGTGGGCGAAAGTTTTTGCTCCCGTCCGCCAGCAATTTAAAACAGGTCCCCGGAGATTTCCCTATGGGCTTTCGTCTTGCAAAGTAAGCCCATAGGGAAATTCGTCTTGTGAAGCGCCTCCAAAACAGAAAACCCTTTCGTCTTGCGGGTTTTCCGTCTTGCGAGGCATTTGTCTTGCGGGGTACCACTGTACAGAGAGACTAGGCAGGATAGGAAGGAAATGGGACCTGCAGGTCTAGAGAGCCAGTGTGGTGTAGTAGTTAAGAGCGGTGGACTCGTAATCTGGGGAACCGGGTTCGCGTCTCCGCTCCTCCACCTGCAGCTGCTGGGTGACCTTGGGCCAGTCACACTTCTCTGAAGTCTCTCAGCCCCACTCACCTCACAGAGTGTTGGTTGTGGGGCAGGAAGGGAAAGGAGAATGTTAGCCGCTTTGAAACTCCTTAGGCTAGAGATAAAGCGGGATATCAAATCCAAACTCCTCCTCCTCCTTCTCTTCTTCTTCTTCTTCTTCTTCTTCTTCTTCTTCTTCTTGTTTACAGCCAGAAAAGCATTTGATGTCTCAGCTTTTGAGAGGAGTTGAATAGTGGGCCTTAGCACTGTTTCTTCTGCTCCTGCTCCCCAGACCTGCCTATTAGTGCAGTGGCTAGCTAACCCCATGGCAATTGTGCCATGGGGTTGAAATCTGGTGTTTTTATTCCAAGGCTCAAAATGGCTTGTCCCTATTTTTCCAGAGCATGTGGATTTCTTAGCCACCAAAATGTGTAGTCACCCTGGAGACTGGACTCTGCCACGTTGGCCACAGCTTTTGGTATGTGAGAGCAAAGGCCGCATGCGTCTTCTCCTTTGCTTGAGGTTCTGCCTCTGGTGTTTGATGTGAGGCAAATGGGCCAGGAAGGAAGGCTCCATTTCGCCTGTTATCCTATGCACAAGAGAGAATTTTAGTGCGCTCCCTGGCAGCTGATAATGTTGCAGTCAAGCTGGAAAGCCTAAGCATGCATGCTCTAATTTGAAAATAGCCTAAAATATTAAAAGGCAGATACCTGATCCACACAGTGTCAGGGAGGACTTCAGTTCTAAGAGTAACTGAGATGGCAGCTGCTGCTTTGTTGCATTCTCTCCCCCTGCCCGGTTGGTGCTTGGGGTACACTGGCTGTACACGTTCTCTGCTGCTGATATGGGAGATGCCAGTGGCTATTGCTGTTGAGTGTCAGCAAGAGGATGGTGCTGAATGTGCTATCAGGGTGTTGTTTTCTTCTCCCTGTCAGGATACCAGCACCAAAGTAATTTGCCTGAGGTTCTGAGCTTGGGTTACATGGTGTCTGAACCTCTTGAGCCTTCAGAGTCACTTTGCTTTTGTGATGAAGCAACTATTCTGTGTTTACAAATGCCATGACAGATGTTGGGAATCTCAGGTGAGGTACACTTACAGTGAAGTTGCTCCCAGTTTGCACACTCATTCAAGGAATAACAATTTAAGGCTTGTTCCAAATCTATTAAATATTTAGGTATGTTAATGTCAAGAGATGAAACACAGTTAGTTACAGTTCATATGAATAAATTACCGTATTTTTCGCACCATAGGGCGCACCGGACCATAGGGCGCACCCAGTTTTTAGGGGGGGAAATCAAGAAAAAAATCTTTCCCCCCCCAGCCCCAAAGTGCAGCGTACAGGGTGTGCACAACCTCTCCCTGCCGGAGGGGTTGCGCGCAGCTATGGAGCAAGCCAAGTTTTGGCTTCCCCTTTAGCCCCATGCAGCCTCTCCTTGCCGGGAGACGCTGCGCAGGGCTAAAGAAGCCATAGCCCCGTGCAGCGTCTCCTTGCGGAGGGGTTGCGCGCAGCTATGGAAGAAGGCAAGGCAGCGAGTGGGGTGGATCCCGCTCGCTGTTTTGCCTTCCCCTTTAGCCCCGCGCAGCGTCTCCTTGCCGGGAGACGCTGCGCAGGGCTTTCCTGGCTTTTCTGGGAGGTGGGGGAATTCCCCCACCTCCCGCAAAACCGGCAGAAGCCGCACGCACTTTAAAAGGGCTGCACGGTTTCTCCTGGCTTTCCTGGGAGGTGGGGGGATTCCCTCACCTCTCGCAAAAGCCCGCAGAAGCCGTGAACTCTTTAAAGGGGCTGCACAGCTTCTCCTGGCTATCCTGGGAGGTGGGAGAAGGGACTGATGCGGCCAGTCAGTCCCTTCTCCCTCTTGGGGAAAAGCCCGCAAGAGCGCACGGAGCTTGTGGGCGGCTCTTGGGGGCTTTTCCCGCCTGCCTCCCCCCCTGCATTCGCTCCATAGGACGCACACACATTTTCCCTTGCTTTTTAGGAGGGAAAAAGTGCGTCCTATGGTGCGAAAAATACGGTAATAAAAGAGGCTTCTTCCGATATCGATAGGTGGGAGTCATTGAACCTTACCCTTTGGGCAAATGCTCTCAAAATGAATATTATTCCCAGATTCATTTATATCTTGATAAGACTTCCAGTTTTTATATCTGGATCATATTTTCAAAAGATAAACTCATTGTTCATTGAAATGCCTTTGGGGCTCAGCAGCAACAAGAATATCCTTGCAGAGAATGCAGCTACAAATTAAAGAAGGCTGTTTCGAAATCCCAAATTTGGAATTATATAATTATGTTTACCTACTGTCAAGTACTAAATATTGGAATTCCACTGTTGGCCATAGTTTTCCAATGTGGGCAACGCTAGAGTATATGTACGTAGCACCTTTGGTTGGTTGGACAATACTAGGATTAAAATATATGAAATGTCAGGGGATCACAGAAGAATATGGAATACATTGGCTAATAAAAACAAATTTGTTCCATTTTTACATGCTAAACTTAGTCTGTGGGGAAACCCCACACTAAGAATTGCAAAAAAAAGATGGTGATATGGAAAAATTGGATGGAAGAAGGTGTACTGACATTGGACCAACTGATAGATGAGGAAGATGAATTTTATGCTTTTGCTTTTTTAAGACAAAAATATCACCTATCAGATGCAGCTCAATGACAATATCTTCAAGTACAACATCTCCTAACGTGTGTTTGAGCCATCGCCCCTTTCAGCTTCTGAGACACCTGAAATATTGGAGAAATTGGACAACTATTCAAAAATAAAAAGCCAGCAATTACTTTTTATAGATACAGTGGTGCCTCGCAAGACGAAATTAATTCGTTCCGCAAGTCTCTTCGTCTTGCGAGTTTTTCGTCTTGCGATGCACGGTTTCCCATAGGAATGCATTGAAAATCAATTAATGCGTTCCTAGGGAAACCGCCTTCAGACCAGGTCCGGGGACAGTCTGTCCCCGGACCTCTTCTGAAGGCTGGGGGGGGGGACAAGGGCTTTTCTTCCCACCCCCAGCATTTTAAAAAACCCCGGGACAGCAGAGGACTTCTCCGCTGTCCGGGCGATCTTAAAATGCTGGCAGGCGGCATTTTAAAATCGCCCCGGGACAGCGGAGGACTTCTCCGCTGTCCGGGGCGATTTAAAAGCCCCTGGGAAGGCAGGCAGGGGGGACAAAGACTTTCGCCCCCCGCCCGCCTTCAGAAGGTGTTCCCGCCCCCCCACCCGGCTTTGGAGCAGCGTTCCGAAGCCCGGCGGCGGCGGGAGGAGGCGTTCCCGCCCCCCCGCCCGGCTTCGGAGGAGGTCCGAGGACAGTGGGGAAGAGGCGCTGCGCTTCCCCGCTGTCCCGGATATTTCCCTATGGGCTGTCGTCTTGTGAAGCAAGCCCATAGGGAAATTCGTCTTGCGAAGCGCCTCCAAAACGGAAAACCCTTTCGTCTAGTGGGTTTTCCGTCTTGCGAGGCGTTCGTCTTGCGAGGTACCACTGTATCTATTAACAATACACAAATTCAATATGCAGACTGCAAGAGATGATTGGAATAAAGAATTGGAATTTTCAGTATTACTCAGACAGTGGGAAAATGTTTTAAAATGTTTTAGCTTCAATACCCAAGGTGTCATTAGATTTAAAATTAAGGCTAATACATCAGAAAATAATATTTAGAGTTTATTGGACTCCTTTACAATTGTATAAAAAAGGGGTAGCTAAGATAGCTAAGTGTTGGAGATGTGGCAAGGACAATGCCTCTCTGAAACACATGTTTGTACAGTGCTCTTTACTTAACAAGTTCTAGGAGAAAATGCTGGACTGTGTAACTATGACTATACAGAAAAAGTTAAATCTTTCAGTGGATAATATTTTATTGAACTATATACCTGCTGTATGGAAATTGTCAAAGGGACAATGGAAATGGATTTTCTGTGCCCGAAAGATGGCCAAGAGATTGAGGAATTGGAAAAATGAAGTTTTGATACCATTCAATCAATGGACTGACGATATGACATCACTGACAATTTATGAACAGACTGCTGACAGGTGCATAAATAAAGATGGATAAATACGATAACATTTGGAATGAGTTTATACAAAATGCAGTAGGCTATTAATATTTACATAAGCACTAGGACAATAACACTATGCCAATTTATATAAGAATGTATGGGAAAATTGTATATTGCTTCCCCCCTCCAAATTCCCACTTTTATATGTATGTATCTTTGTTGTTGTTTTTGTCCCTCTCACTCTTCCTTTTTTCTCTATCACTATATTTCTTTTGATTGAAATCACCCTAATAAAATATAAATATTTAAAAAGTTGCTCCCAGCTCCAGTAACCACATGGAAGCAGGTTAAGGTCCAAATAGTTTTTACTGTTGCAGAAGATAAGGCTTAGTAAAACTGTTCTGGACGTGGATATATACAACTTGTAGGCTTTTGGAGATACAGATATATATATATCGATACATACAATTACAAAGTATCTCCATTGCTCCAGATAAACTCCAGCAATGCTTGACAACTAACACCAACAGACGGATGACTCATAGACTAACAAACATTACTGAACTGACATACATTAATCACAGATATAGTTGGGGCACTGGGCTGTTAGCAAAGCAACTGGAATGGCTAATCTTTCACATCCATGGGGTGATTTGCACTTCTGAAGGAAAGCAACCCCTTCTCATGTCCAGTTATTCCAACAAGCATTGCAAGCAAAAGCAATTTAAGAATTTCCAAAAAGGAAGGGGTTGAACTTGAAAACAGAGAGATTCTTTTCAGTGATCTAGGATTCACCCCAATATCTTAACTGACTTGAACACAAACTTGAATTAAACCTCTGCAAGTCAAATACTGGTTTAACAGTGAATGAGGTTCTTTTAGTCTTAAGGTGCTTCAGTCCCCAAGAAAGAAAGGAAGAAAGGGGGTTCATATTATTTTTTCTGAGATGCTATTGCAGCAGCAGCAAGAGGAATAGAGGATAGAGGGTTCTTCAACTGGTACAGTGGTACCTCTGGTTACAAACTTAATTTGTTCCGGAGGTCCATTCTTAACCTGAAACTGTTCTTAACCTGAGGTACCACTTTGCCTAATGGAGCCTCCTGCTGCCACTGCACCACCGCCGCACAATTTCTGTTCTCATCCTGGGTCAACGTTCTTAACCCGAGGTACTACTTCGAGGTTAGTGGAGTCTGTAACCCAAAGTGTTTGTAACCCGAGGTGTTTGTAACCCGAGGTACCACTGTAATTCTGTCTATTTTTCAACTGCCTAGGTAGAGGACTGTCCACTGGGACAGCATCCAGCAACTGGGTCCTGGAAGCAGTGTAGGATTGAAGGGCATTACAACACTTTTCTAGCTACCCATTCCTTGTGGTTGTCCCCATGGAGAGCTCTGGAAAGAAAGGTGTGACTTCTCTCCCACATGCTTGGCTCTTACAAGAGGTGCAAAAAGTCCACAGAGAGAAATGGTCCTCCTTTTCTCTCTCTTGTTCTCCATGTTTGCTCTTGCATCTCAGCAGGAGAAACACAAAAGATGTCTCCTCTCTCAAAGTGAGGTTGAAGAAGAAAGAAGGAAATGAGGCCCTTATCCCTAAGAGTATCAGTCTAGACTGGAGGGAAGGTCAGCCCAGGTTAGGTCAGAAAGGTCAGTCTAGGAAACTTGGCAGTTCCTCTTTCTATCTGCCCTGCCCTAGGCAGACACATCAGCCTCCAGTGCAAGCTGAGTTGCATCCCAGTCTGGGGGGAGCATCTCATGCCTTTTCAAGATGAACGGAATCTGGGACAGGAAAAGAGGGCAAAGGGTTCAGCCCTCCTGGCAGTATCCAAATTGCCCTCCCTGCCTCTTCTGCACATGAATTTGCCTTGCCTTGCTCTGCATTTTGCTTCTCAGGCTTTGAGAAGCAGATGCAAGGCTTCTGACAGGATCCTGCAGCCCTCCTGCCTCCTCTGAGGTGGGAAGTGCTTGTCTGGCTTGGGGAAGGAAGTGGGAAGGCTCTTGGACCCTGCCAGAGCATTTCACCTCCCTCCCTATGCCAGGCAGAAGCTTCCTGGGCTTTGGGAAGAAGGCGCAGGGCTCTGATTTAGGGAAAGAAAAAGGTCTCTGAACTGCGTTCTGGAGCGTTCTGCCAGAAAAAAAGCGCTGGGTGTGGTGTTTGGCATGGGGAGCCAGTTTGTAGGTATCTGAAAGTTCATATTTTGATTACATGTTTTCTTGTTTCTCTGCTGTGCAGCTGAGAAAGTAACTTCGTTGGGAAAGGACTGGCACAAGTTCTGTTTGAAATGTGAGCGCTGCAACAAGACCCTGACTCCTGGTGGGCATGCTGAGGTAAGAGTCCCACTGGACACGGCCTGCTGCATTGGGGCAGTTTCTGGGAGCACTTGCCTTTGATCTGTTAACTGGGTCGACATATTTTAGCCAATAGCCTCTCTTCTGAATTCTGCCAACAAAGTGTTTATCCTCAAGATGTTTGGGGCAATTGTAGTGTCATGCAGGATAAGGTGTTCCAGCTCTTCACTGTCACAATTACCCAGAGGAACAATTGGGGCAGCCCCTCCCAGTCTGTGAGGCTCCAGCGCAGTAGGCGCTTTCCAGTTCACAGGGTTGTGTGGGATTTGTTGCATGTTAAGATGGGCTTCCAATTTCACTTTCCACAAGGATAGTTCATCAGAAGTATCTTTTCAGTACAGAACAAGAAACAGGAACGACAAATTAGAAAGGAAAGTAATGATTCTACCTAATTCTGTGTTGTCTGAAAGCAAAAGCTTTTCATTTTTATATTTTTTTTCTAAGTTTCTGTGCCATTTCAGATAAGTTTATGAAATGATTTATGCCTATCTTTCCCCCTTTCTGTCTGTACGTGTAAATACTCCATTTGAATCTGGAGGGTGGTTCCTCTTGTTGTTCCTTCTAAAAACTAAATAAGGAGGTTAAATCATACCTTAGACAATACCTTGATTAATTATAAAAATATTTCTGCCTTGAACACTGTATCCATACATGGGGATACAAGGGCAGTTCACAATCCCAGTATAAACAATAAAATCATCAAAATAATTACAACACCTTAATAAACAACAAAGCAGCAGCAATAACAAAATGTTAGAGCAGCCACAGAGTAGAGCATTTAAATCACCTAGCATTCCATTAAAGTGCAAGGCAAAACAAATGCATTGGCCTCTAGTGGCACCTTCTGCAGCCTGGGTGCAATTGAGAAGTCGGCCGCACTGTGGGTGGGCACAGAGCAAAACAGGCACGGAGTGCAATAAGCCTCATCCCACAAGCATGGTTTGCCATGTTTAGCTTTACTGGGCAGTGTAAAGACAAAAAACCCTGAGAGTGGCTGACTATAGAGGAGGGAAGCAGGATGTTGTACAGTCCTTGGGCCTCCCCCATTGCGTGGGGACCCAGGCGCTGCCCAGCCAGCTCCCTCCCTCAAGGCTGCTGCTCCAAAGTGCTTGGCATATGCTCCTAAGCCTAGACTTCGAGTCATTGTAAATTGTTGGAAGGTGACTTCTACTCTTCCTTCCCACTTGGGAACCAGAAATTATTATTGCTTCAGCTCTTCTGTTCCTGGCCTAGGGGCACTTTGCCTCCGTCAGCTCAAGCAAACACCATTTATTCCCCAATTAATGTTGAAGAGAGAGCAGAAGGAAAGTGTATCTGGGTACTGTATCAAGTGTGCCCACATAGAGAGCTGTAGGTAGGAATCATCTGCTTTCAAGGCATGAGGTTCCCCATTATGTGAAATCTGAGAAAAGTGACTCATCCGAGAAGCACTTTCTCTCTGAAGGTGTGTCTTAGCCAGCACACTGGAGTGCTTCCAGGGAGCTGGGAAGGTTTCTTCCTGACTGCACCACGTCCCACACTTGGAGGAGTCACACCCAGCAATTTTCTTTCCGTGCTTCACGTGGTGGGTGAGCTTCTCTCTTGTCTGCTAACTGATGACAAGCCTGCTGTTGCTACTGGAAGGATGTTTTCTCAAGCTGTATTTGCTTTTCCTTCTATGGAAGTACAAGCAGTGCATTCCTCGCATTAAGGGAGAAATATGTTCATGCCTTATCACCATTTCCTCTCACAAATTGACTCCTGTTGACAGTTAAGTGCAGATACTGCCAATAATGTTTGCTATGCCTGTGATGTTCATGCTAGAGCAACACGGCACATTTACCGTATTTTTTGCACCATAACACTCACTTTTTTCCTCCTAGAAAGTAAGGGGAGATGTCTGTGCGTGTTATGGAGGAAATGCCTACGGGTGGCATGCCTACGGATTTTCCTCCGCTAAAAACTACGTGCGTGCTATGGTGGGGTGCGTGTTATAGAGCGAAAAATACGGTACATAGGTACTAGAGCACTGAATGAAACCTAATGAACAACTAAACATGCAATACCTGAATACATCCTCATACATATGCATCTCAAAACCTCAATATAAACAAGCATAGACATGTTCCTTCTATGTGGAAATATGATACTCCTGTCACTAAAATTGTGGATGATTGACAAATTCTCATCTTCCATTTGTTATAAGCATGTGAAAACACACATGTAACATCTGTAAAGGCCCATGTCAAAAAATTGCTGCTTTACAGCATAATCTGTTATTGCTGAATTATTTGCTTTGTTCATCTGTTTATAAAACTTAATAAACACAGTTTAAAAAAGAGAGGAACAGGAAAGGTGCTGGTTTGCTGAAAGGTTATTCTGGTGCCCCAGGGCGATGAGGAGGCAGGGAGAGAACAAGCCTCTTTCTTCTCGCTGCAAGCTGCTGCTACTGCTGCTTGCCAGATGAGTAAAAGGAAGGATATTTGGCAGCTGGTGCAGACGGCTTTGGTAGGCCTGCCATATGAAAGGCGGCGCTTTGTCCTGGATCTTAGGCAAGTCAATCAGATTTTTTGCCAGCTTAGATTTTGATGTGAGCTGGATAATTCAGTTGACTTCAAAAGCTTGCATTTGATATTTGATATTTTGATTTGATTTTTTAAAAAATGCTTTATTGTTTTTTTTAAAAAAGCTACACAACACAAAGTACCGGTAATCAACAGAAAGAAAAAAATAAACAAACATTCATTCCATAATTAGCGCTTGTTGTAGGTAAGTTTGTAGTTGGTTTCCACATGACCTCTGGTCCCTGCATTGTGGTTCCCAAATTACGTTATTTTTACTACACACTAAGCTTTATCTCTTCTAGGTTATTTTGATAACATTGCTTTTATAAAGTTCTCTTGTTACACGCAGAAAGTCAATCCAGACCTGCCAACGGATTTATGTTTTTGCAATGTTCTTTTAAATAAACTGTACACATCCCACTCTCTATTAAATTTTTGATCAGTGACATCTCAAAACCTTGCTGATAGTCTGGCTAGTTCTGCATATTCTTGCATTTTGTTTTCCCAGTATAGCTTGGATGGGATAGCATCTCCTTTCCAACCCTTTGCAATTAAAATTCTAGCTGCTACTGTAGCATACATGAAAATTCTCCTAAATTTGTTTGGAATTTAGTTGTTCATTGTTCCTAGCAGGAAGGCTTCAGGCATCTTGGGGAAAGAAATTTTTTTTTATGTTTGTTGTAAATTATCTCCCAAAATTCTCTAATTCAGGGGTCGGCAAACTATGGCCCGGGGGCTGGATGCGGCCCACCTGGCTGGTAAATCCGGCCCATGGACCCTGCCGTCCGCTTGGTCGGTCCCCACGCTGAGCTAAACCGGTGCGGCGTTTCATTGAAAAGAAGCCACGAACACCTTGCCGTGCGCGAGGACTGACTTCCGCAATGCTGGCACGGCTTTGGATTGGCTGCAGGAAGCTCCTGCAGCCATTCCGAAGCCTCGCCGCCCGCGCACTGAGGTAAACCTGGCATTGTGACGGGCGCATTGTGACGGGCGCATCACGGCTCGGCGCTGCTGCTGGTGGCGCACTCAGTGGCCGCGCTGGAGCAGCTTGAGGGTGAGCTGTGCGCGGCCTGCCCACCAACCTGGCCTCAGACGACGGGCTGTAGCACATGGTGCACGCCGCCTGGGAGCTCCGGGCGTATCGGCTTGTCAAGAACGCCGGTGAGTGGGCAGCACCGAGACATGTTCCTGAGCGCATGCAGAGTGCGTTCCTCCTCCAGGTCTGGAGGCAGCTGTGGGACCGGCTTGCAGGGTATTTATATTTTTCAAAATATAGTCTGGCTCCCCACAAGATCTCAGGGACGGTAGACTGGCCCCCTGATGAAAAAGTTTGCTGATGCCTGCTCTAACTCTTTTACAGTTTCCCCACATGGGGATTATTGTGCCTTCTGCCTCCCTGCATTTCCAACAGGTCTTTGGCCTAGATTTAAACATTCTGGCCAGTTTGACAGGTGTTAAATACCACCTGTAGAGCGTTTTCATGCAATTTTTCTTTTAAATCATAACATGCAGTGAATTTTAAATTTTCCCTCCCAAGCCTCTCCCATGATTCCATTTAGATATTATAGCCAAAGTCCCTAGCCCACTGCACCATTACAGATTTTACTTCTTCCTCCTTGTCCTCCCAGTCAAGGAGGAGCCTATACATTTTGGAGAAATAAAGGTAAAGGGACCCCTGACCATTAGGTCCAGTCGTGGCTGACTCTGGGGTTGCGGCGCTCATCTCGCTTTATTGGCCGAGGGAGCCTGCGTACAGCTTCCGGGTCACGTGGCTAGCATAACTAAGCCACATTAGCGAAGTTCGTAACCCTAAGCATTTGTAACCCAAGGTACCACTGTACAATGATTTCCTAATCACATGGTTTGAGAAACCTTTATGCACTTTGGCCTTCTCATAACCTAGATAAGCATGCCAGCCGTATCTATTATCGAACCCTTCTAGGTCCAGTCTTTTTTAATGTCATCCACTCCTGGATCCTGGAAAGGCAAGCTGCTTCACGAGACAGTTTCAGATCCAGTACTGCAAACCCTCCCCTTTCTTTTATACCGATTAATAATTTGTGCTTTATATTAGGTTTTCTGCTATTCCAATAATAATAATAATTTTTATTTATACCCTGCCCTCCCCAGGCTGGGCTCAGGGCAGCTAACAAGCAATAATAAAAACAAGTTGAATGAATACAACTTAAAAACAAGATTAAAATACAACATTAAAATATTGAAACATTAAAATATTAAAATGCAGCCTCATCACAGGAGGAGAAAAGGAAAAAGGGAAAAGAAAGGGGGAGGGAATCAAATTGGCTCCAAGCCAAAGGCCCTGCGTGGAGAAATCAGATCCTGCGGGGCCCTGGTCTCATGAGGCAGAGCGTTCCACCAGCCGGGGCCAGAGTTGAAAAGGCCCTGGCTCTGGTTGAGGCTAATCTAACTTCCTTAGGGCCCGGGACCACTAGGGTGTTGCTATTTATGGACCTTGAGGCTCTCTGTGGGGCATAACGGGAGAGGCGGTCCCGTAGGTACGAGGGTCCTAGGCCGTGAAGGGCTTTAAAGGTCAAAAGCAGCACTTTAAATCTGACCCTGTACTCCACCGGGAGCCAGTGCAGCTGGAAAAGCACTGGGTGAATATGCTCCCATGGCAGAGACCCCGTGAGGAGCCTCGCTGCAGCATTCTGTACCCGCTGGAGTTTCTGGGTCAGCTTCAAGGGCAGCCCCGTGTAGAGCGAATTATAGTAGTCAAGCCTGGAGGTGATGGTTGCATGGATCACTGTGGCCAGGTCGGGGAATAATAAATCTTAATATATCCTTCTGGCAATCTTTGAAGCAGCTCGCTGTTCCTATAACCGGGATGAGTTGAAACAAAAAGATCATTTTTGGAAGCACACTCATTTTTATCGTGGAAATTCTTCCCCAAAAGGAGATATTTAGCCTATTCCAGATTTCCAGTTTGTTTTTTATCTCCCTCCAGGTGCTGGCATAATTAGCCTGAAATAAAATTGGTGTTCTTCACTGTGAGCCATATGCCCAGATATTTAACTTTTTGCTAATTTCCGGGTCACAGAACTCGTGTATTTCACTTTTTTCTTGGGATTCCATATTTTTTGACCAATAATTTGACTCAAACTGAAGGATACCAAACAGTCTCCCAGCCGCTTGTTGGCTTTTGCCACACTAGATTTTACTCTGAATATTTTTTCAGTTCTTTTAAATATTTTGCCTTCTTGTAGCTGTAACCACTTGGCTAGCTCCTTAATAATTTCCTCATCTATAATCTCTTCGGTCTCTTAGGGGATACCTCTCAATCTCAGAGTCAACTCAATTAATTTGGCGTTTTGGTCGATTTTATTTCCCATCCTTTCAAGTTTGTCATCTATTATTTGGTGTTCTCATTCATATCTTTTTCCATCCCTAATATGTCTCACTTGCTTCTCATTTGAGGTGAGAGGGCTTTTTGAGCCCCCATGTGCCCTTCTCCTTCATGTTTGGCTAGTACCAGCAACTCTTCTGGGAACTGGAACGGCCTTTCTCTTTTGAAGTCCACGGGAGTTAGAACTCCTTGTTCTCATCACTACTGTCTATATGTGTGTGTTTTTTGTTCTTTTTGCCATGCCTTTGCTCTAACTTTGTGATTTTCTAAATATCCCTGAAAACTGTGTGCGTATTTTATGTTCTCAATATCTTTTAAAAATATTGATGTATTGTTTTTAAATTTTACAACAAGCACTTTGTGAGTGGATGGCAAATTTAGAATCTCAAATAAAATAACAAAACCTTTTGGCAACTCCAGATTCTTTATAGACTCAAGTTCACATGAAATAGTCAATGCCCTCCCTTTATGATTTAGTGATTTATCAGCCTTCAGTGAACAATTGTTTGAAACTAATAATCTTTTATTAACACTGGCTAATCTAACAGTTGCCATTTCTGTCTTAGCACGATGGAAAGCCGTATTGTCACAAACCCTGTTACGCAACATTATTTGGACCAAAAGGTAGGTTTCTCTTTCCGGGTGGTTTGACCGTTTCAACTCCAGACACAAATGCTGATATCTCTCTCTCTCTGTCTGTCTCTCTCTCTCTCTCTCTCTTACCTTCTCATCACCAAAGCCAACTAGAGACATCACTTTTGAGTTTATATAATGTCTGTCTTCACATATCTCTGGTGTGGCACACCTTGTGGTTTGAGGTGTGCTCTATTTTAAATAGGAGCAACTTTGAGCAGAGCAAAACATTACATGTAAACTTGTGGAACAGAGAAGTGCTGAGGTGGATGTTCCACTCTTTCCCTGCTACAACTACCCAAGTCCTATTCCCCCACCCCCAGTGTTTCTGCCTCATGAATGAAATAAGAAGTGAAAAATACTGCATGCTTTTGATTATTATCCCAGAGGCAGGGATGCTCTTAAGACAATGACTAAACCAGCCTCCTTAATACCGACGTGGTCTGGCACTCAGGCAACTCCTCCCCGTGCCTGGGATCACTGGGATCAGGTGTCCCAGTGCAACCCCCGTAGTGGAACCAGCTCCAGCCATTCTGTTGGCTAGGGCCCACTCCCAAGGCAGCTCTGACCTTCTCCCCTTAAAAACAGATTAACTTATACAAACTACAAAATAAACCAATAGGAAATAGTGAAAACATGAAATGCATGTTAACATTTGCTGATAGGGGACTTCCTTGGGTTTAGGAATTGAGCTCTTATGATGAAATCCCCTAACATGTTACTGGATAGTGACAGTATCTGCATTACTAAATTCTGGCTTTCTAAGATAAGGGAACAAGGGAGGCCTTTGGGTCGGATGTTCAGATCCTTAGTAGCACAGGCTCTCAACAATATCTTGATTACTGTTGAAAACACCCCTCCAACACAGACAGTGCCGGTAGAGGAATTTGCTGCTGGGTCCAAAACTTTGAAAGCACTGGGGACAGAGTAAGGGCTGGCGCTCACTGGGAGAGCACATAATTTTGTAGGCAGCTTCAACTCACTATGTAAGACTGTGAAAGACCCCTGTCTGAACGATCCTGAAGAGCTGTCTTCAGGTCAGTATGCTAAGCCATAGGGACCAGTAGTCTGACTCAGTTATGAAGCTGCTGGCTCCCTGTATGTTCTGATGCTGGTTTTAGCTGGCTGGGCTAGGCTGAGGAACCTTTTTGCCCATTGCTGCAACCAGGAACATGGTCTAGACGGGAAGGTGTTTATGGCTTCCCTCAAATACATAGACATGGCTGTGGAGAACGGGAAAGCAATTCCTTTGGGGCAGAAAGCCCTTCTGACCTCTCCTGATCCATTTTCCAGGTGTGAACATTGGAGGGGCAGGATCCTACATCTATGATAAGCCCCAAACTGAAGGGCAAGTGGCACCAGGCCCTATTGAGCACATATCCAAAGTGGAAGAAAAGAAAGCGAGCGCAGCACCCAAGGGACCCAGCAAAGGTGAGCATTGGGTCCCAGAAAAGGCAGCTGGCCCAGGAAGCAGGAGAAGGGGTGCTGCGAGGGCGTTGGGATTGTGGCAGGCAACAGCCTAGGCACCTCTGCTTCTTCCATTCCCTGCTGAGCAATTGGGAGACTCTGTGGTTGGCTCATTTCATGATTTCTGAAAACTAGCTTGCTATCCATTTTTGTTGCTCCTTGCATACTCAGTGCTGTGTGTATGTTGCAGTTCTACAGAAATGGAGAAAATTTCCATACATTTTAGGTCCAGGTAAGCTGAAAAGCCATGTTCCCTCATAAGAACCTGCCTGGGTTCTCAGATATTTGGGGGAGGCCCTTGTCTCGGTCCCTCCCACCCTCATAGGCACACTGGGTGGTGAGGCAGGACAGGGCCTTTTTGGTGGTGGCTGCTCACAGACTTGGAACTTCCTTCCTAGAGAAGATAGACTGGTTCCCACTTGGTTGTTCTTCTGCTGACTGGTGAAGACTGTCTTGTTCCAACAGGCTTTGGAAACTGGCTGTTTAGAAGGAAAGGGCGGGTCCTGTGCTGTGCTGTTTTTTATTGTGAATATCTGTGTGTTTTAATGGTAGAGAGAGAAAGAGAAAAGTGACATTTCAAATTGCAAGGTACAAGAGGGTTTGTTTCTTTATTGCCTGGTGCAGTAGTTCAGTACATTTGTCAAGTGATGCTCTGAGCTCCAAGCACCCATTGAAACCTGCAGACAGCGGCAGGTAAGAACTGTCTTGACTGGAAGCTGCCTGGCTTAAGGTGGGCAGAAACTGACCAGTGAGACATGATGTTCTCTCCCAACAATGAAGGCAACCTGTAGCCCTTGAACCTTACACCAATCAGATTGAGCTTCTGCTGCCTCCTACGTTCTTGCTGCATTAGCAGCACCAAAGCGACCTCCCTGCAGCACAAGCCTGGGCAGTGTGTCTGGAGGTCCAGGGCTGCCCAGATGAGGGCTGCCCCCTCTTGGCCTCAGTGGCTGACATGGTCCAGAGGAAAGCAGAGCAAGACATTTGGCACCAGCTTGGCTGCAGGAGTTGCCAGAAGGAGGCGTACAGTGTGCCATCTGACCATCTTAAGGACTCAACTCTGGATTTATTTAGGGTTTACTCCTTAGCCTTTTCTTCTCCCAAAGATACCCCACAACGCAGCAGAGGGTTAGCATCAGAGTTTTCCGTCTCCTGGATGGGCTCCCTTTCCAGGGTGACAAGCCCCATCTGCCCCTCACTTATGTCCACAGCACAGGCAGAAACCGCCTTCTTTACCATTGGACCCACTCTTGTCCGCTTAGTCTGCCAGAGCCTGTATTTGGTTCCTTCACCTGCTTAAGCCAGCAGTCAATATTGTTTCCTGGGGTGCGGCCGCTGTCACATGCTGGCAGCTTCTTGGAGCCACAGGTGAGATTTCTCACTGTGTCAGCTATAGGAGAAGTGCTGAGAGCAGAGACACCCCTTGTGCATCGACTTCCTAGACCTGACAAAGGCCTTTGACCTCATCAGCCAAAAATGACTCTTCACACAGCTCCACAAGAGAGGATGTCTACCTCAGTGCCACAAGATGATTGTGTCCTTCCAGGAGAATAGGTGAGGCGTTGTCCAGTATGATGGCTCCTCCTTGGATGCTGCTGCATTCAGAGCTGGTTGGCTGAAGAGGATCAAGGTCTGTCAGATCCAGTTCTTGAGGTTGGAGCTGAGCATTTTGGAGAATTCATGCCTTCCCATTTGTGTTTCAGCTACCAGCATTACCACCTTCACTGGGGAGCCAAACATCTGCCCACGCTGCTCTAAGAAGGTCTACTTTGGTGAGTATTGGCCTGTCCTGCAACTGCCCTACCTTGGCTTCGGAAATACAGTGAAATGTTGCAGCTGGATGAAACCAGCGTCACCAAGCCAGAAATGGTCATGGCCTGGAATGGCAGATAACATTTGATTTTTCAAAAAAGGAATATATCATCTCTGGCAGACAAGCAAGCTCCAATAAGAAGTAATTGACTCTCTGGCAGTTCTATGTAGGTATATTTACAAAAAGACACATCCAGAGCCCAGCTTCTCGCCTGTTCGCATTTACGTTTGTTGGTCAGTCTGAAATCTCGCCCCTCCCACAACAGGAAGGACGCCAGACTCCTGCCTTTCGCCTCTTGCTCTTGTGTTGCCTTCTGATTTTATCTAAATGCCTGAATTGAGGACTGAGATGCTGACCTCCCCCCTCCTGCTCACTCTCACTCAACCCAGACTCAGACCTCTGCTTATCTGCTGATTGCCTAGCAACGCTTTGACTGCTTTCCACTCTTCCTCTCCTTAAGAGCTAATAGAGTCTTCTCCAAAAAGGGGGGTTGAACTGCCCTTTCTTGATTCTGACAGGCAGTTCTCTGCAAAGTTGGTCCCTAGTTCAGTCTCTGAGTCTAACTCATCCCCTGCACTCTGGGGGGCTATGTTCCTCACATCCTGATTTCATAGTAGGGAGTGGGTTTGTGTGTGCTGGTGGCTAAAGAAACAAAGGATTTAAGGGTCATTCCAGTCTGCTAAGACTCCAATCTGTAAGGGTACACACCAAGTTCTACCTTGGCCTATAGAGTTGTGCCAGAGCAAAGAATGGCCAAATGGAGCAAGTTCCACCAGGTCTGTTCTTGGAAGTTTTTGGCAGAGAACTGATCGGTCCAGTGACTGGCTACAATTTCTAGATTTATACTTAAGTAGCATGCTCACTCTGTTAGAAAAGTGGGGCAATTTCTTAATGGGACTATTGATGTGCATAATGGGATGGAATTCCTGCTGACCCTTGTACACAGGACTGAACGGAACAAAGTAACAAGGATTCTGCACCTAGAAAAGTTGAATTCTGTGCCCTATATAAATCATAAAGATTTGGATTGCTGTATGCAGTATCTATTCTGCTTCTGCGAGGGGCAAGAAGCTGTGAAGAGCACTGTGGCCTCATCTCTCAGTCCATGGAACTGAGCCTCCTTCTAGCTTTGGGGATTTTGCCCTAAATGTGCAAGCCTTTCATTTCACCCAGACTGGGTGGAAACTTGCTTTAAAGGAAAAGGGGAGCTGAGATTCTGAGGATGCTGAATTGTGGCCCGAATGTTGCATTGAGATTCTTGTGTCAAACCCTTCCGGCACTGCTTTGGATGTGGTTTGTCTGATCTCTGGAGGATTTTTTTGTCTGATGGTTTTCTGTGAGGCACAAGTGGCATAAGTTGCCATGAGGACAGGTTGACTTGCAAATTCGCATGCCACTTCTTGTCTGTTCTAGCTGAGAAGGTGACTTCACTGGGCAAGGACTGGCACCGCCCCTGCCTGCGCTGTGAGCGCTGTGGAAAGACTCTGATCCCCGGAGGCCACGCTGAGGTAAGGCTTGGGTGCAAACGCTGCATTCCAACACAGGTGTCTCCGGGTTGGGCAGATATTTTGCACATTTAAAAGACATGTAGTGCTTGATAGAATTGTCACAAAGTGAATATTCACAATTTTTGTATGATAGTTTCATTTTTTTCTGAATGGCTTTCTCCTTATCTAGAAGTAATATTGGTGAAGGATACTGAGAAAACACTGCTCCCCCCCCCCCGCACATCAATCCAATAGAATCTCTCTCTATGTGCATTTTCTTATGGAGATTTTCCTACTCTAAGGGATAGGTGTTGTTTTCAATTCATAAAAGGTTGTACACTACAAATTTCAAACCACTCACCATAATAGCAACACAGTCACTAGAAATGCATTGTTAGGGGTCATGGTTTTAGTAAAAACACAGAAGCATTTGCCTGTGAGAATGCCACCAGACGTTTGGGAAATGGCTTACAACCTGAGGATTGGGTTAATAACATGCTTTGAGATAAGCAGATACACACAAAATGTATCCTGGAGTGATCTATGGTTTTGAGCAACTTCACATGTGCACTTCCAAAATATCATGGTTGTGAAAGCCCTCTGAGAATTGGTAAAAACCATTAGCAAGAAATGCTTGTTACATAAAGATAATGAGGAAGAGGCTCTGATTAACTGGCTTTTACCAGTGGCAGGTTAATGTGGCATTGGTTTATTCCAAACTTAGTTGTGAAGAGCTTACACAGTATGTATCGGTCCAGTTTAGAGAGGGGTTTTGCTCACCTTTCAGAAAAGGTCCACTCCATCTCCTCTGACTTTGGAGTCATCCTGCCTTAATGACTGTGACTTCTCATAGTGTACTTCTAGTCCCTGTGACCTGCACAGAGCATAGTCCTTTGTCTGCTCTGGAATATCAAACACTCCCTCCTGTTTTAGCCACTTCATATAGTTGTTGTGGATTCCCAGCATACACTTCCAGAGCCAGATAACATTTATATGTTCTTCATGTGTGTAAAGTGCTTTTTTGACATAGCATTTCATCTTCTAGAAGGAAAAATGCAATGTGAGAACTGTCAGAAGTTATAAACCTAGAGGCAGATTGAACCTTGTATGTTTAGCTGCCTGTTTGCTAACTGATACAGCAATTTGATGATGAGCCCTGCTTTGTAGCCAGAAATCCTGGCTGCAGCTCTTCCCCTATGAACTCAAGTTGGTTTTGGCATGCACAGCTTCCTCTACTACTGCTCTGAAAAGCAAACAAGCTGCATTCTTCTGTGTCCAAAGAGCAGCTATATGTATGCAAAAGGAGCAAGCAAAGAAGGTGCCCCACAGCATCTGAGAGGTTGACCTGGGGGTCTCTCGGGGTTTGGCTTTGTCCCCTTTGCTATTTACCATTTATATGAAACTGCTGGGAGAGTTTGGGAGTTTGGTAGCTCCGGTATGCTGATGACACCCAGCTCTATTTCTCCTTTTTCTTTTTTTAAATATTTTTTATTCATTTTCCAAACAAATTTTATACAGTCAACAAATTATTTTGCACTCATTCTTCAATTTTTGACTTCCCTCAGTTTCTCTGTCAATCTTTCGTAAAATTTCTATTTGTTAACGCATTTCTAAACATAATATTGCCTTTCCCAACTCCTTTTCCTCTTACTCTCTTTTTTGCAGTATTTCTTACTATCTTATAGAGTCTCTTCAAAACCAGCAAGCGTTGTCTGTACATCACATATATTTTTCAGATATTCTGTAAATTTCCCCCAGTCCTCGATAAACTTTTGGTCTTTCTGATATCGAATCTTCCCAGTCAATTTGTCCAATTCTGCATATTCGGTCAATTTCCTTCTCCATTCTTCCACTGTTGGAATCTCTTCCTGTTTCCATCTTTGGGCCAGAAGTATCCTTGCGGCAGGCACTGCATATTGAAACAGTTTACAGTCTCTCTTATTAATTTCGTTTCCTACCATTCCAAATATAAAGGCCTCTGGTTTTTTAACAAACGTATATTTCAACATCTTTTTCAATTCATTGTATATCATTTCCCAGAAGTCTTTCACCATTTTACACTCCCACCACATATGATAGAAAGTACCTTCTTTTTCTTTACATTTCCAACACTTATTGCATGTTTTATACATTTTAGCCAGTTTAACTGGCTTTATATACCATCTGTAAACCATTTTCATTACATTTTCTTTCAACGCAGTACATGCCGTGAATTTTAACCTTTCATTCCATAATTTCATCCAATCATCACACTGTATATTGTAACCAAAGTCTTTTGCCCAGTGTATCATTACTACTTTTACCTCTTCATCTTTTGTATGCCACTCCAGCAACATTTTATACATTTTAGACAGATTTTTATATTCATTATTGAATACCTCCACTTGGAATTTTGATTCTTTACCTTCATACCCACACATTTTACAATCTTTTTTAAACATTTCATTGATCTGAAAGTAATGCAACCAGTCATAAACAGATTCTTTCACCTCTTCATAAGTTTTCATTTTCCATTTCCCCTCTCTCTTATTACCAATTCTCCACATGTTATCCACCTCCCCCTCATATTGATTTTTTTCACACTCATCACTTCTAATGGTGAAATCCAATGGGGGAGTCTAGGTTCCAACAAGTTTTTATACCTCTCCCACACCTCTATCAGTGATCTTCGGAAGATGTGGTTTTCGAAACCTTTGTGAAGTTTTTTCTTCTCATACCATAGATAAGCATGCCAACCAAATCAGTTATCAAATCCTTCTAGATCTAACAGCTCTCCATTCTCTAATTTAATCCATTCCTGTATCCAACAGAGGCATGATGCTTCATAATATAATTTCAAATCTGGCAGGGCGAAGCCACCTCTCTCTTTTGCATCTGTTAATAACTTAAACTGAATCCTTGGCTTCTTACCCTGCCAGATATATCTTGAAATTATTTTTTGCCATTCTTTAAAAATTGATGCCCCCTTAATTATCGGCAATGATTGGAAAAGGAATAACATCTTTGGTAGCACACTCATTTAGATATTCTCCCCCCAAAGGACAATTTCAGTCTTCCCCACACCTCCAAATCCCTTTTTATTTGATTCCACATGGGTAAATAGTTGTTTTGAAACAAATCAATGTTCTTGGGGGTTAACTATATTCCTAAATACTTCACTTTGTTCACCACTTCTATCTCTGTCCTTTGTTGTATTTCCTCAATTAATTCTTGATTCATGTTTTTAGCAATAATTTTCGTCTTTTTTTTGTTGAGATAGAATCCTGCAACTTGACCAAATTGTTCTATTTCCTCTAAGATTCTTTTAATACTTTCCACTGGTTCTTCTACTGTCATTACCAAGTCATCCGTGAATGCCTTAACTTTGTATTCATTTTTCCCTATAGACACCCCTTTTATATCTTCATTTTTTCTTAATGATTTTAGCAAAACTTCCCGCACCATAATGAATAATAGTGGTGACAGTGGGCATCCCTGCCTTGTACCCTTGGTTATTTTAATATCTCTGTAATATAGTTATTTACTATCAGTTTCGCTTTCTGTTCTGTATATATTGCCTTTATCCCATTATAAAATTCCTTACCCACTTCCATATACTCTAGATTTTTTAACATAAAGTTCCATGATATATTATCGAAGGCCTTTTCAGCATCCACAAAGATTAAAATAGCTTGTTTTTCATTCCTGGCATTCAGATATTCCAATATATTTATTATGTTTCTTATATTATCTTTCATCTGTCTGCCAGGAAGAAAATCCGCTTGATCCTTATGTATAAATTCTTGCAATACTTTTTTCATTCTCTTTGCTAATATACTCGCAAAATTTTTATAGTCAGTATTCAACAGCGAAATAGGCCTATAATTTTTGACCTGCGTCAAATCCGAATCTTGTTTTGGGATAAGTGTAATAATAAAAATAATAATAAATTTTATTTATATCCCTCCTTCCCCAGCCGAAGCCGGGCTCAGGGCTCGGGGCGGCTAACAACAATAAAACAGTATAAAAGCATAGCATAAACAACACTCTAAAATCATTCATCATAAAATTAATTAATTCAGGTCACTGGCAACCATTGGGCCAGAGCTCCACGAAGATTGCCGAGGGAGGGAGTCAGGCTGTGCCCTGGCCAAAGGCCTGGTGGAACAGCTCTGTCTTGTAGGCCCTGCGGAAAGATGTCAAGTCCCACAGGGCCCTGGTCTCTTGTGACAGAGTGTTCCACCAGATCGGCGCCACAGCCGAAAAAGCCCTGGCTCTAGTTGAGGCCAGCCTAACTTCTCTGTGGCCTGGGACCTTCAAGATGTTTTTATTTGAAGACTGTAAGTTTCTCTGTGGGGCATACCAGGAGAGGCGGTCCCGTAGGTACGAGGGTCCTAGGCTGTATAGGGCTTTAAAGGTTAAAACCAGCACCTTAAATCTGATCCTGTACTCCACCAGGAGCCAGTGCAGCTGGTATAGCACCGGGTGAATGTGATCTCGCAGCGAGGACCCCGTAAGGAGTCTCGCTGCAGCATTCTGCACCCGCTGGAGTTTCTGGGTCAGTCTCAAGGGCAGCCCCACGTAGAGCGAGTTACAATAATCCAGTCTGGAGGTGACCGTCGCGTGGATCACAGGTCAGGGCAAGAGAGGTAAGGAGCCAACTGCTTAGCTTGGCGGAGATGGAAAAATGCCGCCTTTGTTATAGCTGCAATCTGCGCCTCCATGGAAAGGGAGGTGTCGAAGATTACACCCAAACTCTTAACGGACGGTGCTGGCACTAATTGCGCCCCCGCAAGAGATGGGAGTTTCCCCCCCAATCCCATATCGCCCTGTCCCAGCCACAGGACCTCTGTCTTCGAAGGATTTAGCTTCAACCAGCTCCCAAGTAACCATCCAGCCACAGCTTCCAAACATCTGGTCAGTGTGTCTGGGGCCGAGTCAGGATGGCCATCCATCAACAGATAGAGTTGGGTGTCATCGGCATACTGATGGCAACCCAGCCCCAAACTCCGAACAAGCTGGGCGAGGGGGCGCATAAAGATGTTGAAAAGCATCGGGGAGAAGTATAAAGGCTTCTTTCCATGTTTCCGGAATTTCACCGTTCTTTCATATGTTGTTTATGACTTCTTTCAATGGTACAAGTAGGGTGCTTCTCCTTTCCTTATAATATCTGGCTGTAAATCCATTTGGTCCTGGAGCTTTCCCTTTTTTCAGTTCTTTTATTACCTCTTTTATTTCTTCAGTTTCAATTGGGGCGTTCAAAAAATCTTTTTTCTCCGTCGGGATCTTCTGCCCTTCTTTTTCCTTTAAAAATCTTTCTATCTTTCTCATATTATTCTTTTCCTTGCTTTTATATAATTGTCTATAAAAGTCCAAGAATCCTTTTCTAATTTCTTTCGGGTTTTCTATTTCTGTGCCGTCAATAATGATTTTATTTACTGTATTCTGTTCCTTTCTCTTCTTAATCTGCCACGCCAGCCATTTTCCTGATTTATTCGCAAATTCAAAATTTCTTTGTCTCATTCTTTTTATATTCCCTTCTACTTCCTTGTTTATCGTCATTGCGAATTGTGTTTGTAGGGTCTTTATACTCTGTCTTATCTTCTCATTATTTGGTTTCTTTATCAATTTTTGTTCATTCTCCATTATCTGTTTTAATATTTCCTTCTTATTCTTCTCTCTGTTCTTATTTTTCAAAGCATTCTGCTGGATAAAAAATCCTCTCATCACTGCTTTGCTGGCGTCCCATACCATGTTCATTTTTGTTCCCTTGTTGCAATTATTCAAAAAGTACTCCAACAAATACTTTTGAGCATTTTCTACTACCTTCTGGTCGTCCAAAAGGTGGTCGTTCATTCTCCATCTAAACGTTCTTTCTTCAAAACCCTTTAATTCGAATTTTATTGCACTATGATCCGAAATTACTCTTGGTTGAATTTCAACTTCCGAGATTCTTGGAGTTAGTTCATTTGAGACCCAAATTTGATCTATTCTTGACAGAGATTGATTTGGTTCAGAATAGAACGTAAATTGTTTCTCTAGCGGGTGTCTCAGTCTCCAAATATCAATCAAATTACAATTCTTTATCATTGAAAAGAAAGTCTTAGGTAATTTTCCATCTTTACTCACCCCAGTTGTTTTCAGTCTGTCCATTTCCATTGACACCACTCCATTCAGGTCTCCCATTATTATGATTTTCTGATCCATATATTCGAACAGCTTTTCTTCTAGATTTTTGTAAAAGTCTGTCTTGTTTCCATTTGGTGCATAGATCCCAACAATTATTATTTTTTCTCCTTGCCACTTTATTTGAACTGCCATAACTCTGCCTTCTTCATCTTTAAAGATTTGTTGAGCTTCGATATTTTTCCTGATATACAAAACTACCCCTCTCTTTTTACTCTTATCTGAAGATACAAATTCATTTCCCAGTCTTTTGTTGATTAAAAATTTTTTTATGCCTTCTCGCCACATGAGTTTCTTGTAGACAAATAATATCCAAATTTTTCTTTTTTAAATATTGTTCAATTTTATTTCATTTTTTAAAATTGTTAATCCCATTGATGTTCCAAGTCCATAAATTCAACTCCGTTTTAGCCATTTTGAGTTCTTTGTTATAAATTTTATAATTCATCTACCTCTTCTTTTACTTCTTCCTCCCTTTTTTCTTTTTCTAACTCCTCCGGATCCACTCCTCCTTCAGCCTCCATTCCTGGTTCCGCTCCTCTTGCTTCTTCGTCCTCGCTTCGTAGCTCTTTGTATTTTCTCAAAAATTTCCCTAATTCTTCCAAGCTCGTGAGTCTATGTCTTTTACTTTTGTAGACAAAGGAAATCCCTTCCGGGTATTCCCATCTGAATTCTATGTTATTCTTTTTTAGAATCTGTACTGTTGGTTTATATGGGTCTCTCCGTTTAAGAAGCCTGATCGAGATGTCTTTAAAAATAATTATATAATTTCCTTCGATATTCAGTCTCTTCTCTCTATTCTTTTGGAGAATCTGGTTTCTCATCTCCCTATCCTTAAAGGTAATCAGGCAGTCTCCTGGATACTTTCTTGCCTTAGCTGATCTTGTCTTCAATCAAAATGCACTTTGCACAGATTTCGTCACCTCTTCTATATCCATCTCCATCCATTGTGCAATTTCTTTTATTAATTTCTCTTTAATATTTTCTCCTTGCTGCTCTGGGACAAGTCTCAATCTTAAATTCACTTCTCTTTGTCTGAGTTCATTCATGGAAATCGCGTCCCAGACCTCCTCTTGAGTTTTGTTGATTTCTGACATCCCCACCCATATTCTCTCTTCTTCCTTCCTCATCTCCCTCATTTCCGGAAGGATCTATCCCAAAAATAAACCCCAAAGTTACTGAGGGATCCGTAATTGAGAATGTCAAATTTAAGCTCGGTTAAACAAAAGAAATAGAGGGAAGAAGAAAACGAAGTAGTTTTTTATTAATCCAGACTGTTCCCCTATTAAAATAAAAATAGAGATGACGAGTAAAAAATAACAGGGAGTAGTTTATTAGTTCAAATCCTGGTTCACATAGCTCTGGATAATAATCGTGCCCTTCATACAACCTGCTAGGCAGCTCTTCCTCATTTCATTCCACGGAAACACATAAAAAAAAGGAACCAGTTACGAAGGTAAAATCTTCTTTCAGACAATCCTTCCCGTTGTGTTTAAACAGTTAAATTTGTTTGAAAGCAGGGGTAAAAAATAGTGAGACAGTGATTTATACTGCCTGATATTAACTTTCCATGTTTTACTTATATCTGGGTAACTCTATCTTTCCGTTAAAATGGAGGCACAGAAGTTCTACTTTGTTGCGCAGGTTTTTTTGAAAGTGAAAGTACCGAGAAGTATCCTTTCTTTTTACTTCCTTCAGACCCTTCGTTATATCGAGGGCCTTTTAAAGTCCTAAAATAGTTACCCTCTGCTCCCTCCTTTAGCTATTCCCTTCTTATGCAACTCTTTGTTACTTTTTCAGCTTTCCAAGGAAGCGTCTTGGTTCTAAACTGGTGTCTGTCATCAGTAATGGACTGGATGAGGGTGAACAAATTGAAACTTAATCCAGACAAGACAGAGGTGCTCTTGGTCACTGTGAAGGCAGAACAGACAATAGGAAGCCTGTGCTGGATGGGGCCACCCCCCCCCTGAAAACACCAGTTTGCATTTAGTGTGTGCTCCTGGACTCAGCCCTGAGTGTGGAAGCCCAGGTCTCTGAGGTGGCTGGAAGTGCAGTGGCAGAGTTAGTTGCCAGGTGTGCCTCTTTGTGGAGATCTTGGCTTGGGCCACTGTGATACACGCCGTGGTGAGATCCTGTTTGGGTGTTCTTGTAATGAGTTCTACGTGAAAATGAGTTCCTATGAAAACGGTTCAGAAGCTCCAACTGGAGCTGCCTGTTTTAAAGGAAATGACTGTGATTTTTTAAAAATTGTAATTATCTGTATGTTAATTACCCCCTCCCCCCCGGTATTTTTAGCTGTTTCTGTTTTATCTGTATGGCTCCTTGAATTCATGTTAAGGAGAAAGGCAGAATATAAATAAATAGAATAGGAGGGGGAAATTTCAGTTCTGCACTGTTCCTAGTGGCTATACACACTGTACATTTAAATCTCATTCTGTCTCCAAAGGATTCTGGGCACTGTAGTTTACCCCTGACAGTTACCATTCCCAGCAATCCATAACAAACCACAGTACCTAGAATTGTTTGAAGGGGAAACGTGTTTCAAATGGGCTATAAAGGCATAATGTAGACACAGCCAGAGAGTTCCAGCTCTGGATGCGAAAGCTCCCATGTTGTTCAGGCACAGTATACCACTGCTTCATATTAATGGCTTTGGCCTATGAGATCTCAGACATGCAGAATCCTTGGGTACCAGCCACAACAGAGGCAGGCCCAAGCCTTTTGGGTTGCCCTGGTCCTTAAGCACAAGCTCATTTCCAGGCAGGGAGATTCAGCATTTCACTATGATTGGTGCCACATGGGCCAAGTTGGATCCTTGGCCAGCATCTGCTTTTGGGAGGGGTCTTTGAGAAAGACCCCTGCCTCTCCCTTCCCCCAGCACTTCCACACATACCTGTTACTGGCCAGTAGGAAAGGCTCCTTGGTCATGCAATAGTTGGCAATCCAAATAAGCCTTCCAGTGGTGGAGAGACTGGTCTTATGGTTTACAGCAATGTATTTCTCTCCCATTTTCCTTCCCTCCAGCATGATGGACAGCCTTATTGCCACAAGCCATGCTATGGGATCCTCTTTGGACCAAAAGGTGAGTCTGATATTGGGACAGATGGATTTTCTAGAACTCGGTTGTTAAACAAGAGACAAGAAGGTTAGCAGGCCTGACATAAACTGATGTAGTAAGAGATAATTAAAAGAAAATACAATGAGAAGATGATGATGATGATGATGATGATGATAATAATAGATACCAGTTTTATCTCAAACTTAAACATCATTGCCCGCATACATGGAGTATTTTTGAAGTTAGTCAGTGCTGTGCTATGTCCCCAAACAGAGAGAGGCTTTCTTTCTCACATGGGATGGCAGTTACAAGTCAGATCTGCGTACTCCTCTTGGTCCAAGTGGGAGGAGCAACACCATTTGAAACTTAGCACAGAAAGTTGTGCATTCTGCTTTCCTCTTCTGCCCGCTGGGTGTTAACTGGGCCTCTCTGCTTTCAACCATCTTCCTCCATTGATGCTTCTGCTGTTTTTGCAGGTGTGAACACAGGTGCTGTCGGAAGTTACATCTATGATCAAGACTCTGAAGCAAAAGACCAGCCTTGAGAGCTTCTTCTCTCCATCTCCGCTTCCTGCTCAGCCCACTTCCACTCTGTTCTCTTAGACTAATCTCCGTGTGTGTTTAGATGTAGTGAAATCAACTCCTGGCTTGGCCCTGTCACAAGAGCAGATGACGTAGCTGTGCTTGCCCTGCTGTCTCCTCCCTGGGTCAGGCTGGCGTTCTATTCCCTCCTCTGTTTTTATAACAAAGGCTATGCTATAAAAGCACAGAGAGCTGCCTCTCTCCCCTGGGTCCTCCTTTCCTTTTCCCTTCATCCGTCAAGTGTGTCCTGGGCAATGGCCTGAGCTGTCCTCACATGGCTGCTTGCGGTCACACAAACCAGGCTTTATTCCAGGGACGTTCTGCAGCCAACTATCGCTCCAGCTTAGTGTGGGTCATTTAATGGCTGCCTGCCTAGCGAGGGTAGGACAAGCTGAGCAAAGCAGGGGATTTGCTTCATTTTTTGAGCCATCTTCTTCTGGGGCTGCTGGTATAGCATCTAGATTCCAAACAGCCCCAGCTATCGTCTAGCAGGCGAAGACTCAGCCATCCTGGGAGCAAATGCAGCAGCTGGCTCCATCTGCCGGCTGACCTGGACTCCTGCATGCCTGGCCAGAGCTGTGTTGCTCCCACTTGAAATCTCATCTCTGGACGGAACCTGTGGGCTTGTGAGCCCAGGAGAGGGCCTTTGTCATGACTTGGGAGAGGAGGTGAAGGCCTTCGGAGACCTGTGTAGGCCATCTGCCAAAGGATGTATTTGTCCCTTTTTGGCTGATAAGTTTAAATGTGAGGGGTACATTGTGTCTGTTGCTGTGGGGGTGGGGAAGGAGGGGACTCTGGTTACTTGCAAAGTATCCCATTGTGGGTGTGCCTCCCTGAGTGTCTGAGGTTTATTCATAACTAGATAGCGATTTGCTTTTTGCTTTGGAGAGTGGCTTGCCCTTTCCATCTCCTGGGATATTAGCCAAAGACACAGCCAGCACCAGCCGCGGGGGGTTGGGGGTCAGAGGCTGAATTAATCAATCCGCTTTGCAAAGACTGCACTACCCAAATTGCAGACCACCTTCTTTATCCCAAACTGCCTCGTCTAACTTTTGCTGACAATAAAGGTATTTGGCAAACAGTTTGTGCAGGTCAGTTGGAGCCTTTGTTTATGTGGAGAGGGAAGGGCTTTTCATGCTAACCTTGAAACTGTTTTTTGGCCTCAGAGGCACGGCTGGTGATGTTTTGTCCTGGCTCCCCTTCAACGGATGACAAAAAATGCAGTCTCATACCCAGAGACCCCGGAAGATTGCTATACACAAGGGCCTTTTCTTCTAAAAGTGTGAGGACAAAAAGTTGGCTCATTTGATTCCTGGGAGGAAATAAAACACTAATCAAACGAACCCCTAACTCCTAAAGTGTTTACTGCAAACAAGAAAAAATATTTTTCCATAAAGCCATCTGAATTTTAAAAATGAAACTATCATAATAGTATATTTCCCCCATCAGAGGGAGCTAGAAGAGCTAAGAGAACCACACAAAGTAGCCTTTTTCTGGGACTCCCGCTAGGTGGTGGAAGGATGGCTGTTAGAAAGCAATCAATCCATTACACATTACCTGTTCATTCCTACCTGTTGGTTAAAATATTAACCTAACAGAAACAAAAGGAATGCGGGGGGGGGGGATCAACAGTTTATGGTATAAAACCATAAAGCTCCCCTTTAAAATAAAAACATGGATTGGAAAATAAATACAATACAACAAAAGGTGTCTAAATAAATACTCCTTAAGAGTTTTTTTTTTAAAAAAAATAAATTTTAAATTTAAAAATAAAATAAAAAGAGGGCTGGTTTAATCTTCCTCCTTACAAACAGAAATTTAGGGATGCCTCTCTCCAAAACACTGACACTGTATGGATAGCTCTCAAGTTGTTTGCAGGAGACAGAAAATGGGCACAAAGAAAAGACTATTGTAAAACCAACAAGGAGAATAGAATTCCAGAATACAATCCTAGGATGGGGTGGTCGTACTCCCAAAGGATTATTTGTCCACTGGAGGCGGATGTAGACTTTCTGGGTCATCCACATCTCTTCACTCTGCTGCATAGACTTCATTTTTTTAATAGAAGAAAAAGCAGCAGCTGCAGTCAAGACAGTCCAACCTGGCTGGAAGTCGGCAGAGACACCACCTGAGAGCCTCCAGGAAAGAGCCCTTTAGCTCTCGCTGTTCATCTTGGACTTGTCAGGTCAGGAAGCAGGGGCATGTGGGACAGGAAGGGCAGAGGCACAGCCTCATTTGCAGTGACCTCATTCCAGTCATTCTTCCCCACCAAGCAAGTTTTTGCTCAGTTTGCTCCAGGGTAAGCCAGCATCTGACAGATTGTGGGACAAGCATCACATTGCAGTTGCAGGCAGCAGTTCCGCAGGCAACCCCACTGCAATCATTCTCTCCAGTCACCGCCTTGGATAGATGGCAGGGGGGAGGCTAGCAGAGAGATCTAGTTGCTCTACTCCAGAAATGCCTTCCCACCCAACAGCCACTCAGTGACCCTCTCCCAGACAATCAATTCAGTATCCCACAGCCCATGTTACAGCCTGCAGTCCCACAGTGTATTCATTCTGTAGGTTACACTGGCATTTTAATCCTTGATGAAGTCCCAAATGGTCATGGTATTTGGGCAGGGCCAGCACAAGACATTTTGGCACCTGAAACGAACCCAAAATGGCACCCCTCTGCCCGCCAGGAAAAATCTACATCAGGAACAAGGGGAGAATAAAGATCTAGACGGGGGTCTGCTGCCCCTGTGGATCCTGCCATCTGAGGCAGTCGCCTCACCTTGCCTCACGAGTGAGCCGACTGCATGTATGAGAGGGTAGCAAGGCAATTTGAGTTACTGTTGCTGTGGGGAAAAGCAGAAAAGAGGCTGGCATTCAGCTGGCTAGCCGAATTCTCCTATGTCCCTCTGCCCATTAGATACTGTGAGTGTTATGTACTGAGTTGAATAGGATCCAAACTGCAGCAGTCTGATTGGTCCTAGAACAATAGGATTCAGAATGCAACAGTCTGATTGGTCCTAGAACAATGCAGCAGTATGATTGGTTGGCAGGAACCACCCAATCATGCTCCAGATATAAGTGAATCCACAACCTGATTGGCTTACAGTAGAATTCCAGAATTAGCCAATCATGTGCAGCCCATTGTGTAAATAATCTATATAAAGCAGATACTTTGAGGGGACTTGCATTCATTCCTCCTCACCACTATGAGCTGAATAAAGAGCATGAAATCACTTTGCGACTCTGAGTATATTTCAGTGAGACAAGTACCTTGCTCTCCTCAACTGTTATAAACTATAGAATTAGCAGTTTGACTAGAGCAAAGAACAGTCAAGCAGCAAACTCAGCATGATGTGAAAATTAAAAGTGCAAATATCAGAGCCCCAGGGAAAAAAATAAAACTATCCTCTTATAAGTTTACAGTGGAAAGACTCCCCTAAATTCCTGGATTTAGTGGGGAGCCTGCAGTTTAAACCAGTTTTTCTGTGTCCAGAAAACTGCCTGACAGAACAACAAGATTTAATCACTAGATTGGCTCAGCCATTAAGCAGGCCGTTAATGGAGACACACTTGCCAGACTGAAAATGAGGAAAGCCCCTCCCTGAGGGGAGAGATGGAGACAAAAGCACAGAATTTCAGGAGGGAGGGGCAGAACTGCAGTACAGGATGAAGTAAGTGGACAGGCAAAAGGCACAACTTTTGCAGGCTGCCTAGGTGGGGGTGGGGGTTGGCAGAGCATGAGGCGGGGAGGCTGTTTTATGCTGCAGAGTGCACCAGACATGAAGTTTGGGGGTCTCTTGGAATGTGAGACTGCAGCAATGGGAGGAACAGGACATCTGGGATGTGAATGCTCTGCACTCACTCTATCTAGAGGCAGATGGGGGGCCAGGTGCTAGTCAGCTGTGCTACGCCACGGCATCTAGACACATATAACCTGTGTGTGTAAATCAACCCTAAATCATAGAATCATAGAGTTGGAAGAGACCACAAGGGCCATCAAGTCCAACCCCCTGCCAAGCAGGAAACACCATCAGAGCACTCCTGACATATGGTTGTCAAGCCTCTGCTTAAAGACCTCCATGTTGGGATACTGCCAGGGAGACAAAGTACATCATGGCCCCCAAGCCGGCTGCCGGACAATCCATCGATCTCCTGTAGATACAGTATCAGCAATTAGTGACGCGAGCTTCCAGAAATAGCTTGCCACATTCCAGAGCTCATGCACACTCTATCAGCAGATAATGCACAGCAAAAGTCACACTCAGGAGAGCATTATCTACAAGTTTTATTCAGCGTTGATCAGAACAAAAAAACACATGACTGCCTGCTTCAGTGTCTCCAGACACAGAGAGAGCGAAAACAAAAGAAAACATAAACTTCCTGTGAACAGGAAATGCGCAGACTCTGTGACTCACAAAGCCTGCTCCCTATTAAGGTGGAACGGAAATATCCTAACATCCTCCCCCTTTCCGTGTAACCTGTAGTACCTGTGGTTCGACCCAATTGCAGCCTCTGTACATAAACCTTAAGTTGTTCTCTGTTAACAACCTTAGACAACAGATCAGCAGGAATTTCATTTCCTGCCATGTAGGACACCTGAATGAGTCCTTTCTGAATACACCCTCTTGTACGATGTAGCTTAATCTGCAAGTACTTGGTTTTTTGCTTGCAACTCTCTGAGTTCAGCAAAGCCAAACAAGATCTATTGTCTTGATACACTTGTATAGGACATTTCACAGAAACTCTGATGTCCTTAAACAGTTGCATCAACCATTCACAATCCATGAGTGAAAATGACAGAGCATTGAGTTCTGCCTCACAGGAACTTAGGCTCACTGTTGTCTGCTTCTTGCACAACCAGTCAAACAGGCAGTGGTTGTACATGTAGCATACTCCAGAAGTGCTTGTACCATCTGTGGTGTCACTTCCAAAACTTGCATCTGCAAAGATTTCAAGACCTCCAGTCTTCTGACCGGTGAACCTCAGCCTGTAGTGCAAAGTCCCTTTCAAATAGCGGGCTATGCGCTTCAGAGCTTTCCAATCCTGAACGGTAGGATTGTTAGCATGTCTGCTAAGCAGGTTAGTGCTTACAGCTATGTCAGGTCTTGAACATCTAGCAATGAAATTCAACTTGCCTAGAATGCATCTGTACAGCGTAGTGTCAGAAAACACTTCAGCAGCACTATCTACCTGGTAACCTGTCACCAACGGTGTGTCTGCTGGGTTTGCATCAACCAAATTCAACCTGGTTAATACATCAGCAATTTTCTGTGTTTGGTGTACCAGAAAATTACCTGCTTGGTCCCTCTCCACCTGCAGAGAAAGATAGTTGGATACCTCACCAAGATCCTTCATGTCAAAGTGCTCCTTCAGCTGAGCTAGGGTGCTTTGGTAGAAAGCCTGATTCTTCCAAAACATCAGAAGATCATTAACAAAACATAAACAATACAGTTTGTTTTGCCCCTCCTCCTTGACAAACACACATGGATCAGCTTTGCCCTGGTGAAAACCTAGAGAAAGCAACATCTCAGTGAGTTTTGTGTTCCAACACCTAGCACTCTGCTTGAGACCATATAAGGATTTCCGCAGTTTACAGACCATTCCCTTCTGTATCTGCATCCCGTCAGGTGGAAGCATGTACAGCTCCTTCCCCAAAATTCCATACAAAAAAGCTGTATTAATGTCATGATGGGAAACATGCAGTTTCTCCTCCGCAGCGATCTTGAGCATAAGCCGAATGCTCTCATATTTGACGGTGGGGGAGTAGATCTCGTGGTAATCCTGTCCTGGTACCTGTGAAAAACCTCTGGCAACTAATCTGGCTTTGTGTCTGACAACCTTGCCATTCTGGTCTGTCTTGGCCTTGAAGACCCATTTGCTGCCAACCAGTCTCATCCCTGGGACTACCGGTACCAGTTCCCAAGTTTGGTTCCTGTTCAAGGAATCAACTTCAGCCTTCATGGCATTAAGCCAAGGCTCAGCATCTTTAGAGGTTAACTCCTGAACCTCTTTGAAGCTTGAAGGTTTCCACACCTTCTCTGAGCTACTAAGAACAGCAGTTGCCGTCTTAGCAAACTCATCAGCAAATCTCTTTGGAGGTTTGCCCTTCGTGGCTCTCTCAGATCTGCGTACTAGACGCAAGTCTTCTGGACTCATCTCCTCCTTCTTAGGAGAAAAGTGACCAATGGTGAACAGTGGTTCTTCCAGTTCATTGTCAGACGCATCAGATGGTCTGATTGAGGCTTTTGCGCTCTTGTAGTCTGCTGTGTCATCACTGTCACTGACATCAGCAGCAGCGCCGCCCACTGAGCTGGAATCCAAACTCTGATCATCATCATCATCATCCTCAGCTTCCTCAGCATCACCCGTTTTTTTTTCACATCACCTTCATCTTCCTCTGGGTAACTCTGGAAAATTCCCACATTTTCCCCCCACTTAGGACTGTACTCAACACTCCGTGTGAACTTAATGGACTTAGAGTTTGTAGGGCAGCAGTTGAAGAAGGAGCAAAAAGGGTTTTCTTGTGTGTGTGTGTTTCTTTCTTTGTGGCTGATTAGCTGTTTTCCCTGTGTAAAGGTCAGAGGGGGCAGGGTTTCTGTTGAGGCAGGGGATTAGCTGTGGGAGGAGCTTATCAGAGTTTGTAGGGCAGCAGTTGAAGAAGGAGCAAAAAGGGTTTTCTTGTGTGTGTGTGTGTGTTTCTTGGTGGCTGATTAGCTGTTTTCCCTGTGTAAAGGTCAGAGGGGGCAGGGTTTCTGTTGAGGCAGGGGATTAGCTGTGGGAGGAGCTTATCAGAGTTTGTAGGGCAGCAGTTGAAGAAGGAGCAAAAAGGGTTTTCTTGTGTGTGTGTGTGTGTGTTTCTTGGTGGCTGATTAGCTGTTTTCCCTGTGTAAAGGTCAGAGGGGGCAGGGTTTCTGTTGAGGCAGGGGATTAGCTGTGGGAGGAGCTTATCAGAGTTTGTAGGGCAGCAGTTGAAGAAGGAGCAAAAAGGGTTTTCTTGTGTGTGTGTGTGTGTTTCTTGGTGGCTGATTAGCTGTTTTCCCTGTGTAAAGGTCAGAGGGGGCAGGGTTTCTGTTGAGGCAGGGGATTAGCTGTGGGAGGAGCTTATCAGAGTTTGTAGGGCAGCAGTTGAAGAAGGAGCAAAAAGGGTTTTCTTGTGTGTGTGTGTGTGTTTCTTGGTGGCTGATTAGCTGTTTTCCCTGTGTAAAGGTCAGAGGGGGCAGGGTTTCTGTTGAGGCAGGGGATTAGCTGTGGGAGGAGCTTATCAGAGTTTGTAGGGCAGCAGTTGAAGAAGGAGCAAAAAGGGTTTTCTTGTGTGTGTGTGTGTGTTTCTTGGTGGCTGATTAGCTGTTTTCCCTGTGTAAAGGTCAGAGGGGGCAGGGTTTCTGTTGAGGCAGGGGATTAGCTGTGGGAGGAGCTTATCAGAGTTTGTAGGGCAGCAGTTGAAGAAGGAGCAAAAAGGGTTTTCTTGTGTGTGTGTGTGTGTTTCTTGGTGGCTGATTAGCTGTTTTCCCTGTGTAAAGGTCAGAGGGGGCAGGGTTTCTGTTGAGGCAGGGGATTAGCTGTGGGAGGAGCTTATCAGAGTTTGTAGGGCAGCAGTTGAAGAAGGAGCAAAAAGGGTTTTCTTGTGTGTGTGTGTGTGTTTCTTGGTGGCTGATTAGCTGTTTTCCCTGTGTAAAGGTCAGAGGGGGCAGGGTTTCTGTTGAGGCAGGGGATTAGCTGTGGGAGGAGCTTATCAGAGTTTGTAGGGCAGCAGTTGAAGAAGGAGCAAAAAGGGTTTTCTGTGTGTGTGTGTGTGTGTGTGTGTGTTTCTTGGTGGCTGATTAGCTGTTTTCCCTGTGTAAAGGTCAGAGGGGGCAGGGTTTCTGTTGAGGCAGGGGATTAGCTGTGGGAGGAGCTTATCAGAGTTTGTAGGGCAGCAGTTGAAGAAGGAGCAAAAAGGGTTTTCTTGTGTGTGTGTGTGTGTTTCTTGGTGGCTGATTAGCTGTTTTCCCTGTGTAAAGGTCAGAGGGGGCAGGGTTTCTGTTGAGGCAGGGGATTAGCTGTGGGAGGAGCTTATCAGAGTTTGTAGGGCAGCAGTTGAAGAAGGAGCAAAAAGGGTTTTCTTGTGTGTGTGTGTGTGTTTCTTGGTGGCTGATTAGCTGTTTTCCCTGTGTAAAGGTCAGAGGGGGCAGGGTTTCTGTTGAGGCAGGGGATTAGCTGTGGGAGGAGCTTATCAGAGTTTGTAGGGCAGCAGTTGAAGAAGGAGCAAAAAGGGTTTTCTTGTGTGTGTGTGTGTGTTTCTTGGTGGCTGATTAGCTGTTTTCCCTGTGTAAAGGTCAGAGGGGGCAGGGTTTCTGTTGAGGCAGGGGATTAGCTGTGGGAGGAGCTTATCAGAGTTTGTAGGGCAGCAGTTGAAGAAGGAGCAAAAAGGGTTTTCTTGTGTGTGTGTGTGTGTGTTTCTTGGTGGCTGATTAGCTGTTTTCCCTGTGTAAAGGTCAGAGGGGGCAGGGTTTCTGTTGAGGCAGGGGATTAGCTGTGGGAGGAGCTTATCAGAGTTTGTAGGGCAGCAGTTGAAGAAGGAGCAAAAAGGGTTTTCTTGTGTGTGTGTGTGTGTGTTTCTTGGTGGCTGATTAGCTGTTTTCCCTGTGTAAAGGTCAGAGGGGGCAGGGTTTCTGTTGAGGCAGGGGATTAGCTGTGGGAGGAGCTTATCAGAGTTTGTAGGGCAGCAGTTGAAGAAGGAGCAAAAAGGGTTTTCTTGTGTGTGTGTGTGTGTGTGTTCTTGGTGGCTGATTAGCTGTTTTCCCTGTGTAAAGGTCAGAGGGGGCAGGGTTTCTGTTGAGGCAGGGGATTAGCTGTGGGAGGAGCTTATCAGAGTTTGTAGGGCAGCAGTTGAAGAAGGAGCAAAAAGGGTTTTCTTGTGTGTGTGTGTGTGTGTTTCTTGGTGGCTGATTAGCTGTTTTCCCTGTGTAAAGGTCAGAGGGGGCAGGGTTTCTGTTGAGGCAGGGGATTAGCTGTGGGAGGAGCTTATCAGAGTTTGTAGGGCAGCAGTTGAAGAAGGAGCAAAAAGGGTTTTCTTGTGTGTGTGTGTGTGTTTCTTGGTGGCTGATTAGCTGTTTTCCCTGTGTAAAGGTCAGAGGGGGCAGGGTTTCTGTTGAGGCAGGGGATTAGCTGTGGGAGGAGCTTATCAGAGTTTGTAGGGCAGCAGTTGAAGAAGGAGCAAAAAGGGTTTTCTTGTGTGTGTGTGTGTGTGTTTCTTGGTGGCTGATTAGCTGTTTTCCCTGTGTAAAGGTCAGAGGGGGCAGGGTTTCTGTTGAGGCAGGGGATTAGCTGTGGGAGGAGCTTATCAGAGTTTGTAGGGCAGCAGTTGAAGAAGGAGCAAAAAGGGTTTTCTTGTGTGTGTGTGTGTGTTTCTTGGTGGCTGATTAGCTGTTTTCCCTGTGTAAAGGTCAGAGGGGGCAGGGTTTCTGTTGAGGCAGGGGATTAGCTGTGGGAGGAGCTTATCAGAGTTTGTAGGGCAGCAGTTGAAGAAGGAGCAAAAAGGGTTTTCTTGTGTGTGTGTGTGTGTTTCTTGGTGGCTGATTAGCTGTTTTCCCTGTGTAAAGGTCAGAGGGGGCAGGGTTTCTGTTGAGGCAGGGGATTAGCTGTGGGAGGAGCTTATCAGAGTTTGTAGGGCAGCAGTTGAAGAAGGAGCAAAAAGGGTTTTCTTGTTGTGTGTGTGTGTGTGTGTTTCTTGGTGGCTGATTAGCTGTTTTCCCTGTGTAAAGGTCAGAGGGGGCAGGGTTTCTGTTGAGGCAGGGGATTAGCTGTGGGAGGAGCTTATCAGAGTTTGTAGGGCAGCAGTTGAAGAAGGAGCAAAAAGGGTTTTCTTGTGTGTGTGTGTGTGTGTTTCTTGGTGGCTGATTAGCTGTTTTCCCTGTGTAAAGGTCAGAGGGGGCAGGGTTTCTGTTGAGGCAGGGGATTAGCTGTGGGAGGAGCTTATCAGAGTTTGTAGGGCAGCAGTTGAAGAAGGAGCAAAAAGGGTTTTCTTGTGTGTGTGTGTGTGTGTGTGTTTCTTGGTGGCTGATTAGCTGTTTTCCCTGTGTAAAGGTCAGAGGGGGCAGGGTTTCTGTTGAGGCAGGGGATTAGCTGTGGGAGGAGCTTATCAGAGTTTGTAGGGCAGCAGTTGAAGAAGGAGCAAAAAGGGTTTTCTTGTGTGTGTGTGTGTGTTTCTTGGTGGCTGATTAGCTGTTTTCCCTGTGTAAAGGTCAGAGGGGGCAGGGTTTCTGTTGAGGCAGGGGATTAGCTGTGGGAGGAGCTTATCAGAGTTTGTAGGGCAGCAGTTGAAGAAGGAGCAAAAAGGGTTTTCTTGTGTGTGTGTGTGTGTGTGTTCTTGGTGGCTGATTAGCTGTTTTCCCTGTGTAAAGGTCAGAGGGGGCAGGGTTTCTGTTGAGGCAGGGGATTAGCTGTGGGAGGAGCTTATCAGAGTTTGTAGGGCAGCAGTTGAAGAAGGAGCAAAAAGGGTTTTCTTGTGTGTGTGTGTGTGTGTTTCTTGGTGGCTGATTAGCTGTTTTCCCTGTGTAAAGGTCAGAGGGGGCAGGGTTTCTGTTGAGGCAGGGGATTAGCTGTGGGAGGAGCTTATCAGAGTTTGTAGGGCAGCAGTTGAAGAAGGAGCAAAAAGGGTTTTCTGTGTGTGTGTGTGTGTGTTTCTTGGTGGCTGATTAGCTGTTTTCCCTGTGTAAAGGTCAGAGGGGGCAGGGTTTCTGTTGAGGCAGGGGATTAGCTGTGGGAGGAGCTTATCAGAGTTTGTAGGGCAGCAGTTGAAGAAGGAGCAAAAAGGGTTTTCTTGTGTGTGTGTGTGTGTGTTTCTTGGTGGCTGATTAGCTGTTTTCCCTGTGTAAAGGTCAGAGGGGGCAGGGTTTCTGTTGAGGCAGGGGATTAGCTGTGGGAGGAGCTTATCAGAGTTTGTAGGGCAGCAGTTGAAGAAGGAGCAAAAAGGGTTTTCTTGTGTGTGTGTGTGTGTGTTTCTTGGTGGCTGATTAGCTGTTTTCCCTGTGTAAAGGTCAGAGGGGGCAGGGTTTCTGTTGAGGCAGGGGATTAGCTGTGGGAGGAGCTTATCAGAGTTTGTAGGGCAGCAGTTGAAGAAGGAGCAAAAAGGGTTTTCTTGTGTGTGTGTGTGTGTTTCTTGGTGGCTGATTAGCTGTTTTCCCTGTGTAAAGGTCAGAGGGGGCAGGGTTTCTGTTGAGGCAGGGGATTAGCTGTGGGAGGAGCTTATCAGAGTTTGTAGGGCAGCAGTTGAAGAAGGAGCAAAAAGGGTTTTCTTGTGTGTGTGTGTGTGTGTTTCTTGGTGGCTGATTAGCTGTTTTCCCTGTGTAAAGGTCAGAGGGGGCAGGGTTTCTGTTGAGGCAGGGGATTAGCTGTGGGAGGAGCTTATCAGAGTTTGTAGGGCAGCAGTTGAAGAAGGAGCAAAAAGGGTTTTCTTGTGTGTGTGTGTGTGTGTTTCTTGGTGGCTGATTAGCTGTTTTCCCTGTGTAAAGGTCAGAGGGGGCAGGGTTTCTGTTGAGGCAGGGGATTAGCTGTGGGAGGAGCTTATCAGAGTTTGTAGGGCAGCAGTTGAAGAAGGAGCAAAAAGGGTTTTCTTGTGTGTGTGTGTGTGTTTCTTGGTGGCTGATTAGCTGTTTTCCCTGTGTAAAGGTCAGAGGGGGCAGGGTTTCTGTTGAGGCAGGGGATTAGCTGTGGGAGGAGCTTATCAGAGTTTGTAGGGCAGCAGTTGAAGAAGGAGCAAAAAGGGTTTTCTTGTGTGTGTGTGTGTGTGTTCTTGGTGGCTGATTAGCTGTTTTCCCTGTGTAAAGGTCAGAGGGGGCAGGGTTTCTGTTGAGGCAGGGGATTAGCTGTGGGAGGAGCTTATCAGAGTTTGTAGGGCAGCAGTTGAAGAAGGAGCAAAAAGGGTTTTCTTGTGTGTGTGTGTGTGTGTGTCTTGGTGGCTGATTAGCTGTTTTCCCTGTGTAAAGGTCAGAGGGGGCAGGGTTTCTGTTGAGGCAGGGGATTAGCTGTGGGAGGAGCTTATCAGAGTTTGTAGGGCAGCAGTTGAAGAAGGAGCAAAAAGGGTTTTCTTGTGTGTGTGTGTGTGTTTCTTGGTGGCTGATTAGCTGTTTTCCCTGTGTAAAGGTCAGAGGGGGCAGGGTTTCTGTTGAGGCAGGGGATTAGCTGTGGGAGGAGCTTATCAGAGTTTGTAGGGCAGCAGTTGAAGAAGGAGCAAAAAGGGTTTTCTTGTGTGTGTGTGTGTGTGTTTCTTGGTGGCTGATTAGCTGTTTTCCCTGTGTAAAGGTCAGAGGGGGCAGGGTTTCTGTTGAGGCAGGGGATTAGCTGTGGGAGGAGCTTATCAGAGTTTGTAGGGCAGCAGTTGAAGAAGGAGCAAAAAGGGTTTTCTTGTGTGTGTGTGTGTGTTTCTTGGTGGCTGATTAGCTGTTTTCCCTGTGTAAAGGTCAGAGGGGGCAGGGTTTCTGTTGAGGCAGGGGATTAGCTGTGGGAGGAGCTTATCAGAGTTTGTAGGGCAGCAGTTGAAGAAGGAGCAAAAAGGGTTTTCTTGTGTGTGTGTGTGTGTTTCTTGGTGGCTGATTAGCTGTTTTCCCTGTGTAAAGGTCAGAGGGGGCAGGGTTTCTGTTGAGGCAGGGGATTAGCTGTGGGAGGAGCTTATCAGAGTTTGTAGGGCAGCAGTTGAAGAAGGAGCAAAAAGGGTTTTCTTGTGTGTGTGTGTGTGTGTGTTCTTGGTGGCTGATTAGCTGTTTTCCCTGTGTAAAGGTCAGAGGGGGCAGGGTTTCTGTTGAGGCAGGGGATTAGCTGTGGGAGGAGCTTATCAGAGTTTGTAGGGCAGCAGTTGAAGAAGGAGCAAAAAGGGTTTTCTTGTGTGTGTGTGTGTGTTTCTTGGTGGCTGATTAGCTGTTTTCCCTGTGTAAAGGTCAGAGGGGGCAGGGTTTCTGTTGAGGCAGGGGATTAGCTGTGGGAGGAGCTTATCAGAGTTTGTAGGGCAGCAGTTGAAGAAGGAGCAAAAAGGGTTTTCTTGTGTGTGTGTGTGTGTTTCTTGGTGGCTGATTAGCTGTTTTCCCTGTGTAAAGGTCAGAGGGGGCAGGGTTTCTGTTGAGGCAGGGGATTAGCTGTGGGAGGAGCTTATCAGAGTTTGTAGGGCAGCAGTTGAAGAAGGAGCAAAAAGGGTTTTCTTGTGTGTGTGTGTGTGTGTTTCTTGGTGGCTGATTAGCTGTTTTCCCTGTGTAAAGGTCAGAGGGGGCAGGGTTTCTGTTGAGGCAGGGGATTAGCTGTGGGAGGAGCTTATCAGAGTTTGTAGGGCAGCAGTTGAAGAAGGAGCAAAAAGGGTTTTCTTGTGTGTGTGTGTGTGTTTCTTGGTGGCTGATTAGCTGTTTTCCCTGTGTAAAGGTCAGAGGGGGCAGGGTTTCTGTTGAGGCAGGGGATTAGCTGTGGGAGGAGCTTATCAGAGTTTGTAGGGCAGCAGTTGAAGAAGGAGCAAAAAGGGTTTTCTTGTGTGTGTGTGTGTGTTTCTTGGTGGCTGATTAGCTGTTTTCCCTGTGTAAAGGTCAGAGGGGGCAGGGTTTCTGTTGAGGCAGGGGATTAGCTGTGGGAGGAGCTTATCAGAGTTTGTAGGGCAGCAGTTGAAGAAGGAGCAAAAAGGGTTTTCTTGTGTGTGTGTGTGTGTTTCTTGGTGGCTGATTAGCTGTTTTCCCTGTGTAAAGGTCAGAGGGGGCAGGGTTTCTGTTGAGGCAGGGGATTAGCTGTGGGAGGAGCTTATCAGAGTTTGTAGGGCAGCAGTTGAAGAAGGAGCAAAAAGGGTTTTCTTGTGTGTGTGTGTGTGTTTCTTGGTGGCTGATTAGCTGTTTTCCCTGTGTAAAGGTCAGAGGGGGCAGGGTTTCTGTTGAGGCAGGGGATTAGCTGTGGGAGGAGCTTATCAGAGTTTGTAGGGCAGCAGTTGAAGAAGGAGCAAAAAGGGTTTTCTTGTGTGTGTGTGTGTGTGTTTCTTGGTGGCTGATTAGCTGTTTTCCCTGTGTAAAGGTCAGAGGGGGCAGGGTTTCTGTTGAGGCAGGGGATTAGCTGTGGGAGGAGCTTATCAGAGTTTGTAGGGCAGCAGTTGAAGAAGGAGCAAAAAGGGTTTTCTTGTGTGTGTGTGTGTGTTTCTTGGTGGCTGATTAGCTGTTTTCCCTGTGTAAAGGTCAGAGGGGGCAGGGTTTCTGTTGAGGCAGGGGATTAGCTGTGGGAGGAGCTTATCAGAGTTTGTAGGGCAGCAGTTGAAGAAGGAGCAAAAAGGGTTTTCTTGTGTGTGTGTGTGTGTTTCTTGGTGGCTGATTAGCTGTTTTCCCTGTGTAAAGGTCAGAGGGGGCAGGGTTTCTGTTGAGGCAGGGGATTAGCTGTGGGAGGAGCTTATCAGAGTTTGTAGGGCAGCAGTTGAAGAAGGAGCAAAAAGGGTTTTCTTGTGTGTGTGTGTGTGTTTCTTGGTGGCTGATTAGCTGTTTTCCCTGTGTAAAGGTCAGAGGGGGCAGGGTTTCTGTTGAGGCAGGGGATTAGCTGTGGGAGGAGCTTATCAGAGTTTGTAGGGCAGCAGTTGAAGAAGGAGCAAAAAGGGTTTTCTTGTGTGTGTGTGTGTGTTTCTTGGTGGCTGATTAGCTGTTTTCCCTGTGTAAAGGTCAGAGGGGGCAGGGTTTCTGTTGAGGCAGGGGATTAGCTGTGGGAGGAGCTTATCAGAGTTTGTAGGGCAGCAGTTGAAGAAGGAGCAAAAAGGGTTTTCTTGTGTGTGTGTGTGTGTTTCTTGGTGGCTGATTAGCTGTTTTCCCTGTGTAAAGGTCAGAGGGGGCAGGGTTTCTGTTGAGGCAGGGGATTAGCTGTGGGAGGAGCTTATCAGAGTTTGTAGGGCAGCAGTTGAAGAAGGAGCAAAAAGGGTTTTCTTGTGTGTGTGTGTGTGTTTCTTGGTGGCTGATTAGCTGTTTTCCCTGTGTAAAGGTCAGAGGGGGCAGGGTTTCTGTTGAGGCAGGGGATTAGCTGTGGGAGGAGCTTATCAGAGTTTGTAGGGCAGCAGTTGAAGAAGGAGCAAAAAGGGTTTTCTTGTGTGTGTGTGTGTGTTTCTTGGTGGCTGATTAGCTGTTTTCCCTGTGTAAAGGTCAGAGGGGGCAGGGTTTCTGTTGAGGCAGGGGATTAGCTGTGGGAGGAGCTTATCAGAGTTTGTAGGGCAGCAGTTGAAGAAGGAGCAAAAAGGGTTTTCTTGTGTGTGTGTGTGTGTTTCTTGGTGGCTGATTAGCTGTTTTCCCTGTGTAAAGGTCAGAGGGGGCAGGGTTTCTGTTGAGGCAGGGGATTAGCTGTGGGAGGAGCTTATCAGAGTTTGTAGGGCAGCAGTTGAAGAAGGAGCAAAAAGGGTTTTCTTGTGTGTGTGTGTGTGTTTCTTGGTGGCTGATTAGCTGTTTTCCCTGTGTAAAGGTCAGAGGGGGCAGGGTTTCTGTTGAGGCAGGGGATTAGCTGTGGGAGGAGCTTATCAGAGTTTGTAGGGCAGCAGTTGAAGAAGGAGCAAAAAGGGTTTTCTTGTGTGTGTGTGTGTGTTTCTTGGTGGCTGATTAGCTGTTTTCCCTGTGTAAAGGTCAGAGGGGGCAGGGTTTCTGTTGAGGCAGGGGATTAGCTGTGGGAGGAGCTTATCAGAGTTTGTAGGGCAGCAGTTGAAGAAGGAGCAAAAAGGGTTTTCTTGTGTGTGTGTGTGTGTTTCTTGGTGGCTGATTAGCTGTTTTCCCTGTGTAAAGGTCAGAGGGGGCAGGGTTTCTGTTGAGGCAGGGGATTAGCTGTGGGAGGAGCTTATCAGAGTTTGTAGGGCAGCAGTTGAAGAAGGAGCAAAAAGGGTTTTCTTGTGTGTGTGTGTGTGTTTCTTGGTGGCTGATTAGCTGTTTTCCCTGTGTAAAGGTCAGAGGGGGCAGGGTTTCTGTTGAGGCAGGGGATTAGCTGTGGGAGGAGCTTATCAGAGTTTGTAGGGCAGCAGTTGAAGAAGGAGCAAAAAGGGTTTTCTTGTGTGTGTGTGTGTGTTTCTTGGTGGCTGATTAGCTGTTTTCCCTGTGTAAAGGTCAGAGGGGGCAGGGTTTCTGTTGAGGCAGGGGATTAGCTGTGGGAGGAGCTTATCAGAGTTTGTAGGGCAGCAGTTGAAGAAGGAGCAAAAAGGGTTTTCTTGTGTGTGTGTGTGTGTTTCTTGGTGGCTGATTAGCTGTTTTCCCTGTGTAAAGGTCAGAGGGGGCAGGGTTTCTGTTGAGGCAGGGGATTAGCTGTGGGAGGAGCTTATCAGAGTTTGTAGGGCAGCAGTTGAAGAAGGAGCAAAAAGGGTTTTCTTGTGTGTGTGTGTGTGTTTCTTGGTGGCTGATTAGCTGTTTTCCCTGTGTAAAGGTCAGAGGGGGCAGGGTTTCTGTTGAGGCAGGGGATTAGCTGTGGGAGGAGCTTATCAGAGTTTGTAGGGCAGCAGTTGAAGAAGGAGCAAAAAGGGTTTTCTTGTGTGTGTGTGTGTGTTTCTTGGTGGCTGATTAGCTGTTTTCCCTGTGTAAAGGTCAGAGGGGGCAGGGTTTCTGTTGAGGCAGGGGATTAGCTGTGGGAGGAGCTTATCAGAGTTTGTAGGGCAGCAGTTGAAGAAGGAGCAAAAAGGGTTTTCTTGTGTGTGTGTGTGTGTTTCTTGGTGGCTGATTAGCTGTTTTCCCTGTGTAAAGGTCAGAGGGGGCAGGGTTTCTGTTGAGGCAGGGGATTAGCTGTGGGAGGAGCTTATCAGAGTTTGTAGGGCAGCAGTTGAAGAAGGAGCAAAAAGGGTTTTCTTGTGTGTGTGTGTGTGTTTCTTGGTGGCTGATTAGCTGTTTTCCCTGTGTAAAGGTCAGAGGGGGCAGGGTTTCTGTTGAGGCAGGGGATTAGCTGTGGGAGGAGCTTATCAGAGTTTGTAGGGCAGCAGTTGAAGAAGGAGCAAAAAGGGTTTTCTTGTGTGTGTGTGTGTGTGTTTCTTGGTGGCTGATTAGCTGTTTTCCCTGTGTAAAGGTCAGAGGGGGCAGGGTTTCTGTTGAGGCAGGGGATTAGCTGTGGGAGGAGCTTATCAGAGTTTGTAGGGCAGCAGTTGAAGAAGGAGCAAAAAGGGTTTTCTTGTGTGTGTGTGTGTGTTTCTTGGTGGCTGATTAGCTGTTTTCCCTGTGTAAAGGTCAGAGGGGGCAGGGTTTCTGTTGAGGCAGGGGATTAGCTGTGGGAGGAGCTTATCAGAGTTTGTAGGGCAGCAGTTGAAGAAGGAGCAAAAAGGGTTTTCTTGTGTGTGTGTGTGTGTTTCTTGGTGGCTGATTAGCTGTTTTCCCTGTGTAAAGGTCAGAGGGGGCAGGGTTTCTGTTGAGGCAGGGGATTAGCTGTGGGAGGAGCTTATCAGAGTTTGTAGGGCAGCAGTTGAAGAAGGAGCAAAAAGGGTTTTCTTGTGTGTGTGTGTGTGTTTCTTGGTGGCTGATTAGCTGTTTTCCCTGTGTAAAGGTCAGAGGGGGCAGGGTTTCTGTTGAGGCAGGGGATTAGCTGTGGGAGGAGCTTATCAGAGTTTGTAGGGCAGCAGTTGAAGAAGGAGCAAAAAGGGTTTTCTTGTGTGTGTGTGTGTGTTTCTTGGTGGCTGATTAGCTGTTTTCCCTGTGTAAAGGTCAGAGGGGGCAGGGTTTCTGTTGAGGCAGGGGATTAGCTGTGGGAGGAGCTTATCAGAGTTTGTAGGGCAGCAGTTGAAGAAGGAGCAAAAAGGGTTTTCTTGTGTGTGTGTGTGTGTGTTTCTTGGTGGCTGATTAGCTGTTTTCCCTGTGTAAAGGTCAGAGGGGGCAGGGTTTCTGTTGAGGCAGGGGATTAGCTGTGGGAGGAGCTTATCAGAGTTTGTAGGGCAGCAGTTGAAGAAGGAGCAAAAAGGGTTTTCTTGTGTGTGTGTGTGTGTTTCTTGGTGGCTGATTAGCTGTTTTCCCTGTGTAAAGGTCAGAGGGGGCAGGGTTTCTGTTGAGGCAGGGGATTAGCTGTGGGAGGAGCTTATCAGAGTTTGTAGGGCAGCAGTTGAAGAAGGAGCAAAAAGGGTTTTCTTGTGTGTGTGTGTGTGTTTCTTGGTGGCTGATTAGCTGTTTTCCCTGTGTAAAGGTCAGAGGGGGCAGGGTTTCTGTTGAGGCAGGGGATTAGCTGTGGGAGGAGCTTATCAGAGTTTGTAGGGCAGCAGTTGAAGAAGGAGCAAAAAGGGTTTTCTTGTGTGTGTGTGTGTGTTTCTTGGTGGCTGATTAGCTGTTTTCCCTGTGTAAAGGTCAGAGGGGGCAGGGTTTCTGTTGAGGCAGGGGATTAGCTGTGGGAGGAGCTTATCAGAGTTTGTAGGGCAGCAGTTGAAGAAGGAGCAAAAAGGGTTTTCTTGTGTGTGTGTGTGTTTCTTGGTGGCTGATTAGCTGTTTTCCCTGTGTAAAGGTCAGAGGGGGCAGGGTTTCTGTTGAGGCAGGGGATTAGCTGTGGGAGGAGCTTATCAGAGTTTGTAGGGCAGCAGTTGAAGAAGGAGCAAAAAGGGTTTTCTTGTGTGTGTGTGTGTTTCTTGGTGGCTGATTAGCTGTTTTCCCTGTGTAAAGGTCAGAGGGGGCAGGGTTTCTGTTGAGGCAGGGGATTAGCTGTGGGAGGAGCTTATCAGAGTTTGTAGGGCAGCAGTTGAAGAAGGAGCAAAAAGGGTTTTCTTGTGTGTGTGTGTGTTTCTTGGTGGCTGATTAGCTGTTTTCCCTGTGTAAAGGTCAGAGGGGGCAGGGTTTCTGTTGAGGCAGGGGATTAGCTGTGGGAGGAGCTTATCAGAGTTTGTAGGGCAGCAGTTGAAGAAGGAGCAAAAAGGGTTTTCTTGTGTGTGTGTGTGTGTTTCTTGGTGGCTGATTAGCTGTTTTCCCTGTGTAAAGGTCAGAGGGGGCAGGGTTTCTGTTGAGGCAGGGGATTAGCTGTGGGAGGAGCTTATCAGAGTTTGTAGGGCAGCAGTTGAAGAAGGAGCAAAAAGGGTTTTCTTGTGTGTGTGTGTGTGTTTCTTGGTGGCTGATTAGCTGTTTTCCCTGTGTAAAGGTCAGAGGGGGCAGGGTTTCTGTTGAGGCAGGGGATTAGCTGTGGGAGGAGCTTATCAGAGTTTGTAGGGCAGCAGTTGAAGAAGGAGCAAAAAGGGTTTTCTTGTGTGTGTGTGTGTGTGTTTCTTGGTGGCTGATTAGCTGTTTTCCCTGTGTAAAGGTCAGAGGGGGCAGGGTTTCTGTTGAGGCAGGGGATTAGCTGTGGGAGGAGCTTATCAGAGTTTGTAGGGCAGCAGTTGAAGAAGGAGCAAAAAGGGTTTTCTTGTGTGTGTGTGTGTGTGTTTCTTGGTGGCTGATTAGCTGTTTTCCCTGTGTAAAGGTCAGAGGGGGCAGGGTTTCTGTTGAGGCAGGGGATTAGCTGTGGGAGGAGCTTATCAGAGTTTGTAGGGCAGCAGTTGAAGAAGGAGCAAAAAGGGTTTTCTTGTGTGTGTGTGTGTGTTTCTTGGTGGCTGATTAGCTGTTTTCCCTGTGTAAAGGTCAGAGGGGGCAGGGTTTCTGTTGAGGCAGGGGATTAGCTGTGGGAGGAGCTTATCAGAGTTTGTAGGGCAGCAGTTGAAGAAGGAGCAAAAAGGGTTTTCTTGTGTGTGTGTGTGTGTGTGTGTTTCTTGGTGGCTGATTAGCTGTTTTCCCTGTGTAAAGGTCAGAGGGGGCAGGGTTTCTGTTGAGGCAGGGGATTAGCTGTGGGAGGAGCTTATCAGAGTTTGTAGGGCAGCAGTTGAAGAAGGAGCAAAAAGGGTTTTCTTGTGTGTGTGTGTGTGTTTCTTGGTGGCTGATTAGCTGTTTTCCCTGTGTAAAGGTCAGAGGGGGCAGGGTTTCTGTTGAGGCAGGGGATTAGCTGTGGGAGGAGCTTATCAGAGTTTGTAGGGCAGCAGTTGAAGAAGGAGCAAAAAGGGTTTTCTTGTGTGTGTGTGTGTGTTTCTTGGTGGCTGATTAGCTGTTTTCCCTGTGTAAAGGTCAGAGGGGGCAGGGTTTCTGTTGAGGCAGGGGATTAGCTGTGGGAGGAGCTTATCAGAGTTTGTAGGGCAGCAGTTGAAGAAGGAGCAAAAAGGGTTTTCTTGTGTGTGTGTGTGTGTTTCTTGGTGGCTGATTAGCTGTTTTCCCTGTGTAAAGGTCAGAGGGGGCAGGGTTTCTGTTGAGGCAGGGGATTAGCTGTGGGAGGAGCTTATCAGAGTTTGTAGGGCAGCGGCGCGCGCCTAGCGGCGCGCGCAGTTATACCCATCTTTTAGATTTAGGGGAGCTAGTCTCAAACGTTTGTTGGGGGAGACCTAGGGTTTTTTTTTGTGGGGGAAGTTATTTGTCCTGTCTTCAAGCTTTTTATGATGGAGGACCTCTGTAGCCACCCCCAACAACACGATCTCATGATGGAAGGGGAGGGAACAGCTGCAGTCGCCTGCGATTCCTGCGCAATGTTTGCCATCTTGCCAAAGGTTGCAGGCAGCTTTACCTGCAGCAATTGCATGTTGATTGCCCTATTAAAAGACAAAGTCCAGCAACTGGAGGAACGTGTAGCTACGCTCCAAAGAATTAGAGAGCTGGAGCTCTTCTTGGAAGCAACAGAGCACACCGTCCCCACCAAGGAGGAGACAGGGGACTCCCCTGAGAAGGAGGCTTGTTCACCAACACAGGAGCCAGATATATGGAGAAACGTGACTCAAAGAAGTAGGAGGCCCAGGGTCCACTCTGATTGTCTAGAAATACACAATCGCTTTGAGGTCCTCTCCCCTAGCATGGAAGACGAAGAGCAGACTCCATTTGAGGATCTCTCCCTCATTACAGTCGATCAGGTATATGAAGACGAGCAGCAAAGTCAGTCCTCAGGGAATGTGCAGGTGACCTTGGAACGGACAGCTCACGGAAGAACCCCGACCAAACCCAAGAGGAGGCGTGTAGTGGTGATAGGGGATTCCCTACTGAGGGGAACAGAAGCAGTGATCTGTGGGCCTGACAAGATGTCTCGGGAAGTGTGCTGTCTCCCCGGGGCTAAGATCCAAGATGTAACTGAACGACTGCAAGGAATCATAAAACCCACTGACAAATACCCCTTCCTCTTGGTTCATGTGGGAACCAATGACACTGCAAGCAATAGCCTCCAGAAGATCAAAAGAGACTACGAGGCTCTCGGCAGGAAATTGAAGCAACTAAATGCACAAATTGTCATCTCTTCTGTCCTCCCAGTTGAACGACGTGGCCCAGGGAGAGAGGGGAAAATAGTGGAAGTGAACAGCTGGCTTCGCAAATGGTGTAAACAGGAACGGTTTGGATTCTTAGATCACGGACTGCAGTTTCTTGAAGATGGACTTCTGGCAAGCGATGGGCTGCACCTCACAACGGTTGGGAGAAATGTTTTTGCCAAAAATCTCAGAAACCTCATCAGGAGGGCTTTAAACTGACTAATGTGGGGGAGGGAGACAATGCTCCTGAAGGTAGGAGTCTATCAATTAATGAAGATGATCATCCAAATGTCATAGACCAAATGGAGCAAACAGCACGCGGACCTAGTGGTGGGAGGAAAAAATCCTTAAATAAGAGACACGGGGGAATGATTAATGGACTTCAATGTCTGTACACTAATGCGCAAAGCATGGGAAATAAACAAGATGAGCTTGAGCTCTTGGTACAGCAAACTAAATATGACATAATAGGCATCACTGAAACCTGGTGGGATAAGTCCCACGATTGGAATGTAATAATGGGGGGATACAATCTATTTCAGAGAAACAGACCAGACAAGAAAGGAGGAGGAGTGGCGTTATATGTCAGGGATGTGTATACCTGTGAAGAGATCCAAGATTTAGAACCTCAAAGCCAAAGTGAGAGCATTTGGGTCAAAATTAAGGGAGAGAAGAATAACAGAGACCTCATTGTGGGAGTTTACTATAGATCCCCAAGCCAAACGGAGGACATAGATGATGCCTTCCTGGAACAGATGGCCAAGCATGCAAAAGGAAGGGAGATAGTAGTAATGGGGGACTTCAATTACCCAGATATTTGTTGGACGTCAAACTCAGCCAAGAGCATAAGGTCAAACAGATTCCTCACTGGCCTTGCAGACAACTTCATTGTCCAGAAAGTGGGAGAAGCAACAAGAGGAACAGCCATTTTAGATCTGGTCCTAACCAATGTTGATGACCTGGTTAGTGGGGTAGATGTGGAAGGATCATTAGGCGCGAGTGATCATGCTCTTCTGAAGTTTACTATACAGCGGAAAGGAGCAGCCAAGCATACTAGGACTCAATTTCTTGACTTTAAGAAAGCCGACTTCATAAAACTTAGGGAAGTGCTGGGTGAGATCCCATGGACAGCAATACTTAAAGGAAAGGGAGTTCATGATGGCTGGGAGTTTGTTAAGAGGGAGATAGTAAAAGCACAACGACAGGCAATACCAATGAGACGGAAACATGGAAGGTGCCTAAAGAAGCCAGGGTGGCTATCTAAAGAACTTTTAACTGAATTAAGATTAAAAAAGGATGTGTACAAAAAATGGAAAAGGGGGGAAACCACCAAAGAGGAATTCAAACAAATAGCCAGCACGTGTAGACACAAAGTCAGAAAAGCTAAAGCACAGAATGAACTCAGGCTTGCTAGAGAGGTTAAAAGCAACAAAAAAGGCTTTTATGGGTATGTTCGTAGCAAAAGGAAGAACAAAGAAACTGTGGGGTCACTCAGAGGAGAAGATGGTGAAATGCAAACAGGGGACACAGAAAGGGCTGAATTCCTCAATGCCTTCTTTGCCTCAGTCTTCTCCGATAAAGAAAACAATGCCCGACCTGAAGAATTTGGAGCAAATGATTCAGCAAAGGAAACACAGCCCAGAATAACTAAGGAGATAGTACAAGAATATTTGGCTAGTTTAGATGTATTCAAGTCTCCAGGGCCAGATGAACTGCATCCAAGAGTATTAAAAGAACTGGCAGATGTGATCTCAGAACCACTGGCAGTCATCTTTGAGAATTCCTGGAGAACAGGCGAAGTCCCGGCAGACTGGAGGAGGGCAAATGTTGTCCCTATTTTCAAAAAGGGGAAAAGAGAGGACCCAAATAATTACCGCCCAGTCAGTCTGACATCAATAGCAGGGAAGATTCTGGAGCAGATCATTAAGCAAACAGTCTGTGAGCACCTAGAAAGGAATGCTGTGATCACCAATAGTCAGCATGGATTTCTGAAAAATAAGTCATGTCAGACTAACCTGATCTCGTTTTTTGACAGAATTACAAGCCTGGTAGATGAAGGGAACGCAGTGGATGTAGCCTACCTTGATTTCAGCAAGGCATTTGACAAGGTGCCTCATGATATTCTTGTAAAGAAGCTGGTAAAATGCGGTCTTGACTATGCTACCACTCAGTGGATTTGTAACTGGCTGACTGACCGAACCCAAAGGGTGCTCATCAATGGTTCCTCTTCATCCTGGAGAAGAGTGACTAGTGGGGTGCCACAGGGTTCTGTCTTGGGCCCGGTCTTATTCAACATCTTTATCAACGACTTGGATGATGGACTCAAGGGCATCCTGATCAAATTTGCAGATGACACCAAACTGGGAGGGGTGGCTAACACCCCAGAGGACAGGATCACACTTCAAAACGACCTTGACAGATTAGAGAACTGGGCAAAAAAAAACAAGATGAATTTTAACAGGGAGAAATGTAAAGTATTGCACTTGGGCAAAACAAATGAGAGGCACAAATACAAGATGGGTGACACCTGGCTTGAGAGCAGTACACGTGAAAAGGATCTAGGAGTCTTGGTTGACCACAAACTTGACATGAGCCTACAGTGTGACGCGGCAGCTAAAAAAGCCAATGCAATTCTGGGCTGCATCAATAGGAGTATAGCATCTAGATCAAGGGAAGTAATAGTGCCACTGTATTCTGCTCTGGTCAGACCACACCTGGAGTACTGTGTCCAGTTCTGGGCACCACAATTCAAGAGGGACACTGACAAACTGGAACGTGTCCAGAGGAGGGCAACCAAAATGGTCAAAGGCCTGGAAACGATGCCTTATGAGGAACGGCTAAGGGAGCTGGGCATGTTTAGCCTGCAGAAGAGGAGGTTAAGGGGTGATATGATAGCCATGTTCAAATATATAAAAGGATGTCACATAGAGGAGGGAGAAAGGTTGTTTTCTGCTGCTCCAGAGAAGCGGACACGGAGCAATGGATCCAAACTACAAGAAAGAAGATTCCACCTAAACATTAGGAAGAACTTCCTGACAGTAAGAGCTGTTCGACAGTGGAATTTGCTGCCAAGGAGTGTGGTGGAGTCTCCTACTTTGGAGGTCTTTAAGCAGAGGCTTGACAACCATATGTCAGGAGTGCTCTGATGGTGTTTCCTGCTTGGCAGGGGGTTGGACTCGATGGCCCTTGTGGTCTCTTCCAACTCTATGATTCTATGATTCTATGATTCTATGATCCATACTCTGTATGCACCTTTTTCGTACCCCATGAACAAACCATGTGCCCCACGCTTCCCAAGCTTGTTGCTTTGTGGGGTGTGTACCCACATGTCAGAACCAAAGATTCTCATGTGCTTGATGTTGGGTTTCTTACCAAACATCTTCTCATAGGGGGTACAACCAATAGGTGATGACAATCTACTATTAAAAGTGTAAACAAAAGTCGACAGAGCCTCCCCCCAATACTTATCAGGGAGATTGGCATCATGCAACAATGTTTTCATTCCTTCCAGCAACGTTTGATTTGCTCGCTCCGCAAGCCCATTCATCCATGGCGATCTAGGCATTGACAAGTCATGCTGGATTCCCTTCTCAGTCAGGAAAGCTTCAAACTGCTGAGAAGTGAACTCCCCGCCCCGATCAGTAAACAAACAACCAATGTGTTTACCGTGAACATACTCCAACCAAGCACAGAATGCCTTGAACCTAGGAAACGCTTGCGATTTCTGCTCGAGCATAAACACATGAATGTACCTGGAAAAAGAATCAATCAGAACCATGAAGTACCTTGCTCCACCCAAAGAGGGCGCAAGTGGACCAACCAGGTCTGCGTGCACTAGCTGGTAGGGTTTGGAAGCCTGCCTGCTAGACTCCTTGCCTTTTGGAGCAACCTTCACCTTGTTCTCTGCACAAGATACACATTTCATGTGAAACTTACAGGGTGTGATGTTCAAACCCTCAACCATCTCTGGCATCTTGGCCAGTGCCTTCCAAGAGAGGTGACAAAACCTTCTGTGTGCATCATGAATGCATCCTGCATGAAGAACTTTGTTAGTTTGTGCAACACAACAAGAATCAGCATTAGACACAGCAACAGCACTGTCATCATAAGTTATACAGAACAAGCCATCCATAAACATTGCATGCAAAATGTCCTCTTTGCCTTTTCTGATGACACAGATGCTCCTCTTGAAGGAAATCTCAAAGCCACGCCCAGTAAGCTGTGGGACACTGAGCAAGTTGTCTGCAGCACCTGGAACAAAAAGTACACCTTTGATGGTTGTGTGCAGACTTGCCAGTCTCACAATCCCTTCTCCTGCGATTCGCAACATCTTTCCGTCAGCCAGGATGGATCTCACCTTCTTGAGGTTTGAAGGAGATAAAGAGATGCCGGTCTTTTGTTACATGGCGGGTGCATCCTGAGTCCACAATAAATCTGGCCTTGGCCCTTGGAGCAGCTCTAGCAGCAAGCATAACCTTGTTTTTCACCAGCGTGGGCTTTTGCAGCTTGCCCACCTGCTCCTGGCCATCAGCCTTGCCTTTAGCCTTTGGTGAAGCTGTGCCAGCAAACAAAGCCTTGTTTTCCACTGGCGTGGGCTCTTCACCCTCCCTCTGCTTCTGGCCATCTGCAGGCATCTGTCTCTGTTTACTTCTAGCCTTCCGGTATCTGTGAGGATGACCTTGGCTCCCATGAGAAACAGAGCTCTCAGCTGCCGACTCCTTGGCTCCCCCTGGAGGCTGGAATGCTGCCTAGGATGACATCACAGTCAGCTCCCCCCGCAGCTTGCAACCGGTGCCCTCGGCATCCCTGCATTCACTCGCATTCTGGGAAACAGCCAGGACCTCCGATGCAGTCAAACTCTGGGCCGGGATGACTGGCAGATGGGCTATCTTCAAAGCATTCCACATCTTACGTGCAGTCGTGGAAGCTAGCGTCTTAATGTCCTCCAGAGAGACGGACAAGACTATTACGTCTATGGCCTTCGAATTCTGGGCCAGCCATCTATCTGTCAGAGGAACTGGAGGGGCTTCAGACACAGTATGCCACACTCCAAACTGACGCAGCAAACTCTCACACCACAAAGCCCAGGTCTCATAATTGTGCCGATTTAACTTTGGGCACTCTCTAGCTTCAAAATCTTGGAAAAACTCCATTTCAGCTATTCACTGGAGCCGTGAGTCTTCTTCACTTCAGAGACTCCTTATCTCGGCATCCATAAACCACAAAGCTTGATTGGCGCAGCTCCCAGACCAATTAGGCCAGCCGGACATCAAAGAGACTCTGCCGCGGCAACGAAAAGCCTCACTTTCGCTTTTCCTCCACATACCTCTCAGCAGTCGGTCGCAGTCTTACTCTCCTGTAAGTGCCGTGAATCTGGGCCCGAAACCTGTTGTTGGGATACTGCCAGGGAGACAAAGTCCATCATGGCCCCCAAGCCGGCTGCCGGACGATCCATCGATCTCCCGTAGATACAGTATCAGCAATTAGCGACACGAGCTTCCAGAAATAGCTTGCCACATTCCAGAGCTCATGCACACTCTATCAGCAGATAATGCACAGCAAAAGTCGCACTCATCTACAAGTTTTATTCAGCGTTGAACAGAACAAAAAAAAACATGACTGCCTGCTTCAGTGTCTCCAGACACGGAGAGAGTGAAAACAAAAGAAAACATAAACTTCCTGTGAACAGGAAATGCGCAGACTCTGTGACTCACAAAGCCTGCTCCCTTTTAAGGTGGAACGGAAATATCCTAACACTCCAAAGAAGGAGACTCCACCACACTCCTTTTTTTTTTATATAGAATTTTTATTGGTTTTACAAAATTTTTAAATAACAAACAAACACTTAAAGAGACAAACATACACGTATAGTTTCATAACATATTTTCATAAACCTCTTTTCTTGGACTTCCCCTTACCCCCCCTTTCTGCATCCCGATGTCCATAATTTTTAGCAACTCCCAATTATTACTTCCAACCTCTGTCATCTTAGTCCTCTCTATATTCTGACCTTATATCACTGTATCCCTTTGTTTCTAAAAACCACAACACTTTAACATTCATTAAGTTTATAATAGTCCTTTTTTATTTTTTATAAAATTTTTATTGGGTTTTCACATTTTATATAGACAAAAACAAAAACACAAGAAACAAATAAACACATAAACAAAGAAAGAAAAAAAAAAGAAAACAACAACAAACATATATACTTTCCCGAAAATATTATTTCCTAACCCTGGTCATTGACTTCCCCCTACCCCCTCCCTTGCATCCCCATTTCCAAATTTATGTCAGCAAATTGGCATTTCCCTGTCCTAATATTAGTCCTTTTATAAAAACAAACAAAATTAATTTTTTCTAAGTTGGACCTCAATTCCCTTCCAACGATTTCCCATTTTGTCTTGAATAATGATCTTTTTAACCAAATCCCATAATCATGAGTGTTGTTAGAACTTAATTTTTCCCTCCCTCCCATCCCCAGTTTGCGTCCCTTCCCAAAGCATGTCCAAAATAACAGTTCTTAGCCCGGGTTCCTCACGTCCGAGGCCCTCCAGTCTCTTTCAGTCCCTCTCCGCCGGTCTTGTTGGTAACCCTTTATGCCAGTCGTCACATCTCGAAAGAGTTCTTCCACCATCAGTCCAAAGTCTCTTCCCATATTTGCAAACAGCTGCTGAAGAGTTTCCACAAGGCATGAATCTTGAAGGTAATCAAAGTCAGAGTCTATGTGGAGGCCCCAATTATATTTCTTTATTTTAAATTCCTTAATTTCATAAACTCCCAGGGCCTCCACTTTCGTCTTCTGCATCTTTCGTGGATTTATAGTAGATTTACTCCAATAGTCTCCTTGTTTGTATTCCACAGGCGTCAGCTTCTGCTCAGTATTTTCCCACATCACTTCTTTTTCTTGTTTTGTCTTCTCCTCTGCTTTTATTATCATTTCTGGTTCAGCTGTGGATTCTTTCTCATTGAGGTCCTCTTTAAATTCAGCAGGACTACTTGTTTCAGAAGTCAAGGTCATCAATTGTTCACTCATAGCCGTAGTCTGCTCTTGTAAGATTCCAACCAAATAAAACATCCTTTCGATTTCTCCCAGTATCTTTCCATCCACAGCCATTGTAATTCCACAGAATTCCCTCTAGAGGGAATCTGGTTACTTAGTATTCTTTTCCCCAACAGTCCTCTGTCTTGTTATTGTTTCTTTATTTCCAACAATTTTAGATCAATTGTAACTCTTTTTAATCCAGAGGTAACTTAGGTAACAATTTTCCACTATTAACAGTCCGTTTGACAGCTTTGACAGCTGTCAAACTCTGCGCTTCTTAAACCAGCTCCAAAGCAGGACGCTCCCGGGCCCGGGAGGGGGGTTGTTTACAGCAGAACATAAAACATCCAACACTCCTCTCTCCTGCTCAAAATTTCCAAATCTTGGAAGTTACTGTCTTTTTTAGAACTCACCCTTTACTGGGTAGGCACTCCAGCTTAGTTCTTTTTTCGTTGCTCTAGATCGTCTGCAAGGTAGGGGGTGCGGACTTCCTTTTAGCACATCCCCCGATCGTCTCAAATTCAGTGGATAAATTTCTTAAAAGCCAAGTCCAAATTACTCACGGGTTGTTTTTTCAGCCGAATTTCAAGGAAGGAAGTCAGCGCTCTCCGGTCATGGCTCGCGGCTTCGCTCAGCAGAGGTAGCGATGGACTCTCAGTGCCGCGCCACCCCCCGTATCCCCTCCGCAGCCTTTAAAAAGGCTCTTCGCGAATCAGGGGGGGGCACTTAAGGCACCCGCCGAGTCTTCAGTCCGCAGGCATTCCGCGCCTGCGGTTTTAAGGGTCCCCGTGTCGCCGGCACGGCAAAGACCCGTTCCCTGCTGAGCCGATTCCCTCCGGAGCTCGGAGGGAATCCGCCATTCCCAGATCGCGTCAACCCCGGAAGTCCTTAATAATAGTCCTTAAGATAGCTTTTAAATTTTCTCCATTCTTCTTCCACCGTCTCCTTTCGTTGGTCACGGATTCCGCCTGTCATCTCAGCCAGTGTCATATAGTCCATCACTTTCATCTGCCATTCTTCCAGAGTGGGTAGATCTTGTGTCTTCCAATACTTCGCGATGAGTATTCTTGCTACTGTTGTAGCATACATAAAAAAAGTTCTATCCCTTTTTAACACCAATTGGCCGACAATGCCAAAGAGAAAGGCCTCTGGCTTTTTAGGAAAAGTACATTTAAGTACCTTTTTCATTTCATTATAGATCATTTCCCAGAAAGCCTTAATCTTCGGGCACGTCCACCAGAGGTGGTAGAAGGTGCCTTCAGTCTCTCTACATTTCCAACATTTATTATCGGGCAGATGATAAATTTTTGCCAGCTTGACTGGAGTCATGTACCACCTGTAAACCATTTTCATAATATTTTCCTTTAAGGCATTACATGCCGTAAATTTAATACCAGTGTTCCATAACCATTCCCAGTCAGTTGACATGATGTTGTGCCCAACATCCTGTGCCCACTTAATCATAGCCGATTTGACTGTTTCGTCCTGTGTACTCCATTTCAGCAACAAGTTATACATTCTAGATAAATTCTTAGTATTGGGTTCTAATAACTCAGTTTCTAGTTTTGATTTTTCCACCTGGAAGCCAATTTTCCTATCCTGTTTAAAAAACTCCATTATTTGGCGATATTGAAACCAATTTTGTACTTTATGTTTCAATTTCTCATGACTTTGTAGTTTAAGCTTATCTCCATCCTGTTCCAAAATTTCCCAATACTTCGGCCATCCGACCTCCATATTGAGTTTCTTCACTGCTTTAGCCTCCACTGGTGACACCCATCTAGGGGTTTTGTTTTCCAACAGATCTTTATATCTTATCCAAACATTATATAATGCTTTTCTAACAATATGATTTTTAAAGGCACTATTAACTTTGTCATACCATAGATATGCATGCCAACCAAAAGCATTGTTAAAACCCTCCAGATCCAAAATGTCCGTATTCTCGAGGAGCATCCATTCTTTCAGCCAGCAAAAAGCTGCTGCCTCATAGTACAATTTTAAGTCCGGCAGGGCAAAACCCCCTCTTTCTTTTGCATCTGTCAATATTTTGAATTTAATTCTGGGCTTTTTGCCCTGCCAGACAAATTTCGAAATGTCTTTCTGCCACCTCTTGAAACATTCCATCTTGTCAAGAATCTGCAAGGTCCGAAACAAAAATAGCATTCTAGGCAATACATTCATTTTAATCACCGCAATTCGGCCTAACATTGACAATTTCAAATTTGACCATATTTCTAGATCTTTTTTGATTTCTGACCAACATTTTCCATAATTGTCCTTATACAAATTCACATTTTTAGATGTCAAATAAACCCCTAGGTATTTCACCTTCTTAACCACTGTCAGCCCTGTCTCTTCTTGGAATTTCTCCTTTTCCATGTCTGTTAAGTTTTTTCCTAAAACTTTGGTTTTTTGTTTATTCAACTTAAATCCAGCTACCTGGCCAAACTGTTGTATTATTTCTAAAAACCTTTTTCGTACTAGTGATTGGCTCTTGTAAAGTCAATACTAAGTCATCTGCAAACGCTCTTAACTTGTAATGTTTAGCTCCGACCTGCACTCCTTTAACCTGCTGGTCATTCCTTATCATATTCAGCAACACCTCCAGAACTGAAATAAAAAGTAATGGGGAAATTGGGCACCCCTGTCGTGTTCCTTTTTCTATCTTAAGTTCCTCAGTTACTACGTTGTTTACAATCAATTTAGCCTTTTGTTCAGAATATATTGCAGCCATACCATTCTCAAAACCTTGGCCTACCCCCATCCCATGAAGGTTCTTTATCATAAAACTCCAAGAAATATTGTCAAAGGCTTTCTCCGCGTCCACAAAAATCAGTACTGCTTTAGTGTTTATATTCACCTCTAGCTTTTCCAAAATGTCTATTACATTCCTTACATTGTCTGCCAGGTGTCTTTTAGGGAGAAAGCCTGCTTGGTTCTTATGAATCCTTTCCATCAACACTCTTTTAAATCTTTTTGCCAAAATATCTGCAAAAATTTTATAATCCACATTAAGTAGTGATATTGGGCGGTAGTTCTTCAGTTGAGTCTTTTCAGTCTCTGTCTTTGGTATGAGTGAAATATATGCTTCTTTCCACGATTCAGGTGCCTTCTTTCCCTCAAGGATCTCATTGCAAACTTCTTTTAGTGGTTGAATCAACCATTCCTTCAACGATTTGTAATATCTGGAAGTCAGTCCATCTGGTCCTGGAGATTTGCCCAGTTGCATGTTCTGAATGGCAGCCTCTATCTCTTGTTCTGTTATTCTCTGGTTCAGATCCATCTTACTTTGATGAGAGATTTTTTGTAATCCATATTTATCAAGGAATTTGTCTATATCTTCTTCATTTTGCGGGCCTTGAGTATATAGCTTTTTAAAATAACTCAAAAAACAATTTCTAATTTCATTGGGTTTGGATATATTCTTTCCATCCACTTCTAGGCTTGTAACCGTATTTAATTTCTGCCTTTTCTTCAATTGCCATGCCAGAAGTTTGCCACATTTATTTGCTGATTCAAATGTCTTTTGTTTCATTTGTTTTATCTTCCATTCAATCTCTTGGTTCATCAATTCCATATATTGTGTTTGATATAACTTAATCTCTCTTAAAATCTCCTGGGACTTTGGTTTTGTTCTTAATTTTTTTCTCTCCTTCCTTTATCTTTTCCAAAATCTTTTCTTTTTTCTCATTTTGTTTTTTTCTCTTTATTGAATTTTGTTGAATCAAGAAGCCTCTCATCACCGCTTTGCTTGCGTCCCAGATCACTCTTTTTTCCACGTCGGCCCTCAAATTTATTTCAAAGTAGTCTTTTAGGGTTTTTTGGGCCTTCATAAGGATCTCCTTATCTTGAAAGAGGGTGTCATTCATTCTCCATCTAAATTGACCAGTTGTTGTAAGTTTCATCTCCATCCTCACGGCATTATGGTCGGAGCAAGTTTTTGGGCAGATTTCCACCTTCTTAACCTTTGGAGCCATACCACTAGTAATCCAAATTTGATCGATTCTGGTCCAGGTCATCATTGCTTGAGAGAAAAAGGTTCCCTCTCTCTCCAGAGGGTTCCTTGTTCTCCATATATCTATCAAGTCCATGTTTTCCGTCATTTCGAAAAAAGTCTTAGGAAGTCTCCCTTCCTTGCTGACTGTTAGTCTTTGTGCCTTGTCCATGTTAGTGGAGACCACACCATTCATGTCTCCCATGATTATCATATTGTAATCCAAATAGTCCATCAGGGTTTCATGGAGTCTCTTAAAGAAGTCAGATTTACCTTCATTTGGTGCGTAGATTCCAACAACTAAAAATTTTTCTCCTTGTACTTGTATCTCCACTGCCAGATATCTCCCTTGTTCATCTTTAAATATCATTTTTGGGGCCCATTTCTCTTTCACATATATTACAACTCCTCTTTTCTTAACTTTATCTGATGCAATAAATTCTTGTCCTAGTCTTTTATTTGTAAGTAGTCTCCTATGGGCTCTAGTTATGTGAGTTTCTTGTAGACATATCAAGTCCAGTTGTTCTCTGTTCAAAATATGGAACACTTGTCTTCTCTTCAAAGGCCCATTAAGTCCATTACAATTCCAACTAAGGAATTGCAGAGCCATCTTATTATTTTTCTGAAACTCCTCCAACAGCTCCAAGTTGTTGCTCTTCTTCTGATGGTGGTGGTTTTTGTCCAAACGAGAGATTCAGAATGTCTAGTACTCTCCTCTGTTCTGCAAGTACGTCCACTGTCCCCTTCTGCAGGTCCTCCTGATTTCTTGCCAAGAATTTGTCTTTGTCTTGAATAGTCTTTATCTTCACCTTCTTTCCCTTGTAGTCAAATGACAGTCCTTGTGGAAATTCCCACCTGAAGCGGATGGAGTTTTTCTTCAACAGAAGAGCCAAATCCTTGTAGAAGTTTCTTAAATCCAGAATATATTTTGGAATATCTTTGAAGATCTGTATAGCTGAATTTCCAATTTGCAAGGCCTTTTCAAAGTGTAGTCCTAGTATTTTGTCTCTTTCGTCCTTGGATCTAAATGTAATCAGGCAATCTCTCGGGGTCTTTCTGTCCTGCTTTTTGCCCAGTCTAAAAGCTGTTGTAATTTTGAATTCGTCTTCTTCAAGATCCCAGCAGTCAACAAACTCCCGTGTCAGATATTCCGCAAGATTGTCTCTTTCATTCTCTGGAATCAATCTTAATTTCAAATTTCTCTCTTTTCTCTGTAACTCCCACAAGGCCAAAGTTGCGTCGTGCTCATAAACCTTCTTAGCGATCGGCTCTAATTTCTCTTGTGTCTCTCCAGCAGTAGCTTTAGCATCTTCAGCAATTTTACGCGTGGTAGCATTTTCCTCCACCAATTTATTTATAGATTCTGTGTTCTGGTTTAGTCTTACTGATATTTCTGTTAATTTTTGTGTATTTTCTGAAGTCTGTTTTGTCAGAGACTCCAAAGATTGATTTATTTTAAGCAGGGCTTCTGTCACGGCTTCCATAGAGACAGCCGTCCCTTTTTCTTGTCCTGTTGTTCCTGCAGATCCAGTAGTTACGCCTGAAATTGAGCCTCTTTTCTTTGTCTGTTGCTGCAGCTGTTGTTGTTGTTGTTGCTTGGTCTTGGCTCTTGTAACTATCTCTTCTTGTGAGCCACTCATGTCAAGGTCGTTTCCCACGGGAGCTATTCCCCGTTGGAAAATTCCACTGTCCCAAGCTGTGCCAAATTTTACTTTACCCTCTAGGGGGAGCAAATCAAAATGGCCAAAAATAAGATGTCCAAGTACAAAGACAAAGGAGAATATCCAAAGATGTAAAAAAAAAGTTTTTTTAACACAGTTAAAGCAAATATAGCTGGAGGCTTGTAGCTACAAATTGCCACAGTTTCCCAATATATACTGTTTCGTCTTATGATGTACTGTAGCCAGGCACTGTATAAACTTTGTATCGCAGTATCACTTTTACAGGAGAAAGTCAGTTCAGTGTCCTATTGTCCTAAAAGGCAGACCGTTTCATACTTTTAATAACTGAGACAGCAGCGGATTTTTACTTTGAATAGATCGTGCAGTTACTAAAGTCTCTTTCACCTCCCCTCTGCCCTGCTAGCTAGAGGGGAGATCTAAGGTCTAAATGTCCGGTTTAGTTATATAAAAAGCAAGTTTCAACGGATGCAGATTTAGAGTTCCGTTGCTTTCACTTTCATGCAGTCGGGGGGAGGCAGACTTCCTTGATTTAACTTCCCCGCTTTTAGCCCGATTTTCAGAATTTAAAGGGTCCCAATTGTTTTCAGCTCCTACTCACGGGAATTCAGTCCAAATTTTCTTTCAGGAAGGAATCGGCGCTCTCCGCTTATGGCGACGCGGCTTCACTCCGCAGGCTGGGTAACGACTCTCAGCACCGCGCTCACTCCCGATGCCGCTCCGTAGCCTTTAAAAAGGCTCTTTCGCAGTACCGGGGGGCGCAAAGGTGCCCACCGAATCTCCTTGTTCTCAGGCTTCAGCGCCTGAGATTTTAGGGGTCCCCCGCTCGCCGTAGCGGGTAAGACCCGAACTTGCGGAGCAGTCCTTCTCCGGAGCTCGGAGGTAGGACCGCCATTAAGCGCTGGCACCGACCGGAAGTACCGACTCCACCACACTCCTTGGCAGCAAATTCCACTGTCGAACAGCTATTACTGTCAGGAAGTTCTTCCTAATGTTTAGGTGGAATCTTCTTTCTTGTAGTTTGGATCCATTGCTCCGTGTCCGCTTCTCTGGAGCAGCAGAAAACAACCTTTCTCCCTCCTCTATATGACATCCTTTTATATATTTGAACATGGCTATCATATCACCCCTTAACCTCCTCTTCTCCAGGCTAAACATGCCCAGCTCCCTTAGCCGTTCCTCATAAGGCATCGTTTCCAGGCCTTTAACCATTTTGGTTGCCCTCCTCTGGACACGTTCCAGTTTGTCAGTGTCCTTCTTGAACTGTGGTGCCCAGAACTGGACACAGTACTCCAGGTGAGGTCTGACCAGAGCAGAATACAGTGGCACTATTACTTCCCTTGATCTAGATGCTATACTCCTATTGATGCAGCCCAGAATTGCATTGGCTTTTTTAGCTGCCGCGTCACACTGTTGGCTCATCATAAAGACACCAGGCTCCTTGAGAGATCCGAAGGGTGGCAACATGAAAACGGGCCTTTTCTGCAGTGGCTCCCCATCTGTGGAATGCTCTCCCCGGGGAAGTTTGCCTGGCGCCTTCATTATGCACCTTTAGGCGCCAGGCAAAAACATTCCTTTTTAACCAGGCCTTTGCTTGATAGATCAACATCCTATACCCTTTAAAAGGTGGCTCTTTTTTGGGGGGGGGCTATTGAATTATTTTTAATGTTATATATTGTGATTTTTATTGTGAACTGCCCTGAGACCTCCGGCTATAGGGCAGTATATAAAATCAATAAATGAATGAATGAATGTTGAACCTCTTTGTCCAAAAGAATAACATTGCCTTTTTTGGTGCTGCACCATATTGTTGACTTATGTTAAGCCTGTGGTCCACTAAAATCTGTAGATCCTTTTCACATGAACTACTGGCCAGCCAGTTGTCTCCCGTCTTATATGCTTCCTAAGTGCAGAACCTGCCATTTGTCCCTATTGAAATTCCTGTTAGTTTTTGACGAGTTCTCCAATCTGTTAAGATCATCTTGAATCCTGATTCTGTCTTCTGCAGCACTAGCTACCCGTCCCAGATGGGTGTTGTCAGGGGTTCAGGAGCAGAGGCGAGGGCAAGGGAGGAAACAGAGAGCGAGGGGGAGGAGGCAGAAGAAAGGATGAGTGATGACGACGACCCGAGATCTCCGAGTCTTTCCAGTGAATCAGAAGATTCACAAAAAGGAGCACCAGTGGCCAGGGCAAGGGGGGAGACTAGGGGGACACCCCAGGAAGAAAGAGCCAGAGGGGACTCAGAGGGGAGCAGTTGGAGATCGGGACCAACGTCACCGCCAGAGAGTAGGAAAGAGGAAGAGCGCCAGGGAGCAAGCGCTGGCAGCTCGCAACAGGAGGGAGGGCACGAGTCAGGAGTGGCCACACCTTCATCGGGGAGCGAAGTGACGGTTAGACGGAAAGTGGAAGGTTGGGCGCGCACGCCAAGTTCAAATGCACAGGAAGGTGGCGCAGTAGGCAGCCCGGAAAGGGAGCCAGGTCCTAAAGCCCGGCGCAAGGAGACAGGAGAGTCAGGGGGGTCAGCGTCAGAAGAATCCCGGAAGGAAGAGACCCAGGGGGGCAGAGGGACCCAGAGGAGAACTGTCAGGCGGAAAAGGTGGAGCAGGGCTAGGATATTAAGTTGGTGCGCAAGGGGCGGAGACTCAGACGGAGCTTCGCCGATCTAAGCATAAGACGTAGGGTTGCACGCAGCAGCTCGAGAATGGAGACTGTAACTCAATAAAGACTTTTATTTAACGATCGCTGCCTAGCGTGATCCTCTGTGAGCTAGGATCTGGAAGTAACCCTGACAGTAAGCTCCGTCTCTTCAAATTGTGGGCATCCACGGCCTCGCGGAGAGGAGGGAAAGCGGGTGCCTACAAGAGAGCTCACGAACGGCAGACAATATGACGGCCGAACAGCAAATAACGGAACTCAGAGAAGCAGTTTCACGACTGAATGCCGAGGCGCTGGCGTCCAGGAAGAGAGAGGAGGAAGCAGCTGCCGCCTACAGGGATCTCCAGGTCAGGTTGGACGTGCTTACGAAGCAAGGGCAACAGACACCCAAATCAGAGGGGATTGGGTTGGGGAGACGCACAGGCGGTCTGGTCTCGCACTTCGATGGGAATTTGCAACAGTACCCCAACTTTAGAGCAGATGTAATGTGTGCACTGCAACTACTGCACAAAGACTTTAGAGATGAACAAGAGAAAGTGGGGTTCATCATGTCCCATTTGCATGGAGACGCAAAAGCATGGCTGCGCAATTTGTGGAGAGATAAGGATCCTGCGCTCCAAAATGCGGACGCCTTTATTAAAGCGATGGATGGCTGTTTTTTATCAAGCATTGACGTGGATCTTGCCCGAAAGGAGGTGCATGGACTAAGGCAAGGGAGGGCCAGCGTAAGGCAGTATCATGCCCGCTTTTTCGCCTTGGTCAGTGCCCTGGAATGGGACAGAGATTCGGCTCCTGTCAGAGACCTTTTTTGGGAGGGCTTGCACAACTCGGTTAAAGATGAGATTGCGAGGGGGGAGAGACCCCGGACCACGCAGGAGATCGTTCAGAGGGCGCTGGCGGTGGGGGTGCGGCTGGAAGAACGTCCGTGGAGCAGGGACGAAGGGCGCAGCGGGCGCGAACCAGCCAGGGGCTCCTCCTTCCTTCCCAGAGAAGCAGCGCGTGCGCAATCCACGCCTCCAACAGGGGGAGGGGTGGAACCGATGGAGGTTGGGAGTGCAAGGGCTCAGTCAGCAGCCAGAGCCCTAGCACCGGCAGCAGTGAAAGCGAAGCCTCCTAGAGGGAACAGGAAGTGTTATATCTGCGAGGATCCAGGGCATATGGCGAAAGAGTGTCCCCGGAGGCTCCACAAGCACACTGCAGCCTCAGCAATGGTGACTGCAGCAACGCAGCACGGAGAACCACAGCAGGGAAACGACGATGTCTGGCTGGAGGAAGAGGCACTGGGGCCCAGCCAGACGTGTCAGTGAAGCAGTCCCCAGAGATTTTACCGCCCATGGACCCCCTCCCGCCCAAGCCAGTAGTGAGGCTCACCGCATCGCTCCAGCTACCCAATGGAATCACCATGGACGTGCCAATCACCGTCGACTCGGGAAGCAATGCAGACTTCATAGGGCAGGACTTTGTCGACCGGCACGCTATACAGTTGCTGCCTGCCACGCTGCCCCTGCAGGTTGTCACGGTGGATGGCAGGGAGCTGTTAGGGGGGCAAGTGGTGAAGCAGACGCCACCTATGGTGCTGCGGCTTGGAAATCACAGGGAAATCATCAGCTTCAACGTCACTCAACTCTCGGACACGCCTATTGTATTGGGCATGAGTTGGCTGGACAAGCACAGCCCGACGCTGGCTTGGTACCAGAGGCAGCTGACCTTCGGCTCTTCCTTTTGTGCTGAACACTGCATCATGCCCCAGCAGGAAGGGGAGCAAGAGGAGTCACAGCTGCTGCTAGGCACGCTGCAAGCGATTCCCCACAAGTACGCAGAATTTTTGGAGGTTTTCTGCGAGAAGGAGGCAGACAAGCTACCCCCCCACAGACCATATGACTGCAAAATTGACCTGCTGCCGGGGGCGGCGCTGCCCAAAGGGAAGCTGTATTCCATGTCTGAAGACGAACTGCAGGAACTCAAAGAGTTCATAGATCATAATTTGAAGCGCGGTTTCATCCGAGAGTCCCAGGCAGCGGGGGGCAGTCCTGTATTCTTTGTGAAGAAGCGAGACACGCCCCAAAAAAGACTCGTAGTGGACTACCGCATTTTGAACAGTGTCACCAAGCCATCGGACTTCCCCATGCCCCGAATCGACGACCTCCTCGCAAAAGTACGCAAGGGCAGCGTGTTCACCAAGTTGGACCTGCGATGGGCGTACAACCTCATTCGCATGCGGGAAGGAGATGAGTGGAAGACAGCCATGTTCACGCCCCTGGGCACCTACGAATATAGAGTTATGCCTTTTGGATTGCAAAATGGCTCCCACGTTTTTCAAGCTTTCATGCATCACGTGTTGGCGGGGCTCCTCTACAAGACGTGCGTCTGTTTCTTGGATGACATCCTGATCTTTTCGGAATCGCAGCAGGAGCATGACAGACACGTCAGGGAAGTGCTGAGCAGGCTCCAGCAACATAGGCTTTACGCCAAGCTGGAGAAGTGCCAATTCGACGTGACGGAGGTGGATTTCCTGGGCTACAAGTTGTCTGACAAGGGGCTCGCCATGGACAGCGCCAAGGTTCGAGCGGTGTTGGATTGGAAAAGCCCACGCAACCGGAATGAGGTCCAACGGTTTGTCGGCTTCGCGAACTTCTATCGCAAGTTCATCAAAGGCTTCGCTATGCAGACAGCGGCCATCACGGACACGCTCAGTTCCAAGAAAAAGAAGTTCATCTGGACAGCGCAGGCGGAGCAGTCCTTTCAGGCACTCAAGCGTCTTTTCGCGCCGGAGGAACAGCTGCTTCATGTCGACCCCAGCAGGCCGATGAGAGTTGAAACAGACGCCTCGGACAGGGCCGTCGGAGCAGTCCTGCTGCAGAAGGACCCGCAGGGGGTTTGGAGGCCCAGAGCGTTTTACTCCAGGAAGCTCAGCAAGTCCGAACAGAACTACACCATCTGGGACAGGGAGTTGCTGGCTATTCATGCAGCGTTCAAAGCATGGAGGCACTTCCTGATTGGAGCCAAGCACACGGTGCAGGTCTGCACGGACCACAAGAATCTGGAGCACTGGCGCACGGCACAGTTCCTGAACCAGAGGCAGATACGGTGGGCTGAGTTCTTTGCGAACTTCGACTTCCGAATAGAGTATGTCCCGGGGGACACCAACATCATGGCGGACGCACTCTCCCGTAAGCCACAGTATCTGGAGGACGCCACGCCAGCGGCCGCCATGCACATCTTCGCGCCAACAGTGTGGGCGTGCGCTGCGGCGACAGTGGACCTGGAGGCGGTGCGACGAGCGTTGCAGAATGACTCCTTCGCGCAAGCAAAGATGGCAGGGATGCAAAGGGGCACGGCAGCGACCGACGGGTTCCAGCTGAGAGATGGATTGCTCATCCGCAAAGGGGCCATCTACGTGCCGGGAGACGAACTTCGCGCCAAGGTACTGCATCAGCTGCACGACGCGCCCACTGCTGGGCACTTTGGCAAGGAGAAGACGGTGGAATTAGTCGCCAGGGATTTCTGGTGGCCCGGAATGAGAGGGGAGGTCGCGGACTACGTGGCGAGGTGCGACACCTGCCAGAGGGCCAAACCAGTGCACAGACCGCCGGCCGGACTGTTGGAACCGCTGCAAACTCCGGTCGAGCCATGGGAGAGAGTCGCCCTGGACTTCGTCACGGATCTGCCCAGCTCGAGGGGCAAGACGGCCGTGCTGGTGGTGGTGGACTTGTTCTCCAAGATGGCACATTTCATCCCGTGTGCGAAGGTGGCCACGGCGGAACAAACCGCCAAACTGTTCATAGACCACGTGTTCAAGGTTCACGGTCTGCCACGGTCTATTCTGTCCGACCGCGGGCGGCAGTTCATCTCGAATTTCTGGCAGAAGCTGATGGGCTTCCTAAACGTCAAGATCAACCTGGCGTCGGCGAGACACCCGCAGACCAACGGGCAAGCGGAGCGGGTCAATGCCATCATGCAGCAGTACCTGAGATGCTATGCAAATCAACAGCCTGCGACGTGGGTGGATTACCTGCCGCTCGCCGAGTTCGCCTACAACAACACGAAGCACGTGTCCACGGGGGTCACGCCGTTCTTCGCCAACAACGGGAGGCACCCCAGAACCTTCCTGGGACTGGAAAGACTGGTGGAGGGGGAGCCGCAGACAGCAGATGCGTTCGCGTCGGAGTTGCAGGAGGTCCACGATCAGCTGCGGCGGCACCTGGAGCTGGCCAAACACGCATACAAGGTGCAGGCAGACAAACACAGAAGGGTTGGCGAAGAGATCCATGTGGGAGACTGGGTCTGGTTAGCAGCCCACGCAGTGCCGGCCAGGTCGTTGGCCAAGAAGAAACTAGGGCATAAGCAACTGGGGCCCTACCAAGTCGAAGAGCAGGTCAACCCGGTGGCCTTCAGGCTGGCGCTTCCGGAGGGTTCCAGAATGCATCCGGTGTTCCACAGATCGGTGCTCACTCCCTACAAGGCACCGCACAGGTTTCAGGAACCCGGAACGGCGCCGAGTCCGCTCCGAGAGGGAACCAGGCAACGGGGAGTGGCACAGGAGGTGCGCCTCAACGAAGTCACGGAGATTTTGGACTCCAGATGGGGGGAAGAGGGGGTAGAATACCTTCTCGCTAAGGAGGGCACCCCGGCCAGTGCCAACAGCTGGGTGCCGGGCTACGCTTTAGATGAACCTCTGCTCAAGGAAGAGTTTCATGCCCTCTTCCCCCATAGGCCAATGCCAGCGGACTTTTTCGACGACTGGCTTTTCACGCCCACGCTTTCAGCCAGCACGTTCCGGGGGTTCGACTCGGATGAGGAACCGACACGAGACGCCCGTTCCCCGGAGGGGTCGCCCTCGGGATCTGCTTCAGAACCCTCGTATTGGTGGGATGATCGACCAGAGGAGCAGTGGCGCAGGAAGTGGCTGGAGGGTCCAGGACAAGCAACGCCTCCAGAAGGAAGCGAGGGAGAGACGGACATGGACGTTTTCGGGGACAACCAGGGTCTCGAGCACGGCGGCACAGAGATGGAAGCAGAGGTGACCGTCGTCGACGAGAGCAGGGAGGAAGAACCGGAAGACTTCGGATGGAGGCCCGCCACGGGAAGCGAACTGTACCCGACATTCGTCCCCTTGACACTGCAGCACCCAGTTCCCGCACCGAAAGGAGGGGAGGGGGGAAGAGGGGGCTTCGAGGGGGGGATGGATGTCAGGGGTTCAGGAGCAGAGGCGAGGGCAAGGGAGGAAACAGAGAGCGAGGGGGAGGAGGCAGAAGAAAGGATGAGTGATGACGACGACCCGAGATCTCCGAGTCTTTCCAGTGAATCAGAAGATTCACAAAAAGGAGCACCAGTGGCCAGGGCAAGGGGGGAGACTAGGGGGACACCCCAGGAAGAAAGAGCCAGAGGGGACTCAGAGGGGAGCAGTTGGAGATCGGGACCAACGTCACCGCCAGAGAGTAGGAAAGAGGAAGAGCGCCAGGGAGCAAGCGCTGGCAGCTCGCAACAGGAGGGAGGGCACGAGTCAGGAGTGGCCACACCTTCATCGGGGAGCGAAGTGACGGTTAGACGGAAAGTGGAAGGTTGGGCGCGCGCGCCAAGTTCAAATGCACAGGAAGGTGGCGCAGTAGGCAGCCCGGAAAGGGAGCCAGGTCCTAAAGCCCGGCGCAAGGAGACAGGAGAGTCAGGGGGGTCAGCGTCAGAAGAATCCCGGAAGGAAGAGACCCAGGGGGGCAGAGGGACCCAGAGGAGAACTGTCAGGCGGAAAAGGTGGAGCAGGGCTAGGATATTAAGTTGGTGCGCAAGGGGCGGAGACTCAGACGGAGCTTCGCCGATCTAAGCATAAGACGTAGGGTTGCACGCAGCAGCTCGAGAATGGAGACTGTAACTCAATAAAGACTTTTATTTAACGATCGCTGCCTAGCGTGATCCTCTGTGAGCTAGGATCTGGAAGTAACCCTGACAGGTGTTATCTGCAGATTGAATGAGCATCCTCTCAATTCTTTCATCCATGTCATTTATAAACAAAAATGGGCCCAGGATAGAACCTTGCGGCTCTCCGTGTGTCACTTTTTCCAAGGATGAAGAGGAACTGTTAGTGAGCATTAGTGGGTTTGATCAGTCAACCAGCTACAAATTCACCTAACAGTTACCTTGTCCAACCCAAATTTCAGCAGTCCCTTTATCATGAGGGACTTTACCAAAAGCCTTAGTGAAATCAAGATACACAGCATTCCCCTTACCTACGAAGCTTGTAACTCCATCAAAAAAAAAAAAAATGATATTCGTCTGGCATTTTTGAGAAACCCATCAGGGACGCGGACTTATAAAAAATATTGGGGGGGCCGGGGAAAGCTCATGAATAATAAATAAGCTCATGAATATGCAAATAAAGTGGCGCCGCCTCCTCGTGAGCGAATAGGGGAGAGCGTGCTGCGCCTATTAATCAGCTCCGGAACAGCTGATATGCGGGAAACGTGGGGCTAGCCAGAGAAGAGAGAGAGAGCCCCCTCCGCTCCGGCCCTAAACCGCTGAAACCGCCAGGAGGAAGGAAATTCCCCCCGGCAGTGCCTTGGCAGTGGTGCTGCGAAGCAGCGAGGCAGGAGCCCCCGCCCCCGGGGATTCCCTAATCTCGCGGGGGACGGCCGGGGCTCTCCGACTAGGGCGCGCGGCTGGCTGGCTGGCTGGCGAGGGAGCAGGTGGGGAGGAGGCGGGGGACGGCTGCAGCGCTCTGCTGGAAGGGCGCCCGAGATTATTGGGGGGGCTGAGCCCCCCCAAAATTTTTTTTGAGGGGGCTCGAGCCCCCTCAGGCCCCATGGAGTCGGCGCCTATGAAACCCATGCTGGGTCTTAGTAATCACAGCATCTTTTTCTAAGTGCTCACAGACCGACTGTTGAACTATTTGTTCTAAGACCTTTCCAGACACCAAAGTCAAGCTGACTGGTTGGTAGTTACCTAGGTCTCCCCACATCCACCCTGCTTTTGAAGATAGGGGCATTGTCTGCCTCCAGTCTACAGGGACCTCACTTGTCCTAAAATTCTCAAAGGTTATAGACAGAGGTTCTGAGATTCCATCTGCAAGCTTCTTTAGAACCCTTGCTTGCAGCTCATCAGGCTCTGGAGATCTGAATTCCTTTAAAGTAGCACCTCTTTTCCTTTCTTGGGCTGCAGCTCCCTCCTTACACCTTTTATTCTCTTATCACCAGGTTGGGCATTGCTTTCCTTTGGAGTGAAGGCAGAGGCAACACAGGTGTTGAGCAGTTCCATCTTCTCTCTGTCACCCAATAGCATTTAAAACATAAACAATTGTAAAAAAATATCTGCACATTCACAAAAAATGGAATGTAATCATTGAAAAATACACAAAAGAACCCCCTCAATTAAAAAAAAAAGTTTGTTTCTTTGTTGTTTTGTTGTCCATTCACTCAGTTAGAAGAGCTATTCATAGTTCATATGAGTTTTCACCATCCTAAATAAGTTGGTGTCATTTGCAAACCTACACAGTTCATATGACAGCATTATGGGGAATAACTTGGTGAATGTTGATTGTGGTGGAGGTGGGAGTTACCTGTTTGCTGTGGGAGTTATCGGTACCTGTTGCCATGTAGCTTTTGTTTCCAGTGACATTGTTTTTCTTTCTGCTTTGCTTCTGGGAGAGCTTAGGATCACAACAACCTCATGCTCACACTGTGATTGCATAAAAGACCAGAAACAGACTCCAAAGAAAAGGTTGGTTGCTGCACAGCTTCTAATACTCAAGCAAGAAATTTGAGTTTCAGCTTTCAAATACTGGCAGATACAGCCTACATGTCACCTGTGCAACATTTAGTTATGTATTTTATAAATATATGTGTATACCGCAAAAAAAAAACTGTTTACAAGAATAATACCATAAAACCTACAGAGAAATTAAAACAGATCACTGATTAGTTCATCGGTTTGTAAAACCCAGGCCGATTCCCTTCCACCTGGCTTTTGAATCTTCCTTTCCTGAATAGTTTTCTTTCCCTTTATAAAAGAAGTAGGGAGTGCATGTCAAAATTAAGACAGGACTAATCAGTCAATGACTCCCCCAGTGCTTTTGACTGTATCCACTATGGGGGGCTAACAAAAGATAAGGCGTTCCCAAGAACCAGCAGATGTACTTCTGGAATGCTGCTTCGTGTACAAGGAATCCTGATTCTGTGCTGCACTTAACTGTCTGACAAGCCAGTCTGCTAAGGGAATTTTGCTTTGATGGTCAGCAGAAAGTAACACAGTTGCTCACGAAGTTAAACTCAAACTCTGAATTTTACCTGGGTAGAAACAAAAAATAAAAAAATGTCCAGTAGCACCTTAGAGACCAACCAAGTTTGTTCTGGGTATAAACTTTCATGTGTGGTGGAGTCTCCTTCTTTGGAGGTCTTTAAGCAGAGGCTTGACAACCATATGTCAGGAGTGCTCTGGTGGTGTTTCCTGCTTGGCAGGGGGTTGGACTCGATGGCCCTTGTGGTCTCTTCCAACTCTAGGATTCTATGATTCATTGTATAATTGCTCTGTTCAGGGGCACCAACTACTGGGGACAGAGCCCTTTTTGCTCCTCCTCATGTCCAAAGAAATCAGTGGGTGGAGAAGGAGGGTCAGAGCAGCCCCTGACAGTGTGGCAGCAGCAGAAGCAAGAGGAGGAGGAACAGCTGCCAGCCATTGAAACCACGCTGCCATGCTGCCAGCGCTGCATTCAGCTCTGCCCAATGTCCTGACATCACACGAGACGTTGCCCCCGCCATCGCCCTTTCGAGCTGGCGCCTCTGTCGCTGTTCAAGTGCTTCTCTAAAAGAAAAACAAAACTTAGTATGTGTGGGGAAAATAGAAACTTAGCTAGGGTTAAGAAATTAATTTAGCCTCCCTGCCTCCTGTGGGAGCGAATTCCAGTTTTAACCCTGCACTGTGTGAAGAAGCCCTTTCTTTTATCTGCCCTAAATCTCTGAACATTCAGCTTCATTGGATGTCCATGAGTTCTACTGTTATAGAGAAAAATCCTCTATCCACTTTCTCCATGCCATGCATACTTGTATAAACTTCTATCATGTCACTTCTTGGGCACCTTTTATCTATACTAAAAAGTCCCAAATGCTGCGAACGAACTTCATAGGGGAGCTGCTCCCTTGATGATTTTCATTGCCCTTTTCTGAACACTTTCCAACTCCTATGCCTATTCCAATGCCCCCTTTTAGGGGAGTTAACCAGAACTGTGCACAGGAAGCCTTGCCTGGATCCAAAGAAGTTTAATACCGTGTAATATGTGGTCGTGTTTTATTGCCCTACGTGAAGACAGATGGGTGGAGCCTCCTGATCTCAGCCATTGTTTTGGATTGAGCTTGGCTATGCGGAGCAGAGAGTTGACTGGCCAGAGAACAGGAAACTGAAAGAAAAGTATCCAAGGCGCTCTCTGCAATAACATGGGGAAGGATGCATAGTACAGGAAAGGAAGAATAGAGCTTTGAGGTTTGGGGACGAACTTTTTGTTTCCATAAAAATGCTTGCCATTTCACTTGATACAGCTGAGCCCGGACTGCTCTAATGAACCCGTCTCCATGGGATAAATGCCCCACATGCAGACACTGCCTTCAGGAAAGCACACACACTCACACCATAGGTGTGTGCAGCGGGGGGCGGGGCGGGGGGGCGGCACACACTAATTTTAAAAAAAGGATCTAGGGAAGCAGAGAGGTGCAGACAGAATAAAAAGGATGCTGAGGAACTCCCTCGTCCACAAGGCATGGATCCATTCCAGCTTTTTTCTTCTGCCTGGGTCTGCTTCTATTTCATGGCTGTGTCTTCCACTGAGCTCCTCTGGCCATCCTCTGTGGGGATGAGGGGCTACTACCTTGTGGTGTGCAAGCAAAGAGGAACAGTCATTCTGCCACCAGCCTTTCAGATTTGCTCTGCCTCTGGCCAACTTGGCACAAGTATTTTTCTCTGCAGGAAAAATCTCCTGTTTTGACTTCCCAACAACTCTTGGTTGTTTGCTAACTTTTTTCTCTTTACCTCTTCCTTGCCCTTATTTGTTTGACTTGCTATTTTCTCCCTTCTCTCATTGACATAAATCGATCCATCCATGGGTGCACACCCCAACAAAATTTGATGGGCCACATCTATGATACACAAACAGAACACAAGATCCTGTCATTCATCTCATGACAGCATGTCTACTTTAGCCCTCATCAGGCTGCTGGGAGGGGAGAAAATAGTTCAGCTGGTGGTGACAGTATATAAAGATATATTTAATACTAGTGGTAAGGTTGAGCAGAGCTTGTGTCCATCAGATTGAGGGCAACCAGCTGCCCCCGCAGGATGCTTCATGGGAGCCAAGCAGCTATTATGGGAAGGAACTCCAACACTCAAAGGACGAAGCTCTAACTTTTCTTTTTGTGGAGACAAGGTAAGACAAAAATGCTGAGCTGAAGTTACAGGAATTCCACCCAAAATCTGTTTTATGCTGGGTTACTTCAGCATGTAAGAACAACCAGCAGTGTAGCTGTTCTATTAACATACATATGGCAATGGAGGCAAGAGTCCCACTCTCCTTCCTTAGCCTCAACTTGTTCCTGTGCCAGCCAATGACATATTACTGATTCAGACAGAAGGGTTCAAAGGAGAGCAATAATGCTCTGATTCAGATGAGATAGGGAAGTGCTGAATCAGTGCTTGAGCACATTAATGCACTGAATGAGAGCCAATAAAGTGAAACTCAATTCAGGCAAGATGGGTTCATGCGTTCAGGTTGGTAGTCCAGCCAGTGTTGGATGGAGCTGCACCCTCTTAAAGGAGCAAGTTCACCATCGGGGTGCGTGTGTATACCTAGACCCAGGTATGTCACTAGGGGTGCATAGGGACTCTGGACATAGAATGCCTTCTATCAGTTTGCCACTGGGGAATTGCTCTATTCAGGGGTACAGCAGCTGCTCGGCATGCAGAAGGTTCCAGGTTCAGTCCCCCATGGCATCTTTAGGTCGGGCTGGTGGGAGAGATCCCTGCCTCCAATCCTGGAGAGTTGCTGCCGGTCAGTGTGAACAACACTGAGCTAGATGGACTGATAAGCTGACGTGGGACAAAACAGCTCCTGTCTTTCTGTATTCATTACTGGTCAGAGAGAGAGCTTAGCCCCATATCTCCATCTCTGGCAATCGCTAAGGGGCCGCCTTTGGAAACGACTGAATTCTAACTACCTGGGAATGTATTTCCGTTAAAGGACTACACTGGTTGGTACCCAGGTCATTTCTGAGCCCGCCGAGTTCCAAAGGCTGGTGCCTGTTTAATTGGGGCTGCTGCGAACTTGGAGGAGCTTCGCTTGCCTTTAAGCCCAGGGCCGTCGGCTTCGGGCGGGACGCTTCCTCGCGGCGAGGAAAGGGCGAGGCGTCGCTGGCGGAGCTTCGAGGGTGCGGCCCAGGCGGGCGGGCGGGGCCGGAGGCGCCCAGGCCGGGCAGGATCCTCTCCGCCAGCAGCGAGCAGCCAGTGCAAGGGCTCTCCGCTCGTAGCTGCCGCCGCTGCCTCCGTCGGGGAGACCGAGTGCTCGACGCCGCCGCCGCCGCCGCCATGCCCAAGTGCCCCAAGTGCCAGAAGGAGGTGTACTTCGGTAAGACTGCCCGTCGGGGCGCGGGAGGCTCTCTTGCCCTGGATCGGGGCCGCGTCCGTCTCTCGCTTGCCGCGCGGGCGAGGCTGGGCCAAGAGGGAGGGTCGCTTGGGCCGAGCTGCCGGCGGGCGCAGCGGAGGCGGGAGGGTCGGGCAAATGCGCGTCTGGGCAACCGGCTTCCCCGGGGAGAGACGGAGGTCCAATTGCAGGTCCTGGGCAGCTCTGTCCAGATTTGCGGGAGCCGAGCAGCCTCGGAGCCCGCGCTCCCGGGGATGCCTCGACGCCCAGCCCCTCGGCGGCAACAGGGATGGCGACGCGGAGATCCGCAGGCTCGGGCTCCTTGCGACGACGACGGGGGCTGCTCCGCGGTGTGGCGAAGGCGCAGAAGAGCCAAGTTCGAAGGCTTGGCCAAGCCTGTTGTCTGGCAGACCCAGAAAACTGGGAAGAACCAAGACTGTATTGTCAAGGAATCTGCTCCCGACAGCCCTGTTTGCAATGCAGGCCCAATGAAATAGCGCTAAGTTGGGGGGGGGGGCAATAGGATAGAGGAAAATGAGCAGGAAGGAACCAGGAGAACACAAGATGAGAGGATGGGCACTTCCAGACACAAGTTGCCATGTTGATGCAGCAGGTCTGGTCCGGCATGGATGATGCAATGGTACCAGATGAGGAAATAGACCATAGGAGGAATGTTCAGTTAAGACCAGGGGGCCAGGGTTGCTGGGGCACCCACAAAGTGCGAGAGAAAGTTCAGCTTGGCCCTCCGCATCCAGCCAGTGAGGCGGCCTTTTGGGGAGCCTGGACATAGAGGCAGAGTCTGTGCCTCTGCGTCCGAGCCCCTCGCTGTGTGGCGTCGCACGTCCTGAGGGTGAGTTGGCACCCCGATATTAAGTATCACTATGGACAAGTAAAGAAGACAGGCAAACATTTTACAGAGGGGAGTCACATGTAATAAGCATGTATAAAAATTTGCCATCAATATGAACTGTTCTTATTCCTCAAACCCTCCCCATTGACTTCTCTACTAGAAGATATGAACAGTTCAATCTAAAAGGACAATTGGGAAATCTCCAGATATGGAAAGAAAATAAATAGAAAATCTTTCAAGATTGGAAAGATTTCCAGACCATTGAACAAGTATAAGCAAAATTGAAGGTAGACCCACTCAGTATTTGCAAATTGGGACTTTTCCGAACAGGCTGACAATTAGGAAATTTGGAAGGAGAAGACTGAGTCAAACAAACTGAAAGATATCTCAAATGTTCTCCAAGATACTTACATTATTATTTTTTAAAAATAGGTAAATAATCCATAATTATATGATGAAATTGAATTACAATACAAATAGAGAAATTCCAAGGGAATAATTTTGAAAACTAGTTGAACAAAAAATCCAGTTTTTGTTTCAGAGGGGCTCTAATTTTTTAATTGCCATATCTTATAAATAAAATTACATAAAAATGGCGTTCAGTGGGACTGGAGGGGAAAAATCTGTAAATCAGGAGAGGGAAAGAGTTGGATTTGACAGGAACCAAAAGGTGGTTTTTATTGGGGGGAAGCCTTGTAAGAAAGCAGTAATATTGGCAAATGGTAATAGAAATATTTAAGGAAATGTTTCACATACAAATCTTTGCGTTTGCTGAATTTTACACACCGACAAGAGCATTAAAAACATAAAATACAGATTTTGCAAATACCAATCCATTGCAAGGATACTGATCGTAGAAACAACAGAACAGAGGACCAAAAACTGAACTAATCAGGAATGTTTGGGGGGAATTAGAGGTCATAGAACTAACTGTGATGGGAAGACTTCCGGGTTGGTGCCTCCGGCAATGGCGGAATTCCTCTGATCGGGAGGAATTTGCCCCGTGGGAATTTGGGTCTGTACCGCCACGGCGAAGGCGGAGACCCGTAAAAATCACAGGCAGGAGAAGCCTGTGAATGTGGGATTTGGCGGGCACCTTTTGCGCCTCCCCTACTCGCGGGGAAACCCGGTTTTGGGGATCCGGAGCGATGGGTGAGTGGCGCGGTGCTTCGAATCATCTGCTTCTTCCACGGAGTGAAGCCGCATAGCTGTTGTCAGAGAGCACTGACTTTTTCCTGTGGACAATTTGACTCTAAAGTAATTAGCCGTGAGTAGAGCTGAATTGGGAAGAATTGGATTTCTAAACGTTTAATCTGGCATCGAAACGGGGAGGTTCAATACAGGAAGTCCGCCTCCCCCTTTTGTAGATAAACTGAAGCAAGGAGGCTGCAAGCTAAAGTCTTGGAAAGCCTTTTGTAAAAGACTAAATTTCCATCGGTAAAGAACTAACCCCCCCCCCTTTTTGGAGACAGGAGAAGAGGGGGGAAGTGGTGGACTGAATATGCCTGTAGGAGAGAGTTAAGAGAGTTAAAATACCGCCGCTCTGACCCTGGAAACGGGCTGCTAGCAGGATTGATGTTTTTTGGAACGTCCATTGACAGCATTTAGAACGTTCATTAACAGGTAGCTAAACAAGAGAATACATTGTTTCCACTGTCTCCGGTTGTTTTCAAAAAAAAGGAGGAAAGTAACTGAAAATTGAAACTAATTTTGGATTATTGAAACTGTGCGTAAAAGAGGACATACTGACCGATACAAATAGAAACTGTTTTCCCCTAGTGGAAGCTTTTGAAATTGGTTACTTTACAGGAGCTGGGCCAGGGGATTTTCCAGCTGTAAGATAAAAAAAGTGTGAGACTTTGGAATTGACCTTGAATCTCTTAAGTGTTATGGCAAGTGGAAAGGAAAAAACAGACGGGATGTTGACAGAAGAGGTCTTAGTGGCTGCATTATTGAAAATAAACAATTCGCTGGAACAACTTCATAAGAAAACAGATGTGATAAATGTGAAAATGGATGCTGCAAATAATGAAATTGATTTAATCGTAGAAAGTTTAAATAATTTGGGACAAAAGGTGAATATCAATTCAGAAACCACCCAGAAACTGACACAGGAATCTACCCTGATACGGCAAACTGCAGATGAAGCCAGGGAAAAAACCCTTGCTGCTGAATTTAAAGTACAACTGGAGAGGAGAGTCCCATCCATACAAAGACAACCTGATGAATATAAGCTGATGATTGAACTTAAAGAAGAATAGATGAATTTGAGGACCAGAGCCCTATCTGAACTGGAAAAGGAAAGCTTGACAGAGTTTCAGGAGGCGACAGGACTAACACTGGTTGAGAAAGAGAGGTATTTGGGGGTTAGTATGACCGCCAAAAATGTGAATCTGTTTAAGGATAACTGTGAAGGATGTTGGACTGAAGAGAAGGGGGATTTGGAAATATGGACAAATCAGAAGTTGTGACTGTTGGGCCGAGTTACTGTGGTGGGGATGAGGGCTGCTCTGTTGCTGGGGATGTTGCTTTTGTTTCAAACATTGCAAGCTTTGGATGGGATGGAGAGTTTCATGAGGTGGCAGAGGGATGTTTCTAGAGTTGTTTGGCAGGGCAGGAAGCCTCGAGTAAAACTTAAGATATTGATGGATGCCAAAGAAGGAGGTGGACCTGCCCTGCCAGACCTTTAAATTTTGTTGTGAACCATCTGCTTTTTGCTGGTTGAGAGAATGGTTGCTTCTTGAAAGTACTGAAGTGTTGGACAATGGCAGACGAAGTTGATGGACTATATGGAATTGGCGGAAATGACTGGCAAGATCCCAGACCAGGGAGAAGAGTCGGTGGAGGAAGACTGGAAAAAGTTTAAAGACTATTTATAGAAATATTGTAAAATTAAGGAATGTTAGAAAAATGTTGGAATGAAGTTATATGGCTTTAGTAGAAATGTCATAAGGAATTAAGTATAAATAGATTAATAGAAAATTAAAGGAAAAATAAGTATAAATAGATTAATAGAGTATTAAAGGGAAAAATAAGGTTAGAATGTGTTAAGATAATTATAGGATAGAAAACAGAGGAAGATGGAAAGGAATTGCTGAAACAATTAATAGAAGTGGAATACAAAAAGGGAGGTGTGAGGAGGTCGTGGAAATAAGGGAAAGAAAGATAAGATGTTGAAATTGGACTGTGTTTTAAATGGTTTTTGTTTTGTTTTGTTAGCTGTATGTTAGTATTTTGTAGTGTTATTTTTTGTACTGTATTGTTTTTTTTTCTTTTTTGGTTTTTTGTAGTGTTGTGTTTAATTTGTTGGAAAACTAATAAATATTATTTTTTTAAAAAATAGAACTAACTGTGATGATGTGTCATTACAAAACGATTAGAGAGGAAATGGCTGAGTGAGTTCTGACAGTCCGCAAAATAGAATTGAGTACAGTGGTACCTCAGGTTACATACGCTTCAGTTACATATGCTTCAGGTTGCAGACTCCGCTAACCCAGAAATAATGCTTCAGGTTAAGAACTTTGCTTCAGGATGAGAACAGAAATTGTGCTCTGGCGGCGCGGCAGCAGCAGGAGGCCCCATTAGCTAAAGTGGTGCTTCAGGTTAAGAACAGTTTCAGGTTAATAACGGACCCCCGGAACGAATTAAGTACTTAACCCGAGGTACCCCTGTATAATGGATATAGGGCTGCCAATAACTTGGATTCATATGTTCATGTACAGATCAATATTTATGTGTATGTATGTTTATGATTGTGAATGATTATGTAAAATATTCTTGCTTTTCGCACACACACACGTATTTAAAAAGGAACAATGTCTAAGTGATACAACAGTCATGTAGAATGAACATACAGTCACAGCATATTGGTTTACACAGCTGGAAATACAAAACAGGCAGCCAGAACCATAAAAAGATTAAAAAATGAATCTTAAAAGCTAAAGAACACCAATTAGGCCTCCTTTTTTCAAATAGGGAAAAGGTGTACAGTATTTGTGTTACAAGTTTGTATGGGACCCAGAGAATTAGTGTTCAAGCATCATCTGAGGGAGTCTGGACTGCCAAGCAGACACTGTGTTCACCTCTAATACGCGGTAATCAATTTCAGAGCTCCTGTGTACATTTGAGGACAAAATGTACAAGTCCAACTATATGTGCAGTTATGTCTGATCTGCAGCAGAGCTCAGCCCTGGAGTCATACAATATGGGAAGGGGAGCTCTGAGCATGTGCAGAGGCCAGGGCACACTTCCACAGGCAGCTTCCTCCTTAGATGAGTGAGGCTTCAAGTCAGATATGCATCCTGCCACTGCTGTATTTAGAAAAAACATAACACTTTGTTCATGTCACTTTTCTTTTCATGTAGTAGGTGCTGTTGAACAGGAAATGGTTAACAGGAAATGATTGCCTTTGACATTGATAGCTCCAGTTCATGGGGAAGTAGCTAGAAGTTTTCTGTAGACAGAGCTGGCTTGATGCCACTGACTTGAGTTGGCTCATATCACCTTTCATCCTGTGCTGCTTTTAGCATTTTCTTACCTATTTGCTTAAGGTGTTAATGCAGGACCTGATCAACAGAAATCCAGCAATGTAACTCTTGCTTCAAAATGTACTTGCAAAGCCCTTTAAATCTCCCAGCAGTGGTTTAGCCTTTTAAAAAAACTTTATTTTTTGAAGTGTGTCCAGCAAAGTCTTCTCTTTCTGCATGCAGTGGATATTTGGATGATTTTGTTGAGTTTTTCCTTTAATTTGTGGTTTGTGATCTGGAGACTTTTGCTCTTAGATTTCTAAATGACAAAGAGCAGGACCACAGTATTCCGAAGCAGCAAAGCTATTACACTGCTGCAAAAGGAAATGAACTTGCAGGAGCACCTCAAGGCATGTTGCTGTGAAAAATCTAGGCCTTGTCCCTTGGAAAATATTTGTGAGCTGCAGTAGTTGAAAGAGCCTTATTAAAATGACACCCTTTGTAAATAGGACTAGGAGGGGAAGCAGATAGATTGTACTGGTGGTGGTTGAAATCTATGTGTTTGCCTGAGCTGATGTGGCAAGTGAGTTCAAATGATACTTGCGGCAAGAGAGGCTGTCTGCCTGCAGTCCCTCAGAAGCTGAACAAGTAGGTGATCTATTTGGACAAACGTGTCACAGCAAATTCCCAAATTCTTGGTTTGGGGCTTGCAGCAATCAAAATTTGCCAGGCGCCAAGCACATTTTGCCCCTGGCTTTCGGCCACTTGCAACCAGGTGAAGATGCCAGGATGGCGCCTGATGTCTCCCCCAACTGGAGGTGCATGTCTGGAGATCCTTGGATCTTGACTGTTTTCACACACCAGCAACACACCCTGTAGAATTCTATCTGTACTATTTTATCTGCACAATTAGAATGAATTTCAGGAACTGAAATGTTGTATGGAAAAATATGGCTTTTGAGACGTCTGCCCCCCCAAATGGCAACTAGTCATTCCGTTTTGGTGACTGTAACCCTGGTGTAAGGAGCCACCAACACTGAGTGCTTGTATACTGGGCTCTCACTTGTGGGGTGCCTCAGGGCTCTGTCCTCTCCCCCATGCTTTTTCACATCTACATGAAGCCGCTGGGAGAGATCATCAGGGGGTTTGGTGTTCATCAGTATGTGGATGATACCCAGCTCTATCGCTCTTTCAAATTGGAACCAGTGAAGGCGGTGAAGGTCCTGTGTGTCTGGAGGCAGTTGGAGGATGGATGGCGGCTAACAGATTGAGATTGAATCCTGATAAAACAGAAGTACTGTTTTTGGGTGATGGGGCGAGCACGTGTGGAGGACTCGCTGGTCCTGAATGTGGTAACTGTGCACCTGAAGGACCAGGTGCGCAGCCTGGGAGTCATTTTGGACTCACAGCTGTCCATGGAGGCGCAGGTCAATTCTGTGTCCAGGGCAGCTGTCTACCAGCTCCACCTGGTACGCAGGCTGAGACCCTACCTGCCTGCAGACTGTCTTGCCACAGTGGTGCACGCTCTAGTTATCTCCCGCTTGGACTACTGCAATGCGCTCTACGTGGGGCTACCTTTGAAGATGACCCGGAAACTGCAATTAATCCAGAATGTGGCAGCTAGACTGGTGACTGGGAGTGGCCGCTGGGACCACATAACACCAGTCCTGAGAGATCTGCATTGGCTCCCAGTATGTTTCCGAGCACAATTCAAAGTGTTGGTGCTGACCTTTAAAGCCCTAAACTGCCTTGGTCCTGTATACCTGAAGGAGCGTCTCCACCCCCATCGTTCAGCCCGGACACTGAGATCCAGCGTCGAGGTGCTTCTGCCGGTTCCCTCATTGCGAGAAGTGAGGCTACAGGGAACCAGACAGAGGGCCTTCTCGGTAGTAGCGCCTGCCCTGTGGAATGCCCTCCCTTCAGATGTGAAGGAAATAAGCAGCTATCTTCTCTTTAAGAGACATCTGAAGGCAGCCCTGTTTAGGGAAGTTTTTAATATTTAATGCTGTATTGTTTTTAATACTTGATTGGAAACTGCCTAGAGTGGCTGGGGAAACTCAGCCAGATGGGCGGGGTATAAATAAATTATTATTATTATTATTATTATTATTATTATTATTATTATCATCATCATCATCATCATCATCATCATCATCACCACTATTTCTTGTTTGTGTCCCTGCCACGGTAGCTGAGAAAGTCACTTCCCTGGGAAAAGACTGGCATCGGCCATGCTTGAAGTGTGAAAAATGCAGCAAGACCCTGACTGCAGGTGGTCATGCAGAGGTAAGTCGAGGTTTGAGGTGGCTGCTTCTTGCCTGCATGACAAACTTCCAGGTGGAGCCTGTTTGCAGAGTAACTGCATATGTCCATGTGGCTTTTTCTGACGTGATGCTTCTGAATAATTTGCTGCAAACATATGCATGTGCCTCTAAAGTGGGTTGAGCAACAGAAGCAGAATTGTGATGTGTGCTTGCTCTGACAGATTGTGCAGATAGCCTGCTAACTAAAGCCACTGGCTTCTTCGTCTTATTATTTATTACATTTATATGCCATCTTTATCTCCCAAGGATATTGCAAGATACTTGCAGAAGGAGTGTGGTGGAGTCTCCTTCTTTGGAGGTCTTTAAGCAGAGGCTTGACAACCATATGTCAGGAGTGCTCTGATGGTGTTTCCTGCTTGGCAGGGGGTTGGACTCGATGGCCCTTGTGGTCTCTTCCAACTCTATGATTCTATGAGAATATCTATGTGAAATGGACTTTAGTCAATGATTTCTGGTCACCTGTTTCTTACTGTTTTTCACATGTCTCATTGGGGAGAACAATATATGATATCATCAATTATATTTATTTCTAAAAGCTACCTGTGCATGAAGATGTCCCCTTTTTAAAGTTCTACGCAGGACCTATGGTTTACCCAATTTATTGGTGGGTTGTTGTCCCCCTCCCCCAGTTAAATTATTGGGGTTCCCATTGTTCCCCTTGCACGTACATATGAGCAGGAGGAAAAGGGGATCACAAAAACATTTCTTTTGGCAGCTTATTAACTGGTCTCCCACCTTTCAGGAGTGAATGTATGCTCCCCCTCCCTCAAGTAGAAGAGGGAAATAATTCAGAAGGAACACCGGATGACAGACAGCCTTATTGTTCAGATTAGTTGGCTGCAGGTCGTAGTCCCATTACCCAGCCATCCTGTTCCCTTCTCTCTGTGCAGAAGCTGAGCAGCAAAGGAAGAGGGTGGTGCAGCTGGAACGTTGCTTTGCAGCACACCCAGCCCAGCAGCCTCTTTTGAGAACAGGAAGAGGGGAGCGCATGGGGAAAGGGAGCTGGGCTGCCTGGCGAGGGGCGGGGTGCCTGCTTGAATGGCTTGTGTGTTCTTCCTGAGTGGGTGCGGGTGTGTTGTGTTACCATGGTATCTTTGTGTGAATTTATTGTGAGCTGTGGAATGAGTGAGTTTGGGTTTCTTCCTGGGTGGGGGAACTGAAGGTTTCTCTCTCTCTCTGTCTCTCTGTCTCTCTGTCTCTCTCTCTGTGTGTTTTAAAGGGAGTCAGAGGACATATTGCTGGGTAGGTGGGGGAATGTGGAGTGGGAGTTTTTGGAGGGCTTGGTTTGGGGTTTTGGAAAGGAGAGACTCTTGTGGGGATTGGGTTTGTCTGTTTGTGAGGGGACTGTCACAACGGTTTGTCAAAATTGGCCACCCCTGCTTTGCCATTATTTGTGGACTCCACTCCTCTGGCAGGGCAAACAGAGCTGCAGGCAGCTGCTCTGAGCAGCAGGCCTGGCTTTTGCCCCAAGAGCAGACAGGCAAGCGAGGCTCTGCCTTCTTAGCCTCCAGCAGGAATTGGTTGCTGGCTCTGGGTCTGTCCCGTCTTCCATACATACTACAATCCTTCCATCAACTGTCCCGTCTACCCTGCTTCCTCTGAGACGTTTGTATTCTCTCTGCAGCATGATGGGAAGCCTTATTGCAACCACCCTTGCTATGCTGCCTTGTTTGGACCAAAAGGTAAGATTCCTCCAGACAAGCACTTGTTGCTCCAAAGATTTCATCCTATGGAAATAGGATCACATGCCAGAGTATCTCCGTGTATATTGGAGTCTCTCTGGCTCACAGGAGGCAGAACTCTCTCTGTGAAGTACCGTATTTTTCGCTCTATAACACGCACCCGACCATAACACGCACATAGTTTTCAGAGGAGGAAAATCCGTAGGCATGCCACCCGTAGGCATTCCCTCCATAACACGCACAGACATTTCCCCTTACTTTCTAGGAGGAAAAAAGTGAGTGTTATGGTGCAAAAAATACGGTAGTTATAAACCGGATGCTGGCCGGGCTGCACATGAAGTGCCTCTGCTGTTTGCTGTTGTACATGAATGTGTGGCAGCCATATGGTGAAAGACTTTACTGTCACATTTGAAGATTGCCTTGGAGCTTCCTAATCCAATTCCCACCCAATCACCTTTGCAACACGTCCGAGGCTCCATTTTCCATCTCTTCGCATCTTCTGTGCAGTTAGATGATTCTGAAGACATGGGGAAACACTGGAAAAAAACAACATATTGTAAATGCTTATTGATATTTTTACGATTTCCATTCTGATAAAATGAGAATATTTGGTCTGGTACAAAGTATGCAGCTACATGTTTAAACTATTTACAAAACCAGGGTGGGTCCCAACATTAAATGCTTTTATTTAAAAAAATAATGTAAGACAATCTACAGTATTAGAGAATAAATTCTTATACTGAACACTCAGATGCAATATATATTTCCGCACCAAGTCTATGAAACGAGCATACAGGTAAATTGCATATGAATTCTTCTTGCCTTTTATATTCTAAGTTGTAAATGATACATTTTACATTGTTAAAACAGTAAAATAAGATTATTTGATATGCTTTTTTATTTGATATGTTTTTCTGTAAAACACCAGGAAGAATCTGTTTTTTAATGGCTTCAACATTTCCTGTAATCTGACATAGCTGGTACCAATGGCAAAAGGGTGTGGACATAGCCCCAAATCCCCAAACTAGGATTTCTGCACCCATTCACAAGTGGGTCTGGGAGATGATCTTCAGTCTCTGTTTGAGAGGCTAATTGCCGCAGAAGAGCCAAATAGCCAAATGTACCCTTTGGAGGAGTATGTTGAAAGAACTGCCTTTCCATGTGGCAGGGATTGATGACGCAAGCTGCTTGGTGATCATGGTCCACCAAACTAGAGATGTACTGTCCTTTCATTAAATTAACATGACTTTTCAGATCCCTGGATAACTATGGATGATGAACTAATCTTGTCCCTTGAGGGAAAAGCCCCTTTTCTGTATATGTGTGGGAGGCTACAACAGAGGGAATTGTCATTATCTTTAAAAAGTCCTGGCCTAGGCCCATTCAGAGCCTCATCTTGGGTGGCTCTTTTCATGGTGTGGAATAACCAGGTGTGGAAAATGCCACTAGTATTGATTTGTCTGGTTTCCTTTCAGGGTTTGGCCGTGGAGGGGCTGAAAGCCACACCTTCAAATGAAGTTCAGGTAAATTCCTGTTATTAAAGCTTCTTCTTGATAGACCCAGGATTGCTTTTGTAGCCCTGATGGCTTAGATCCATTTTGATCACAGTATTCTCTTTGCCTTCTTTTAGGGCTGGAAGGATGGAATTGGCTGTGGATTCCAGCAGTTTCACAAATCATAATAGCCGCAATGTGCCTCTCCCCCACCCCAAACACATAGCAAGCTAGCTTATTATGAAGGCTTTCAAAAGAAGCATCCTGCTAGATAACTGGGAGATTTCCTGCTCTGTATAAATGGAAACATACTTTGAGGTGGAGACCAGAATCTTTTTTCCTAATTTTAACACCAAGTTTCTTGGAAATGAATTCCTGCCCAAAGCCTAGCCCTGCTTTTAGACTCTGCTGTCCATGATGATGATTGTGTCTCAGTAATAAAATATTGATTTGAAGAGGTTTGCTGCAGCTCATCTTTGGAAGCGGGGGAGGCGTGATGTGCTTGTATTTGCTGCCCTGGAGGCTCTTGAGCAGACCCTTTGGAATCTTCTTTGGAATCCCAGATGGAATGGATACTAGCCATTGCTGTGGGGATGTTTAGGATAATAGGTATGGAAATATTTGTTAAGTATTTGTTAAATCCTTCCTTCACTCATGCTAGTGAGTGACGTAGCAGAGCAAATCCCCTCTATATTCACAGAAGCTGGCTGGTAGATTTGTTTGAATCTCTACAAAATGACTAATCCAATCTCCCCTTTTCTCCCTCCTAAAATATAATAAAGACTCACAAGTCTGCATTTAAAAGTATAACAATAAGTTTACTTACAAGTTGTTCACAGTACACATCCTAGAAGGCAGGCTTTAAGCTTTAGTTTACAAACATATAACGTGGTTCACATCCTTTGTGAGGATGGGCCTAAGTGCTAACAAAATGGATTAGACTTAACTATGAGTTGAATCGAACAGGAACAAACAGGGCAGAGCATGAGTCACACAGAGTAGGAACAGGAAGTTACGCACCCCATCTCTGTCCACTCTAGGAAGTAAAGCATGGTGTAATTGACTGTACTGATGTAACATATCCCACAATTGCACCCATGGAAAATTCCATTCAGGCGCTGAAACTGATTACAGTGGTGCCCCGCAAGACGAATGCCTCGCAAGACGAAAAACCCGCTAGACGAAAGGGTTTTCCGTTTTTCGATGTGCTTCGCAAGACGAATTTCCCTATGGGCTTGCTTCGCAAAACGAAAAAGTCTTGCGAGTCTTGCGATTTTTTTCGCTCCCCCTCTTTTTCTAAGCCGCTAAGCCGCTAATAGCCTTTTAGCCGCTAAGCCTTTAATAGCTGCTAAACCGCTAATAGCGCTAATCCGCTAAGCCCCTAATAGGGTTGCTTCGCAAGACGAAAAAACCGCTAGACGAAGAGACTCGCGGAACGGATTATTTTCGTCTTGCGAGGCACCACTGTAGCTGGTGACATCCATCATAGCCCAAAGTGATGCTCCACCCACCTCTGGCTGCTGTCTTGGCAGCCAATCAGCAAGAGGCTCCACCCCCTCTGACTACTGTCTTGGCAGCCAATCAGCAAGAGGCTTCAGACCCCTGGTGGAATTCTGAGGGACTGCATCAGCAGACCCTACTTTGGCTCTGCTGCCCCCCCCCCCTGCCTGTGGGGAGAGGTAGAGAAGAGGAGGGGAGAGGGATGTTGGGGATAGAAGGAGAGGGAAACACACTCCTCACTTTCACAGTTATTTTTACATCTCTCCTCATAGAACTGGGGGACTCTCAAAAAAAGAAGGGAAGTTGTTGGTGCTGGTGGGGTTTTTTAGTAGGGAAGGGTGTTACCAAAAAAACCCCAAACCCACAGGAGGGGGCAAACTTACACTTCCGGGCACACACACCATCAAGCTACTTTGCTATTTTCTTGCATTTCTCAAACCCTATGTGTAGAATTAAGGAACTGTTACTGAAGCTGGGGTGGATTTGGGGTTTTTTGGGGGGTGGGATTTTAAGCAGATAAAAAGCAGTAGCAAGCAGTTGTCATACAGAAGCCTCAGATGCTACCTGAAAGGGGAAGGGCAAGGCACACAGGGAAGGAATCACAGTATAAATCCCCAGATACCTGCACATCAACAACAGACAAGGACAGCCACCTGGGAACCTCCTCACCCAAATCCGTTGTCAGGGATGCTGCAGCAAGCAAACAAAGGCAAACTTCCTGCTTCCCCCAGATGTGCTTGTTATGTACTAAAGTTCTCACCCTGGGCCAGCAGGGGGATACTGCAAATAAGGGATCAAAAGTGATGTTCAGTGATTGGATAGTTACAGAAAATGGTTACTGTTGCGTTCTAGTGGAGCTCTATATAAGCAGGCTGGCTGAACCCTTCAGTTCAGTTCTGTTCTGGCCTGTGAATAAACAAGAGCTGTTTGAAGAATCGCTGTGTTGTCTGATATGTTCACCCACAACTTAACAGTGCTTGTGCTCTTCCTCGCCCTGAGCCCATGAGAGGACCCTTGGCATAAAGTGTGACAGAACTGGAGTGGGCAGAGGGGGAGACTGGGAATCTGGGAGGCAGCAAGCAGGAGGAGGAGGAGGAGGAAGAGGACTCCGGGAAAGATGGCCAGGGCTCACTGTTTGACAACAAATGTCCTACAGTGAAGATAGTCAACAGCGTCTTACACAAGCTACACATTCAAGGGGCTTCTCAAATATTCCTAAACCATGACACAATACACATACACAATTTACTATGTTATTTACATTTAAGTACATTTATATGTATTTTACTTATAATTTACTAGTTCACACTTTCTTTTTGAGGGGACACTTCTGCTACAAAGGTTCTGTGTTATTGCTGCACTGAAAGAGCAATGTTTTGAACTGTAGTGTCACAAAATGACCCTTGAGAAACAACTAACCCTTCTCTTTGTACATGAGGCTCTAATATTTACAGAAGAAGGTGACACCACTCTTGTTCTTTGAGCGTCTGGGCTCCCCATCTCCTACTGCAGCAGCCATAGACTTGCATTGTGGAAATTACTGTCTCTGCCAGAGCCTTTATGTAGACTTGAACTTAAGCAATCCTACTGAAGGGAGGAAAGGAAAACCTAAATGGAACCTTTCACTTATTTTTAGAAGGGTCAAGGGCCACCCTTTCCTGTTGCTAGTTCTACTGCTGCTGCAACTATAGCTGCTGCTAATCGTTAGGTGAATGTGCAACAAAGAGGATTACAAAGGCGTTGGCATTAAAATTCATTTGCCAGACTGCAAAGAGATAAATGTGACAAATGTCAGATCATGATAGGGTAGGAATAATATGCTTTCAAAAAAGCGTGGATGAAATATGCTGCCTTTATTGTGGTTCACTGCAGGAAATTTTAAAGTTACTGCTGCATAATTGGTTGTTTAAATGGTAAATCCATGACACCCAGCTCTACCTCTCCTTTAAATCAGAACCAGTGAAGGCGGTGAAGGTCCTGTGTGAGTGCCTGGAGGCGGTTGGAGGATGGATGGCGGCTAACAGATTGAGGTTGAATCCTGACAAGACAGAAGTACTGTTTTTGGGGGACAGGGGGCGGGCTGGTGTGGAGGACTCCCTGGTCCTGAATGGGGTAACTGTGCCCCTGAAGGACCAGATGCACAGCCTGGGAGTCATTTTGGACTCACAGCTGTCCATGGAGGCGCAGGTAAACTCTGTCTCCAGGGCAGCTGTCTACCAGCTCGACCTCGTACGCAGGCTAAGACCCTACCTGCCCGCAAACTGTCTCGCCAGAGTGGTGCATGGTCTAGTTATCTCCCGCTTGGACTACTGCAATGCGCTCTACGTGGGGCTACCTTTGAAGGTGACCCGGAAACTGCAATTAATCCAGAATGCGGCAGCTAGACTGGTGACTGGGAGTGGCCGCTGGGACCACATAACACCGGTTCTGAGAGATCTGCATTGGCTCCCAGTACGTTTCCGAGCACGATTCAAAGTGTTGGTGCTGACCTTTAAAGCTCTAAACGGCCTTGGTCCTGTATACCTGAAGGAGCGTCGCCACCCCCATCATTCAGCCCGGACACTGAGATCCAGCGCCGAGGGCCTTCTGGCGGTTCCCTCATTGCGAGAAGTGAGGCTACAGGGAACCAGACAGAGGGCCTTCTCGGTAGTGGTGCCCGCCCTGTGGAACGCCCTCCCATCAGATGTCAAAGAGATAAATAATTACCTGACACTCAGAAGACATCTTAAGGCAGCCCTGTTCAGGGAAGTTTTTAATATGTAACGCTGTACTGTTTTTAACACTGATTGGGAGCCACCCAGAGTGGCTGGGGAAACTCAGCCAGATGGGCGGGGTATAAATAATAAATTATTATTATTATTATTATTATTAACTAGCAACTTGGTCACTTCAAACTCCCAAAGCAGAAAGTTAAAAGTGCATTTATCTGTTCTTATGGGTATTTTTGTTCATGTTTGCTGCTGCAATAGGAAATGAAAAATAAAATAATAAAGGTGATACTTCCTTCTGACAGTAAGTGTGAGCTCCCACTTATTTTAAATTGGGTTTTTCCACTTCATTCCAACACCGAGATTGGTATTTGGGTAATATTGGGTAAAATACAAATACATTGATATGATAAATTAATCTGTCAGAAAGCAGGTGGCTGAGTATTCTTCTATAGATTGAGAAGCCTTAGATAACATAAAAGGTAAAGGTACCCCTGCCCAAACGGGCCAGTCTTGACAGACTCTGGGGTTTGTGCGCCCATCTCACATCTATTGGCCGGGGGCCAGCGCTGTCCGGGGACACTTCCGAGTCACGTGGCCAGCGTGACAAAGCTGCATCTGGCGAGCCAGAGCCGCACACGGAACGCCGTTTACCTTCCCGCTGGTAAGCGGTACCTATTTATCTACTTGCCCCCAGGGGTGCTTTCGAACTGCTAGGTTGGCAGGTGCTGGGACCGAGCAGCGGGAGCGCACCCCGCCGCGGGGATTCGAACCGCCGACCTTTCGATCGGCAAGCCCTAGGCGCTGAGGCTTTAACCCACAGCGCCACCCGCGTCCCTTAGATAACATGGGTGGTTTTTAAAAAGACCGAGGCCCCTGGTGAGTAAGGCTGGAAATATGGTGGACATCTGCTATTCTGTTCTCAGAAGAAAATTGCAGCTTCTTGCCAAAGAACCCAAACAGTCTCTTGTCATAGCAAGCTTTTCCCAAGCAAATAATCTGACACCGAGAACATGAATAGGAAACTCTTGCTGTGCCATTTCAGAGGTTTGTGGAAATTCTGGTTGCTATAAACATTTAGTCATCAAAGCAAAAAACAATCTGTTACGCTGGGCGTGGGTGGAAATGGACAGATAATGAGTGGAATGAATCAAACAGGAAGTTGGCTGTCTTTGCAACAGATGCATAGATGTAACAGCCTGAGACCAAGAAAAAGGGGAAGGTTATTTATACAATATCCAATTTATGCTGCTTTTGCCCATATCACTCCTCCTCCTCCTCCTCCTCCTCTTCTTTTTCATAGAATCATAGAGTTGGAATAGACCACAAGGGCCATCGAGTCCAACCCCCTGCCAAGCAGGAAACACCATCAGAGCACTCCTGACATATGGTTGTCAAGCCTCTGCTTAAAGACCTCCAAAGGAGGAGACTCCACCACACTCCTTGGCAGCAAATTCCACTGTCAAACAGCTCTTACTGTCAGGAAGTTCTTCCTAATGTTTAGGTGGAATCTTCTTTCTTGTAGTTTGGATCCATTGCTCCGTGTCCGCTTCTCCGGAGCAACAGAAAACAACCTTTCTCCCTCCTCTATGTGACATCCTTTTATATATTTGAACATGGCTATCATATCACCCCTTAACCTCCTCTTCTCCAGGCTAAACATGCCCAGCTCCCTTAGCCGTTCCTCATAAGGCATCGTTTCCAGGCCTTGGACCATTTTGGTTGCCCTCCTCTGGACACGTTCCAGTTTGTCAGTGTCCTTCTTGAATTGTGGTGCCCAGAACTGGACACAGTACTCCAGGTGAGGTCTGACCAGAGCAGAATACAGTGGCACTATTACTTCCCTTGATCTAGATGCTATACTCCTATTGATGCAGCCCAGAATTGCATTGGCTTTTTTAGCTGCCGCGTCACACTGTTGGCTCATGTCAAGTTTGTGGTCAACCAAGACTCCTAGATCCTTTTCACATGTACTGCTCTCAAGCCAGGTGTCACCCATCTTGTATTTGTGCCTCTCATTATTTTTTTTGCCCAAGTGCAATACTTTACATTTCTCCCTGTTAAAGTTCATCTTGTTTGTTTTGGCCCAGTTCTCTAATCTGTCAAGGTCGTTTTGAAGTGTGATCCTGTCCTCTGGGGTGTTAGCCACCCCTCCCAGTTTGGTGTCATCTGCAAATTTGATCAGGATGCCCTTGAGTCCATCATCCAAGTCGTTGATAAAGATGTTGAATAAGACCGGGCCCAAGACAGAACCCTGTGGCACCCCTCTAGTCACTCTTCTCCAGGATGAAGAGGAACCATTGATGAGCACCCTTTGGGTTTGGTCAGTCAGCCAGTTACAAATCCACTGAGTGGTAGCATAGTCAAGACCGCATTTTACCAGCTTCTTTACAAGAATATCATGGGGCACCTTGTCAAATGCCTTGCTGAGATCAAGGTAGGCTACATCCACTGCGTTCCCTTCATCTACCAGGCTTGTAATTCTGTCAAAAAACGAGATCAGGTTAGTCTGACATGACTTATTTTTCAGAAATCCATGCTGACTATTGGTGATCACAGCATTCCTTTCTAGGTGCTCACAGACTGTTTGCTTAATGATCTGCTCCAGAATCTTCCCTGCTATTGATGTCAGACTGACTGGGCGATAATTATTTGGGTCCTCTCTTTCCCCCTTTTTGAAAATAGGGACAACATTTGCCCTCCTCCAGTCTGCCGGGACTTCGCCTGTTCTCCAGGAATTCTCAAAGATGACTGCCAGTGGTTCTGAGATCACATCTGCCAGTTCTTTTAATACTCTTGGATGCAGTTCATCTGGCCCTGGAGACTTGAATACATCTAAACTAGCCAAGTATTCTTGTACTATCTCCTTAGTTATTCTGGGCTGTGTTTCCTTTGCTAAATCATTTGCTCCAAATTCTTCAGGTCGGGCATTGTTTTCTTTATCGGAGAAGACTGAGGCAAAGAAGACATTGAGGAGTTCAGCCCTTTCTGTGTCCCCTGTTTGCATTTCCCCATCTTCTCCTCTGAGTGACCCCACTGTTTCTTTGTTCTTCCTTTTGCTACGGACATACCAATAAAAGCCTTTTTTGTTGCTTTTAACCTCTCTAGCAAGCCTGAGTTCATTCTGTGCTTTAGCTTTTCTGACTTTGTGTCTACACGTGCTGGCTATTTGTTTGAATTCCTCTTTGGTGGTTTCCCCCCTTTTCCATTTTTTGTACACATCCTTTTTTAATCTTAACTCAGTTAAAAGTTCTTTAGATAGCCACCCTGGCTTCTTTAGGCACCTTCCATGTTTCCGTCTCATTGGTATTGCCTGACGTTGTGCTTTTACTATCTCCCTCTTAACAAACTCCCAGGCATCATGAACTCCCTTTCCTTTTAGTATTACTGTCCATGGGATCTCACAACTCTGACCTGAAAACCACCCCCCAAAACAGGGCTTTTCCTCCTAAAAAGAAGTTCTATTTTGACCTGAACCTCAAAAACCAGGGCTTTCCTTCCTAAAAAAAGCTCAACAACTTCTTTGACCTGAACCCGTCAAAAGGTGGTAGATCACTGCCAGTTTTTAACTCTGTGGGTAGATCGCAGTGTTCTGGGAGCTGACCATCCCTGATCTAGAATAACTGCCCTGTTTTGCATAGTGATGGCCATCAGTCTGGGATGGTTAGACTCCTGGCTCTGTCCTGCCTTTCCATGTTTGAGGCAGCAAATCCTTCTGATTGCATTGCTGGGAATCACAAGCAGGGCGAGGTGCTGCTGTTGCCCAGGGGTCCTGCTCGGGGGCTTCCTTGGGGCACCTGGTTGGCCCCGAGAGTGCAGGATGTTGGACTAGAAGGGCCATGGGCCGGATCCTGCAGGTCTTTTCTTCAATTTTAATGTGTTTATAAGTTGCTCACCTTAAAGATTAGGATCTCCATCCCCAAGCATGGCAGGGGGTTCAACATATGCAAGTGGGGGGTGCCAGATCTTTGTCAAATGATTTTTAATTTGCACTCTGACCCTGAGTGTGGGAGCAGATCTTTCTTTGCTTTTCTCCTTTTCCCACTGAGGTGGCAGTTGTAGTTTCACTATCTGTCTCATCTCCACAGCAATCCTATAGTCTATTGACATTTAACACTTTCACCACAGATTAACATTCAGCCTCTTTAGAGCACCCTTCAAGTGTTTAAGCAGACATATGCTATCCCAGTAACAACAGTCCTGTGAAGTTACAGTATTTTCACCTTTTTGCACACAGAGGCTGAGATATGGTGGCATCCTTGGAGAAACCTAGCAATGGTGTGCTTCATAGGTGACGCTGCTGTACTTGCATGCTTTTGGCATCACATATAAAAGTTGTCATTGTGGGAACAAATTCAGAAGGGGGGGGGAATGAATGCACATCCTAGACAACACATATTTTATTTTCATGAATGTAGGTCAATTTGAAAATGATCCTAGTTGCTACCCACATCTCCCAGAATTGAGGAAACAAGAGAATGGCTGAACCGTGGCTGTTCCTGGATCCAGATTTAACTTAGTACTGTGTGATGCAAGCTGCTGCCTGGAAAGACCACAAAGCTTCCCTTTGTGATCAAACACAAGGGGTACTCCAGATGAGGGTTTTAAACACTGCCACCCATTGTTCTCCAGCTTCAAGCTACAGAGCTTTTCATGCATCCCCGTCACCTCAATTTTCACTCATTTTCTCCAGGGCAAAGAGTGGGAATTCCACATTTAAAGACTATGTGGAAGTCCCCACTCTACTGGGCTCAACCAAGCAAAAATCTGTTTTCACTCACAAGATCACTCAAGTGATCTTGGCTCCTTCCTGCAACTGCAAGGAGAAAAGGTACCATGGCTAGTGAAGGGAGGAGGAACTGCTAAGTTGGCCAACTGAGAATATGGCAGCCGGGCCATCCTCTTTGCTTGCTGCGCTGCAAGTAACATAATGAAAGAAACTCCTTTGGAGTTTCAGAAAGGAGGTTGAACAGCGACCTACCAGAGATGCTTTTATCCTGATCTCACTCCAAGAAGTTCCTTTAGGGTTTTGATGACCACTTTTTGCCAGTGACTGATTTTGCTTTTAGCTTTGGGCTCCCCGCCCTGCCTTCTCCGTGGACCAAGAATGAATTGCGTCTAAACACTGAACCCTGCCTGCTATGGGAAGTCAGAAGCTGGCTGTTTTCAGAAGTTCACCTCAGACAAAGCACATTCCATTAATATTTTGGATTTCCTATTTATGAAAACAGGGCACATTAAGGGCAGTTATTTTTATTCTGACATTAAGGGGCCTGAGAAATGCCAATCATCATCATAAACATGCCATAAGACTTTAGATGATGGGAAAGCTGCTGTGAGAACTGAGGGAACATCAGAAGCCAGCTGAGCAGACCAAATTAGCAATGGAGATTCTCCCTAGCATTTTTTCTTTCTTTCCCCACAGTCTCCTCCACAAGAAGTTAAGCCCATGAAGTCAGAGAAACTCCAGATGACTCTCCTACTGGGCTGGCTGGCTGATGCCTGCTCTTCGAACAGCTCCAGCTCAGCTTCAAGGTTTTTTGGTGCACAGCCAACGAGACCAGGGGCAAGTGTTGCAGAGACAAATGTCTGTAGGCTCCCATGGAAAGGAACGGCCTTTCCCATGTTCACTTCTACAGTCGTCTACAACTTGGTCGCGAGGGAGATGTCGGCAGTCCCGCCTCCTCTGCTTACAAGTGAAAGCTGACTGTGCTCCCTGAAGACAGGGAACAGGGAAAGAGTGTCCTCCAGTCTGCAAGTAGGATGACCTGTGTTCCTCTTCTTCAGGGATGATGCTCCCATGAGAGAGGGGCCTTCCCTCCCCCAGCCATCATGTTTCCACCTTTCCCCTTCCCACATATGGATATTCATTCAAAATATTTATAACCTGCTTTTCAGCCAGAAAAGCTCACAGGGCACCTTAGAAAACAACAACAATCTGAGCATGACAATCTAAAAGAAGAAATGACCACAAAAGGAAAAGAGGATTTGTAGGGAAGATGCAAACTAGCAAAATCTACTTGTTTATAAATATACAGGGTTCACCAGCTTGGATGGAAACATATTGTTGCACGCCACCCCAATCTTTGTGCCTGGGGCGCCTGCATTTCCTTGGTGTCCTGGAATGAAGGTCATCCCAAGATGGTGGTGTCTTTAGGATATATGGTTTTATTTACACATATGTCCATGAGACCGAAAGGTTCTTGCTTCCTCATTTGGTTTCCAGGAGAGCCCAAACTCAGCTTTGGATCCAACACCAAGCAAGACGTTGCTGTCTCCTCCAGCTTCCAGCATCAGCTCAGCTCTCATGCGCAACTCTGGCTATTGTTCTTCTACCTGGGGTCATGCGGTCGACTGTGAGAAAAGTGTGGGAAATGCCTAAGCCACCCATTTAGAGAGCCACATTGACCTCATTCTTTGGGCTTCTGCTGATCAGCTAAAGCCATTGTGCCTTGATAAGGCAACTGGTTTGGCAGGCTTCCTCTTTTACACTCTGCCCTCACAGTACATTTACAAAGAGGTAAAGGACCTCTATCATAGACAGAGAGCTCTTCTTCATAGAACGCCCCATAAGGGAAAGAGTTGGCACCACCCAAAAGACATAAAAGGATCTCACAGATCTCCCTTAAGCGGCAGCTCCACAGGGTCTCCTTTCTGCCCCTCTTCCAGGGGCTTTTCTTCTGTCGCCTTGGGGCTGGCTAAGGAATGTGCTAAGTGGACAGAACGTGCAGCCAACACTTTAGCTCAGAGTTTTCCAAATTTGTCATGCTTTTTAGACATGCATCATTTCACAACACAGTAATTCAGTTTTATGAACTGGAGGTTATCCCTTTCTGGCCCTGGGAGGAAGCATTCACACGACACACTGCAGCCAACAGTTTGGAAAGCTCTGCTTTAGCCTCTCTACAGTGGTCCTCTGTAGGGAAGCAACTACCAAGCCTGCTGGGGAGGAGGCTGAACTGTCTTGAGGAAGTGGAGGTGGCTCAACCTCAGCCAAGGGTTGTTTGCTTCTGGGTTTTTTAGCTCTTAGAGGCAAAAGCACGGAGGGTGTTAATAGCTGATGGAAGATGAAGTTCCTGTGGGTTACTTCCCTTTAGTTTAATTTCTGCCTTTTGAATGCTGGACTGTGGTTTTCTGAACATCTGGCATGTTCCCTCTCTGTGTGGGAGTTACAAAGTGAGTCTCCCAAACTTTCAACTTATCTGTGCCACCTCCCTTTTCCCTTAAGGGGCAAGATGTCTGGGGAGGAAACTAACAAAGCTCCAGGACTGTTTCTGTGAAGAGGTGAGACATTTTTATCCTCAGAACAGGCAGGAGGGATATGGGAGTAGCCCTCTAACAGAGCCGCCCCCTTTCCCTTCTTCACCTGCTTGGAGGTGCTAGAATTCAGGATCAAAACCTTTCTCTTTAGAGTTGTCTGTGTTGCCATGTGGCCCCTGGAGAGGAGGCAAAGGTCTTCCAGAGGCATTGTCCCTCTGGTGTTATTTATTCATCATTCCCAGGAAACAGATTCACAACATACCACGTTTGGCTTGCCACACCTGTCTTTCCGCTTGCATCTTTGGGGCAGGTATGGCCAAACTTGGCCCTCCTAATGTCTGGGACTACAACTCCCATCATCCCTAGCTAACAGGACCAGTGGTCAGGGATGATAGGAATTGTAGTCCCCAAACATCTGGAGGGCCAAGTTTGGCCATGCCTGTCTTTAGGGTGTGTTGGCCACATGCCTTGTGCTATTTCTGCATTGCAAGTGGCTGGACTAGATGGTCCTTGGGGTCCCCCAACACTACAAGTCTAGATTCTGTTTTACAGGACAAGCACAAAGACCCCAGACTTACTGTTCCAAGGGCAATACTGGCCCTAAGAAGCAGAGCACGTCTTGCTCAGGCGGTAGGGAAGGAAGTCTGGCAAATACTCCTCAAAATGCCCCTTTCCCCTCTTACAGACTAAGGGAAAGGTCACCTGCAATCCCTTAGAATCCTAGAATTGTAGAGTGGGAAGGGACCCCAGGGGTCGTCTAGTCCAACCCCCTGCAAGGCAGGAATCTCAGCTGAAGCATCCATGGCTCAGTGGGGAAGCCAGAGAGGGAACTGCTGCTGCTGCTTCTCCACAATCAGTGAGGAAGGAACATGTGACAGATTTTGTTCCAGGTGGAGGTAGAGGCTCCCAACTTTGGGGAATTGATTCTGAAGCTAGCTGATAACCCGCTTTTTACAAAATGCTGCAGTGACATTGCTTCCTACATAAGTGGCATGGTTTGCCAGAGAGCTCCATCCCCCTTTAAAGCAGCCATGGCTCCTTCCCACCTGGGCACAGCTGATGGCCTCTGGGTTTAAGGCAGTTCCACCAGAGGCAGATTGCATTCACCATATGAAACTGTCACATGTCACAATGCAGCTTGTCACCCCTGCCAGCCCGCCCCCGGTTGAATTTTGCATTTAAATCAAATAGCTATTAGGGACCCTATGGATCGCATGTCTGTGATGGGTGCACGGGGACGGCTAAACTCTGTGCATGTATATATGCCCACCCCTCCACCTCCACAGCACAGGTGTCCCTTGGCGGCAAAGAGAGCTATTACCTCTTGCTCTATGCAATTAATACTGAAATAGCAGCTCTTTTATTTGCTCAGAAAACTGTGTACAAAAGTGCCAGATTAGAAAAGGTAGCAGATATATATGATCTACCTTCATTGCGGTAGTAGCTGCCTAGTTGCCTGACAGCTAAAATAGAGAGATCGCAAGCAGATACGTTGTCACAGCCCCTCTAAATGGGAGCAGGTGGTTTTTGGCATGCACTGCTCCTAAAGTCAGAAAATTAGGCAGAATGTGAGAACTGGTGGATAGGAACATTTTCTCCTATCTTCACCATGAATTATTTCAAGGAAGCAGAGTAGAATAAGGGAATTCAAAGAAAGAGAGGGGCAGCAAGAGCAACACACACTCCAGCCCCCCTCCCCCCATGGCACACAGCACTTCAGTCGAGTGTTAGCTGGAATAAATGGACAAGACCAGGCCCCTAGAACAATGTTTCCACGTTGCCCATCTCCACGCAGACAGTCTTCAGCTGAGAGTAATATTCTATTGCTGCTTCGCCATTCTCTCGGCCAAACCCTGCAAGAGAGAGGTCCATGGTAAGACTGCAACTCTATGGCTCCCTGTGAGAAGAACTCTGGAAAACTGCATGGCAGGAATTGCACCATGGAATGGAGAACATAGCATCTGATGCCACTATTTGCTCTTAAAAATATGTTTTTCCTTGTGAAGGTTTCAGAAGTAAGCTTGCTGGCAACTTACCTGTGAGAATGCAAAGGACCCAAGGGAAGGGACTTCCTTACTTAAGTGTATGTACAGGTGAACCTAAAAGCTGGAGTTAGCATGTGCATGTCCTTTCTCACAGGGTGAGCACTGCAAACAACAGATGTATGCATCTCCAACTGTTTCAGGCAGGCTGTATGGCCAACACCCAGGACGACCTTAAGCCAGAGGAACTAAATGACATCAGGATTCTTGGCGAGCCCCACATCCCTCTGGAAGGCTGCAACTCTCTTGGTCCACAACCCAAGCTTGGCTAATATTTCCATTCCCTTTTGCCAACTGGTACGTAATATGCTGAGAACCAAAGCCCAGCACTGTTGCCACCAGCTGAGCAGCTCACCTGACATCTTGTATCCTCCGAAGGGCAGCTCCACAGGGCTGATGTTGTAGTTGTTGATGAAGCACATCCCCGCCTGGAGACCAGCCACGACTCGATGAGCCCGTTGGATGTCCCTAGGAAGCAGAAGGATGGGGTGAAGAACCAGTGTGTCTCCCAAGGCCCAGAAACCCTGCAGTGTTCCCTGGCCTTCCTATGGGACAGGCTAGAGTAGGCCAAATGCCACTAGGCACAGCTGTCCCTTCGGAGGAATGCCAGCTGATGAGGATAGCACACAATTCCAACTGGCAGCAAGCATTTGCCATCATGCTCTGGGCTGATGTGCTGCTTCTCAACTTGCATCTTCCACAGATGCCACATTACAGAGCAGGCAGCCCATTTACTGTCCAGTCTGGCCCGTTTCATTTTCCATCTCACTTGCTGAAACCTATGCCCTTCCTTGATGGTACCTGGTAAAGACACCTCCTGCCAGGCCAAAACGAGTGTTGTTGGCTCTTTCTAGGACTTCCTCTTCAGTGTCAAAGGGCAGGATGGACATGACAGGTCCAAAAATCTCCTCTTGTACACATGTCATGTTGTCATTACAGTTTCCTGAGAGCAACACAGAAGTGATCGAATAATATTAAATAGGTATGCAACTGTTCTGAATGCACAAGTGAGGAAGAAACAGATTCTCCCACCCAGTTATTCTGCAGTTATGAAACAAATTGGGATTTCAGAACTACCTGCTTGTTGCTTTAGATCTGGACAAACTATCAGCCTATAAATCTATGCAAGTTTATTTGAAAATAAATTCCACTTTGTACAACAGGACTTGCTTCCAAGTAAAGTGTGGACAGGAGCTCAGTGCCTGACAACTGATTTACTGCACCCTCAATACTCTAAATATGAAAGCTTCCTGCATAAATAAAACTACTATGTAAGGAGAAGAAATTATTTCTCTGCACAGGTTATTTATAGTACAGAACATTCAAACATGTGGACCTTGAGTACCATCCCAAATGAATCATCTGATCATGTAGTTCAGATCATAGCATTAGGCGCCTGCAGAACAATGAAAGGGGCCACCATCCTTTCTCAACCTCAGGAAAGATTATAAGGAAGCCAATTTCTTCAGCTAAAAATGCCATACAAATCTGTGCACTGTGCTCATCTCCCATCCCCTTCAGCACCAACATGGTACTGACCATGTTGGAGAATCAACCAAAAATGGGGTTCATACCTAGCACACAGGGAGACATGTAAAAGCCACCACTCAACTTAGGGTCATCTGGCACATAGGCTTCTCCTCCACACAGCACCACTGCGCCCTGTAAATGCAAAATGTCCAGAGCAAACCATTAGACTCCTTAAAAGGAAACTATGGGAAGCATCCAGTGAAGTTGTTGCGTTAGCCATGGGTTTCCGTTTGTGCAATGGAATTTCCCCTCTCCGTCTCTTTCCCTCTTGCCCCCCTCCTTACACAGCCTCCCCAGATATGCTCCAGAGGGTTGGGCAACTCCCAGAACAGATTTAGGGAGAGGAGAGGGAAGGGAAGGGACAGAAGTTGCTGCAATAACAGAACTACTTTGCTGGACAGTGCCCTCTATTTATAGTCCTTTGAGCAGTCCATCCTAGTCTCCATAGGGTTCTTTTGCAACTGACAGCATTATTCAGTCTTGAAAAGAGATACCGTATTTTTCGCACCATAGGGCGCACCGGACCATAGGGCGCACCCAGTTTTTAGGGGGGGAAATCAAGAAAAAAATCTTTTTCCCCCCCCAGCCCCAAAGAGGAGCGTACAGGGTGCGCACAACCTCTCCCTGCCGGAGGGGTTGCGCGCAGCTATGGAGCAAGCCAAGTTTTGGCTTCCCCTTTAGCCCCATGCAGCCTCTCCTTGCCGGGAGACGCTGCGCAGGGCTAAAGAAGCCATAGCCCTGTGCAGCCTCTCCTTGCGGAGGGGCTGCGCGCAGCTATGGAAGAAGGCAAGGCAGCGAGCGGGATGGATCCCGCTCGCTGTTTTGCCTTCCCCTTTAGCCCTGCGCAGCGTCTCCGCAAGGAGAGGCTGCACGGGGCTATGGAAGAAGGCAAGGCAGCGAGCGGGATGGATCCCGCTCGCTGTTTTGCCTTCCCCTTTAGCCCCGCGCAGCGTCTCCGCAAGGAGAGGCTGCACGGGGCTATGGAAGAAGGCAAGGCAGCGAGCGGGATGGATCCCGCTCGCTGTTTTGCCTTCCCCTTTAGCCCCGCGCAGCGTCTCCGCAAGGAGAGGCTGCACGGGGCTATGGAAGAAGGCAAGGCAGCGAGCGGGATGGATCCCGCTCGCTGTTTTGCCTTCCCCTTTAGCCCCGCGCAGCGTCTCCGCAAGGAGAGGCTGCACGGGGCTATGGGAGAAGGCAAGGCAGCGAGCGGGATTGATCCCGCTCGCTGTTCTGCCTTCCCCTTTAGCCCCGCGCAGCGTCTCCGCAAGGAGAGGCTGCACGGGGCTATGGAAGAAGGCAAGGCAGCGAGCGGGATGGATCCCGCTCGCTGTTTTGCCTTCCCCTTTAGCCCCGCGCAGCGTCTCCACAAGGAGAGGCTGCACGGGGCTATGGAAGAAGGCAAGGCAGCGAGCGGGATGGATCCCGCTCGCTGTTCTGCCTTCCCCTTTAGCCCCGCGCAGCGTCTCCGCAAGGAGAGGCTGCACGGGGCTATGGAAGAAGGCAAGGCAGCGAGCGGGATGGATCCCGCTCGCTGTTTTGCCTTCCCCTTTAGCCCCGCGCAGCGTCTCCGCAAGGAGAGGCTGCACGGGGCTATGGAAGAAGGCAAGGCAGCGAGCGGGATGGATCCCGCTCGCTGTTTTGCCTTCCCCTTTAGCCCCGCGCAGCGTCTCCGCAAGGAGAGGCTGCACGGGGCTATGGAAGAAGGCAAGGCAGCGAGCGGGATGGATCCCGCTCGCTGTTCTGCCTTCCCCTTTAGCCCCGCGCAGCGTCTCCTTGCCGGGAGACGCTGCGCAGGGCTTTCCTGGCTTTTCTGGGAGGTGGGGGAATTCCCCCACCTCCCGCAAAACCGGCAGAAGCCGCGCGCACTTTAAAAGGGCTGCACGGCTTCTCCTGGCTTTCCTGGGAGGGGGGAGAAGGGACTGATGCCGCTAGTCAGTCCCTTCTCCCTCCTGTGGAAAAGCCTGCAAGAGCGCACGGAGCTTGTGTGCGGCTCTTGGGGGCTTTTCCAGTCTGCGTCCCCCCCTGCATTCGCTCCATAGGACGCACACACATTTTCCCTTGCTTTTTAGGAGGGAAAAAGTGTGTCCTATGGTGCGAAAAATACGGTAATCCGAGCACCATGCAAACAAAAGTCATAACCCTTGCCAGAAGGCAAAGTACAATTGAGGGACAAAGTCCTTAAATGTGAATAGTCAAATGGTCTCGAATTCCTTGGGCTTATGTTGACTCTGGATTTCATAACCTTTAATCTTGCAGGGAGAATGTACTCCAACAGATCTGAAGCGACCTGCTAGATCCATAAGCAGAGAACTGACAGCACGGCCACCCCTGCAAAAGAGCCCTATTTATTTGCTTGACATGAATGGCTGAATCTGCTGTTGCTACTTATGGGGAGGTACAACACTGACAGCACATCCAACGAAGTCAACTTTCCTGTAAGTTATCAGGAACTGTTCAGATGTAGTTCCTCAGAACCTAGCAAAAGAGGGGAACACAACTTCATATATATCAAAATTCCATGTATGTCTTGCCAGGCACAGCCTTTGTTGTGAGCACAGAATATGGTGTCTGTATGATGTTCTCGGAGTGAAGAGAAGCTATCTGATATACTTCGTGACTCTCACCTGATCCTTTGCTTGTTTAACAAAGCTCAACACCTTCTCCAGGTGGGAGTGGTTGATAAGTGCTCCCATCCGTGTGTCTTCTAGCAGGGGATCGCCAATTTTGATATTCTGTGTCTGTTTCATGACTTCCTTGGTGAAGGAATTCAGTATCTCGCTTTGCACAAACACCCGAGTGCCATTGCAACAAACCTGAGGCACAGAGAGAGATCTAAGAAAGTACCAACCAACCAACCAACCAACCAACCAACCAACCACACCTTGCTTGCTGGCCCTGGTAGCCACAATGAGCCACCTGCTCACTGGATCTTTGGCACTGATTTTAAATCTCCTGGGAATGGAGAAAATCAGACTCTTCCACACAGTACAAGAGTGTGAGCTGTAGTGCCACTTTTTGCATAGCAAACAAATGTCAGAATATAAGAATAGCACTGAAGTGTCTTCTTATGTGTCCTCTGAATATTGAGAATCTAGCCCACCAGAAAAATTGGAGCTGCCCTCCCTTGAATGAGATAAGAAAAAAGTTTGTTGGAAAGTAGAGCAGAAAGATTTTCTTAGAACCCTCAGTGCCACCATGTGGGGAAAATATAAAGAGCAGACAAGAGTGAAATACGGCATAAAGCAAAGCAGAAATGGCCTGAGACATTTGGGTGTCTATGGCCCAAAATCCAAATGGAACTCCATGTCAGTAAAAAATATAATCAAACGTTATATTCTTGTTAGTGGTATCTTGAAGAAAGTCTGACTTACAGTTACAACATTAGTACTCTTGATGGAGCCTTATGGCTTCAAGTTCAAGAGTCGACTAAATACAACAAGTTGCATCAAAGGGGCAAACGTGAACCTAGCAGGCCCACCAGTAAGAAAGGGATAGGCCTTGGCCTCTTGCCCTAAATAGTTGGGACTTTACAGGCATCTGTTTTCATGTCAAGATCAGATTCTCATTTATCTTAAAAACCAAGGCCTTCCATGCTGCAGTAATTTAGAAATGACAGATTTCTTTTTCAGCTGTAGAAGAATGTTACCACTGAACTTTGGACTTCCCTGACAAGACATAAACAAGCTCCTCAGGAGGTCCACACCTCGCCTTGTGTGAGGAAGTTGGCCATGAGAGCTCCTTTTACAGCATTCTCCAGGACACAGTCAGAGAAGATAATAAGGGGGGATTTGCCCCCCAACTCCAGAGTAACTGGCTTGATCCCTTTGGCTGCCATCTCCATGATCTATTGAAGCAAAGATGGAACAAGGTGTATGAGCAACACAAGCAAGTCTATCACAACTCTGCAAAATCTCTAGACAAGTGAAAAGGGACATCCTCATTTGGGAGTCTGCTGAATAAGCATCTATATCTTTTGCTTATGGAAGATACTTTCTGGTGATAAGTCAGGATTAAATGTCAAGCAATTCTGAGCCTACAGTGATGTTACGCTAACACAACTCTGTCTTCCATGCATAAAAGCATTTTGTAACACATGATTTAACCACTCAGGGCTGAAATTTCATCTTGCTTTTCATGTGTCCTTGCCAGACAATTCTCGAGCAACATGGATTGAAAGGCAGGCAGTGAAAGGCTAGTGCTTTCCCCAAAGGATACAACATAGAAAGTTCCGACTGTAAGTACAGTGTTGACATGCTTTACATCTGCGGCTTGCTCAAAACATACTGTCCTCTAGCAATTCAAAAGCCCAAAGGGATTTGACTGAAGCGAATGGCAAAGGCATAAACAGAAACTTCTCCTATCCTGCTCTCTGGGGCCTCTCCAGCTGGCCTTCCTCACTCCAGAGGCATGCCAAGTACTCCAAACTGGCCTTTGCATCGCATGCTTGCGCTCCTGTAGACTTACCACCTGGGAAGCCAGAGGGCTAAACTTTGCAGTTCAATATTGCCAGCCGGCATTGGTGTCCTGTACCTTGATTCCTGTAGGAACGCTTCCGGTGAAAGAGACCTTGGCCACATTCGGGTGCTGGCACAGGAACTGGCCTGTGGCAACTCCACCTTGCACCACATTGAAAAGCCCCTTAGGAACTCCAGCCTCATGGTAGATCTCTGCCAGCATCACGGCGGAGACAGGGGTGAAGGGAGAAGGCTTGAAGACCATGGCGTTACCTAGGCAATTCACATGGGCCAAGGGGAAAAGAACAGCTGTGAATTAACTCTATTTGGAGGTGCAAAGGAGAAAGATGGGGTGGGCAATGGATTTGGCCTCTCTGATCCCAGCTGAATGCCCAGCCCAAACATGATTGTTGAGTAAAGGCTTCTACTAGGGACAGAAGCAAGAAATGGAGCTACCACAATGCTCATCCCGCAAATCCCCATCTTAATTTGGCGGCCTCACAATCCACATTAATGTGTTCTCTCTCCTTCACGGGATGCGGGTGGCGCTGTGGGTTAAACCAGAGCCTAGGACTTGCCGATCAGAAGGTCGGCAGTTCGAATCCCTGCGACGGGGTGAGCTCCTGTTGCTTGGTCCCTGCTTCTGCCAACCTAGCAGTTCGAAAGCACGTCAAAGTGCAAGTAGATAAATTGGTACCGCTCCGGCGGGAAGGTAAACTGTGTTTCCGTGTGCTGCTCTGGTTTGCCAGAAGCGGCTTAGTCATACTGGCCACATGACCCGGAAGCTGTACGCTGGCTCCCTCGGCCAGTAAAGCGAGATGAGTGCTGCAACCCCAGAGTCAGTCACGACTGGACCTAATGGTCAGGGGTCCCTTTACCTTTACCTCTCTTCTTCATCTGCCATTTATATACTTGACTTTATAATATTGCAGAGTATTGTTCCCTATTACATGCATGGGCGCCCTACAAAGCCACCCCCTGGTACTAGCTGTTGGCACCCACATTCTCACTCCTCATATAGAGCATCTCTTTTACCACAGGCCAAAGCCGGGGCAGACTTCCAGCAGGCAATCTGGAAAGGGTAGTTCCAGGCTCCTATTCCAACACAGACTCCAAGAGGTTCTCTTCTCGTATAAGCAAAGGATCCGCCGGGAAGCTGGATGTGCTGGCCTGGACAGGAAGGACAAAGCAAGATGAGCAGGAGCAGCACAGCTGGTCAGAGTGGCTTGCAAAGTAAAAACCACAACAAACCAAACCAAAACATTTTAAAGAGGTAAGAATAAAAAGAGTATAAAACATATGGTATATTTTATATTATAAAAGGTAAAGGTAAAGGTACCCCTGCCCGTACGGGCCAGTCCTGCCAGACTCTAGGGTTGTGCGCTCATCTCACTCTATAGGCCGGGAGCCAGCGCTGTCTGCAGACACTTCCGGGTCACGTGGCCAGCGTGACAAAGCTGCATCTGGCGAGCCAGTGCAGCACACGGAACGCCATTTACCTTCCCGCTGGTAAGCGGTCCCTATTTATCTACTTGCACCCAGAGGTGCTTTTGAACTGCTAGGTTGGCAGGAGCTGGGACCGAACGACGGGAGCACACCCTGCTGCGGGGATTCAAACCGCCGACCATGCGATCGGAAAGTCCTAGGTGCTGGGGTTTTACCCACAGCGCCACCCGCGTCCCACATTTTATATTATAAAAAGGATTGCAAATAAGTCCCCATTCCTTGAGTCCATTTGAATGGCTTTTTGCTTTGGATTCTGAGTGCAACCTTCTTCCTGAGGAAAAAAGATTTCATTTAATTGCTCCAATTTACCACCTGTGTGGTTCAAGGTCACCAGTGACTGCATGATCTTCCAGCACTCTACTCAAATTCCCAAAGGTTTATTTATACTGGTAGTTTTCCTTAACTGTATTTTTGAGGTGAAAGGGTTCTGTTTTGCTTTGTAACCTAATAGTTTTTGCATTTCTTCCCTCATGGTGCTTTCTGTGATACGCTTTCAGCTCTGAATTGGCTACCTGGGCGGGCTGGGTGAAACCTGGTTTTCAACACTGTGATCTATCAGCAGCTAAATATTGGGATATGCTGATACATCCACCACCCAAGTCATCTCCCCATTCCACAGAGTGAAACTCCCCACGTGCCCACTGGAACCTAACAAATTCAGCATGGAAACATTCTGTGGGGGCCCTGGTTGGTTGTGGCTGCCTGTGAAGTTTCTTTCTGCAGCTTTAAAAAAAAGAAATAATGCATTTTAAATATTAGACTAGTGATGGGGAACCTCCAGCCTGCTTATTCGGCCTGCTAGGTCTCAGAGGTTGGCTCAGCAGGTTGTTTGGGGCAAAATTTGCCCATCATATGTGATGACAGGTGCAAGAAAGCTCAAGCTGTGGATAAAAGGAAGAAGAATTGAGAATGCTTTAAGTGCACTCCCAATTTTTCCTTTGCATCAAGAAGTCACTGCTCTTTAAACTTGGCACCTTTTTTGTTGCACCACATTTAAAAAGGGCCAACTTTCTGATGCAAAGGAGGAACTGGTAATCCTGATTCTTTCCTTTGTAGCTGAGCCACCTGATGTCATATTAGTTTCAGCAAGTACACAACACTTTACACACGGAACCATTTTTCATGCCCAGTAGAAGAGCTGGACTCCAGACATCACTGCATAAAGTGACATACAAGAATTCTGGAAAAAGAAGCAAACCATATTCCCTAAACAACAAATGTTTCCTGTCTGAACATTCAGGCTCCTCCCATGACTTGAAGCTGTTACCCACATTTGACTCCTGTACTGTTCCAAGGAGTGTATTAGACGACATGGGAGGAATGAAAAAATACAGAGCTAATGGAACAGAACTAACAAATGGAGTTGCAGACTCTCACCTGCTAGGGAGCCAGCTAAGCCAGCATAATACTGCAGACACTGCCAAGATGTATCAATATCTATTCGGGCTTCAGTTATGGATTTGCCATTATTGATTGTTTCCAAGGTAGCTATTTCTTCCCTTCGCTCCTAGAATCCCAACAGAGACACAGTATGAATCAAACTATGCTAGCAGCAAGTGGAACTGGAATTAAGTGGCTGCCCAAGCTTCCTTTATATTCTACCAAAAGAAAGTCTGTGCCAAAAAAGCTAGAACTGCGAAGTGATATACATTTGTGCATATTTCTTTGTGCTCTATAATCAGCTATTTCTAGTCATTCATTTATTAAAATAATGTATATACCACTTTTGAAGCAGAACATGACAAGGCAATGTGCACTATAATAACTGAAGACAATTCACTAAAACACTACATTTATAAACATTTACATCTGCTGTGTCTAAGGAACAAAAAAAAGGTACCGTATTTTTCGCCCTATAGGATGCAACTTTTTCCCTCCAAAAATGAAGGGGAAATGTGTGTGCGTCCTATGGGGCGAATGCAGGCTTCAGGAAGCTATCCGCAAGCCTTGGGAGCCCGGCGCGACTTCCCTCGGGCTCCCAGGGCTTGCGGATGGCAGCCTGCGGGCGTTTCAGGGAGGTGGGGGAATTCCCCCACCTCCCAGAAAGGCCAGGCGCTCTTTAAAGGAGTTGCGCGGCTTCTGCAGGCTTTTGCGAGCGAATCCCTCCACCTCCCAGAAAAGCCAGGAGAAGCTGTGCAGTCCTTTTAAAGAGCGCATGGCTTCTGCCGGTTTTGCGGGTGCCCTGCAGAGGCTTTGCGCGCAGCCGTCCCCAAGCTAGAAGAGCGAGATGGAGCCCTCCGTCTCGCTGTTCTGGCTTGGGAACAGCTTTCCTTTGCGCGCAGCCATCCCCAAGCTAGAAGAGGCAATAGAAGCCGTGCAGCCCCTTTAAAGAGCGTGCGGCTTCTGCGGGAGGTGGGGAATACTCCCAGAGTTTGTCAGGGCTGGTGGGGGAAGGCTTGCGGATAGCAGCCTGTTCTGGGGGCTGGGGTCGGGGGAAGCTCAGGCTTCCCCCGCCCCAGCCCCGCGCCTGGGGGGGGATTTTTTTTTCTTTATTCCCCCCCCCAAATACTAGGTGCGTCCAATAGGGCGAAAAATACGGTATAACAGGAAGGCCTCTATGAACAGATACATTTTTAGTAGCTGGTAAAATAGTAGTACTTTTGGCCCCTGCTGAATGCTCAGGGTGTGTGTGTGTGGGGGGGGGAAATTCCACAAGGTGAGCAGCACCATGGAGGAAACATGCAACTCCAAGTAGCTGTAACATGTGTGTCGGCAGGACGTGGCAGAACCAAGAGGGCTTTTCTCTTGAACTGCTCTTATTTACTACCCACAACCTCCTGCAATGAGCCTTTAAGCAACATGCAAAATAAAAATAAGCATTAAAACATATCAAAATACCACTAAAGTGCAAATAATTCAGAATAATGCAGTCAGCCAACAAGAATAAAAACCACCTTAACTCTTTTTGGCGAATTAAGCAATGGCTATATGGCAGAGGCATAACGGCAGGCATGATCCCAGGGCTTCCCAGCACATGTCATATAAAGCAGCTCTGAGCAGTATGATAAGGTTGGGAAGGCAAGGACACCCCAAGGCTTTCAATCTGAGCAAAGGTGACTTTTACTTACCTAGAGCTGTTAATAGGTTAGTGATTGACACAGCACTGCAAACCAGAGTCCACAAATCTGGCTTCCAGGGGCAAATGCACTTCCCTCTCTAGCAGCCTCTCCTTCTATTGACACCTTGCACAAGATCTCCTCACATTCTTCAAGTATTGCACAGAACGCAGGAGAAGAGAGAGGTCAGCAGCAACCACAAACTAGAGTTATTAAGCCAAGTCAAAACTGGTGGGCAATGGCTGAAAAGGTATCCCCTTGGAAAGCAGCCAACGCTGCCTGAGAGGAGGCTGGGCTGGCTCATGTGATTTTTAACACATACCCGGATGATCCTGGCAGCCTCCAGCAGGACAGTGCTCCGTTCCATGCCTGACTTCTGACTCCATGTTTTAAAGGCAGCCTGTGCATTTTGCACAGCCAGATCTACTTCCTTCTCTCCAGAGAAGAGAAATTTGCCAATAACTCGCCCTGAAGGGAAAATAATAACAACAATAATAATTCAGGTTTCTAAAGCACAACTTGTTAGCATACCTCTGTCACAAAAAGCTTTTACAGAAGCAGGTCTTGCATTTTGACTTTATGTTACTATTACAGATTTATCTGAATGGCCACATTCCTTAATTTTGAAAAGCCACAATCCAGAAAGAGGATTATTATTTATTACATTTGTATACTGCCCTTCATCCACAGGTCTCAGGAAGGTTCACAACATAAAAATATACTTAGACCAATGCACACTTAAAAACAAGCACCCGAGATAGTCCACATTCAGCAACAAGAAAAGCAGAATTCTGCACAATCATACTGATTAAGCAAGTTTAATTTGTAAATTGTTTGCTTTGCATAATGTATCCTGTTTCCACCAGTCATTAGGAAGGTTAAAAGTGGAGGCAAAACTGGTTTCTCCTACATTTTCCCCCATGCTTTTACAGTTCTACGATGAGTTGACTGAAAATCTTTTGAGATGTCAATAGCTATTACTTACATGCTTAAATCATATGTAACTGTAAGATCCAGAAACTTGGCAAAGAAAGTATTTTTCAGAGTTCTTGGAAAGCTGCCTTTTCTGCACTTGCAACGGACTGGGCTTTCAGACTCCTCTTCCTCAGGCTGGTTCAGGCTGCCTGGTCAGGGTGGTTCTCACAGGTTACTCTGAGCTGTTTCTTCTTCTTCTTCCTCTTCTTCTTCTTGTTCTTCTTCACATTTGTGCCACTGTCCATTTCAACTAGCTTCCCGCCACTCTCAGCAAGCTCTGATTCTATCGTCTCTTTCTTCTTCTTCTTCTTCTTCCTTGATTTCTGCTTGTAGCTCTGGAGAGTCTGAGGGAGATGAGGCTGCTGCTCCGTGTTCCCCAACACTCTCCATGACCTTCTTTGTCTGGCTCCACTGGGACGACTTCTTTTACGCTTTCCTTTCCAGCAACCCACATAGTTATACTTCCAGGCCTGGGGATTTTTCTCATGGGGCTTGCTGTGAGTGTCCAATAAGACTCGCCTTGATCATCATAGTCTTCTGGGCAGCTTTCGGGACAAGCACCCACTTGTGAGCGTAGGTGTCTTTTCCATTATCACATGCTTGATTTTTGGCATAACTCCATGACTGCAAGTACTGCAGTTGTCATCAAGGTACTGGCTGTCCAAATGGACTCTCCTTTTGTGCTGATAACTTTCTTATGGACTTTGAGGCTGTCTTCATACCACAGCAGGCCAGGTCACATGCTCTTTTCACCATAACAAACGGCGTTCACTGCATTGTCCTTCATAACCAGTCGCTTGTAGGATGTCTTTTTTTAAAAAAAATATAATTTTTATTAGCAGGCCAATCAAATCACATTATTTCCAAATCACATGATTTCCAAATTATACAGCCAGATTTTTAAATTTTTGTTGGGGGGTACCCATACTTCAAGCTTCGAACAGGGGTCCAAGCATCACTTATATTGCTGCTTTAATTAGACAGTTCTATCCAGATAGTCTCTTTTACTTTCCTCATCTTCTTGTTGTTATCATATATTCCTTTCTTTGCGATCTCTGATAATCTTCACAAACGGGTTGAAAACAAACATCCTCTGTGTGGGTTTTACACTCTCCAAAAATCATATCACATAAGGACAGACGCCATTTCCACACCTCCGTAAAGAACTTTCCCTCAGTCTGTCCGTTGATTTTCCCAGGCTTGCCAAGCATATCTCAGAGGGCTCTGCCAGGTCTAGATCACATTCCGATCACCATTCACACTCGGATGACCCTGGTCCTCCTCCCCCCGTCCTTCTTAGGCAAGCCTGTCTTAGCAAGATGCCATTTAAAACTGCGTCATAAAACTTTCCTCCATTCTCCGATGTTTACCAATCCTCTCTTTGATCAATAATTCACTCCACACAGTTCTTGAATTACTGCTTGTGATTAATAAATTGCAACGATTCTTCTCTCTGGGGTGGAGGGTTATTAATACTCACATAAGGCAAAAGAAAAGTTTTTTCCTCCACCCCCTTTCCGTTTCACTCCAAACATACCAGTCTCTTAATGGTGATTCATCATTTATTTGTCCTGCCCGTCGCTCCGCTCAGCAGTCTTTACTCCCGATCTTCACTTGATGTATGTGCTTTAGCTTCTTTCTAATTATATATTTCCAATTATATATTTCAAGCTAAAGCGAACCAGTGCGCTGATTGGAGACAGCGTCAGGAAGAGCCAACTTCACCCGAGGGCTTGTGCCAAGTGTCCGCACCCCCTTCTTTCGAATCCGGGGGTGAATTATGGACACTGCTGGCAAGGCAGTCCCCCCCCATTTCCTTGGGGGGGCCGGGAAGGCTGCATACTTCCCATAGCAGCCTCTTAATTACCTCGTGTGGGTCGGAGAGATGTTATTGTCGGCCATCTTCCAATGCGCCACCTGGTGACCCCCGTCGCTTGTAGGATGTCAGCAGCTTCTCCAAGGGGAAGATCACCCTCCTGAGAGAAGTCTCATACTTGCTGTTGTCATATTGCCACTAGGCATCCAGCACTGTCCTTCTCTCCCATGACCCCAGATCACACTTGCCAAAGCTCCTGCTTCTGACCTGCCACTCTCGGCAACGAGCCCAGGTGCACACATAGCATCCAGATGCAGGTCCTAGCTGCACAGCTCACCCAGAAAGTACCCAATCTTCTTTCTGGTTCATATTCATATGCATGTGGCTTGCTCAATGCACACAAACAGACCCCCAGGCACTTTGGGGTCCAGCGTGCCACTGTGCAGTCTTCTCAACATGGAGGATGCAGCAGACCCAGACGACCACTTCATAGAAGAAGGGCTGGGAGGCTTGTTCTACTTGATGAAGCCCATCCTTACACACTCGTCAATCACTCTCCTTAAGAGATTGCAACCGGAAGGAAGGAGTGTGTAACATGCTGTCCTCACTTTCAGCTTGTCAAAGTTCTTGAGATGTAAAGGCCATTGTGATATGTCCAATTGAGCCTCTCTGGATTCAGGCTTGACAAGGAATTCTTCTGAATATTGTACATCAGCAACTATTTATTGGGCAGGGTTTCTATTCTTTCTTTTTCCTATGCTTCTTAAGAGACAGAGTGTGGTTCATCTATTATCTTCTGCATAGGACTGCAGGCTGTGTGCTGAACAGGAAAAGCTATTTATTCTGCAACATGGCCTACCAAGAGGAAAAGCTTGAAGCGTCCCATCACACCCATGCCTGCACCAGGGGTAGGCAATTCATGGCCCTTGGCCTAATTTCATGAAAGTGGCGAGGGGGAAAACCGGAAGAAAACGGCAGGCAGAAACTCACTTACAGCTCTGTCCCTGCCCACCTTTAGCAGGGTAATTAGCCATAAGAACACAAACTGATGTTCAAGACTAAAGTATTATAAATTTGGTTCTTTGGTGTCAATGAACAAGATAATAATTAAAAATAAAATAAGCTTATATAAGCAATATTCTATGCCAATTAAATTGGGTGGGAGATGGTCTGACTTCTCAGACACGTTGGAAACTCAGCAACCTCTATCCCATTTGATGGCACTGCAATGGCATCAGGACACTTTGGTTTATGATGGAAAATGCATTACCACAGATTTTTTTAAATTGCCTTTTCTCCCCAAATAGTTTTATTGAATAATATAACAAGCCAAGTTCAATATTTGCTTGTTGTTGATTTGCTAACTGTAGCAAGAAAGTGATTTGCCAAATATTTGACACTGCACATCTCTGAAGAAATTGCTCCAAAAGGTTTGTATTAAAAACAGGACCTGACATTATATTACGTAGACAGACATATAAAGAGACATACATAGTCATACACAGGGAACTGAATAAATGGTGTTTATTTATTGATTATTAGAGAGGGGGGAATCCATGCTTGAGGGAAAATGATACAGTAAAGTATCAATGATTTTTGGTAAATGACAGACAATAAGACTCTCTAACTTATCATAGAATCATATTGGAAAGGATTCTGAGATTCATGTAGTCCAACTCCCTGCAATGCAGGAATCTCTGCTTAAAGCATCCCTGACAGATGGCCACTCAACCTCTGCTTAAAAACCTCCAAGGAAGGAGAGTCTACCACCTCTCGTGGGAGACCGTTCCACTGCCAAACAGGTTACTGTCAAAAAGTTTTTCCAGATGTTTATTTGGAATCTCCCTTCTGGTAACATGAATCCATTGGTTCAAGTCCTACCCTTCAAAGCAGGAGAAAACAAGCTTGCTTCATCTTCCATATGGCAGCTCTTAAGATATTTGAAAATGATAATCCTATTTCTTCTCAGTCTCCTCTTTTCCAGGCTCCCTCAACTGATCCTCATAAGGGTCCTCATGATTACCTTGGTCACCCTCCCCTGCATATGTTCCAGCTTGTTAACATCCTTTTTAAACTGTGATGCTGAGAACTGGACACCACAAGCAGGGATGAAACTAGACTTGATTTCACCTGGGTCAAAAACAAGGTTTTAGGAGCCTCAATGGCGCCCCTCTGAAGACTTCACCCAGGGCAAAAAAAACCTGGCTAGCCTTACCATAGCTATGGCTCTGCCACAAGGCAGAATAGAGCAATTCTACTGCTTCCCTTGTTTGGGTCACTACACATCTGTTGATGCAGCCTACAAAAGGCATTCCCTTTTTTTGCTGCTGCATCACTCATGTTTAGCATGTGGTCTACTAAGACCCCTAGATCCTTTTCACATGTACGTCTTATAGTTGGCCAGGTGTCTTATACTTGTGCAGCTGGTTATTCCTGCCTAAGTGTAGAACCTTACATTTGTCCCAACTGAAATTCATTCTGTTAGCTTGGGCCCAGTTCTCCAGTCTGTTAAGGTCACCTTGAATCCCAATTCTGTCTTCTGTGGCATTAGCTCCCCCTCCCAGTTTGGTGTTTTCTACAAATTTGATGAGCATCCTCTCAATTCTTTCATCCAAGTCATTTATAAAGACACTGACCAACATCTTTATAAACATCTTTATCATTTATTATTGTTACAGCAAATACAATAGTTTAAAAAATACATGTGTCTGGACAAAAACCAGTACTCCACTGTCTCCATTATTTGCAAGTCTTGCATATCAGCCCTCAGCCACATTTTTTTACCAATCAGCAAATTCAAAGTTCAAGCATTAAAAGATAAACAATTCAGAATGCACCTTGGCACGAGTGCAGCCAGCCAACAGCTTCAAAGGTCATAGATTCCTGTTTCTTCTGGTTGGAATAAATCTAAGCCAGAAACTTATTTGAATAATGTAAATAGTGATGTTAAATTCTCGAGAATAATCTTTTGGGGAAAATTCTTGAGAATATTCTCAATTAATGAAAATATTGGAGAATTTTCATTTAAAATAGTAGAATATGGCACCTTGTACCACTGAATGGCACTGCAAAAACCAGTTACTGGCACTAAATAAAAATATAGAAGCAACAACTGTTTAAATCAAGGCCACCTCACATGCTGTTACACATAATTGTATAGGCCTAGGTACTTTAAGTGTATAAAGCATTAAAGCTACTTTCTGTAAAAATAATCACACTGTATGGCCAAGGGTATAGAATTGCTAAGAATAAGATCACACCAAAATAGAAAAAAGGCTATTACATACAGTTGAAATACATATGAATTCAAATGTTCATCATATTAAATGAAAAGCACTTTTAAAACTAAAAAAAATTGTTTTCTGTAGCTCACATTTCAAAACTGCCAATGGTGAATGACACAAGGCCCAATAATGTAACTGGATCAAAAAAATCATTATTCATTACTTACACTGCCAATATCACAGCTTGACTTATTATTTACTAGGTTTTTTAAATGAGTGTTGTAAAACTGGTTCTTACACTAGAATTTACAGTTTGTGGAGTGGAATTTTCTAGTAGAGAATATTCTTGATAATATTCTCATTCTCGATAATATTCTCACCTCACATCATTGAATGTGAATGCTATCTAAAATGCCAAGTCAATAGCAAATTGATGTACTACAGAGTCTGGGGAGGTGATTCCAAAGCCACCTTTTGCAGCAACTGGGCTGCACTCCCTGAAGCCCACATCCCCCCAGAACATCACCCTGGAGATAATTACCAGTTGCTGGTTCATACGTCTCCTCGCTGTGATCTCCATCCACAGGCTCAATGCGGGCACCCTCTCGGTAGTTGAGGGGCTGCTGCAGCTGAAATGTGCCAGTGATGGTGCTCATTGCTGCACAACGGAGCAGACCAGGAAAACCAGGGAGAATGAGTAAGAAGCGGGGACTGTGAAGCATCTGACAGCTGGCAAGCAGGAACAAGGCTGCATTGGACAGAAGAGAGGCCTATCAACCTCTGCTCCCGTGAAGCAGCAGGCAAGGTGCCTGGGAATCCGCCTACTGCTGTGTCATTTATCTGAAAGATTTATATACTGCCCTCCATAGAGCTACCAGGACAGTTCACAAAAACAAGATAAAACACACTATCTTATCAAGTTTTACCCTTCAAAGAATTTCAACGATGTCTATAAAACACAGAGCCATGTACAATCCACTTTTAAACCCTCCTATTATTTTACGCAATTGGCTACAGATTGTCCCCAAGAGATAGGCCACACAAATCAGCCAACAGAGGGAAGGCTCCTTTCACCTTGTGCCAAGTGAAATCCAGTTGCTCAGAGCCACTCCAGAGCTGTAGAGGAGCACTGTGGGAGAGGGCGTAAGCAGGGCACCCGGAAAAATCAAAAAGCAAGAGGAGCAAAAGCTTCCTGAAGACTCCTGCATCCCTATGGGTGCTGTGTGCAGGGTGGCCCTCCAAACTGGCTCTGGAAGGGGTCAGGGGAACCCCCCAGAACAGCCCATGGGGGTGGGGGAGGGGATGGAGATTAGAGCACGGTGTTGAGAATCTTTTGCAAGCTGTTTTGAGGCTCCACAAATGCTGCATCCTCATCCACAGGAGTAGTCTCTAACTGCATGGGTGAAGGGTTCAGGGTGCCCCAAAAGCTTCCTGTGGGGGTGTCGGCCCCTATCTCTTGCTCTTTTTTACAGTTTGTTCACAGAGCTAAAATTCCCAACACAACAAAGGTTCCGAATGCACATTAAATGCATGGCTGTGGATGTGACTGGGTCAAATGTGATTCAATAGCATCTCACAGAGACACTAACACATCAAGGTGAGCGTCAAGATTTGGAGCAGTCCCAACATTATTTTAGTGTGCATACCCCCTATTCCTTCATCACTTCTATATACCACAATATAATGGGCAGGGGCACAGCCCCCCCGACAGGCTCTTCTTCTCAGAACCACATTTGGCCAGAGGCTATTCAATACTGTCTCATGGAAGACACTCTCCTGGAGCAAAGTTTTATTGTGGCCCTAAGCTTATTTGGGGGGAGGGGGCACATATTAAGTCCTTATCGTTTTCTACATATTTTAGTAATTATTGGTGGGAAGAGAGCAAGAGAAATGAGTTAATGGAGTTTAAAGCATGAAAATCCATATGCTCAAGAGTATTTTACTTTGTTTCTTGAAGTTGGAAGTGCTTTTATGTTTGTGCTTTGCTGATAAAACTCCACAGGCGCAGAGAGTATTTCTAGAACCTATGAAAGCTCACGCCATGACCCATTGGCTGGTCCTTAAAATACCACCAGGCTTGCTGTATGGCGCTTTGGGGGGGGCGGGGCGGGGCGGGGGGGCTTTGCTGCAAGGTCCTCCTTGACTCCCAACACCATTTCATTTCCCGCTTTCGGCCCAACCGAGGCAGCGCCGCCCGGCTCCCAGGGCCTCCTCTGCAGCGGCCCCGCTGGGGGGGGAGCGAGGTGGGGGCGCCAGGCGGCAACGCCCCTCTCTCTCCACAGGCTTTAACCACCGAGGCCTCTTCGAAGCTGGCGGGGGGGGCTTAGAAACACCCCCCTTCGTCTTAAGTCCTCGGGCAGGAGAAAGCGAGCAACCAACTGAAGCACAGTAATGGCAGCGGCCCCTTGGCGCCCCGGCCCAGCCGCCGCCTCCCTCGGCCGGACTCCCTTCACAGGCCCCGGCCGGGGAGGCCCAGCGCGGCCTCCAAGCGCTTCTCCGGGCGCCGCCGCAGGCGAAGGGGCTTCCCGGCCCGCTGCCCTGGGGGCGCGGTGGGACCCCCCCCCCGCGGGACCCCCCCCTCTCCCGCGACCCTCACTCACTCCGCCTCCTGGCAACGTCCGCGCAGCCCCGGGAGCGGCCGAGGGAGCGGGCGGGGCGGGGCGGGGGGCGGCCCTTGGGAGCGCGGCGCGGGAGGGGCCGCCAGGACCCCGCCCCCCGCCCCGCCCCCTCAGCTGAGCCGGGCTTGCCTTTTGGGCAGAGAGAGGATCCAGGCAGGTTGGAAGATTTGCGTGTTGAGGGGAAGCCATCCGAGACACAGCAGCTCTTTTTGTTGCCCCCAAATTCGTGTCCCCCCAAACTGCGTCGTGCGCACTTTCTGCTGTCTCAGTAGGGAGAATCTAGGCAGCGCAGTTCTCTACCCGTCTACTCAGAAATAAGAAATAAGCTGAGATCCGCTTATTGAGAATCACTCCCAGGTAACTGCAACCTAAACCCGGTGCTCTTCTAAATGTATTTTTTTAGCAGTTATATTAATACATACCAAAAATGAATAAAAAGAAATGTTTGCACACAAGTTATTACAATAATGAAAACCTATTGTACAGTTGTATCTTATCTTGATAAGTGAGATAAAGCTCATTGTTATATAAACTTATTTGGCTGGTTATTAGTAGCTCTTCTATAGGAAGTTAACTTATACTTTGTTATGGCAGTCCATACTGCTCTGAGATTGAAGGTGCACAATGCTTTTTCCAATTTTACGCTGTGCAGTTTCGCAGCAATAAGATTTGTTACTATTTCCAAATAATTTAATACTGTGTTTTAAAGTATCCTAATAAAGTTGTGTTTGCAAGACTATGATGCACTGTTCTCCTCTCCCCTCCAGGACCCTAAAGCACCCCTTATTTCAAATTACCGTATTTTTCGCTCTATAACACGCACCCAACCATAACACGCACGTAGTTTTTAGAGGAGGAAAATCCGTAGGCATGCCACCCGTAGGCATTTCCTCCATAACACGCACAGACATTTCCCCTTACTTTCTAGGAGGAAAAAAGTGAGTGTTATGGTGCAAAAAATACGGTAATTGAATTTGGGGCAGTTCAAGATGTTTTACATGATACTGCTGGCAGATCTTTTTTTGCCAAAAGGGAGATTAACTACTGTAACTCTAGCTTCTGTTTACTGACCCAGTGAGGGGCAAACCCCCTTTCTAAAAAGAACCCTTCAAACTCTGATGTCTTTTCAAGAAGGTGTTGTCATGTTAAGGGTAAAGGGGAGCCCTGACCATTAGGTCCAGTCGTGGCCGACTCTGGGGTTGCGGCGCTCATCTCGCTTTATTGGCCGAGGGAGCCAGCGTACAGCTTCTGGGTCATGTGGCCAGCATGACTAAGCCACTTCTGGTGAACCAGAGCAGCGCACGAAAACGCTGTTTACCTTTCCGCTGGAGCGGTACCTATTTATCTACTTGCACTTTGACATGCTTTCAAACTGTGCTAGTTTGGCAGGAGCTGGGACCGAGCAACAGGAGCTCACCCCGTCGCGGGGATTCGAACTGCCGACCTTCTGATCAGCAAAGCCCTAGGCTCTAAGGTTTAACCCACAGCGCCACCCGTGTCCCAAGCGCCACCCGCATTAGGTGGTGATTAAAATGTGATTTCTGATGGTCACATGGATAGCAAGGGCTCCATAACTTCTAAAATGAAAACACAAGCCAATACTTCACTGGTGCATGGCACTTGCTTCACCCAACTTTTGTTTCTAGCCTCATCCCCACCAGCTATACAGTCATATTGATTTTGTCCCTTTGCCTTCTGCTGAATCATGCAAGCGGGCAGCTGGCTCCGCAGTTCCCTCCCATGATGTTGCAGCACCACCTGGTGGTCAAGTGGATTGGGGAAGAATGGAAGTCGTATTTGGAACCAACACAGAAGGAATCAGAACTGCGACTGTATGGGAGGCAATGAAAGCTGTCATACAGGAAAACTGCATCAGCAAGACAGGAGACATGAAGAAAATGTGTGCCTGCGAAATGACCCACCTTGAGGTAGATGTAAAACTTTTGGAGCAGCACTACAAATGGAGGAGACTGCCGGAGACTTGAAATCAAGCCGCCATTTGACTCAGCAGCAAGCCAAGCCCCCCTCAGCTGTCTCTTGACATCACTTATATACAATGCTAATCTTAACCAACTGCAATCGAAAAACATCCAGGGGAAGCCAGTGGCTGAAACAAACCAATGCTGCCGTTCTGCAGCTGTCGGGAGTTTGTGGAATAAAAGCCTCCCTCAGAATAGTGTCTGAGGTGAACTATATGAACTGGAAGCACAGAGACAAAACAATTTTTGTTTTATTTTCACTTTGGTAAAGGTTATTACACAAGAAAGAATACTACTGCTGCTTACTTCTAAGTCACACTTTTCTCATCAAACAGCACTCCATTTAATTCCACTAGTATATTTCTCCACTGCCTCAGAGTAGTAAGTACAAGATCTAGCCCAAAGATGTGCTTCACTGCTGATCTCTTTGCAAAACAAAGGTATGATAGTTACATAGGCAACATGTTCAGGAAGCCTTCTGTGCAATCCAGAGTTTCTTGTAAAGTCAGGATGTTTCGGCTAGTGAGATGCAACTCTTATTTCAGGAGAACTTCCCAGACTGAGGTGGGGGGCCAAGGAATCCTCCAGCTTGCTTGGTGGCAGCTCGAGAAGGAGCCAAACCCAACAGCTTCTGAATATTCTGCCAAACAGGAGAAAAACACAAACTCACATTGGTTTGCTTTCGTGCAAGGGTGTGCATTGTTTAGGGCCCAACTGGGGTGATTTAGGGGTCTTCTCAGCATAGTCGGAACAGGGTCCCCACAAAGCCTTGTTGTATTTGTACTCTTCTATATGGAATAGCTCTATGCTTTGCCCACAGAGCACTGAAGAGCACAGCATTGGTTTTCACTAACTAAAAAAACTTTAAAGTTTTTAGAAAACTGTATTTTACTGCAAGCAAACAAACAAACAAAACCAGAGTTCTTCCAAACTCTGCAAGGAGCATTCTAGACAGCCTTACATTGCCAGGCCTATCAAGAGGTGTGCAAGGTCTAGCACTGGAAAGGCTGGTGTAAAGTTGCAAGTTTTAAAACATGCACAAGCTAGAATACACCCCACTCATCCACCTTTTAATTGCTTAAAGGTAAGAAAGAGCAAGAGACAAACCCCCACTTTCAAAATATGAAACTGGGAGGCTCTGACCCTCCAATACACATTAAACCCCTAGAACCTTGTACTGGTTGAAAACCTCATTCCCCTTTCTCCAACCCTATTTCGAAGCCACTTTTCTCTTCTATTCTGCAGCCCCACTTTGCTTCAAAGTCTACGCAGCTGCCACCTCTCCTTTAGGGCAGCTCCCCTTGCACACAGGACACCTCCATGGGGAACCTCCTGCACCTCTCTCCTCCCACCAATTGCAACTACAAAGCACCCTTTACACCTTTCATCCAGTTATGAAGCTGCCACCCCCATCTGATTCTGCAGACCCTTTCTTTCGTCCCTTGGCTTTCATCTTTGTCCCCATTCCCATGCCTACCTCTTCCTTTATTGCACCCCATTTTTCACCTTTCCCTTTCCCCTCCCCCCTCGCTCTTCTCAACTCTCTTGCTCCCAGACCGTTATCCTCTCTCATATTCTGCGGCCCTCTTTGTGCACCCCCCAATCTTTAAGTTTGCTCAGTTAGACATTACCCACACAGCAGTGTTTGCTTGTAGATTAAATGTATGTTCAAAATTACTACACTGAACCTGGACCTTCATGTTGAAGACAACACAGGAAACCAGGAGTGACACACATTGTATGAAGGTGCTATGGGATATTTGAGGGCTCTGCATCCTGGTGCACAAGGCAGCTGAGAAACAGAAGAGAAAACAGTGCAGCAAGAAAGGAAAGATGCTGAAAGGAAAAACGGGGCTATTTTAATCAACAGCAGAAGTTTGAGTAAAGCAGGGATGGACCTACAGTAGTGGACTTTCCCCCCTCAAATAACGCCCCCCCCACCCAGCTGTAACAAGGAGAAACAGCAGAGATTACAACACAGAAGCTAACACCAAAACACTTAGCACAACAGAACCTTTCCAAACTGTACTCAGTCCTTCCTTCAAACTGCCACTTCCCCCACCATCCCCTGCTCTCTAACCTCTACCATTATTTGAAATCACCACTTTCCCCTTCTTATTGATTGATTGAATTTATATACCGCTCTATACCTGGAGGTCTCAGGGTGGTTCACAGAAAAGATCAACATAAAAACCACCAACTACTTCACCCCTACTCTACTCAAACCTCTGCTGAGGTTTAAAACCACCATTTCCCTCTCAGTGATTCCCTATACCCACTTCACTCAAACTTCTGTTGTTGTTTGAAACAACTACTTCTATCCTCTCTCTGTTTCTCCTTCCTGGCTCCCATGCCACAGCTGTTGCGCAACCAGCCTTGTCTTTGCTCCCCAATTTGACCCTGACGTTATGCAAATCCAGGGTTGTGATGACACGCTCCCAAACCTTCAATGGGAGCTGTACAGTGATAGACCAGTTGAGATAAAATTAAAATAAATTATGGAGGAGAGTGAATCCTTTTTACTTCTGCCACAAAAGTCCCGTCTGCAATTGGGCATGTTTAATCCACTTTGGGGATAGCAAATTTCATTCATTTTGACCAAAATTCACAGCAGTTTTTAGATTCTGCATTATGGTGAACAGGGATCGAGAGCTCTGTTATATACAGAGTGACATGGAACCCCAAACACAGATCAAAGTGGAGGGAGCACAGAGTGACTCACACACATACAAAGAAAAACACTCCATTTCTTGTCCCACTACGTGTTTGAATTTTCTCAGCAATGCTAAAACTACTCTATTACCAATAACTGCTGCTGGGACACATCACTGTGCTGCTTTAGCATAAACTTAAGATCTAATCATGCTACCACTTGACACAATCATATCAGCATTGCCCACCACTCCTGTTGTGAATGATAGTTTTGCTTATGGTTAAGCTCTAACTGAATTATCTCTGACTATACTTTTGTGCTCCATTCAACTCCAACTTTAAATTCTCCCAACCCCCATTTACAATGGTGCCCCACAAGACGAATGCCTCGCAAGACGGAAAACTCGCTAGACGAAAGAGTTTTCCGTTTTGGAGGTGCTTCGCAAAACGAATTTCCTATGGGCTTGCTTCGCAAGACGACAATGTCTTGCGAGTTCCTGCTGTTTTTTCCCTCCCCCCTTTTTCTAAACCGCTAAACCACTTAGCTGATCCGATCAGCAGATAAGCCGCTAAAAGCCGCTAAAAGCGCTAACCCGCTAATCCTTCAATGGGCTTGCTTCTCAAGACAAAAAAACCGCTAGACGAAGAGAATCACAGAACGGATTATTTTCGTCTTGCGAGGCACCACTGTACACGGTATGTCTGCATATGTATCTGTATGACCCGACAATAGAGCATCTCACCCTGTATGCATTGGATGAATGGGCTCTAGTCCAGTGTTTCCCAACCGGTGTTCCGCGGCACACTACTGTGCCGTGAGACATTGGCTGGTGTGCCGTGGGAGGGAGGCGGGCGAGTCGGGCGGTGAGAGGCGGCGGCGGCGAGGATCCGCGTCGAGCCGGGGGCGGCTCCGCGGTGGTGGTGCCAAGCGGCGGGGCAGCGCGTGCAAAAGGGAGGAGCGCGAGACAGCGGAGGAGGAGGAGGCCGGCATGTCCGGGCAGCAGCAGCAACAACAGCAGCAGCAACTCCCGGCTACGGCTCCTCAAGCCCCGCCGCCGCCCCCTCCTCCGCCCGCTATCGCCGCCACCACCACAACAGCCACCGCCGCCTCAGTTGCCGCCGTCCCTCAGTCCCTCGCTCTGCTGCCTCCTCCCACCCCCAAAGCTTGGAGGTTCCCCGGCAAGGGGAAGCGAAAAAACTTTCACTTTTGTGCGTCCCTCCCGGCGTGACGCTGCGCGCTGACGTCACGGGGCGGGGCTTTAATGGTGGTGTGCCGCGAGATTTTTTTTCAGTAAACAGGTGTGCCGTTGCCCAAAAAAGTTTGGGAAACACTGCTCTAGTCCATGAATATTTATGTTGTAATAAAACTGGTTAGTCTTTAAGGTTCCATAAATTAATCCATGCTAACAGAGGCAACTCAGTTATGGAAGAGGAAATGGGAACAATCTGCCTTGAGTCATTTTAATCAGCCAAATTGTCACATGGAGTGAGCAGAGGAAGAACAAACAAGGGACAGGATGTACATCTTCACACCCAGTCCAGATGTTGGTCAACTTTCCCAGCCACTTAAGGGTCCTTGAAAAACAATCCATGCAGCACTTCACACCCTCAGCAGGAAGCAGGAAGAACTCCAAGGCAGGATTGACGTGCCAAGGGGACATGGAAACAGCACAAAGGAAGTTGCTTACTGCAGGGAGGTATTTCAGGCAACCTCAAGCTCAAGTCAGGAGTGAGCAGTGTCCCAGCCAAGGCTCAAAACATTTCCTCAACATCAAAACATCCAAGGGCAAATCAATTGAGACCTAAGCTATTCACATCTCCTGGAGATCACCAGTGCAATGGCCTCAAACATTCCTCCCCGAAGTGTGAAAGAGTCAAATCTCTGCTACCCTCTTCCAATCAACAGTTCTGCAATACTGCAATGTCTCTCTAATGTACTTCCACTCATCAACAGATTCCAAACAATATATTATAATGTTTATACATTAATGTACACACATTTAATTTGCACACATTCAGCTTTTTCCGCTTCTACAAAAAACAAAAAAGGGGGTGGGAGTCCAGGGAAAAAAGACTGGCCGTCCCACCCACCCTTGCACTTACTGTGTTTTGACTACATGCGATTTTGGCTTTTGCCGCTTTCCCCAGAATGTAGCCCCAGCATATTTTGTGGAGTTACTGTATTGCAATGTCTAATGGGACGGCTTCTGTGGTGCTTGTGAAACTTTAGCCCATGCAGAATGAGGCACCTGTTAACCAGAGCTAGTTATTGGGACCATGTTACTCTTCCGTTTAAACAGCTGCAATGGCTGCTGGTTTGTTTTCAGCACTAAGAACTTATGACCAGTTTACGTAAAAGATCACTTGCTCTTACATGAGTCTGTAACTGCTAAGCATGTCCTGCCAATTTCTGAGTTGAATTTGGCTGTTTTTAAAATAGGAAGTACAAAGGCAAGGATACTGAGGACACAGACATGAAATACCACAATTATAATACGAGACTTCAGATATGCTTACAAACACAGTCAAAACAAAAATACTTACGCTAGTCATTTGTGGCCTCCAAAAATAAGGGAGAGCAGTGCTCACTCATTTACAATAATCTGGAGGCAATTCTTATTTGATACAAGTGCCCCCTGAATGAGTGGTTATTTAATAAGCCCAAGAGAAAATATCAAGCTCATATGAATGAGTATCAAAATGGTGGAAGGTTAGGGGAAAGGAGGAAGAGAAGGCGGCTACGGCTACGGCTGCATCTTTATATCACAGCATTGTAGTTGTGCCAGCCCTCTCTTATCAATTATGATAAAAGTAATAAAATGTGAAACATGGTGTTCCAAACAAAGTTTCTGAATAAGGCAACCCTCCACAGAGTAGCACTTACCTGCCGAATAGACATAGTGCAGAGAATGTAGAGGAAGATGAAGGAACAATCTGTATAATCCTCACCCAGAAGATTACGATGGGACAAACCCTGGATGTAGGAAAGTGGCACAAAGGGGAGCTTGGCAACCACTCGGCCATCAAATCTGGGAAAAGCATACAGATGTACTTGGTTATCAGTACAAGTTGTCTGTGGTCCAGACTCACATTCTCCAAACAAGGCAGCAGATGGAGAATTTAAGCCAAACAGTGTAACATTCAATCCATAACATTAAGAGGATTGCCATATTTCAAAAAAGTGAAAACCGAGACACAAAAGTTGTTTCTTGGGGGGGGGGGGGGGAGTCATTGAGCTTTTGGAAATTCACCAAAATCTAGACTTCCAACATGGGTTGCCATACGTCTGGATTTTCCCAGACATTTCAGTGACTTCCGCCTGGACACTGTTTCCGACTGACATATTCTGGCTATATCCAGGAAATACGCTAAGGAATCCATCTTAACTTAATTCACTCAGAGGTACCAGATTTATGGTATTGTAAGAGCTGCTGAACTGAACTGACAGTTTGACCTTAGAGCTGTTTGTGCCAAAAATTATGGAATACAGTGGTACTTAATTCGTTCCGGAGGTCTGTTCTTAACCTGAAACTCTTCTTAACCTGAAGCACCACTTTAGCTAATGGGGCCTCCTGCTGGAGCACAATTTCTCTTCTCATCCTGAAGCAAAGTTCTTAACCCGAGGTACTATTTCAGGGTTAGCGGAGTCTGTAACCTGAAGCGTATGTAACCCGAGGTACCACTGTAAGTCTTTAAACACATGCTGGTACAGTCAAACCTCGGTTGTCTAACATAATCTGTTCTGGAAGACCGCTCAACTTCCGAAATGTTCTGACAACCAAGGGTCAAAGGGCAGCTGGCAAAGTCAATGGAGAAAAAAGAAAAAAACTCTCCAGAAGCCATTCAGTTTCTGAAAAACGTTCGAAAACCGGAGCATTTACTTCTGGGTATTCAGCGTTTGGGAGCTGAAATGTTCCAAAACAGAGCCGTTCGGGAGCCGAGTTTTGACTGTAGTAAAACTTACCTAGAAACAATCCGATTGTGAAGAGTGTGCCACCAGGAACCTTAAGCCACTGGAATACTACAAGGACTACAAGAAATTTGTAGCTCCCAGGTGAAAACGCCAAATTTAACTATATATAGTATTTGGTTCAAAGCAGATTAGTCCTCTCCTGATTAGAGCAACCACAATTTCTTTAGGTGTACAGAGATAAAGAAAACCCCTTTTGTTTACTTCCGTACTTCAGAGTACTTCATCCACTGCCCCAACCCTCTGAGGTATACAGACTGAAGGCTGTACAACTTTTTTACAGATTGAAGACTGTACAACTGTGTTTTGGAGCTGAGCTCAGATCGCTCAGGTCCAATATCGTCACTCAGTGTTCAGATCCTTTAACGGAAGTAAAATAAGTAAAATTATTTTACAGCATGTAAAATAAGGGACAAACTTCTCAGAAATCAATTAACCAAACTGGGTTTTGAAAACATTTTATGAATTTCCAAAGGGGAACGAAGTTTCTTCCAGGCTCTACTTATACAGAGGAGAAAAGAAACTTGTGCATTTTAAGCTCCGGGCAGGGAGAGAAGTGCATAATGCTCCTTAACCAAGGTTACTGTGGGGACAAATGTAGATGGTGGACTCTAGGCTAACTAGTTTCCAACTGCATGTCCTATAGTGCATTGCTATATGAAGCTCTCTCTCATTTTCAGCAGGTGCTTCTGGTACTGTAAACTCTTAAATGAGTGTTTCTTCCTGCAGAGTTAACAATACAAGGAGCTGCACTTCCAGTAAGTGCCAACTGGAGAGCAAAGGAATTTTTGGCAGAACAGATAGGAACGGATGTTTATCTCCCTCTGACATTGTTGTGATATTCTACGTGGTTCCTGTCTTCTTTTCTGGACACAGCTAAAAGAAAAAATATCAGGAAGTGCTACAGGGTATGGGCCCCATGACTTTTACATCGTTAGGGAAGAAAGATGAATGTAGGAATTTAATCTAATTATCAAAATGAATATGACTAAGTCACTTTGAGAGTTCTTACAAAAACTCACTTTTAATATAATGTAAGAAATACCCTGCTGGAACAGACCAAAATCTAGTCCAGCATCTCAAAGTCAAGGTCTTTCTTAATAAAGCATGACCAGATTACTTGATCTCAGCCCAGCTCATCTCACAGAAATGCTGGGGAGATAAATGAGAATTGAAAAGCACCTTTTCTACTATGAAAAGATACTAAAATTACCAATGAGAATCCATATTGCTAGTGTGAGGAGCTCTCGGCTAATTTCTGCTAGAACCGTAACTGAATATTTGGGATAAAAGTAGAAGATTGAAGTTCACTGCAAATAGAGAGATGCATATGTTTGACCAAAAATCTTGCTGGAGTCTGAGCTGAAATTCAAGAGCCAGTGCAGACAGACAGCTTGAGTGTATGACATGGGAATTAATGGGAAGTCACAGTGGCTACTTCCATTATTTGGAAAACTGCAACTTTCCCCTGCAATCATGAAAATATCTCTGTGATCTTCCACAGGTCCTATGTCACACATACACAACTCAGTTTGTGGGAGGTGGCAGTCAAATATAACTATGCATGCCTGCTAGTTAGTGAATGAAGGGGTTAAGGACCAGAGCTGTATGGCTAGATAGACTCGGGTCACACCCACTCTCCTCTGCAGAGGAAATTAAGCTTCCTATCCTCTTCTTTCCACCCCCCTTTATATATAAATTCCTACACACACACACACACACACAGTTGACATCAACCGCTTGCAAGAATGGCTATTGCACAGCTGCAACCATGTCTGCACCAACACTGTTTCCTTTTATGCTAATTCCATGCAGTTCCCAGGATGGCACAGTGAGCTATGGGAAACATATACAGTATACTTGCAACATGTGCATTTAACTTGAGCATATTCAGCTTTATGCGCATGGCAAAAAATTAAAAAATTACAAAGGGGGTGGGTGGGAAATAAACTCTGGCCATCCCACCTGCCATATCACCCAATGTGTTTTGGCTATATACAGTTTTGGCACTGGGCGCTTACTGTAGCCCCAACATAAGTTGTGGGCTCACTGTACCCTGAAGGAAGAAGAGAACACAGAGCATTGTTAACAGTTCTTAAAGAAAAGAAGAGTGGTGACCACTTACATGGAATTGAACATTCCCATCAGAGCAGTGAAACAAAAACCAATTGCAAACATGGACTTCATGCGAACCTGCAGTCAAAAGAACAATTGAGGACCCGTATTAGTGTCTGGTAAATTTTTCCTGGAGAGGAAAAATTGGAGAAGTGACTATTGCCACTGAGTGTCTCCTCCCACAAAAACTGATGAATCAACTGGGATGTGCATATGCATGATCTGGAGCCACTAAATAGTCAACCTTGGTGAGGCCATTGGATGTTTATGGGGTCCTCAGCCCAAAGGCTATAGAAGGTTAGACCAGGAAATGTAGTAGCACAGGGGTCGGCAAGGCTTACCGGGCATGGGCTGGATCACTCCCGCGGACCTCCTCCGTGGGCTGGACCGGCGCAACACAACGCCAGAAATCGCATCTGCGCATGTCCGCAGTGCCAGAAATTGCTTCTGCACATGCCCAGACGCAGAAAATTGCGCCTGTGCAGAAGCGATTTCCGGTGCCGTGGACATGCGCAGACACTATTTCTGGTGTCTGGGCATGTGTAGAAGTGATTTCCAGAACCACGGAAGAGAGTCCCAGCGCTGTGCTGCGCCGGTTTAGCGCAGTGCGTGGGGACTCACCGAGCGGGCAGCTCGGTTTGGGGGCGGCTTTTGGGCCGGTTAAGCGACCCTCATGGGCTGCTTCCGGCCCATGGGCCTTAGGTTGCTGACCTCTGTACTAGCACTTGACTTCCGGATGCCAACTTGCTCTCAGTCTAAGTGAAGCAAAGTAGATTTTAAAAACTTAACTGGCTGGCAAAACTAACACAGCATTAGCACTCGTTAAATTGTCTAACTATGGTTGGCTCCATTCAAAACAGCCATCCCTATTTCTATTTTAAGGGCTCAGGTCAGCAGTGAAAGTCGCCAATAGCTTGCCTCCTAACCTATCAGTGATGCTGACTCTAAAAAAAACAAGTAATGGCCTCATTTTATGCATCTTCCCTGCTCTTTTTTATTATGAGTTAGCATCTTTTATCCTGAAGCTCACACTTGGTTCCTAATTAATAGGAAATGTTGAGCTGACCTTTTGCATCTGTGGCATTGGCATTCATGAGACTGGGCCATTTTGTTGGCACATGCTCAGAACATGATTGCTTACTAGGTCTCAATGAGAAGTTTTTCTTCCTTCATAAGAGGTGTGTCCCGTCTTAATATGCTGCTGGGACTGACATGCACTGGTTTCCCAATCCCAGTCTTTGAACCACTGCATCCTGTAACCTGCCCCTTCTTCCTGCCGAGAGTCCACTGTTTACCAACCAGCATCAGCCTCCCATTCCACAGGGAAAGGACTGGCGGCAGGGGTGGTGGTGGTGGGAGATGTGCTTTACTGTAGACTGCTCATCGTTTGGCGTATCCTCCTCCATATTCCAACACCATACCTGGGGCACGGCTGTCAGGACTCATGACATACAATTAAATGCATCATGTAGTTGCATAGGTATTGTACCGCTGCCTGCCTTAACCCTACAGTTAGCAAATGGGAACCAAAACATTACAAGCCACCTAAGGAGTTTCAAATAAGCTATCCTTCACTAGTTGCCCAAGTACAATTCAAGTGTCAAACTTCACTACAACCTACAGAACACCTTACTTCCCCAAGCAATCCATGGTCACCACATGCAACTATTTAGAGGTGTTCCGGGGGTGGGGTGGTCCAGCACGTCTATAAAGGTCATCCTAGGATTCTCTGCCAGATCTCAAAAATACCTTCCATTGTTGTCTGCACAAAACCCAAGCATTCCAATCATATGAGTGTTTATCCTTATTGAAAGTTCTGAAACTTGCTTATGTCATACAAATTAGGGAAGGTATAAAGAAATGTATAGGAAACATTAAAACCTTCAATTATTCCCCCATTACTGGTATAGATACATCAGTACTGGTATGAGTACACTGAATGATAGGTTAAGGATGCCAAGATTTATCCAGTCCAACTCCCTGCAATGCAGAAATCACAGCTAGATATTAGTTTTATTAGATGTTAACTATATAACATAACGGGTGTTATGGGACGTGGGTGGCGCAGGGACGTGGGTGGAGCTGTGGGTAAAACCTCAGTGCCTAGGACTTGCCAATTGTATGGTCGGCGGTTCGAATTCCCGTCGTTCGGTCCCAGCTCCTGCCCACCTAGCAGTTTGAAAGCACTCTTAAGTACAAGTAGATAAATAGGGGCCGCTTTATAGTGGGAAGGTAAACGGCGTTTCCGTGTGCTGCGCTGGTGCTGGCTCGCCAGCTGCAGCTTCGTCACGCTGGCCACGTGACCCGGAAGTGTCTTCGGACGGCGCCGGCTAATGGCCTCTAGAGCGAGATGAGCACGCAACCCTAGAGTCGGACACGACTGGCCAGTACGGGCAGGGGTACCTTTACCGTTTTATATAACGTAACATAGGACACGGGTGGTGCTGTGGGTTAAACCACAGAGCCTAGGACTTGCCGATCAGAAGGTCGGCGGTTTGAATCCCCGCAACGGGGTGAACTCCCGTTGCTCGGTCCCTGCTCCTGCCAACCTAGCAGTTCAAAAGCACATCAAAGTGAAAGTAGATAAATAGGTACCACTCCGGCGGGAAGGTAAACGGCATTTCCATGCGCTGCTCTGGTTCGCCAGAAGCGGCTTAGTCATGCTGGCCACATGACCCAGAAGCTGTACACCAGCTCCCTCGGCCATTAAAGCGAGATGAGCGCCGCAATCCCAGTCGGTCACGACTGGACCTAATGGTCAGGGGTCCCCTTTACCTTATATAACATAACAGTGTTGTTTAATTAATGTATGCAATTACATACATAATGTATACATAATGTATGCAATTAAAACTGGGTTTTAATTGACATTTTGTACTAACATTATATAATCTTATGGTCAATTTAATATTTTGTTAATATCTTGAATAAAAGCATAAAAACAAACTGAACACCAGGAACTATAAGTAATAAGTAATGTTTTTTCAATAGCATCTGCAATAGCAGATAATGCAGCAGAAGAGGTAAATTGCACAGCAAGTGGCCAAGGATGGTGCCAACTGGGCACAGAATCCAAGCCTGGCAGGAGCCTCTGTGCAACAGGTGAGAGAGACAGGAGCACGGGTGTTTTACTGCCTAAAAGAACATCAAGGAGGTGGAGTTGGCTGACAGACAATACTTCACAGGCATTAGTAATGGAAAAGTGAAATGTTGCATTAGTTGATGGTAGCTGTTGATTTTTTTTCTTTTTCTTTATGGTAGCTGTTGATGAGTTTATATGAAAACTAGGCATCACTTCAGTTCACTTCTACCGATCATCTATTTCTTAAGTGTTGCATCCCACAGAGATAGTGGAATTTGGTCTCACTTCCTAGTTGTAATATCTGAAGGTTAAACACGCTGCTTTTCTGAAAAGCTGCCCCAGTTCCTACTCCTTATTATTACTTTCTTCATTTAGGAATCACTTTCCCAAAGGGATTTACAATAAAGGTTCACTTTGCTCTGTTTCCTCACCATTGACAGATCCCTGTTGTTGTTCTTCAGCTTCTCCTCCTGCCTCTCTGAAAAAGAGAAACAAATGATTGCAGGTCACAAAGTCAAGAACTTGCTCCCAATAAGGTTGTAAGGGACTTACAGCAGGAAAACAGCAACAAAAAGGCTGTGGCATGTAAAGGTCACCAACCCACTTCAGGTGCTCTGACATTCAGTACAGATAGTAGCAATCCTGTTCCTCCCCATGGAAGCTCAAGAGCGTTTCTCAATACAAACCATGCAAATAATGCAAAACTGTATACAGTACAGTGGTACCTTGGTTTACAAACTTAACCCGCTCTGGAAGTCCATTCTTAAACCAAGCGTTCTTAAACCAAGGCGTGCTTTCCCATAGAAAGTAATGGAAAATGGATTAATCCATTCCAGATGATGAAAAACAACCCCTAAAACAGCAATTTAACATGCATTTTACTATCTAATGAGTAATGTAATGAATTACATGTTCTTGATTGATTGATTAAATAAATAAATAGAAATAATAACAAGTTTTCAGGAAGCACAGTTTAAGAGCTGATCTCATACTGTATGATTTACAGAAGGAACTTGATTTTTTTCAACAGAGTGTGTGTGAAAACCACTTCCCTCACTCCCTCATGAAACTGTCTGAACTAGGGGAAAGCAAACTTTTTCAGAAGGGGCCGGACTATATTTTGAAAAAAAATATGAAGTAATTCCTATGCCCCAGAGATGCATTTTAAATAAAAGTACACATTCTACTCATATAAAAACACCAGGCAGGCCCCACAAATAACCCAGAGATGCATTTTAAATAAAAGGACACATTCTACTCATGTAAAAACACGCTTGTCAGGGGTTCAGGAGCAGAGACGCAGAGAAGGGAGGAAGCAGAGAGCGAGGGGGAGGAATCCGAAGGGAAAATGAGTGATGATGACGACCCGAGATCTCCAAGCCTAAGCAGTGAGTCAGAGGACTCCCAAAAGGGAGCCCCAGTGAGCAGAGCAAGGGGGGGATCAGGGGGGACACCCCAGGAGGAAGGGAACAGAGGAGATTCAGAGAGCAGCAGCTGGAAGTCGGGACCCACGCTCATAACTGAGGGCGGCAGCAGCTGGAAGTCGGGACCCACGCTCAAGACTGAGAGCAGCAGGGAGGAAGGTAGCCAGGCATCGGGTTCCGGAGGCTGTCAGCAGGAGGGAGGGCACGAGTCAGGGGTGGTCACGCCCTCCTCAGAGAGCGAGGCAACGGTTAAGAGGAAAGTAGAGAGTTGGGCGCGCGCGCCAAGTTCAAATGCAGCGGAAGCTGGAGCAGTAAGCAGCCCGGAGAGTGAGCCAGGTCCTAAAGCCCGCCGCAAGGAGGCAGAAGGAGCAGGGGGGTCAGCGTCAGAGGAGAGTAGAAGGGAGGAGGCCCAGGGGGGCAGAAGGACCCAGAGACGTAGGGAGAGGCGAAGGAGGTGGAGCAAGGCTAGGGTATTAAGCTGGTGTGCAAGAGGCGGGGACTCAGACGGGTCTTCGCCGACCTAGGGCAGAAGGTGTAGAGCTGCACGCTGCAGTTCGGAAATGAAACCTGTAACTTAATAAAGACTCTTATAAAGTGAACGCTGGCGGACTTGGTCCTATGTGAGCTGGGACTGGGTGGCAGCTCTGACAGTAAGACCCGTCTCTAAAAAAGCTTCGGACACCTGATATCTCGCAGCGGAGAGAGAGGCAGCTGGAGGAGGGGATCGGTGTTTGGGAGCAAGCTCACGACGGTTAGCAGAGATGACGGAAGCAGAGAAAGTTGCAGCGCTGCAACAGGCAGTTACCCAATTGAACGCGGAGGTACTGGCATCCAAGAAGAGGGAGGAGGATGCGGCAGCCGCCTACAGAGATCTCCACGCCAGGTTTGAAGCGTGGGTTAAACACGGGCAGCCAGGACCCAGACCGGAGGGGGTTGGGTTGGCACGGAGAGCAGGAGGGCTTGTGGCTCACTTCGATGGGAATTTACAACAGTACCCCAATTTTCGAGCAGACGTAATGTGCGCACTGCAACTGCTGGCAAAAGACTTTAGAGATGAGGAAGAGAAAGTGGGGTTCATACTATCCCATTTGCATGGGGATGCTAAAGCGTGGCTACGCAATTTGTGGAGGGATAAAGATCCGGCGCTTCAGAATGCAGATGCCTTTATCAAAGCGATGGATGCGTGTTTTTTGTCTACTATTGATGTGGATCTTGCCCGACGGGAGATTCATGGACTGAAACAAGGGAGGGCAAGCGTCCGGCAGTACCACGCCCGCTTTTTTGCGCTGGTCAGTGCCTTAGAGTGGGACCGGGATTCGCCCCCTGTCAGAGACCTGTTCTGGGAGGGTCTAAGCTCAGCGGTCAAGGATGAAATTGCAAGGGGGGAGAGGCCCCGAAGCACGCAGGAGGTGGTCCAAAGGGCGCTGACTGTGGGGGTGAGGCTGGAAGAACGTCCCTGGTGCAGAGATGAAGGACGTGGAGGGCGCGAAGCAGCGAGAAGTTTCTCTTTCGTTCCAAGAGAAGCAGCGCGTGCGCAATCCACACCTCCGCCAGGAGGGGGAGGGGAACCGATGGAGGTTGGAGGTGCAAGGGCTCAGTCAGCAGCCAGAGCCCAAGCACCGACAGCAGTGAAAGCGAAGCCTCCTAGAGGGAACAGGAAGTGTTACATCTGCGAGGATCCAGGCCATTTGGCGAAAGAGTGTCCCCGGAGGCTCCACAAGCACACTGCAGCCTCGGCAATGGTGACTGCAGCAACGCAGCAAGGAGAACCACAGCAGGGAAACGACGATGTCTGGCTGGAGACAGAGGCACTGGGGCCCAGCCAGACGCATCAGTGAAGCAGTCCCCAGCGATCTTGCAACCCACGGACCCCCTCCCACCCAAACCAGTAGTGCAGCTCACAGCATCTCTCCAGCTACCCGATGGCGTCACTATCGAAGTGCCGCTTTCTGTGGATTCTGGAAGCAACGCAGACTTTATAGCGCAGGATTTTGTGGAGCAGCACGCTATACAGCTACTGCCTGCCACTCTGCCCCTGCAAGTCGTCACAGTGGATGGCAGAGAGTTGCTAGGGGGGCAGGTGGTGAAGCAAACGCCACCGATGGTGATGCGCCTCGGCAACCACAGGGAAGTCATCAGTTTTAATGTCACCCAACTGTCGGACACGCCCATTGTGTTGGGCATGAGTTGGCTGGACAGGCACAGTCCGACACTGGCTTGGTACCAGAGACAGCTGATCTTCGGCTCCTCTTATTGCGCAGAACACTGCATCCTGCCCAGACAGGAGGGAGAGGAGGAGGAATCACAACTGCAGTTGGGAACGTTGCAAGCAGTTCCCCACAAATACGCGGACTTTTTGGAGGTCTTCTGCGAGAAAGAGGCTGACAAGCTACCACCGCACAGGCAATATGACTGCAAGATTGACCTCCTACCAGGGGCGACGCTGCCGAAAGGGAAGCTGTATTCCATGTCTGAGGACGAATTACAGGAACTCAAACAGTTCATAGATCACAATTTGCAGCGCGGTTTCATCCGGGAGTCCAGGGCAGTAGGGGGCAGTCCTGTTTTCTTCGTGAAGAAGAAGGACACGCCCCAGAAAAGACTGGTGGTGGATTTTCGCCTCTTAAACAAGATGACCAAGCCTTCTGATTTCCCCATGCCCAGGATTGACGACCTGCTAGCGACGGTGCGCAAGGGACGCGTGTTCACCAAGTTGGACCTGCGAGGTGCGTACAATCTCATCCGCATGAGGGAGGGCGATGAGTGGAAGACAGCCATGTTCACGCCTCTGGGCACCTACGAATACAGAGTGATGCCGTTTGGATTGCAAAACGGTTCTCACTGTTTCCAAGCTTTCATGCATCATGTGTTGGCGGGACTCCTTTACAAGAAGTGCGTCTGCTTTCTGGATGACATCCTGATATTCTCCGACTCGCAGCAAGCCCATGACCAAGATGTTCGGGAGGTGCTGAAGAGGCTGCAGCAGCATAGACTGTACGCCAAACTGGAGAAGTGCCAGTTCGACACGACGGAGGTGGATTTCTTGGGTTACAAGTTGTCGGACAAGGGGCTAGCCATGGACAGCGCCAAGGTTCGTGCGGTGTTGGATTGGAAGAGCCCGCGCAATCGGAAGGAGGTCCAGCGGTTTGTCGGCTTCGCCAACTTCTATCGCAAGTTTATCAAGGGGTTCGCGATGCAGACGGCGGCCATTACGGACACGCTAAGCTCCAAGAAAAAGAAATTCATCTGGACGGAGCAGGCGGAGCAGTCCTTTCAGGCACTCAAGCGTCTCTTCGCGTCGGAAGAGCAACTGCTGCATATCGACCCCAGCAAACCGATGCGGGTAGAGACAGACGCGTCCGATAGAGCAGTGGGAGCTGTCCTGCTGCAAAGGGACCCACAGGGGGTCTGGAGGCCGGGAGCGTTCTACTCCAGAAAGCTCAGCAAGTCGGAGCAGAACTACACCATCTGGGACAGGGAGTTGCTGGCCATTCATGCAGCTTTCAAGGCGTGGAGGCACTTCCTGATCGGCGCCAAGCACACGGTGCAGGTCTGCACGGATCACAAGAATCTGGAGCACTGGCGCACGGCTCAGTTCCTGAACCAGAGGCAGATACGTTGGGCGGAGTTCTTTGCTGACTTCAATTTCCGAATAGAGTACGTCCCAGGCGACACCAACGTCATGGCGGATGCACTGTCCCGCAAACCGCAATACCTCGAAGAGGCGAAGCCAGCGGCAGCCATGCACATCTTCGCGCCAACAGCGTGGGCGTGCGCTTCAGCCACAGTAGACCTGGATGCGGTGCGGCGGGCGTTGCAGGACGACTCCTTCGCGCGGGCGAAGATGGCAGAGGTGCACAAGGGCACGGCGAAGGGCGACGAGTTCCAGATACGAGACGGCTTGCTCTTACGTAAAGGGGCCATCTACGTGCCGGGAGACGAACTTCGCGCCAGGGTACTGCAGCAGCTGCACGACGCACCCACGGCCGGGCACTTTGGCACGGAAAAAACGGTGGAATTAGTCGCAAGGGACTTTTGGTGGCCCAGACTGAGAGGGGAAGTCGCGGACTACGTTGCGAGGTGCGACACCTGCCAGAGGGCCAAACCGGTGCACAAACCACCGGCGGGACTGCTGGAACCGCTGCAAACGCCGTTTGAACCGTGGGAGAGAGTGGCCCTGGACTTTGTTACGGATCTACCCAGCTCGAGAGGCAAGACAGCTGTACTAGTGGTGGTGGACTTGTTCACCAAGATGGCACATTTCATTCCGTGTGCGAAGGTGGCCACGGCGGAACAAACCGCCAAACTGTTCATAGATCACGTGTTCAAAGTGCATGGTCTGCCGCGGTCTATCCTGTCCGACCGCGGGCGCCAGTTCGTCTCGAATTTCTGGCAGAAGCTGATGAGTTTTCTAAATGTCAAGGTCGATCTGGCATCAGCAAGACACCCGCAGACCAACGGGCAAGCAGAGAGGGTCAATGCCATCATGCAGCAGTACCTGAGATGCTATGCCAATCAACAACCTGCGACCTGGGTGGATTACCTGCCGCTCGCCGAGTTCGCTTACAACAACACGAAGCACGTGTCCACAGGGGTGACGCCGTTCTTCGCCAACAATGGGAGGAATCCCAGAACCTTCCCGGGACGGGAGAGAGTGGGGGACGGAGAACCACAGACGGCGGACGCGTTCGCGTCAGAGTTGCAGGCGGTACACGATCAACTCAGACGGCAGCTGGAGCTAGCTAAGCACGCCTACAAGGTGCAAGCTGACAAGCACAGGCGGGTTGGCGAAGAGATCCAAGTGGGAGACTGGGTCTGGTTGGCAGCCCACGCAGTGCCGACCAGGTCACTAGCCAAGAAGAAGTTGGGGCACAAGCAAATTGGTCCGTACCAAGTCGAAGCACAGATCAACCCGGTAGCCTTCCGACTGGTGCTGCCGGAGGGTTCCAGAATGCATCCGGTGTTCCACAGGTCGGTGCTCACTCCCTACAAGGCACCTCACAGATTCCAGGAGCCAGGGACGGCACCGAGTCCGTTCCGGGAGCGGACGGAGACGCGAGGGGTGACGCAGCAAGACCCCATCAACGAGGTCACGGAGATTTTGGACTCCAGATGGGGGGAAGAGGGAGTCGAATACCTCCTAGCCAGAGAGGGCACCCGGGCCAGCGCCAATAGCTGGGTGCCAGACTACGCTTTGGAGGAACCCCTGCTCAAGGACGAGTTTCATGCCCTTTTCCCACACAGACCCATGCCAGCGAGCTTCTTCGACGACTGGCTGTTCACGCCCACACTTTCTTCCAGCACGTTCCATGGATTCGACTCGGACGGGGAACCCGCGCTGAGCACCCGTTCCCCAGAAGGATCGCCGGCGGGTTCGGCGTCAGACACCTCGTATTGGTGGGACGATCGACCGGAGGAGCAATGGCGCCGGAAGTGGCTGGAGATGCCAGGTCGAGCGACCGACGCAGAGACTGACATGGACGTGTTCGGGGAGGACCTTGGGTTCGAGCACGGCGGTACAGAGATGGAAGCGGAACAGGTCAACGTCGGCGACCGCGAGGAGGAAGACTCGGAGGTCTTCAGTTGGCGGCCAACCACGGGGAGCGAACTGTATCCGGCATTCCCTCCCGTGATGATGGAGCACCCAGCACCCACACCTGAAAGCGGGGAGGGGGGAAGGGGGGGCTTCGAGGGGGGGATGGATGTCAGGGGTTCAGGAGCAGAGACGCAGAGAAGGGAGGAAGCAGAGAGCGAGGGGGAGGAATCCGAAGGGAAAATGAGTGATGATGACGACCCGAGATCTCCAAGCCTAAGCAGTGAGTCAGAGGACTCCCAAAAGGGAGCCCCAGTGAGCAGAGCAAGGGGGGGATCAGGGGGGACACCCCAGGAGGAAGGGAACAGAGGAGATTCAGAGAGCAGCAGCTGGAAGTCGGGACCCACGCTCATAACTGAGGGCGGCAGCAGCTGGAAGTCGGGACCCACGCTCAAGACTGAGAGCAGCAGGGAGGAAGGTAGCCAGGCATCGGGTTCCGGAGGCTGTCAGCAGGAGGGAGGGCACGAGTCAGGGGTGGTCACGCCCTCCTCAGAGAGCGAGGCAACGGTTAAGAGGAAAGTAGAGAGTTGGGCGCGCGCGCCAAGTTCAAATGCAGCGGAAGCTGGAGCAGTAAGCAGCCCGGAGAGTGAGCCAGGTCCTAAAGCCCGCCGCAAGGAGGCAGAAGGAGCAGGGGGGTCAGCGTCAGAGGAGAGTAGAAGGGAGGAGGCCCAGGGGGGCAGAAGGACCCAGAGACGTAGGGAGAGGCGAAGGAGGTGGAGCAAGGCTAGGGTATTAAGCTGGTGTGCAAGAGGCGGGGACTCAGACGGGTCTTCGCCGACCTAGGGCAGAAGGTGTAGAGCTGCACGCTGCAGTTCGGAAATGAAACCTGTAACTTAATAAAGACTCTTATAAAGTGAACGCTGGCGGACTTGGTCCTATGTGAGCTGGGACTGGGTGGCAGCTCTGACAACGCTGATTCCCAGACCATCTGCGGGCCGGATTTAGAAGGCAATTGGGCCAGATCTGTCCCCCAGGCCTACCCACTCTGAACACTGAAACATGACAAACCATGTAGCCTCCAATGTTACCTATTTTCTTTTTCTGCTGTCGGCCAGCTGATTCTGTAATAGTTTCCTTTTTCTTTTCCACTGCAGAGATAAAACACCACAGTGAGTTTTTTCATAAAGAAAACGGTCCCTCTTCCCATTGACCCTCAGGCCTCATAGAAATCTCTATAACAAAAATCAGACCAATGGGTATGGCAAGCAAGAGCTGAAAAGCAATTAATAATGGTGAAATGCTTATTTTTGCCTAAATTATATAATTATAAGGCTTCAATTCTATACTGGTTTAGCTTTGTTGAAATTAATGGGTCTTACTTCTGAGCAGACATGTTTAGGATGGTGCTGTAAGTGTCCAGAAGTGAAAGCCTCCAGAATAGAGTTCATATTGTAACATAAGCTTTATGAAGCACAAAATACTGATTTTTCTTTTTTTAAAAAACACCAACTTTGCTGAGCTTCCTGCTCACATTTACTCCCTTTTAAAAGTTTTATCTCTATGCCTATTTAAAATAATACATCATGGATCTGATGGAGCAGACTCTAGGCCACAAAAGCTCATGAAGTGTTTCACATTAATACACAGCCCATGACTATTTATTTATCAGCCATATAACTGCATTCTCTGGGTGGTTTACAGACAAATCCATGATGAGGGATCCATTTATTTCAAGATAAAGCAGTTAAGCTCAATTTAAAGAAATATTGCCCAGAATTGGAGTGTTGAGGGACAAGACAAGCTCCATCATGCATTTGAACTTACATTTTTTACTCTGCTTCTCCACTTCTGCTTTCAGCCGCTTGTACTTGTCTGTTCTATAAACTAGCACCCATGTTATGCCTGAAACAAGCAGCACAATAATCAGGAGACAGAATAACCGATGTATCTACAAAGCACTCAGCATGACTGCCAGAGGACTTCCAAACCCAGTAACTTGAGCCCTAGTAGCTTACGGTCTCCTTCCTACAACTGCAGTACCATGAGTTACAAGCTATTCCCAAACTGATTCCACCAGCCCAGTGACAGCATGCATGACTCAACCATCATTCACAAAGTCAGAGGTGGGAGCCCCTAGCAACTGATGTCACTTTCCAAGAGAGATGAAGCCCATTGCCCATCATGGTAGGTCTTGTGAGCACATGAACTTTGAGATATTGATGGTGCTTTAAAACAGGCTTTGGTGCATGAGTAGGAAAATAACAGACTGGGATTTTAAGTTGGACTGCAAGCATCAACATCACCACTGCTCCTGAAAGTGCCATGTACACATGTCTCTTCCTTCCCTGCACCCAAGTTACAGAATGGCAAGAAGACACCATTGTAACCATTGCAGGTGCTAGTGCAACGACAAGGAAATTTAGGTGGATCCCTTTGTCTATCCCTACAGAATGGGGAGAGCTCCGCTGCCTCTGCCGCCCCACGGCTGCCAGCGAGTGTCTCCCAGGGAGACGCCCGCGAGCCCACCCACCCTCGCCCGGCCCGGGGCTCCCCTCACCCTCGGCCAGCAGCGCCGTGCACACCGAGATGAAGACGATGAGGACGGTGTCGGCGAACATGGTGCTCATCTTGGGCGGCCGGAAGTTGGGCCCAACCGGAAATCCGCGAGGCGCTCTCGAGACACGCGCCGCTCTGCTCCCGGCCTCGCTGGCCTCTGCGTCCCTCCTGGCGGTTAGGCGAGCTTGTCCTCGGTCTCGACAGCGCAGAGAACGCGGCTCTCGCTCGGCCAATCGCAAGCTTCCCCTGCCAGGACGCGGGGGAGGGACGGAGGGGGCCTTCCCCCAATCAGCGGCCTGGACGGTCGCGGCCTCTCTCTCAGCTTCCCCCCGCGGTGCCGGGACTTGATTGGCCCGCCCTCCCATCTCCCGCCTCCCTTCGCCACGGCCGGCGGGCAGCGGGGAGGCACGAGGAGAAAGGCCGTTTCTGAGGCGCCCCTAGACGCGCCCGGGGCGGGAGCTGCCGCCGCCTCTTTCGCCGACGCATGACTCTCTTGCCGCGCGGGCTGCACCCGATGCGGCCGAGGGACACGAAAGAGCAGCCAGGCCGCCCCGGGGACCTGTACACGTGACGGGCGCTTCCCACGTGCGTCAGGCGGGAGGGGCGGTCCTGCGAGGGCCAGGCGGCGGGGAGGCCGAGGAGGCGCCGGCCGCAGGCGAGCGGGAGCGGCCATGGCCGGCGACAGCGAGCAGGGCGTGCAGGGCCGCGGGAGGCCGCCCGGCGACGGAGCAGGCGGCGGCGGGGAGCCTTTCCTCATCGGGGTCGGCGGAGGGACCGCCAGCGGCAAGGTGAGCGGGGGGCCGGGCGGCGGCGGCGCGCTTCCCGCTCCAGGCGCCTCTCTGCACGCGCTCAGAGGCACTGTCGCCATCCAGATGGAGAGCAGCCCGGCTGGGGCGGCTCTGCGACCTCACCGGCGCCTCATTGGCGAGGGAGGGGGGCTAGAGCGTCCCGCCACGTGCGCGCAGCCGCCGCGCCCCGACCTCCCCCGCCCCCGCCCCCGTGCGCGCGCGAGGGGGGTCGGGCGGCCTCGAGGGCTGGGGCGGGCGGGCTCCCGTTCTCCGTGTACGGGGAGCTCCGGGGCCAGAAGTGGCCCTTTGTCAAGGCAACAGCTGCGCGTGGAGCTCGTTGAAGTAGTGTACGGTAATAGCGAAAGGTTTCCCCCAAAATACAGGTAGAAGGATGGCACCCCTTTTCCCCCAGGCGCGCTCTCCTGCCCCTTAGAGCTGGGAGGGGTGGGAGGGGGGGTAGGTTTGCCGGCCTGCCGGTGAGTTGCTGGGAGCAGGTGCTGAGGGGGGAGCAAGCTGCTGGGAGCAACAACCCCGTCGGGTTCCTCGTGCAGCTAGCTGGGTGTCTCCACATTCCCGCAAGACAAAAGCCAGATTCCGACTGTCCTGTTCTAGAGGGAAATAAGAGCTTAGCCTGTCCTTCAGTGGCTAGAAAGCCCTCAGGGTGGCTTTGCTCTGCTGGCTTATCCTTTGGTGGCAGGAATATGGTCACGGACTGGTGGGATCCTTCTCTTTCTGCTTCTCCTGCAGCTGGACTGATGAAACTCTAGTCTTCTTTCTGTTTTCTCCCCTTAAGACCCTGCATGCTTGGGGGTTTATATACTGTATTAAAATAGCCACTTGAAAACTCTTGATACCTGCTCCCACATTTTTTCCAGGCTTTGTGGTGTTCCTGAGACTTGAAGCAAAACAGCATGTCAGAATTCTAGGGTTCATCTTGCACCTGCCCTTCCAAATGGCGGTTTGCAGTTTTGAGTGCAGCAGGTGCTTCCGTTCTGGGTTTCTCTGCAGATGTCGGGGGTGAAGGCAACACAGATGTCACCATACCCTCAGCTTCTAAGAAACTTGAGAGCTGTTCCTCCATTTTTCTTAAACTATTTACTGAGCTCTATGAGGAAAACAAATTAAGAGATGTTTTTAAATAGTGAGGTTTTTTTGTTTGAAATCACAACTCCCACTTTTAACAGCTGAATCAAGTGGACAGTAATTGTTTGTTTCCTATTAAATTGAATTAATTTGGCAATGATTTTTAATAATTTGAAAATCAATAAAAATAATTGAAAAAAGTAATTGTTTGCTTCCTGTTTAAGTATTTGACCAATAAGTTCCACCTCCCCAATTTTCCTTGTTTTCCAGTGCAAAGCAGCCAAAGTACAAGACAAATGTACTCATGGTAAAAATCAACAAAGTTTTCTTTGGGCCTTATATGTGAACCAAAAATAACAGCTAGCAAGGAAATAACATAAAGAGAGAGATCTTTAATCCAGGACCCCTGGATGGTTAAGTCCAGTCAAAGGTGACTATGGGGTGCTTTTCAGGCCGAGGGAGCCAGCATTTGTCCACAGACAGCTTTCCAGGTCATGTGGCCAGCAGGACTAAACCGCTTCTGGCTCAATGGGAAGCTGTGCTCCTAGATACTCTGCCAGTGTATGGTATGGAAAGAGGGGTGTCATGGTGGTGACTGCTTAGGACCATATGGCAGAACAAAATCTTCCTCCTTTCTAAGCCCTTTTCTAGGGCTGGGTGGTATCAATATAATATTCACAACTGTTTTTTGAAGTCTGTATCATGATAACTGTTTAATAATTTATTTCTTGGCAATATATCACAAATCATGGGGGGGGGGGGGTGTGCTATGCACACATAGCCAGCCAGTGCTGCTTTTGATTCCTGTGCAGTTCAGCTCTCTGCTACCTCCTGCAGGGGCAGTGAGTCACAAGGCACTGGCAAAAGCAGCCAGCAGAAACTTCCCTCAGGTGCTCTTGCTTTAAGCAGGCTAGTAGGTGGTGCACCAGGCTGGTAGGTGGCTTATGGAGATGCCGGTCTGAGCTGGCTCTGGGCTTCTTGGTGGAAGCCCCTTTCCCCCTTCCTTTCTCCTGTGAAACGTTATTTACTTCAGAATAAAAACAAAAACTTTGCCCTACTGTTTAAGCTTCTTTCCTCACTTCTCCCCTTCTGCATGTTTGTGTGTGATAGTCTCCCCACCCTTGTTATCCTTCCCATTTTCTCCTTCTCACCCATTATCTCTCCCAATTCTCCCCTCCTCCCTTTGCTTTCTCACATTGTTTCACCAACCCTATACTTCCTTATGTGCTGCTACTGCTTCCTTTTTATTCTCTCCCACCTACCCCACTGGCAAAAAAAGGAAAGGGGAGAAGTGTTTTTATTTTCTGGGGGGTGTTTATGTTGTTTGTTCCCCCTAAATAGTTCCCCTCTGTATAAAAAGGAAGATTTTAGGAAGAGGTAAGTAATTTTTTTTTCATTTTTAGACCCGTTAGTAGTAGCAGTTGCCAAGACATAACCACATTTGCCTCTACATAGCTCCATCCTTATTTCAGACATTTTGATGTATTGGTATATCACAGTGTTGAAAACCAGATACCGCCCAGCTTAGCCAGTATTCCTTGGACGCCCTAACCCAGGCTTCCTCAACCTCGGCCCTCCAGATGTTTTTGGCCTACAACTCCCATGATCCCTAGCTAGCAGGACCAGTAGTCAGGGATGGTGGGAATTATAGTCTCAAAACATCTGGAGGGCCGAAGTTGAGGAAGCCTGCCCTAACCTGTGATCTAGGATGTGCTGTACACTTCTCAATAGTTGAGCAGAAAACAGTTTTATTGTTAGAGATTCTTGCTTTTAGTCAATGCTAAAAATGATTCCTGTACAACAGATTAAGAACGAAGTGTAATTTGCTCCTGGATATACAAGCTTCTGACATACGGAAAAGAAAACAGGAAAAACTCTCTAGCTAGGCTAAATGGAAGGCTAGAGTTTAACACACCTTATCTGAACTCTCTTTAAGCATTTTCTGCTGGTTTTCCCCTGTGGAGAAGTGATTTTTGGCTTACCGGAAATATTGCAATATCTAGGATATTAGTGTAGGTATGATTGTGGACTAGTGTGTCAACTCTAAAACAAATGGTAGTTGTCCACTGGTGAGCAGCAGCAGCTCATGATATTATATAAACAAGTTATTTCTAATGAGTCTAAACCATGGGTAGGCAAACTAAGGCCCGGGGGCCAGATCCAGCCCAATCGCCTTTTAAATCTGGCCCATGGATGGTCTGGCAATCAGCATGTTTTTACATGAGTAGAATGTGTCCTTTTATTTAAAATGCATCTCTGGGTTATTTGTGGGGCATAGGAATTTGTTCATCTCCCCCCCCCAAAAAAAAATATAGTCAGGCCCGCCACAAGGTCTGACGGACAGTGGACCAGCCCCCTGCTGTAAAAGTTTGCTGACCCCTGCTGTAAACAGTTTAAAAATGAATGTCAATACAAAGTCCACCATCATTATACCCAGATGGTAGGGGGAGACTTGCTGAGAATGGGAATTTCTCCCGCTAACAAATCAATCATTCAGAAACAGGTGGGTTTTTAATCTTGCCACAAGTTAATAAAATATTTGGGAGTGCAGATAACACCATTAGTTTTACATGTACAACGGGATTTTAGATCTTGTAAAGACCTACATTTATCATAGTTAGGATGTACAGCTGCTGTAAATACAGCTTTCCTTCTGAAAGCTTGGTTTCTCTTTCAAGTGTTGCCTATCATAAAATTGTCAAGCTGGCAGGCACTCCAAGGGTCATCTAGCCCAACCCCCTGCAACACAGGAATCTCAAATAAGGCATCCCTGACAGATGGCCATCCAACCTCTGCTTAAAAACCTCCCTTCCAGGAAGACAGTTCCACTGTTGAACAGCTCTTATGCTCAGGAAGTTCCTTTTAATGTTTAGTTGGGATCTCCTTTCTTGTAACTTGAATCCATTGGTTCGGGTTCTACCCTCTGGAGAGGAGAAAACAAGCTTGCTCCCTCTTCCATGTGCCACCCTTTAGATGTCACTCTCCTTCATGGTCATCTGTGAGGGGTTCTTTAACAGTGATTCCTGCATTGCATGGATTAAACTAGATGAGTCTTAGGGGTCCCTTCCAACTCTACAGTTGTGATTCTAAAAATTCCTTGTGTGGTTCAGGGAAGGAAGGGTTTCTGTTAAGCTTCATTGTTTGTACCCTACTAACTTATCCCCATTTCTAGGACACTTGCTTTAAGCTGTTACAGGCCTGAATGGGCTGTTGCCCTCTTTCCTCCATTTTCCTGCTTGGCAGGGGGTTGGACTCGATGGCCCTTGTGGGCTCTTCCAACTCTATGATTCTATGATTCTATTCTATTCCTTGTTGTTGTTGTTTATTTTTGTTAACTGACCCTAGCATTGTGTGTCAACTCTGTTGGGTTGGCAGGATTTCTTGTCTGTCTAGGCTTTCTGTAAATTCTGGGATTTGTCAGGTTATCTTGGGGTGTATATTTAAAAATCATCTTTAATTTGCAGATTTAAATGCTGCTGTGTCTCCTGAGTATGTAGAAACCACTACCTTGTTTTTCGGTGGTTCCCTTTCACTTCCAGGCTGGCAGGTACTCAGTCATCAGAGTTTGCTAATAGGCCAGGGGCTGGTGATAATTGAAGGCAATTGAAACATCAACTGTTAACATGTCAGTAGAAGCAAAGGCGAATAGAGGAAGATTGAGGGGAATTTGCCTGTTTGAACCTGTAGCAGTTGCTGATATTCTGGAAATAGGAATTGGAATTAGGGGGGATACATCCCATGAGGTTAAAATGCTCTCTGCTTCAGGACTGGCAGCCTTCTAGTACCATATAGCACAGTGGGGAAAGTTTTTGATTGGGTGGGAAAGGGAGAAAGTGTCCTCCTAGAGTGCCAGAAATGTACTGTGAGATGTTTGTTCCAGGCTGACTAGAACCCTGATTTGGAGCACTCCTATTGGGGACTAAGGATAAACTGCAATATATTGTAGGTTTCCTATGGAATTTATTATAATGACTATGCGGAAAGGTAGCAGCTAGAGATGTCCTTAAAGAGGAGGAGGCAAATGTTGCTCCCAGCTGAGCCAGTGAAGTGAGCTTTGCTTCCGGTAGAATGATCACAAGTTAGGAGCCCTGCAGAAAGTCTCAGGAAGCTCTTCTGCTGTCTGGTAGATTTATCCTGTTCCTTTGACTAGTGTAGCAAACTGGAGTACTTACAATGAGACCTCCTGTCAGGAACATCAGAACAGGCCTGCTGTGACCTTGACGTGGCCTGGGCTGAGCCCAAGTCCCGTAAAATAGTGGAGCGTTCCCTGCTTGGTCATTCCCCCCCCCCCCCGTGCCCAGATATGATGTACTTGATGAGTGCTGGAAAGAAGGTTGCAGACTGAACTGGAAGCAAGTTGCACTACCCTTAGCCCAAGGTTGGGGAGGGATGGTCTGTTGACATTTGAAAGACCAGCAGGAGACATGAAATCCTTGCTGGGAGAGAAGCAGCTGGCCAAAGGACAGTCCAGTGGAAGGACAGAGCAGTGGGCCAAAGCCTATATAAGAATATATTTTCTGCCTATGATGACAATGCTCAGGTGCTGTCATTGCCTAATGCTCCAGCTACTGATTTTGAGATCCACCGATTTATATGTGGAAAGGGAAGCAGCTGAAGATACATGCCTGCCCCTTCTGTCAGCATATTTCTACTGGAAAGGAAAAGATGGGGGGGGGTCAGGAGGTGCTTGGAATGCCTTCCACCAATGGGGCACAAGCCTGTCTCCTCCCTGACAAGGGAGAGGCAAGGAGATCAAATTAATTGTGGGTATGTAAGCTTGAAAGGGGTGAACTAACAGGAATGAAAGGACTGCCTGTTAATGAAGGACAAGTATGCCTGCAACATTTATAAAAGAAGTTTTACATGCTTGATCCCTGTCCTATGAACATGTTCCTGCTGGACTAGGTGTTGCAGGGCCTTCACTTTTCTGTTCTTTCCAGGGGACACAGTTATATATTTGGCAGATGTTGCCGTACTCCTTTCCAGAGGAGCGCCCTGCCCCTTGGAAGCTTGCGGATAAGTTGGGTCCTTTGCAACTGGAGGGTCAACACCTGTCAGTCCTTCAGTCCACTTTAGATTATGTTTCTCTCTCTCTCTCTCTTACTTTGCATCTTTTGCAGTCCTCTGTCTGTGCCAAAATAGTCCAACTGCTTGGTCAGAATGAAGTAGACCATCGCCAGAAACAGGTGGTGATTCTGAGCCAGGACAGCTTCTATCGTGTGCTCAGTACAGAGCAAAAAGCCAAAGCTCTCAAAGGCCAGTTCAACTTTGACCACCCAGGTAACTCATCATGAAGCCTGGGAAGGGAATAGAGGGGCATAGGCTTTTTCCTTAGCTTCTACTTAGACTTCCCAAAGACAGCACTGGGAAATTGCAATGTCAAAACAACCTGCCCTGCTCAAGACAGATCGTTTGAGAGCTGTTGAGAGGAGGCCCCACCTTGACAATAGGATAGATTGTTATTGCTGCTGTTGTTATTATTATTTATTAAATTTATATGCTGCCCTTCATCCATAGAGCTTAGAACAGTTCACAGCAAAAAAAATGCAAGATAAAAACACAAAATACATAAAATAAGAAGAAAAACAATACAATAACCCTTTCCCCTGCAAACCTCTTATGTTCATCCTGCTGCTTTAAATTTGCTTGGAGTACAAGCTTAACCAATTCTTTCTTCCCTTCAGCTACCCAAGTTACATAATATGCAATGTTCTGATCATTCATGATATTGATTATTGAAGTTATAACAATAAGTAATGAATAATTTTTGATTATTCTGTAGATGAAGTGGCTACCTAAATTAGCAGGTTACAGGCCTCAGAAAAAGAGAGGTAGAGCTGATCCATAGCTATCAAAAATTAAATTAAAGCAATGATATACAGTATAGTGGAAAACAATATAAAGCCAAGGTGAAAGTACAATGAGCAAAGAGCAAAGAAGCAGGGGGAGGAAGAACAAGGTAGAAACCAGGCCTCCTGTTGGCTCCCCCCCCCCAATTGTACAGGTACCAAAGCTGAAGAGGCCTTTTCACTCATTCCCAAGCTCCAGATTTCCCACTGCAGTGGAAAGTTCTGTGTAAACTTATTTCAGATAGAAAGGAACCATGAGAGCAAAGATAATCTTGTTCACTCTGATGAAAGGACTGTTCCTCTCCACTGAGTGTGACAACCATTTCTCCCAAGCTTGAAACTACAGAATTGGAGAGGAATTATCTGGCAGCTTACCCAGTGATTCCCCCCCCCCCCACCACCAATACCCAGAGGCTGTTTGGCCAAGGCTCCTGGATCACCTTTGCCAGGTAGAGCCAAAATGGCAGGCCCCCCTCCCTTTCCTGTTCCAGAGCAGGAAATAAGAGTTTGGGGGCTTTCTTGGCTGGTGCTGTAGTCAGAGCCCACTAATTCCAAGCCATCCTTTCATTCAGAGGCTTCCTTGGCCACTGCTGTCAAGTAGGGCTGGGTAGAAACCTGGCAGGCACAATTTCTGGTTAGCCAAAAATTGTATCTTTCTCGTGATCCAGAAGACTTCACCTAACTAGGAAGGTTTTGTGGGACGTTTATGCTTTCCTCTGAGGCTTCACCTGCCTCACTAGGGAGACCTACTTCGCACTGTTTAACTTCCCCTCTCTCATTCTTGCTACAGATGCCTTTGACAATGAGCTGATCGTCAAAACTCTTAGGGAGATATTGGAAGGGAAAACAGTTCAGATCCCCGTTTATGACTTTGTCTCTCATTCTCGGTAAGTCTGCTTCTCCCCTCTTTTGCTCTGTGCTTTGGATGTGGCGCTTTCCGTCTGCATTGCTTCTCATTAGCAGATCCTTCCAGTGAGCCCATAGTGGAAAACATTTGCATAAAATGTAAATGCTGCATCTTGCCCCGAAACCAACCTTTAATATCTAATGGTCTAGTCGAAGGAAAATTGTAAAACAGTTCTTCCTACTTCCCTCCTGTTTATCTAGTGTTTGCTTTGGTAGAAGAAAACAGAGGTGGACTCCCATGTTGTGTCGGGTGCGTTCCCTGCAATGAAATGACAAGAAAGGAGCTGTTGCCTATTCCAAATCTATTCCAAATCCAGTGAATTGTAGCCTAGTGGTCTTCAACTGGTGGGTCGGGCCCCAAGGCTGGTCGCGACATGAGCACCCCAGTATACAACTACATGGTAGAAGATTAAGAAATGGTTCCGAAAGGCATGTTTGCTCTAGACGTGGGTCTGAGACGGTAGGAGGTACTTGGTCTAGAGTTTATTTTTGGGCAACTCCATGGCAATGATGATGACGAGACATAATTTCCTCTCCTCCCCCATTGCATCTGCCCTCTTCCTGCCAACAGACCAGCGCTATTCCAAATGATGAGGGGCCTTTTAAAGCTGGACTCCTCAGAGAAGTTGAAGGGATCCATGGAAGCAGACTGTGAACATTGTGCGTGCATCTCTTACATCCTCTCAGTTTAGGCTCCTTTGGTACAGGGCCACTTATCAATGTGGATGGGTTCTTTTCATGTTTCTATGTTTGCTTTTTAGTTTGTATAACCTGAGGAGGTAGCAAGTTGTGACATATCAGCAGGGAGCTTTCCCTGATCTCCTTTTTGTACTGTTTTCTCAGAAAAGAATCCTGAATCCAGTCAGACTGAAAGAGCGTTAGACTCGTAATCTGGTGAACCGGGTTCGCCTCTCCGCTCCTTCACATGCAGCTGCTGCGTGACCTTGGGCTAGTCATACTTCTCTGAAGTCTCTCAGCCCCACTCGCCTCACAGAGTGTTTGTTGTGGGGGAGGAAGGGAAAGGAGAATGTTAGCCACTTAGGGTAGTGATAAAGCGGGATATCAAATCCAAACTCTTCCTCTTGACAAATCCAAGACTGTCCATTCTAAGCCCTACAGACAAGGATCATTCCCAGTAGGAAAAAATAAAAAGGAAGCAACTTTAGTTTTGCATTCCCAGATCCCACAGAACATTGTAAACTATCATTGGAGGCACAGTTGTGCAGTCTTAGCACTTGAGGAAGATATCAGTTAGAAATTTAACAGAAATGCCTTTTTAAACCAACAAATCCATTTTTGGGGGTGGGGAGAAGGCAGCAAATCACACATACAGATTTTATGGGGTGTGACTTATCAAGTATTGTGGCTGCATAATTCCATTACACCCAAATAACAGATTAATTTAGAAACTCAGAGTTTGCTTTAAAAACTGGGTGATGAAAGGTAGATGGTCCAGAAGAAAGAAGTGAACTTGAAATCCTATGTTTCTGGCACAAGAAGCTCTGCACTACTCAGGGACATCAGCTAGCAAAACCGAGCTTTATCTGGTGGTGAATGCAGACTGTCAAAAGTCACCAAAACTCCCATGCAGAGTCCCAATGAAGGGCACTTTTCCTTGCCAGTTTCTAACGTGCCAATAACTTTTCTCAGCCTGGAATGAAGTCTTATTACAAATAGAAGTCTTATTACAAATAAGCTGAAATTTTATTAAAATTAATGGACACAGAAATTGCAGTAAATACTAGTAAATACTGTGACATGGAAAGTTAACATTATAAGAAAGTAAGAAAACAGCTCACCCTAATAAAGCACTCCACTATCAAGCAGGTGACCTGAAAACAGGAGACATTTAAATTTGAGGATGAGAAAATCCAAAGAAGTCAACCTGAAAGTTTTTTTAATTAAATGGATCAGTGAAGTATGCCTGGACATGCAGTGGTAGAGGAAGACATAAAATAACTAATTAAACTCTAGGACCAAGATCTCAACAGGCAGACCAACAGGCAGTCTTGATACATTTCACTAGGTACCCTTTCAGGCTAGAGGAGATGAGAGTCAGAACATCTTGTGCAACTTGGATTGGGTCCCAATTTCAAATGTATCAGGATCCTTGCCCTGAAACTCCAGAAGCACAAATCTCACTGCCATTTCACAGAATGCCTTTGTAAAGCAAGACCTGCTTCTCACTGGGGCTTTGCATTTAAGCTGCTGTTTCTCAGCAAATGAAGTGGCACAAACTGCAAGGATACTGGAAGCACTGGACATTGAGGTACCACAGTCTGTGGAGCTACCACATGAAAGAGGTTATTACAACCTTGATCTCCGTTTGGGACAGCTGTGTATTCCTGCTTTGCAGGGGGTTGGGCTAGATGATCCTCAGGGTCCCTTCCAACTCTGATTCTGATTCTATGATTGTAACTTATTTGAGCAGAAAGGTAGCCCCAAAAACCTGGAGATAGCATTTGTGGGAGGAGGAGGAGGAGGAGAAAAAACTGAGATAAGAGAACTAGAGCCCATAATCTCTGGCAGCTTCCTCCTTTAAAGGAGAATAGTGTCACCTGTCTTCCTCTTTGGGGGGAAAAGTTATAGATATTTCCAATTAAAGACCTTTCCCAGTGGTCTCCAGCTCCTGTCTTCTCCTCACCCTCCCTGCCACACCACCTTTTGTATACAGTCGTACCTTGGAAGTCGAACTGCTTTGTTCTCGAACGTTTTGGCTCCCGAACGACAAAACCCGGAAGTGAGTGTTCCGGTTTTCAAATGTTCTTTTGGAAGCCAAACATCCAACAGGGCTTCCGTGGCTTCCGATTGGCTGCAGGAAGCTGCGCTTTGGTTTTAGAGTGCTTTGGAAGTCGAATGTACTTCTGGAACAGATTCCGTTTGACTTCCAAGGTAGGACTGTATATTGGTTTCTCTTGTTCCAATACTTTTGTGTAGTTTTCCAGTGCTGATAAAAAATATTTGAACATGCAGTGTTAAGGTCTCTCACCACTATTCAAATTTAGATTATAAACACCTTCCAGATTTATTATCTTTGCTTATGAAACCAAGGATCCATGGGTAGTGCTGTAGAAATAAACAAAAACCACTGGAAACATCTAAAGTAATTTTTAGTGACATTTCTGATGCTAAAATTCAGTACTTAGATTCTTTAGTCTTATAATTCTGTTGTTTTTGTAGTGTATGGCTCAAGACATAGGTAAAGGTAAAGGGACCCCTAACCATTAGGTCCAGTCGTGACTGACCCTGGGGTTGCGGCGCTCATCTCGCTTTATTGGCCGATGGAGCCAGCGTACAGCTTCCGGGTCATGTGGCCAGCAGGACTAAGCCGCTTCTGGTGAACCAGAGCAGCGCACGGAAACACCGTTTACCTTCCTGCTGGAGCAGTACCTATTTATCTACTTGCACTTTGACGTGCTTTTGAACTGCTAGGTTGGCAGGAGCAGGGACCAAGCAATGGGAGCTCACCCCGTCGCGGGGATTTGAACCGCCGACCTTCTGATTGGCAAGTCCTAGGCTCTGTGATTTTACCCACAGCGCCACCCGCGTCCCTTGGCTCAAGACATACTACCTCACAACATGTTTGAAAGACAGAATATTGGGATGCCTTCAAACTTGCACATTTATTAGGGCATAAGCTTTTATGGACCAAAGTTCATTTCATCGGTTATATGCCTCTCACTTGAGGATTACTCTGCACCCATCTAAGAATCATGCACATATCTGGTGCCTTAAAAGAAGCAGCTGAGAACTATAAAAAGTTTGCAACAAAAGTCTTGAACTCTTTGGAGGAGTGACTCCATGTGTCAAAAATGAGGCTGCTTCCTGCAGATCTTTTGTCTGTCTGTTCCTAAACTACCACTTTTAGTTCATGGATCTGTTTGAGAACTTTCGAGTCCTCAGTTGTAGTTCACAGGCATACTGAGTTCTGAGTGATAGGCTTGGGAAAGAGAAAAAAAACAATCCTTTATGTGCTCATCCCTTCCTTTTCTTGAAGTTAAACCAATCAAAGTCCACAGGTTTTCTCACTTATTTCTTGGGCTGAAAAGAATTCTCAGGAAATTGCAGTCCTATGTGGATGGAGCAACAAACTGCTCCCAATCATTTTATTTATATAAATAATTATATGCCATGTTTTGGCTCCATGTTACCTAAACATATACAAATAAATAAAACTAATTTAAATGTGAACAATAGCCTAATAAACAAAAACAAAAACAGGATCATGACCCTGTTGCTTTGGATCAGACCCTGTTGTCATCTGCATGGCTTTCCTGACCATGCATTAATCTCTTTTGTGCCTATTAACAGCAAAGAAGAGGCAGTGACTGTGTACCCTGCTGATGTGGTGTTATTTGAGGGCATCCTGGCCTTCTACAACCAAGAGGTTCGGGACCTATTCCAGATGAAGCTCTTTGTGGACACAGATGCAGACACCCGACTCTCCCGCAGGGGTAAGTTGGTAGCCTTTTCAGATGAAGAGGGGAGTAAAAAAGTTTATTTTAAAAATGAAGTTCACAACAGTACAAAAGCAAAGCATTGCACTTGAGGATAACGTGGTGGTGATGATGAGGGAAAACCTTGTTTTCCTATAGTTGTCAGGCTTCCATGTTGGCTGATCTGAGCTTTCTGCTCTCCTACCGGGTTCTGGGGGGTGAGGGGTGGAATGCTTTCTAAAGACACTGAGTCTTGTCAGCTGCTTCCTATTCCTCTCCCAATATTTCCCAGCTTCTCCCCTCTGCAGCCTTTCAGCTGTGACCTCTCGCAAACTCCTGTTGTCCATCTACGCTCTCTCCTTCTTCTCTGGTAGGTTCAGGTGGAGGAGGTTGTATCCACCATTCCTCCGCCTCCTCTACTCAGCCCCTGACAAGAGTGGAGGAAGGGGGTACTTTGTGGGTTGTCATTACCCACCCTTTTGAAAGGGTACATCTAGGGGCAGGGCAGCCCCCTTGCCCGTTCAACTTCTGCCAGCTCCACTGCAAGACACTGTTGCTTCCTCTGCCAGCAGCCCCCAGGCACAGCACAGAAAAGTTGGGAAAGCCATTTTGAAAAACCTTTACTTTGTCTTCCTACACTCAATCTGTTCCTCCGCCCCCTGCTTTTTGGCTTCTGCCTCCAGCAGTAGTTTTCTCTCTCCCTCCCGCTCTCTTCAGCTGCCTCCTTCCCCCAGGGCCTTGCAAACCTCTGGAGGCTCCTGGTGGTTCAGGGTGGAGGAGGTGGAAAATGGATGGAGAACAGTGGAGCATTTACAGTGAAGATGGAACTCGCCTGGATGAACATTGGCCCCCTGGGGCGCCTGCACAGGGTGCCCCAGGAGTTCCTCACCCCAGGAGGTTTCTCCCCGGCTGCAGAGTTTGTGGGGCACCTGCAAAGGCCCATTTGGGTGCGGTCTCCCCCTGGGATGTGGCTTTTGCCCCCGAGGGGCTAGCCTGGCTTGTATAGGCTTTGGGCCTCCCCTCTCCTCATGCGAGCAACCTGGAGGCGGGCACAGCTAAGAGCTGTTGGGGCTGCTGAGCCCACCGTCTGTGAAGGCTGCTGTCCAGCACCGTGGGAGTGGCCCTGCGGTCTCTTACATGCATCTTGTTCTGCATTGCAGAAGTCTCATACTCCTTTCCAAGCTGGCTTTGAGTAGCCCAGTGTTGTATTTTCCCCACTCAGCACAAGTTCCTGTTCTTATTAACTTCTTGGGGCGGGGGGGCGGGACACTTTGGTATTCAAGTTTTATTTCCTTTGTTTAAAGAAAAACTATCTCTGTAGTTTAAGCTTTGCTCTTTGCAGAAAAAGAAAAAGCAAGCCGCTTAGAGCACCATATTCTGCTTGGCTGGGCAACCTGTCAGTGCAGCTGTGTTCTAGCTCTGCTGCTGTCTGTCTCCTCCTCATGGTTTCTTTCCCCCCTGCAGTTCTCCGAGACATAAGCGAGAGAGGCAGGGACCTGGAGCAGATCTTATCTCAGTATATTACATTTGTGAAGCCAGCCTTTGAAGAATTCTGCTTGCCTGTGAGTAAAGGATATGGTAGCCCCAGGGCTTTTGCGTCTCTGTCTGTGCTGGGCTGGCCTCTCTGTGAGTGCCTGGGAGGCTCACAAGGGGGAAAGATTTGTTGGGTGCTTTCTCTTCCCAGTTAGAGCTTTGTATTCCTGTCTATGAGAGAGATTAACTTTGGATATTTTTGTGCTGGACATTCCACAAACAGGTGCTCAATATAAATTGTGGCATATGAAGATGGTTTTTTGCAGGCTCTTTGCACTTGTCACAATTTCTCACACTTTTATCTGTTACCATAAGGGCTTTCTGCGAATGCATCCCTGCTGCAATTCCAGGGTCTCTTTCTGCAGAGCTTCCTCAAGGGATCCTGCAACAGCTGCCATATTATTTAAGTTTTGTCACACTTGAAAGTTGTAACAAATGTATCATGGCATAAACTTCCGTAGACTAGATACTGTGTAAAAGTGCACACAAATCCATATCTCATGGGTGTGCATGTTTTTCCTTGTTATATAACTTTATTATCATTAATAATAATAACTTAAAATTAATTTTCTCTATGTCTCCAGTCTAGGGAAGGGCTATCAGTGGCTACTCCGCACTGTGGGTGGGTGTTCTGTCTCCACTGTCAGGCAACATGTCTCTGAATTGCAGTTTCTGGGGCTGACGGGGAGAGAGTCCTGCTCTGGCTCTGGGAGGCCACTGGGTCTGAGTGCCGGACTAGTCGGGCCTTTGGCCTGACCCAGCAGACTCTCCTTAAGGGGCCACAAAGTCGCCTCTTTTTTGCTGTGAAATGTGGAAGCTGGCAGCAGCAGTTCTGCCAGGGGAAAAGGGGAGCAAGGAAAGGTATTTTCAGCATTCATTACTTCATCAGCTGTTTGAGCTGAGGAGAAAAAATTCTAAAGCAGTTCTCTCAAACGGGTATGGGTAACAGCTCTGGATTTCATCTGCAGCACCCTGTAATGTCATTTTATCTTTCTGGCAGACCAAGAAGTATGCTGATGTGATTATCCCAAGGGGCGTGGATAATCTTGGTGAGTAGTTGACGTTCCAAGTACAATACTTGCTTTTGACTTGTGCAGCTGTTTCTGGAGAATGTGAAACTGGAGAGGGTAAATATGAGGATTTGGCTTTCTACAGCCTTGGAAACAATGCAACAATTCCCTTTCTTATTCCTGCATTACAGGGGGTGGGATTAGATGACTCTTGGGGTCCCTTCCAACTCTCCAAGAAAAGGATAGATTTGTTGAGAGAGGACCATGGTGTGGAGTAGAGCCGCTGAGATGTTGAGTATGTGTGGAGGGCGATGAGGCATTTTGAAGGAAACTTGGGACTCTATGCGGACTATATTCTAATCACTCCTCCTCTTCTCTGCCCAGTGGCCATCAATCTGATTGTGCAGCACATCCAGGACATTCTGAACGGAGGCCTTGGCAAGCGCCAGCCCAACGGCTGCCTGAATGGCTACAATCCTCCCCGCCTGCAGCAGCACTCAGAAGCAAGCAGCCGGCCACATTGACCTCAGGGCTGCTGCCTTAGGAACTGAATGCCCTTGGTTCCTGCCCTGTATTTACAGCCCCATGTACAAACACGCTTGCCGGGCTTGGTGGCTTCTTTTCTGACTAATGGATAGATTGATGAGTCTGTGCTAAGGACTCTTGCTTCCATGGTCAGATTTTGCCTTCCTAGGGTGGCTCTGCTCCAAACTCCAACACGGGGCAATACATTCCTACAGTGAGGATGCTGATGATTTCTAGGTTTTGTGGAATGGAAAGGTGGCATCTCTGTCTTTGGGGAAGATGGTGCTGTGTGCAAGGCATTGGGGGAAGGAATTGAACCAGAACTGGGTGCCCAAATGGCTCTGCCACTAGCTTCATATCACATCTGGACCTCAGGTTTGTATTATCAGCTAAGAAGGGAGGGAAGGGGGTAAGGAAAGCACCATTTTTGGCTTGTGCTTTCAGAAATGTAGATCATTGGGCTCTGGTATGATGAGAGATGGGGGAGCTGTTAAGAGAAAAAGGTTTCAACTGAAGTCTCACCTGGGCTCAGAATGCCCGTTTTCATCCCCCTACTGCTGAGCAATAGTTTTGCAACGGGCTAATCTTAAAAGTGATGAGAGCAAGGCAGACACAGCTCCCGAGTGCTGCTTGGCTTTAAGCCTGCACCCATGTGACTATATGGCCACATACTCTCTGCCTTCCCAAGTCTTCCTGAGCCAGCCTCAGAACTGGTATTCATCTGATGCCTTTGGATCACCAGAAGTTCTGCATGTTCATCCTAGTGGTGCTAAACACAAGAATGTTGTGTGTCCATCCCAGCCAGGGAGCAATGTATAGATACTGACTTGGATGAGCAGGGCTAATAGTGAGCATTTCTGACTGGGCCCTGGGAATGAATGGGGAGTGACCAGGACACAGGAAAAGGGGTGCGTGCGCCATGGTGCTCAATGTAGGGTTGTGCTGATACAGATTGAAGCAGCCAACAATGTTTTCTACCACCCCCACCCACCTCAATGGTGTGGTTGGAGAGAGAAGGTGCTTGTATGTCCTCTGGTGTTTTGGGTCCTGGCTGGCTGACAAGCCACAGATAAATATTAGCAGCTTCCTGCTCCTGTCCTAGAAGGGGAATAGGAAGAGCCACTTGTTTTGCCTGCAAGTCTAGGAGGCTTGTTCTTCAGGGTTTAGATGGAATTCCTGGATAAGGTCAGGTGGGAGAGCTCTTGGGACTTTGCTCTTTTCCGTAATTATTGCTTTCAAGATGTAACATTCAGACTTAATAAAGGTGGCATGAAAAGTGTATTGTGGTTTTTGTTTATAATTTTGGTCACACTGACTACTCTTTCCTAGGCGTAACATCAGGTGTTCTAGAATTCTGTATTTAAAAAGATCTCCTGTAGCATACACATTGAACTCATGTGCATGCATGAGTTCTGTTTGCACACATAAACTATGCCATTCTACATGCATTATCGTAACATGCCTTGCAAAATTTAGAATGGTCTCTTTTTCTGAACAATGAATGAGGGCTGGGAACATGTGACAAAAGGAGAATGGGCTGTTGCTGCACCTAAAAATAAAGTTGCGAAAGGTGCAGAAAAAGGCAACCCAAATCATGAAGAGGCTGGAGCAAATCACCTGTGCGGAGACCTTACAGCATCTGGAGCTGTTTAGTTTAGAAGGAAGTTTGGGGGAGAGATGAAAGGACTTTCACAAAATGATGCATGCTGTGGAGAAAGGGGCCAGTGAGATCCTGAGCTTCCCCCACTTTGGACCTCCTGTCTCTGAGCTCCCTGCTCGCATGTTAACCCAGAACCACTTTGATTTTGTTCTCTGGCACACCACCCTTAACCGGTTGAGATGGCATGAAACACTTGCTCAGCAGAAAGGCAAGGCCAGTTTCTGTCCATGATACCAGACATTTTTAGCTGGGCTGAAGCTGTCTTTCTGTAGCATTGAGTGGATTAACTTGAGTGACAGCCCAAGCCAACCATCTGGCTCGCCCCCCCCTTGCCTGCAACAGCAGATTAGTTGGGGCCAGCGGGAGGGAGACCCAAAGGATGCCTGTCATGGGAATGGGAGGAGAGGATTTCTGAAGTTTGCCCTGCACCAGTTGCACCATCATTTCCTAATAGATGAATTTGGTTGTGTGATAGATTGGATTTCTCTGTTAATAAATACCATAATTTCCTATGGTTGTCTGTTATAGCAAAACAACTGAGTTTTGTAGTGCGTAAAAGATTTTCAGTTTGATATTCAGTTTTTCTTTCCAATCTTGAGACCACAGTATCCTTGACTGTGTATTGGGAGGTGCTGTATTTCAGTGCTGCCCTTCCTCCCTTCCTCAATGTTGATGACCTGGTTAGTGGGGTAGATGTGGAAGGATCATTAGGCGCGAGTGATCATGCTCTTCTGAAGTTTACTATACAGCGGAAAGGAGCAGCCAAGCATACTAGGACTCAATTTCTTGACTTTAAGAAAGCCGACTTCATAAAACTTAGGGAAGTGCTGGGTGAGATCCCATGGACAGCAATACTAAAAGGAAAGGGAGTTCATGATGGCTGGGAGTTTGTTAAGAGGGAGATAGTAAAAGCACAACGTCAGGCAATACCAATGAGACGGAAACATGGAAGGTGCCTAAAGAAGCCAGGGTGGCTATCTAAAGAACTTTTAACTGAATTAAGATTTAAAAAGGATGTGTACAAAAAATGGAAAAGGGGGGAACCACCAAAGAGGAATTCAAACAAATAGCCAGCACGTGTAGACACAAAGTCAGAAAAGCTAAAGCACAGAATGAACTCAGGCTTGCTAGAGAGGTTAAAACCAACAAAAAAGGCTTTTATGGGTATGTTCGTAGAAGAAGAAGAAGAAGAGTTTGGATTTGATATCCCGCCTTTCACTCCCTTTAAGGAGTCTCAAAGCGGCTAACATTCTCCTTTCCCTTCCTCCCCCACAACAAACACTCTGTGAGGTGAGTGGGGCTGAGAGACTTCAAGGAAGCGTGACTGGCCCAAGGTCACCCAGCAGCTGCATGTGGAGGAGCGGAGACGCGAACCCGGTTCCCCAGATTAGGAGACTACTGCTCTTAACCACTACACCACACTGGCTCTCGTAGCAAAAGGAAGAACAAAGAAACAGTGGGGTCACTCAGAGGAGAAGATGGTGAAATGCAAACAGGGGACACAGAAAGGGCTGAACTCCTCAATGCCTTCTTTGCCTCAGTCTTCTCCAATAAAGAAAACAATGCCCGACCTGAAGAATTTGGAGCAAATGATTCAGCAAAGGAAACACAGCCCAGAATAACTAAGGAGATAGTACAAGAATATTTGGCTAGTTTAGATGTATTCAAGTCTCCAGGGCCAGATGAACTGCATCCAAGAGTATTAAAAGAACTGGCAGATGTGATCTCAGAACCACTGGCAGTCATCTTTGAGAATTCCTGGAGAACAGGCGAAGTCCCGGCAGACTGGAGGAGGGCAAATGTTGTCCCTATTTTCAAAAAGGGGAAAAGAGAGGACCCAAATAATTACCGCCCAGTCAGTCTGACATCAATACCAGGGAAGATTCTGGAGCAGATCATTAAGCAAACAGTCTGTGAGCACCTAGAAAGGAATGCTGTGATCACCAATAGTCAGCATGGATTTCTGAAAAATAAGTCATGTCAGACTAACCTGATCTCGTTTTTTGACAGAATTACAAGCCTGGTAGATGAAGGGAACGCAGTGGATGTAGCCTACCTTGATTTCAGCAAGGCATTTGACAAGGTGCCCCATGATATTCTTGTAAAGAAGCTGGTAAAATGCGGTCTTGACTATGCTACCACTCAGTGGATTTGTAACTGGCTGACTGACCGAACCCAAAGGGTGCTCATCAATGGTTCCTCTTCATCCTGGAGAAGAGTGACTAGTGGGGTGCCACAGGGTTCTGTCTTGGGCCCGGTCTTATTCAACATCTTTATCAACGACTTGGATGATGGACTCAAGGGCATCCTGATCAAATTTGCAGATGACATCAAACTGGGAGGGGTGGCTAACACCCCAGAGGACAGGATCACACTTCAAAACGACCTTGACAGATTAGAGAACTGGGCAAAAACAAACAAGATGAATTTTAACAGGGAGAAATGTAAAGTATTGCACTTGGGCAAAAAAAATGAGAGACACAAATACAAGATGGGTGACACCTGGCTTGAGAGCAGTACATGTGAAAAGGATCTAGGAGTCTTGGTTGACCACAAACTTGACATGAGCCAACAGTGTGACGTGGCAGCTAAAAAAGCCAATGCAATTCTGGGCTGCATCAATAGGAGTATAGCATCTAGATCAAGGGAAGTAATAGTGCCACTGTATTCTGCTCTGGTCAGACCTCACCTGGAGTACTGTGTCCAGTTCTGGGCACCACAATTCAAGAAGGACACTGACAAACTGGAACGTGTCCAGAGGAGGGCAACCAAAATAGTCAAAGGCCTGGAAACGATGCCTTATGAGGAACGGCTAAGGGAGCTGGGCATGTTTAGCCTGGAGAAGAGGAGGTTAAGGGGTGATATGATAGCCATGTTCAAATATATAAAAGGATGTCACATAGAGGAGGGAGAAAGGTTGTTTTCTGCTGCTCCAGAGAAGCGGACACGGAGCAATGGATCCAAACTACAAGAAAGAAGATTCCACCTAAACATTAGGAAGAACTTCCTGACAGTAAGAGCTGTTCGACAGTGGAATTTGCTGCCAAGGGGTGTGGTGGAGTCTCCTACTTTGGAGGTCTTTAAGCAGAGGCTTGACAACCATATGTCAGGAGTGCTCTGATGGTGTTTCCTGCTTGGCAGGGGGTTGGGACTCGATGGCCCTTGTGGTCTCTTCCAACTCTATGATTCTATGATTCCCTGAGTAATACCGAGTAGGGCAAGGGGAGTGTTTCCCCCCCCCCCCGGCACTTCTGCTATGGGATCCCACAGGGCACTATTTTGTCCCCAAATCCTATTTAACGTCAACATGAGCCTGATATTGGTAACTGTTTTAGAGCGCAGGGTGGTCAGTATTCTGATGGCGCACAGCTGTTTCTCCTTAACATTTGCATAGCAAGCCCTGGACCAGGGCCAGAATGTAGTGGCAGACTGGAAGAGGGCCAACCAATGGAGTGTGACTCCCAGGTACAGCTGACAAACCCATTTCCTATTCTGAATGGGGTTGCACTCCCTCTGAAGGAGCAGGTGCCTTGCTTGTCATTGGAGGCTCAAGTGTTTCAGGTGGTCCATCAGCTACATCTGGATAAGGGTAGTCTAGCCACTCTAGTCCATGCACTGGTGACCTCCAAACTGGATTGCTGAAAAGTGAACTTTGTGAACCTGCCTTAGGCCCAGTCCAGAACTCCAGCTGGTGCGAAATGCAGCAGTCAAACTTCTGATGGGCGCAGATGGTTGACAGAACACTTCTGCTAAAATTCACCCCCCGCAAACATTCCTCAGATGAAAATAGGGACATTTCTCACCCCACCAACTGACCCTCCTCGCCCACCCTCTGAGCATTTCCACCACTGTTACACCAATGGGACACAGCACCATCCCAGAAAAATCTGTCAATCCTGATTTGATTTGATTTGATTTCATTCTTTGGTAGATTTGCAAAAAGAAAAATGCACCAATAAATAAATTTTAGAAAGGGGACAAGATTAGACGCGGACACGCAAAGCTTTTTTTAAATAAAAAAAAAGCAGGACTCCTTGCGCTCCGCTCTGCTCCCCCTTTATACCTGCCCTTCAGAGTCAGAACATCGCACAGGGCTTGTCTTTGGCAGCAGCCTCCTCCTTCTCCACAGCTGCTACAAGCTGCCCAAGAGAGGAGGCTGGCGGCAGCAGCAGCTGTGGAGAGGCAGTGGGATGCTCCCAGTGCAGCCACCGCTGCACCGCAAGCACTGGCTCCTCCCTAGGCCTGGTGGTGGTGGCACCAGTGGGGGACAGAGGGACATTCTGAGATCAGATCAGAAACGGGACCTTCCCTGGAAAATAGGGACACTTGGAGGGCATGAAAACTGCACTTGCTGCCCATATGCTGCCGGGCCAGATTCAGCCCACAAAATTCTTTACCTCCTTGGGTCCAGGATACCCTAAGGACTGCCTCAGCCTTTCTACCCCAGCTCAATCACTGAGATCATTCGGAGAAGAGCTAATAGTGGCCGCCTATGTTTCAGAAGGAAGTGGCGCGGGTGGCGCTGTGGGTTAAACCACAGAGCCTAGAACTTGCTGATCAGAAGGTCAGTGGTTCAAATCAACACAACAGGGTGAGCTCCCGTTGCTTTGTCCCAGCTCCTGCCATCCTAGCAGTTTACCGGAAGGTAAACAGCGTTTCCGTGCGCTGCTCTGGTTTGCCAGAAGCGGCTTAATCATGCTGGCCACATGACCCGGAAGCTGTACGCCGGCTCCCTCGGCCAATAAAGCGAGATGAGCACCGCAACCCCAGAGTTTGCCACGACTGGACCTAATGGTCAGGGGTCCCTTTAGCTTTAGCTTTTATGTTTCAGAAGCCCAAATGGGTTCAGCCAGAAGTCAGGTATTTAGCGTTCCCAGTGTCATACTGTGAAATGCCCTTCCAGCAGAGATTTGGCAAGCACCCTTGCAGCTGGTTTTCAGATGTCTCTTTAAGACACTTTTGCCAACAGGCCTATTCAGTTGTTTAAAGTTTATCAGTCTGAGTTGGTCATTTTTAGCAGGACATTAGCCTGGAACTTTGAGGGGGCCCTTCTTCCTCTGGAGTTGGTCTCCCAGCCCCAAATGGCAGTGCTGCCTTCCCTGGTCTCCTGAACTTAAGGGGATAATTTCTCCATCAACCGCCTCATTATTTGAAATTTGCCAGAGAAGCCCTACTGAAGAGTTCCATCTTACAAATGCTTAAAATGTTTTTCAAGGTATCTACGAGGAAAAACACACACATGTGTTGGGTTAGGCATCATGTTAACATCTTTGAACCATAACCAAGAAATGAAGAAGAAGAAGAGGAGGAGGAGGAGGAGTTTGGATTTGATATCCCGCCTTTCACTCCCCTTCAGGAGTCTCAAAGTGGCTAACATTCTCCTTTCCCTTCCTCCCTTCCACAACAAACACTCTGTGAGGTGAGTGGGGCTGAGAGACTTCAGAGAAGTGTGACTGGCCCAAGGTCACCCAGCAGCTGCATGTGGAGGAGCGGAGACGCGAACCCAGTTCCCCAGATTACGAGACTACCGCTCTTAACCACTACACCACACAGGCTGAGAAAATCAAAGGTTCTGCAGATGTGAGACAGATCATCGGAGCCTCTAGTTTAGTCATTTTCCTGGTTGATGAACTTCCACGGAATCCTCTCCCAAATGTTACTGACGTTTGGAAGCCAGAGCTTTAAACCTGCCCCATCTCCCCTAAATAAAGGAAACAGCCTTCTGTTTGCAATACATGATGTATTTGACAATTTGTTTAAAACCCCAGAAAAGTGGAATGCAACATTGCCTGACCCTCTATAAAACTCAGAGATAAAGAGCAATCCCCTTCCCATCTCAGATTAAAGTCAGTGTTTTAAGGCACTCTGCAAAGCCCGCTTGCATCTTCCTTCCCCGCTTCCAGTCTTTTCAAAACGGCAGAATACCTGATTTTTCTTTCCAAAGTGACTTCCACATGCTCCTGCTCCTATAAATATCTCTGGAAACTGGCAACATCTAATACTGCAGAAGTAAAACACACACACACCAAGGGAGAAGGAAGAAAACTGAGGGTGCAAGGGCAGAGGCAGTTTTAGAGTATTATGACCAGTTTGGCTGCACTGGACACCACACTGCACAGGGCACCACCACGACGCTGTAGAACAGAGCCCCAAGAGGTGGGGCTGCCAAATTTTAGTGACATGCTGGACAGCACTGAAATTTGAGAGCCCAAAGTCTGCTATTGGTGAGGGCGATCCAAAAAGAGCAGGCAAAGGTATGAAAGGAGAATCACATCAAAAGGAATAGATTCAACCCTCTTTCTCCAACCCCCCCCCAACTGATTTAATGGAAGTTGTATTCATAGCCACCAATCCTGTTGAAAAAGGACAACGACCAGGTTGAAGCTTAAGACAACAAATAGCACATGTGAGAAAATCATCCCTCCCTACGTATAGCTCTCTGTTTCAGTACAACCACCCCCACCCTCCGTTTTCAGTAGACCTTTCATACTCAGGAGCTCACCTGAGGAGGGTGCATGTGTCCCTTAATTGAAAAAAAATAACTTAAAATAAATAGATCAAATAAATAAGCTGAGTAAGTACCCTTCAGTTTAAAGCAGTTCATGTTCAAGTCCAGAACACAAAGTGTGCTTGCTTCCCTGATGCACAACATTAAGATAAGCACAGAATTTGGCATGGAGCAGAGTGGAGTTGTGGAGCGCTGCTTTCTCTGGGCTCATCCACACTTCCATTTACCCTGCCGCTCCCCCCACCCCTGGGAAAACCTGTGGGTTAGCACTGAATTGGAACAAACAGCCGTTGGGTTTTCTGCAGATGCTAAAAGAGCAGGCTTCCTGGGGGATGCAGCAGGGCAGAGGCAAAACTACTCAGACCTGTGCTTGCTAAGCAGAGGACAAGTGTGGGATAAGCCCAGGGTCCAGCACGGGAACAGCTTTCTCGCAAAAAGGGCAAGGCGTTTTTAGCAGAGTCGCTGCCACACAGCTCTGACATCTGTGAGAGCCAAGGGGGAGGCTGCTCTACTCTTGAGGCCCCAGAAGATGGATCTGAAAATTCCATAAGGGTTTAGTCTAGTGGTGAAGGCAGACCGCCCAGCCTGCTGCAAGAGATGTCTTGGGGATGTGGCTCCTATGCATCCACCCTGGAGGCTGGAGCTCATTGTGCAAAGGCACAGCTGTGACATGCATTTGCACAAAAGGCAGCTGGGCACTGAAGAAGGTTAATGTCCTGTTTCAGAGCTGGAGAAAGTTTGTGAGTCCCCATTCTACAAACAGGCTCTATTTTTATCCCTGAGAGATGTTGGATCCTTTCAAAATAGCCTTCTGCACCCTGGGGCTCTCAGCCTGCAGTTTGGACTATAAGCATGTTGCTGGAGATGATGGAGTTTGGTCTAAAACAGCAGGGGCACATTGGGGGAGGCTGCTTCAAGAAGATGGGGGAACCATTTCAAAACAGACATGGCCAACTGGTAAGATTGCATACATTTGGTAGAGGCAACGATTACAGGTTGGTAGGGTCCAGAAAGTCCACTTAACTGACCCAAGGTGCAATTTGCCACACAGTTCCCTGCAACTTAACCCACTGAATCCAATTTATAGCAAGTTGCAAGTGGGATCCAGTAAAATGTTCTAAGATAGCCCAAAGAACTGGGGAAAGCAAAGACTGCCAAGGCTGCCAGCCCCTAGGAAGAAAGTTGAAGCAGTGCAGGCAGGATGTTTTATTGTGCCAATGGCTGTTGCTGGATAATGTGCACAAAACTTAGCAGAGTAGAAAGGAGGCTCATTCTCAGCCATAGTTTTTGTCTTCTAAGGTGGATAGTGGATAGCGGCTGAATCATATAACTGAAAAGCCATGAATTCATTGGTCTAAAAGTCAGGCTTCCTCAATCTCGGCCTTCCAGATGTTTTTGGCCTACAACTCCTATGATCCTAGCTAGGAGGACCAGTGGTCAGGGATGATGGGAATTGAAGGGCCAAGGTTGAGGAAGCCTGGTCTAAATCGTCACTGAGGTTGCAGCAGTTGGGGAGGAGTGAAGGGGCCACAACTCTAATAGTGTGCACCAGCACACTGAGTGTTCACCTTTAAACTGTCATTTATTTAGCTATCGTTTAAAAATACATGCAAATGAGGCCATTATATCCAAGTTAATGCTTATATTTTTATGTCTATATAAATTCCTAACCAATACAACCTAAACATTAAGGAAAAAATTGACAACTTTATAGTGCTAAGCTCCTTGCTCTCTTCCAGCCTCGTTGCAGACACCAAAAACAATTTCTTAAAACAACAACAGCAGTGCTTCCAAAACCTATTAAGGGCTTGGAACTATTGAGAATGCAAAATGTGCCCATTTTGTACATCCTTAATGCAAAATAATTTAATCAAAAGAGAATGCTCAACAGTTATGAAATGAGGGGAGCATTAGTTTTTAGAAATAGCATTGTCCTATGCACAGGTGAGAATTTGGAAGGGGTGCTGTTTAACAGAAAGGCTTGCATATTTACATTGGCAGATGTCAGCCCCATAAAGATCTGGTTGGCTGTTTTCAATCAATATGTAGTATCAGTCATTCTCACCTCTTTGACTGTTGGCCATAGTCTTTTGGCTTTCCATTCCCTCTAAAGATGCTAGTCTTTTTTTATATGAGAAAAAGTAGGGGGGGCTTAATGAAACCCACAAGCCACCTTGAGTCACCCCAATTTTAGCCCAATCATGCTTTCTGAAGCCTTTAGAAACAGGAGCTAAGGGGGCCAATGGAAGGGTAAGGGGTCAGGCCTTCTCTTGCCCCCAATGTAATCTGAGAACTGGCCTGGTACCTTCTCTGCATTTTTCTTGCTTTCCTAGAACTCCATCCCATTCTAAATATACCCATTTCCTGGGATCTTCTACCTATTGTATGTCAGAACAGCTGACCCAGGCACTGCCAGAGACCCTTCTGATGACCCACTAATCCAGTATCTGAACCAGTTGTGCCAAATGTTTCAAAAAAAATATTTTTGTTATTGACAAAAAGCAGCCTGGAGTGGGGCCCAGTTTTGACTTGGGCCTGAAATTAGCTAGTGGGCTACACACCTGCATTCCTTCACAGCTGGGCATCACACTCAAACAAAGACTAAAGTGCTTACAATATTAGTCCCTGCTTTGAACATCTTGGGCTCATTCTCCCTGAACATTCCCTGCACCTTAAGTTGCATCTACTGAGTTCCATGCTCTCGCTCACCCAAGAAGCAGTGAGGTCCTGCAATGTGCCTAAGAGGGACCTCTTAAATCACCACCCCTGATTGATCTTCACTTGAGCAACACACTTAAAATACACACACAAACACTTTTTAGTTACAGTCTCTCAAACAGTGAAGTAGCTTGAAGGAAAGTCAAGTTGCAAGGAAAACGGATACCAATTATCAGTTTTGCTGGCTAAGCCAAACTTGAAGGCCCCAACCCGCTGCCCCCCCCCGCCCGCCCCTCTCTGGGCAAGTTGGTGTCAACCCTTGCTCAAGGTGCCACTAAAATCTGAAAGACCAAATTCCACCCCGACACGGCTCTCCAGGGTATATTTGCCATGTAGCTGGCAAACAACCTCCAACCTTCCTCACAGCTTTGGATGTGGTGGGGACTGCCAAGCAACTAGCAGGCAGATCTCTGCCTACACCTGCAGGTTCAAACCCTGGAGGCGGGCCATTCCTCCTGCCCAAAGGTAGCACAACACTTATCATGGCAAGTGGGGTTGTTGGAATAGCCATGTCTAATGTACACAACACCACTTACTATACTGCACAGATGTGGGTTCCATCTTTTGTATCCCAAAGCCAAGTAACAGGACATCAGTATTAGTTGTCAATCAGATCTCTATTCTACTGCACCAATGCATGTTTGCTAGCTTGCATTTCTGGCCTGGGGACTGGCTGTCTGCAAATCTTCAATGGGGGCAGTTTTTGGTTTCTCACACAGGCCTTTTAACGCTGCCAGGGACAAACAATATTGTTGTCCATCTTCAAAAAGAAACAACTGCTGAGAAGCAGCATTCTGACCAGGGGGCCAGGACCATGTAAAAGAACAAGCATCAGGCACATGATAGCCAGAAAAGGGAACTGGGGCGCATGCCCGCCTCTCTCCTAATGAGTTTCTTCAATACACCAAAAAGGCTCATCTGAGGGATCAGACCAAAGGCCAATCTAGCCCTGCAGGTTGTTCCCCCAGCCACACGTCTATGGGAAGCCAAGGAGCAGACATGAGGGCAACAGCCCCCTCCCACTGATGCTGCCCAGCAACTGGTCTTCAGTCCAATGTCTGTGCGAAGCCCACCGAACACGGCAATTTACTCTGTGCTGGGTGACAAAGTGCCAGTCTCCCATTCTTCTGCTTAATTGGATGGGTCTTGGATTGGAGTGTTGTGAGAGAGGAAGAAAGACTTGCCATCCCCCTGGGGTCAGATCCCTCCTTCAGTGAATGAGGCCACAGAGCTGAAGTGGGAGAGGAATTTCTGCAAGAGGACCTAGTTGGGCCAGGATGTCTCCCGCCTGAAGATATGCTGTTGCCCTCTCCTACCTCAGAAGCCTTTGTGGAACCTCTGTACTGCTGAGGCCATGGTTCAAAACAGAACAACTTCTCATCACTTTCTCTACACCATACATAATTTTTGACCCCTCTATCATGTCCTTCCTTATGTCTTTCTTTCATGTAAATAGTCCCAAATGTTGTAAGGCTTCCTCATGGCAGAGTTGCTCCAGTCCCCTGATCATGGCTGCTCTTACTTTAAGTTAGATATTCAAGTACCAACATTTAGGGTGTGATTGGGGCGGGGTATTCCATACTATAATTCACTGTTCCTTTCCTTTTCTGCAACGTTGTTTATTTTCTTTTCCCCAGAATTAGGATAATTAATTTTAAATGAGATATTTTATAAGAAAATATATATTTAAAACTGCACTACCTTTCAATAAGCTGTTCTATTTTAATTTTCAGAAACAGCAGAAAATAATAAAACTCTCCATTCAGCTTTTTGGGAGGCCATTATAATCCTTTGTGCAGAACATTTCCAGGAAGAGTTTGTCCTAGTCTTTCAGAGCATTAGGCTCCTCAAACAGTCACTGGTTTGCTGAGGTAATGGAAATAGCAGTTGCTCCCAGCCAGGGCCAAGCAAAGGCACAGGTCTTGAGAATCCACACAGGCTGGGCAGGAAGACTTTGGTTACATTCCCCCAATGGTATTTATCAGAGATGAAAACATGGGCAGACTATCACGGATGAGGACACATGAATAGCCAAAGTTGTAGGGCAAGTGTCAGGGAGATAAAGCTCAGGATGAAGTTAGGCTTGTGAGAAAGGTTAAAAACAACAAGGAGCCAGTCTGGAGCAAGTGGAAGAACAAGAAAACCATAGATCAGTTGAATGGAAATGTTAGTGGGAGGCAGAGAGAAGATGGGACTGCTCAACTCCCACTTCACCTCTGTCTTCTCCCAAAAGTGAAATTCTGCCAAAAATAAAAAATAAAAAGATAGATGAAATAATTAAGGGAATTATTACTCAAGATGCAAACAGCAACACCTAGCTGCCCTAAATGTGGTCCAGGGTCACATGAGCTGCATTGCAGAGATAATGCAGTGGTACCTCTGGATGCGAACGGGATCCGTTCCGGAGCCCCATTCGCATCCTGAAGTGAACGTAACACACGACTGCGCAGGTCGTGTTTTGCTGCTTCTGTGCATGGGCGTGATGTCATTTTGAGCATCTGCGCATGTGGCAGCACAACCTGAAAATTCTTAACCTGAAGCATATTCATCCCGAGGTATAACTGTATCAGAGTCCCTGTAATTTTTGAGACTTATTGGAGAACAGGTGGCATGCTAGGTCACTGATGGCGGGCAAATTCCCCCCTTCTGAAGATAGCGACACAAAGGGTGATTGATGGCAAGTTCACTTGGCATCAATGCTTAGAAAAATTCTAAACAGATTATTAACAGTTGGTCTGTCTTTAAAAAAGCACAATGGTTACAAAGAGCCAGCAAGAGTTCATGTCAAGCTAATTTCATCTCCTCCTTTTGGGCTGCAGCTAATGGCTTGCTAGATCGGGGTGCAGATGTGCACAAAGTATCTTAACGATTTTTAACAAGCTCTCTCATATTTTGATGGAAAGCTAGGTACTGTTCCCAAAGAGTGCTCTTCAATGGGTCATCAACCTAGAAACCCTCAGGGTTTCCCTAAACCCAGTGCTGTCCAATGTTTCCTCATCACATTTCCAAATGACACTAAACTGAGAGTTCTTGCTAATACTTAGATGCAGGAATCAAGGTTATCTTGGCAGGATCTGGGCCAAAACTAGCAAAACCAAACAAGCAAAATGATTTTCAACAAAAACGAATATGAAGTTCTGCATTATGGCAGGCTAGCTAAGGTGCCCAAATAAAGGATAGGTGCTACCTGGCTTGGCAGCAGTACATGTAGAAAGGATCTAGGGGTTTTAGTAGCTAAACATGATTCAGCAGGATGAAGTGGCAGCTAAAAAAGCTAAGGCAATTCTAAGCTACATCAACAGAAATATAGTGCCCAGATCATGACAAATACCCTTCTATTCTGCTCTGATCAGACCTCCCTGGGCACTTCAGCTGAAGAGCTGAGTGAGGAACCTGGAGACTAATGAAATCATAGCTCTAAAAGAGATGGGACTAGATGAAGGACTCAGTGGAAAATGTATGACTCTTTAGGAGTGCCAATCTCTGTTCACTTGAGAATTTAAATTCTTAAGGCCAGTAGCTGACTACTTGCAGAATTATGGTGGGAATCCACAAAAAGGCCCCATGTGCTGTGCTATTATGGATTCTGCAACCAGTTGTTTGTTATACAGTAATTCACAACATAAATCTTCAACTTCTGTTCATCTCTCATCTACATTTTCTATCTGAAGTAGTATGTTCACATTATTCTGGGAGTTAATGTCAGTAGTTTTGATCTTCTACAAACTTTTCTACACTAATTTTGCTCAAAAGCCTTTTAATGCTCCATTTCCACAGTTGGAGAAC